>NC_044006.1:36957426-37596657 GCF_900496995.4 Aquila chrysaetos chrysaetos
AGTGGCAAATGTCTACAACTTAAGTATACTGTCTCCTGACAAACTAAAATTTCACAACGCTGCAGACTTAAAATACAAATGTACCTGCTTAGCATTCAGGACTCTCTTTGACAGTAAATTCAGCTCTATACAAAAGTAAAGGGTGGGGGGGGATGACAGAGCACACACCAAAACCTATGCAGTTCTTTCTGTTAAATGTGAAGTATAACAGGCTTTTTTATGACATGCCTTCCTCCAAAAATAGCAATGATTACACTGCTCAACTCCCACATGCCCCCCAGATTGACTTTTTGACACTTAGAACATTATACATCTCAGTCCTGAGGAATGATCCCAAGTTTGTGGAGTCAAAAGGACTCTTCCCATTGCCCAGAACCCAAACTACAGAATATGAATACCTAGGGAGGCAGGCAACTCTGATTTCTTATAACATTAAATCTTCTTCTAAAGCCAAACATGACAGATTTTTTTAGGAACTCTGAAATCCACAGCTTTCTACAGTTTTGGAAAGATGCTGCAAGTCGCAGCAGTGATAATCTGCCAATTACAAGGCACATGTGTGAGCAAGACTTTTTTTGTCTTCCAGACAAATAAGAAGATTATACAGCCTATTCTCTTAGTGGGGATGAGGCGGGGGAAGCGTTAAGATTGCAGCTGCTGCAGAAGTAGAAGCTGCAACTCCCTTGGAGCTTGTACTGACTGTGTAGCCTAGCATGCCATTAAGGGATGCTACTGTACTACAGATACAGTTCCATTTGGGGTTTTTTCCTGAATGAGACAAACCTGAAGCTTTGGCCTGCTGTAGTTAACAGAAAGCTTTGCAACACATCTTGCAATATTCCACCAAGTTCCAATTCAGCTCAATATCCTACCTATCAGAACTTCCTAAATAACTACTTAGAGAGTATTCTTGAATAATACAGCTTTCCTTCACATCTTCTGTGATGCTTAGTTTTGAGATTTATTACATTCCTACTGCCCATACATGATTTATTTTTTATATAAAAGAGCACACATAGTGAAGGTAAGCTGGAATCACAACCATTTCAAGTAGCCTATATCTGTAAGGAACTTATCTTTATGAAATATGTCTTTTTAATAGAAAATCTAACACCTCTTATAACAATGGTCTAAATTTCACTAAAACCAAGAAAGGACATATCAATACTTTAGGGTAAGATATGCTGTAGTATAGCTTGGCTTTCTTCATTATGCTGAAGAATCATGTCTGGCTGATGTATTTATTTTGTAATGTTTAACTATAATAGAAAATAGATGAAGTTCAAATGAAAACACTGTTTAGACTATGTCAACAGAGCATAAAACTAAATGAAGTGATTCCGTATTGACTATAAAAACATATTTGCTAATAGTAAAGTTACTAATGGTTATCTATCAAGATCACAACATGAAATAATTCTGCATCTTAAGAACTGTGTTAAAGCAGCAGACACACGAAGTTAATGTAATTTTTTGATTTTGCAAAACAGCATCATGCAGTGCACTTTATTGCTATTTTATCATTAGTGTAAATAATTTAAAAAAGCAGGAAATCTCCAGCTCACTTTTTTTTAAATTGCAAGTCAACAAAGGGCCTTCCACTAAGACAGCCAATGCTCACTTTATACTTGCTAGCAAAAGAAAATCAAATTAACAGTATCTTGTATACTAAAACAACTGCTTTGTTACAAAGGATTCAGAAAACTAGAACAAATGACACTGCCGTAAAAACTATAAGCCTTTTAGACTCAGTTCAAAGACTCATGCATTCTTCTACAACAGACTGAAGTTTTATATTCATCTCAGCAAATCAATCCACTAATAGGCATCAGTCATCAACACCTAAGTAAAATCTGCCATACGAAACAGCTTTGATGTGATTGAAGACTCGCACACAGTCGTAAGTATGACAGAACAGCTTAGCTATTAAAATGTTTTATCTAGCAAAGAATTGTTCATCCTAATTGACTGAAATACTCTTTGAACACTATTATTGCAAGGCTACTTCACTACGCAGCGCTTTAGTACATAGCCACTTGACTTACATCTTGAGATCCAGCACAACCACATCAAATCTTGTTAGAATATTTTCTCACACATACTTTTGTCAAGAGACCAAAACAATAAAGCTGACTGTCATTTTTACTACCAGTTGCTTAGTTAATTCGATACTGAAACGTACTGGGATTCATTATAAAAGCTGCATGCAATCAGCCATTTCTATCAATCTTTCTTTTTACTGCACTAATAGAATGAATCCTACTAACCACATCAGTTGAAATGGGTTGGCAGGACTGTATGGAAGCTATTCTTCTGCACCGAGACCGACCTCTCACTGCGAGAGGTGCAGTGGCAGAGGCTCCTTTAAGCAGCACTGCGCAGCCCTGGCCCAGCTCCAACACTGACCATATGTCAAGCTGACAGATAAGAAGCCCGAGACAGCCATCTGAAAACAACTGTATACCGCCCCGGCCACCAGGCAGCAAGGGTTTCTAGGCCTACCTCATTACTCATTTCAAAGCCAATTTTAAACACACCGAAAGTAAATGTACCTGACAAAAAACCCAAAACAAACAAGCGCAAAGTCATTATTAGAAAGCCTATGCGATGATACACTCTATTGCAGGAATTTTCCCCTGAATATCGTAATTGATCACCAGAAACACAGTTGGAAGATGAATAATAGTTTGTGCCTATAACATTTTTCCTTCTCCATTATATTCACAGTGTGTTAACAATTTGCAAGAAAAAGGAATCAAACATACCAGCAACTGCCACCAAGATTACATTTTACAGAATCAAACAAAATGCTATTGATTTAATAACTCAAGTTAAGGGTGATTTGATTTTTACCCTGTATCTGTTAACACATCGTAGGGTTCATCAGTTTTTACCATGACTTTTGTTACTAAGAAGTATGTCATATCGATTACTTGTATGTAGGCAAACATGTTATCTATTGGCTTTTATTCCAAAATTACGAAGTGATCACACAAAGGAATAGCTAAAATTTACTCCAGTCCCCTATGCAATTTCCATAATTCCATATATTCCATTTCCATATTCCAAATTAATAAAATCCAGGTGAACTTACCTACAGTTTGGAGGAGGGTCTAATGTAATTTCTGCAAGTTCTTTCTGAATTCTTAAGAGGGGGAAAAAAAAAAAAGATTATCAGGACTTTTTTCCAATATCTTTCAACTTTACAAACATTTCTACAGCAATCAATAATAATAAAATATAATTCTTATAATTTCTGATGGAAAGCTGATGCTATAAGGTTTCATGAAACTGCTCAAAAAAATGTGGAACTAAAAATCCAATCTTTTCAATCTTTTCTGAAAAATGAGCCTCCAATCTGGGACAAGTTATGCCATGAGCACCCACCCAGAAAATCCCACTTCTTCTATACATCGAGGTTCTCAGCTCTTTTCCTCACTTACACAAAAATTAAATGTCTTGTATACCCTCCTTCTCTATTTCCCCTCTGCCTATATGTCTCATAGCTTTTGTTCTCCAGAATATTTAGCTTCTTAATGTATCTCGTACTAGCAGGGCAAAAAACCCCAACTTCATAGGATAGTTGTCTCTCACCCTGCTGGAAAGAGCCCATGCCGGTCTTCTCCATAACCTCCTCCTCTAGGTACTGGGGGGCTGCTATCAGGTCCCCCAAAGCCTATCCTCAAAGTGAAGTGCTCCAGCTCCCTGGCCAGGCTGGGAACCTGCCGCTGGACTTGCTCCAATGCATGCCTTCTTTGTACTGGGGGGCCCAAAACCGGGTACGTGTTATTCCAGATGCAGTCTAATGAGAGCTGAGTAAAGGGAGATAAATCACTTTCTTCTACGTATACTGACTATGCTCCTGTTAATACATCCCAGGAGGCAGTTAGCCTTTGTTGCTGCCTCGTGTCCAGCTTGCTGTCTGCCAGGGCCCCCACGTCCTTCTCAGCAGAGCTTCTCCCCAGCCTGTATCATTACAACGGGTTAGCCCTTCCCCATGCATGATGTTACATTTGTCCTCGCTGAATTTCACTAGTTCCCTGTCAACGCTCTCTTGCAGCTTGCTGAGGTCCCTCTGAGCAGTAGCCCTGCCCCTGGATGTACCAGCTGCTCCCCCCAACTTGCTGTCATCCGCAAACTTGAGAGTGCGCTCTGCCATGTCCTCCAGGTCACTGATAAAGAGGTGAAGCTGGGCAGGTCCACTCCAGATCCCGGCAGTACTGCACTCGTTACAGGAATCCTGCTGGAGGTCCTCCTCCAGGCAGAGCAACTTCGTTGTTAAGGATTTCCGGATATTCCCAGGCCGACGTTTCTATGCCAAGTCCTTGAATTCCTGATCTCTGCCACATCTGGCAATATGGGCTCTTTTCCGTTACACCAGCGTCTGATTGAGAGCCAGTGTCATCCCCTCTGAAGAAATTTAAACATGCAGAGTAGGAGTTTACAGAGTTCCCAAAGGAACTTGTAGGAGTTTACAGTTCCCAAAGATTTGCCAGAGTATGATGCCATAAGCAGGACTGCGATGGCCACCTTCCCTATAAACTACGCCCAAGGCTTTTTTATAGGCTACTTCAGTGCAAAAACATGCACATTTAGAAGGAGGAAGGAAAAAAAAAAAAAACCAAAACAATTCAATGTACCTTCAGTATTTTCTTCTTCCTTTCTCCTTCACAAGATTTCTTGTGCAGGAGCAGATTGCTATTCCTGTTATTCCCTACACTAAAAAAGAAAACCTGCCATGATAATACCACTCAAATGCCTAAGAAACATGCTCAAGCCACAACCCAAAAGTTCAGGGTTATCTTGTTAAAAATGACTGCCCTATCTTGTTAAAAGTTACTGCCACCCATTTTGCACATAAATACAGGCAAAGAAAATGGTTTATCAAAATAAACATTCAGGTATATTGGCATATATAACAAAAATGAGCAGTTTAATTCTCTATGTAATGTTAAGATCCAAATACAATCTTACATGCTAAGGAGTCTCACAGCCACTCTCAAAATTCCCCTTATGCCACTATGAGTTGATTTTGTGGCTACAATGAATAAATGAACCAAAGGCAGTAGAACTGGCCTGAACCAGAAACTCCAATCCTTTATCATTCACATTCTGAAATAATTAGGACGTATGTGGGGAAGATTTGTAGGCAGAGGCAATAATCATTTATTAGACCAGCCGATATAGCTGAAAAGATAAAAACACTCTTTCAGATGCTTAGCTTTTCTTCTAAACTCTATGCACCCCAACCCTACATACATACAAACTAATTACCCCTGTAGAGGGGGAGAAATTCGATGCTTATTTGCTTTTTCTACTCATTGAAATATTTACATCTCCAGTACATAGAATTCGCCCAATAAATATCATTCCTTTTTTGCAAAAATACAGGCACAGGCTGCTTAATCAATATTTGCAGCAAGTCATTGTAGTAACACTGAAAATCGACCACATTTTTTAAAAGGGAAAATCTGATTAGTGAAGTCTAAGCAGAATGAACATGTTGCTTTTTAAAAGTTACTCAATTCTAACAATTCCAACAGTTCGCACCTTTTAGAAGGGAGATGTTACAAGTGTTGGAAACGCTTAAAATATTTCTTCTGTATATGTCAGATTTCTCCTGTGTTTTAAAAATTTATACTATCACAAATTCAAATCACAGAAAACCTAGGTAGCATGGAATCTCCTTCAATTTCATGTTTTATGGGTTGTTTTTGCTTTTTCTGCCTTTTGGGAAGTTACAGAATGATGGCATTGCTACAGAGTCAGGGATTATTCCTTTGCTTTACATATAGTAGTGAGAGCAGTTAATATTTCACTGCATGACAATGAGTCCAAGACATATCAAGAATGGATTGACAAGAGTAGCTTAAGTCCTAGATCAAAAACCTTCCGTTCTTCCTCCTAAATCCTAACCCATGTCCCTTCCATTCTGAAAACAAAAGGGTACAGAGCTCTCTCCTTTTCTCCCTCTGTTCTAGTTCAACTCAAAATTTCTAACTTCTAATGCCAAGAGCACTAAAATTGTCCTTTATCAAGCTTTTCCGGTGACTGTGCAAACAAGAACAAAACACCTTTCTGCCTCAAGCGATAATTGATCAGATAGTACTTTCTATTTATGTTCAAAAGTCCTAATTGCTTTTGCAAGCATCTAAGATAAAAGAGATGTTTCATTCATGACTATTTTTACACAAACAAAATACAACATATGAATACGATACTGTCCATCAATTGCTCCTCAGCAAGCTGTCCATATTTATTTTCCTACTCTGTGGCATCCCAAACTAAAATTAATATATACACCTTACACCTCTTTTGTTACAACCTTAATTTACCTTGCATTCATGCTGAGAGCACATTCATAAACAGTTTCTGTAGAGCAGCTGACACGCAAGAGCTTGTTCACGTGTCACAGCATTCAAAGTTACAATTAAATCGTCAGACAACATCCCAGAGAGCCTTGCACTGATAGATACCTCCAGTGTGCAAGCTGGCCTTTGTCTGCACGAGTTATTCCACTGCTCTGGCACTTGTTTCATATCTCCATTGAGTTGCCCTGAGAATCTGGCACGGGTAAAGGATGTGCCTCATTTCCTTCACTGACCACAGAGAGTTCACCGCGAGAATATGTGGCCTCTGGCAACAAAACATTTTTTGCAGGGTCCTTTCTGGCATCTCTTTCTTTGGATTTTCTGCCTCAGTACAGTGTCAGAGAGTAAAAGGACTAAATTAAAATCATTGTATATATCCAGTTTATATTTAAATTAATGACATACTGGTTTACTATATATTGGGGAGTGGAGTGATGGCATGGGGAGAAGCCCCTGCTAGTAATCAAAGCCTTGGGCTGTACACATAGGATATTTAATTTGCAACGTCTGATCTGATACTCTTTGTTTGGTCTTAAAGAAGTCATTTGACCCCTCACTCTCTCATATATATATATATACACACACACACATATAAAAATATTTTTCCCCTCCACTTTACTAACAGAAAAGAACAAACATAGTTGCCTTCCAGTAATAGTGCAAAGGTTAATCTACCCCTAAATTCAGAAGCATGAAAGTACATTGTGGATTTCAAATATTATTAATTCTCAGAGACACATATTTACTACTGTTCCAAGCCTAGGGGGACTGTGTGTTGTTTCCTTCATGAAACAGTTGAAGTTCTCTAAAGCTAAGAAAGAAATGAACATGTCAGAGGATTTCCCAGGAAGATTAATAGGAAAAGAATTAAAATAAAGGACTACATGACAATGGGCTATTTTTACGATGCCTACTTTTCTAAAATATATGCCTCTACTCATAAAAGCCAGATGAACCTATACTCCATACTGAAGAATACGCTATTTAGAAAATACTAAGAAATGCAATCACTGGTATGTATTTCAATCTTACGTAAACTGTGACTGAGCAGGAAATTGATCTAAAGATGGTTAGATTCATGCTGGAGGAAAAGAAATATTCTCGCCTCCATACTACATACACAACAAATGACAAGGATATTTCTTATAAGAAAAAGCACTCCATATTTTCCATCATATTCAACATGCTAAATATCATTCCCAGATTCCTTGAAAATAGTGCTATGATAAACTTCTCTGAGAAAAAAAGAGAGAGGGGAAAAAAGCTCATTTTTATTTTGTTGAATTTCAAACAAATTTAATCCATTACCCATTTGCTACTCCTTAAGTTTGTAACTTCTTTCAATAAAGAAAAGATTACAACTAAAGTTTTAAAGTTCACAATTCATTGTAGGCACAGATATTTATAAAAAAATTCCAGGACTGGACACAAAGGTTGACAGATTTCAACTATCAACTTCAGAAACCAAGCAAAACAATACATTTTTTTGTTGAGCTACTATGTCAGCCAAGAATGGTTACACTTCTCTCAATCCAAAGGTCATGCTAAGATTTGCTACTTAAGAGGTAACAAGATGCCTGCTGTTTTCAAGGACAGCAATTCAATTCCATGTCTGAACTGTAATTGTGATGTGCAGCGAGTTTCTCAATCTTGACATGTTAGGTAAGAAAGGTTGCTATTTAAGGTGATGCCCTCTGGGTGAGGAAAATTGAAGGACCGTTACACTGTATGACATATACTGTAAACTATTACACCTGTATAGCAGCTAGCCCTAAAAGTATTAAGAGAGAAGGACGGCATGTGATGGCATTCTGCCTTCTTGATGCCATCTACAGCAATGCTAAGAGAAGAAACTCCGTATCTTAAAAACAAAAATCTTACTCAAAAATGAATCAAGTGGTTTCATATAGCCTCCATAATCAGATCATTTTGGAAAGCAGTAAGCTGTGGGAGTAGTATACTCATACACAAGACATGCTAGCAGTTTACTTTTACACAAGCAAAAGTCAGCACACTGCTAAATCATGATTTATATAAAAACCTAATGCTACTGAAAATTCTTTAAATCTGACTACATAAACATACAAATAAAAAGCAAAACAGAAGTATTCCAAATACAGATGCACAAACCTTCATTCTAATCCAAGATATACAGTAGGTATCATAATGTAATCCAAAAATACTATGACTACAATTCCATATGCATGAAAAAGCTTTCCAAGTGAGAAAACATGACTTCCAGACTCAGGTTAGAATCAAGTCTGCAGTCTGTGACCTTAGCTCCAATGCTATGTTAACTTGCTGGTATTCTCTGCTTTAAACAGGAATTAAGGAATCTTGACCAAAGCCACAAGTTCAGTACACTCTGTTGTTTGGGGTTTTTACTGATTTTAGCAGAGTTGACTCCTTTAACTATAATGGAGTTATTAGAGGGAATTGCATAGTAAAACACTTAAGATTATTGTGACTTTAGAGTAATGCCATACAAATCCACAGAATTAAAAAACTAGAAAAGGAAAAAGTCGCTAAACATATATTCAGTCTTTTTTCACTAGGACAGCTGAATTACTTCAATTTATTTCAATTTTTAAAAGATCACTATTTTAACCTGGTCAATAACAACATTCCCATTGAAGGAGTATAGCCTTATTCCTGCACCATTTTTCATTTCTAATGAACAAAAATAATAATATTACTATGAAGATATTTTATGTAGACAGTTTCTGTAATACTTATCACATATTGAGGACTCCATGCCATTTTGTTTCCTTCATGTTACTCCTCTCCATTTTACCCTCTACTTTAATTTCTGATTTTCCTTTCTTGAGGCATTACTGATTTTAATTAAAAAGCAAAGAAACAAAACCTGTGATATGAAAACCTGGCCAGGTTAAGAATGTTTATAGAAATGTAATCCCAATTCTAACACAGTGACAAACTACTGAATACTAAATAAAAAAAAGAAAGAAAAATTACTATGATACTATTAAAAAACCCTGTTACTATAAAAAATGTGTTGCTGTGATCCTTCCACAAAGTGCTATGACAACTACCACTCCTAAAATACATTTTTTTCAAAAATATTATTTATTGTGCACATACCTACAGAACTCTTATAAATCATCGCAGCTTTTAAAATGCATAATCAAAGACTTTCCTTCAATATTAGTACACATGTGAAACTGGCTTTAGAGTCTAACTGGCAAACATACTGATGTCAGCAACTGGCATAATTAGGTTCAGCAGAACCATAAGCAGATATAATTAAACTTTAAAAGGTTTAAGTAATTTTATCACTGTGAAATGCATGTTGATAAAAGCTCTAAGCTTTGAAGATACAAAGCTAAGATTAATAGACCAATTTCTGACATATCATTATTAATTTTTTAATAGGAAAGTGTCCACAGGCTCTTGTCAGAATTGTGGCATCATTACATTAGGCATTGTACAAAGTTCAGAATACATAAGACTCTTTTCTAAAGATGTTAAAAACTGTTTTTTATGACCTTAAAAGTCATGAGTAGTCCAATATTCCTAATATTTAAAAAATAACAATAGCAGGAAGCAGACGAAAGAGAAGAAGGCCAGAAACCATAACGGCTATGCGAATTAACTACATGAATAACACCATGGTTTGAAGTTAAAGTTGTTTTGGGGTTTTTTTTTCCCTTTTAGTCATAAAAGGAAACATGGGCAAGCTTTGCTGGCCATCCTGTAAGTGGTATCACTAGGTTATCTCCTAACAGTGTCACAGTAGGAATGGGTCTCCAGAAAGCATTTCACCGGGGAAGGAAAAAAAGAAGAAAGGCTAGCTGTAAGGAAGGTGTCTATGGCAGAAGGAAAGCATGACAATACTTCAGTGGAAAGACAGAAGAGACTTCAGTTCAGAAAAGTATGTAAATGGTAAGGAACAGATTAAGCCAAGACAAAGACTTGAATCCTGAAGGATATACACACGTTTATATACTGGTATTTATGGACTCCTACCACATGCATATGTTATAAATTATGGCAATTGGGCCTTGATGCTTCTCCTTTACCACAGCACCACAGTGGCACAACTCCAATGGTTTTTCTTGTAGTTTACATGGCCTTGAATTAGCAAAGAAACAGGATCTGGGAATTCTGCATCAGGACAGTCTGCAGAACTGGTCTCTTGTCAGATTATTTTAAAAGTGTTTTTTAACTTCAGTCACTATAATCCCATTTGAATTCTGTTGCCTAGACTAGCACCCCTACATGTACTAATGGAGCAACACTAAACTGTAAATTCCTTCTGTCTGGTCCAAGCAAGAGAATCGTTATCTGGAGATTGACATGATAGCATAGAATAATTTAAATAGCTATTCTACAAACCCACCTTTCCTCTCAAGCAGAAAAGAGAAGGAAAAGAAATGGGTATTTAAACAGACCACAGTTTAAAGTAATGAAACCAACGTGCATTTGTTGTTCACTTAAATATTTCTGACCTGACCATCTGGGAAAAGGAAACGCAGTACTTTACAGCAATAGGTATTATGGTAGTCCTAACATGCTGAGTTACTGAACTGTCTGAAATGTTTATGGGTAATTAACTATAAGTTACACTGACAAGTTTCAACATCAGTCATACATACACATACAGAGATATATTTTATAAGGCTACAAAACTGTCTGAGTTTTACTAGCAATAAAAAAATGTCAGCTTTTATCATGCAAGCTACTATTAAAACCATGTGAAAGAGCCAATCTGTCAAAGAAAGGAAAAAAGTATACAAGTCTCATTATTGTGACCAGTCTCAAAAGGCTATTACACTGACATAGTAGTGTTATAATAAAACAATAAGAAAATTAATATACTGAGTCAATACATACATCTGATAGTCAGCTGAAAAAAGAGGAAGGAAGATAAGCAGCCAGAAAGAACACTGTACCTTTTAGCACTAGTTGACAGTTTAGCAGCTGTTTTGCTTGATATTTTGCCCTCTTTTTTCTTGGGTTGAACTTGCTCCCTTTCTTGTTCCTGCTGAACACCTTCACGCTGATCTCCATCAGAGCTGCCTCCACTAGTGCTTGGACTATCATCAACTCTCTGCCCCTCTGTAGACATGGCAGATGCTGCACTGAACAAAAAACAAACAGCAAAAGTTAGCTTTTTCAGAAGAAACTGTCCAATAGTATTTCTTACATGCCTTAAGGAAACAACACATGAGATTTATGTCTTTGTCTTAATACATAATACTTGTGTCACAGTACTTCAGTAATCTTAGTAATGAAGAGTTTTGCCATAAGCACCTTAACAGTAATTCAGGAGTTGGTAATTTTAAACGCCATACCAAATAAATAATAAACCCTTTTATATATGAAAAGCGTAAGTTATTGTAGTTAAGCTGGAAACATAATTCTGTAAGTGTAATACATTCACTGTGAATTATATTTTTCAACCAGTCAGCAATATCATGAGTTAGCTATCTCATCACTATGCCACCGGTTGAAATCTAGTATAGTTTGTTAAAAACTGAGAGTTATTACTATCTTAAGACTCTCTGTTATCCCATATGAAATGAATCTGTAGGCTCATTCCAAGTCTATAATGTGGGTTTCCACATTACAAAATCCACATCTTGGCATGCTTGATGGAAACATTAACAGAACCAAAAGGCACTAACACAGGACTGTTTGTATTTACTAAAACAGTACGCTTCTAGAGCAGTAAGCACGCTGGTAGAGGATATAAGGAAGTTTTTTCCTGTCAAATTCTGTTCAGGCAACGTGAGGCAACAAAGCTGTCAGAGAACACGAGCGACAAGAAATTTCAGTATATTTCAGAAGTCAAGTTAATGCTTTATTTGCATGCTTCTGATACTAGTTAGCTATTTTCATTTCTTTCTTCATTTTAAATAGTACAACAATATGCCGACAGATGAGGAATTACAAGCCCACTGTTACAGCTGTCACGACTTCTCAAACTGTTCTAATGAAGGGCAGATGTCCATGAAAAACTCTTACTGAATTAGCCTATGTGGTGGCAATGACTGTTAGAAAATTTTACAGAAAACCCCCCCAAACGGTCTTTCCTTTAACTCCAAACCTGTAATTTATATACACATTTTATATATCGTCCTCTAGGTATTTTAATAAAAGAACCGCCTTCAAAGCGCACAGGCCCAAATGTTACTTGCTTACACCCACGCAATCCCCATATATCTGGATGGTTTTCTGATCGAATCTGTCTGAATCAAGAATTTGCTCTTTCATACACAAAAGAGTTTTAAGTTGCTGTGAACTTCAACTTGCTTTTCCTCTTACCAATGTACAGACACCATCACAATTAAGAACAAAACTATTCACCTTGACTATTATATGTTTTAATACTCTCTCAAGGGAGAATAATGAGATTGCAGGCTCAGATTCAACCATGGTCATTCAGTGGATCAAAAAAAGTTCATCTCCCTGCACATATTTATGGAAAGAGATAGCAAAGGAAAACTAAAGTAACATCAATGCCAACAGGGTTAATGTTGAAAAGGACAATTTTTAAAAGGCCATAAGTGTTCTAGTTATAGCTGCATGTAAGAAAATAAATTTACTCCTGTTCTGCAATTTGATTCTATCAAATAGTGCACACTGTGTAGTGGAAGAACTAAGCTTTTCAGGCATTATTGACACAATCCAACTAACTTCAGGAGGAATTAGGTCTTTTTTGTCTAATTTAGGAAGCTATACTGAAAAGGAAATCTGGAAGTATGGCATCCCTTCAAAATGTTCAGATGCTAAAAGAAATAGCAAGTAATAGCAAGTGATGGATATGGGACTAGGTTTCCCTTAATCAGCTTAAGCTACATTTTGGATTTTATTATGGAAAAGAATATTTTATAAATATATTTTCATATATAAATTTATATAAAAACGTAACACCTAGCCTGCTCATTGAAGTAACTGAAATAATGCATAGTTTGCATCCTAAAATTAAAAAACAAAAATTGTTCATTCTTAGAGAATGATTTTTCATACAGTACAGCTACAATACTATATGTAACATAATTCATATATTTACACAGGTTAATGTTTAGATATTTACATCCTGGTTGACAGATTTTAAGATAAAAGCAACAGAAGATTTAGAGGTAATAAAACAAAAAAGCATTGCATTCTGACAAGTCAAAATATGCATTTAATAACGGTAATGCAATTTTGATAGTAGGTACCCATTTTCTTTGCTGCTACATACAGCTAAAATACAATCTCATCTTTTTCTGTAACACTTCTGATGGCTTTTATTTACTCTAGATTTTAGTTCTGATCTTAACACATTTGATTTTAAAGAGAAAAATCCTCTTCACAATGTACATAGGCTTTAACGCTGCAGGCCACAAAGTTACAAGCATATTTAATAAAGCCTATATGCATAGGACATCTGCTGTGAATAACCTTAGCTATAAATATTATTATTATCCAAAACCAACTGTATTCACTTCGTAAGTTCAGGTTACTATCCAGCAAACAAACACTACAACAGTAGCCCAGAGCATGTAATTACTGTAACATGTAATGCCAGCATTTACAACAGGAAAATACTTAAATCTGTCATTTGATGTCTGGCTAGTTTCTTGGGGTTTTTTCCTCCCTCCTTCCCTCTCTATCCCCCTTTCTGACATCTGGGCAGTTCTTTCCATTGCCTTTCCTCGTGATATCTGCAATTTTAGGGATTTTGCATAGTTCAAGGCATGCTCAGTACTCCAGTAAAAGTGTGTTTTAAAGGGCCCGAAGTTAGATACTTCGAACATGGTCAAATGTAAAAGACAAACAAGCACGTGAACAAATAAGAGAAGGGATTAAAAAAAAAAAAAATCAACCGAGAGGGTGACACTGTTAGGAAAACATTTCACTGCCACGAACACAGACAGAGAAATACAAGATACTCCTTGAATCTGGACAGCCATGAGTGTTTGCAACTGTCACACGGAGTGAGAGGAAAGACACACGATGCCCAGGTCCCCGGCTGCCAGGCTGTTCTACATTCAGACGAGGGTTGCTAACCTCCCTGCTGTTTTGCTGAGAAAAACGAGCCGAGGGGACAGAGGAAGGAGTGAAAGGGGACTTAAAAGTCTCTCCCTTGACGTGAGATGATTCAGCAGACACACAGATTAATAAGCCTAACTAGAACTATCAATTCTAAGTGAAGAGTGTCCAAAAGATCCTGCTTCTGTCATATATATCCACTGGCACCTTGCTCTCCCTCCTCAAAAGGGGAAAAACCAAAACCAAACCACAACAAAAAAACCAACCACCACCGGCCCCCCCGCCCGCCCCCCCCCCCCCCCCCCCCAAAAATAAACAACAACCAAAAAATCCAGCAGTCAGGGACAGAGAGATCCTGGCAATGTGCAGACGGGTCCCTAGGGCCGCAGAGCTAGTGATGATGTCTTTCTAAAGCGGTCTTAATTTCCTATAAGCCAAGATAAATTGAATATTTCTGCAGGGTCCACGACGAGCAGCAACAGCAGCAGCCGCCTTACTTCATCTTCATTAGAAACCGTAAAGGGCAAAAGACCAAAACATCACCGGAGGGGACGCAGAAGGACCCCGGTTTCTGTCCGGGCACGGTCCGCCTCTGAGAGGGGCACCCGGAGGGACGGGACGGCAGCCCACGGCTCCCACGGCCCCACCGCCGCGGGTGGGCACACACGCGACTCGCCCGTCTGCCCCCGCCCGTCGGGGACACCCAGCGTGCAGCATCGGGCCGTACCGGGGGGTGGGGGGGACATGGGCACCCCCAAACGCGACAGGCACCCCGCAAACCCCGGCCGGGCAGGAGGCGGCCGGGCCGGGGTGAGAAGTAGGAGACAGCCGGGCAGAGGAGGAGGAGGAGGAGGAGGAGGAGGAGGAGGAGGAGGAGGAGACTGCGAGAGGAAGACGTCGGGGGCACATGAGGGAAGGGAGGGGGTTGGGCTGCGGGGCTCCTCGGGGCACCCCGGGGGGTGGGGGGGGGGCGAGTAGTGCTCCTCCCGAGGGGCTCCAGCCCGGGTCGCCCACAGCTGCGGCAGGGGTGTGTGGGGATGGCGTACCCCAGGAGGCTCGGACATGGCGGGGGGGGAGGGCGGGGGGAGGGCAGGGGGTCCGCCGGAGCGACCCAGGGGCGCAGCGAGTGCCGCGGGGACCACGCGATCGGCGCGGAGCGGGGCCGGGGCGGGGGGGGGAGAGCGGGGGTGGCCGCTGCTCCCGCCCGCAGCGGGGCAAGCAGGACAAATGGACACGGAAGAGTTGTTGAAGGGGTGTGGGGGTGCTGAGGAGCAATGGAGTCTGGAGCGATGACCGGAGGATGGATGGATGGAGCCGGGGGGAGCGGGGAGCGGTGGCAGAGATGCCGAGGTGGCAGGGGGCGGCGGGGGGCGGACGGGACTGTTGCTAAGAAAGGGCACGGCCGGGGATGACGGGGGGGGAAAGGGGTACCAGGCAGCGCCGGGGGGATGCGGAGGGGGAGGGGAGATGAAGGATAAAGGTAGAGACCGGGGGTCGCAGTTAAAAGGGGGTGAGGGGCTGCCGTGAGGGAGGGATGGCGAGGGACGGGGGGGTAGGAGCCTGGCGGGGGGAGGGGAGGCAGACGGGGACCTAATCCGGGGCAGAGGTGTACCTCGGGAGGGACGGGGCGGGCGGGGGGGAGGACGGACGCGACCTCTGCTACCTGCAGGCGAGCGCAGGTCTCAGTCTCTCTCTCTCTCTCCCCCTCTCCCTCTCTCTCGCTGGTGCCGGGCACAGGCTGCGGGACAATCCGACGCGGTCGCCCCGACTCCGGCCGGGCGCGGGGCTGGAAAGGGGCTGCAGCCGCTCACGGAGTCATGAGCCCGCTCCCCGCGCTCCTCGCCCTCTTCTTTCTTCCCCCTTTTCCCCTCTCTCCCGAGCAGCAGCGGCGGCCGCTGGTGCTGCTGCTGCTGCTTCTCCCACCGCCGCCGCCGCCGCTCCTGCCCCCGCTGCCCGAAGAGAAGTGAAGCCGCTGCCGCGCGCGCGCGCGCGCCCCCGCCACCGCCGCCTCCGCGCGCGCCCCCGCCCCGCCCGCCCGGCCAGCGCCGCGCGCGCGCACGCCAGCCAATTAGCCCGGGCGCTCGCCGTCCGCCAAGGGAAGGGAGGGGAGGGGCGGGGTGGGCGGGCGCGCGCGCGCGCTTTCGGCGAGGGGGCGGGCGGGGAGGGGGGAAGGCGAAAGTGACAGGCGGGCGGGCGGGGGGGGGGGGAACGGGGCGCGGGCACGCGCCCGCGGGGGCCACTGGAGGCCGCGCGCGCCGCCGGGGCGGGGGGAGGGGGAAGAGCCGCCGGCGGGAGCGCGCGTTAAAGGGAAGCACGGGGGCGGGGCCAGCGGGGCCGAGTAGGAAGGAGGTGTGAGGGGATGGGGGGAGCCCCAGCCAGGGGTTCTTGCGGGGGGGGGGGGGGCTGCTGCGCAGGGGGATGGAGGTTAGGGTACCCGGCCCTCTTGCCTCCCGCGGCCAGGTCACCGCGGCCCCACGCCGCCGCGTGTGCCCGGCTGCGCCGCCGGCCCCCCGCGAAAGTCCTGGGGGCGGGCGGGCCGGGACAGGGCAGGGGGGCGGCGGGGGTCGGTATCAACTTTCTTTGCTCTTCTCGTCTTTTTCTGCCTCTTTGTTCCCTCCGCCCCCGGTCCTGCCGGCCCGCTGCCCGCACCTCCCCGCGGCCTTTGTCTCCGCGGAGCCACCGCGCCTCTCCGTCCGCCTGGCGGAGCAGCCGGAGACACGCCGGGTGGCCCTGGGGGAGCGAAGGGTGCGGGCGGCGGCCGGCGGCGGCCGGGCGGGGAGGGACGAGTTACCTGGCAAGGGGTGGTGGGAGGGCAGACGGAGACGGGGCCGAGGCCGGTGCTTGGTGCTCATCCTGTTGTGTCTGTCGCGGTAGTTTCGACCACAACGCTACTGGGTCGCGTTAGCACGGCTTGATGGCACGAACAGCCCCTGGCCACTAACAACGCCGGGTGACCTGCCGCATCCCAGTTAGAGATAGGCGCTGTAGCGCGGTTGTAGTCCGGTAAATGAATCTCGCCTCCCACGCAAGTAGGCATTCCCTCCGTGGGAAGCGTCGCAGTAAGGAATGGGAGAGGCCAAGACAGAGCCCACACTCCAATGCTGGATTTTTAGTATGAATAATATTAACCTGGAACGAAACAAACCTCTGAGAGAGCTGGCTGTCAGGTAACCGGCTGTGTTGGCCTGAGATACTTGGGTCCCTGTCCTGACCCTGCTGCTTTAATCTTTACATAACCTGCAGTTTACGCTTAGCTACATTATGTAAACTTTTACCACCTCAAACCTTTCTTCGTCTAACAGGGAAATAGACCAGACGAGGGTAAAGAGGTCATGACAAGTCAAAATATTTTCCCCCTTTTAGCAACTAACAGGAATTAAAAAATAAAATGTACGAGGAAAAGTTTCTCCTTGCTTGAGCTGTAAAGTATTGTACTTTTTCTGACTCATGGTTACGGTGTAGGTGGAGTCCGTGCTACCGAACATGCAGAAATTGAGAACTGGAAGCACTGCTGAGATATTTAAGGATTAGAAGCATTATTGGCACCCCTGCTCTCATGTTATATCCAGACAACAGAAGTGATTTTTGCAGTTGCCCTGTACATAAAATTAATCTTTGTTGAGTGGTTGTTTTGAAATAACTTCGTTTATTGTCTCTTCCTATTTCTTTGTTAAATAATCCCAGTGACATTTTCACCTAAACTTAAAAATACTGCAGTCAGCTAGTTCTTCCTATTTCGTGTGCGTTTACAAGATACTTTCCTACTTCTGATGAACTCAGGGAGAAAAGCTCCTAATGTCAGCTAGGTGGGTTTCTATCTGCTAGCATGCATTGACTTTTCACAAGGACTAATAACTAAGTAATTAACAGAATATGATGTGTAAAAATCCTTTAAAGAATGCAAATCTCCTGCAAGTAATGCTTCTCATCGCACTGAAAGGCTGCTGGCTGCATTGCGTGCTCTCGACATCACGGCCCCCTCTTCTAAGATCATTTAAATCGTGCCTTCTCCTTTCAGTCATTCCAAAACAGACCTCCTGAAAACCACCTAGAAAGTGATGACATTTACTTATAAATGAGTCTTCTACCGTATTTTCTTAATGTTGCTCTGATTGCTTAAAAGTGCCTTAAAGGAGGCATAAATTTTCCTGTTCGGATACCCCATCTATTGAAACTCCTCAGCCTGTGTCAGGACTGCACTTCAGTGACAGTTCGGTGTGCTTCATTATAGTTCGTCTTTTCTGCTAGGATCCGCAGGAAGCACAGAGAGAGAAGCTCAGTGAATAGCTTAATTCAGACAGGGGTAGGACGGGGCCGTACAGTGTCCCAGAATCTGGGTCATAAATTCCCAGTGCCAAAAAAATCAAGGGAGCTCTGAAGTGTTTTCCAGTACCAAGTGAAGGGTTTGAGTCATCAAGAGTCAGGCCCTGATTTTTCTTTCGGTGTGTAACCTCTGGCCCAAAGCCCTAAATAGTAGGGCTTAAATTAAGGACTCCCCAACTAAACTAGGGAGAAGGTTTGTACTGCCTTATGAATAGAACATGCATACTGAGGTGTGCCCTATGCAGTGTAAAGAGAATAGGGCAGGGTAGTCTACTGCTCCCAGTGTTATCCTTTTGACCTTTCAAGATAATGTGTTTGTGGCCCTCGGATGTTAAAGGTTGCATAATATTGTATTATTCAAAATCCTTCAGAATACTTTTGTTAGTTTGGATCATATAGAGTGAAATCCTGGCCCTTTTGAAGTGAGTGGCAATACTCCAGTGTTAGATTTCCCCCATGCTGGAGTGCTAAGGAGCACACATTACACTCCCCCCCCCCCCCCACCCCCCCCCCCCCCCCCCCGCTTAGTTTTATGTGGTTTCTAAAAGCTGACACTATTTACAACACCGGACGCATCCAAAACAACCTGAGTTCTTTACTCTCTCAGAAGCTTGCTGCTTCCTTGGAGAGACACACCGGAGTTCAGCTCACCTGGCACAGACAGTCACGCTTTAAGACTGTTACAGTTAAGGACACTTTTGTTAAGGCCTCTTGATTTAGAGTGTCTGTTATAAGGACAGATATGTCAATCAAAATCCATGGAGCTGGAGAAACCTGAGCCAAGTTTCCATTTAAGAGTGTTTAATTTAAAGAAGTATTGGATCAATTTAGACTTTTAGACTTACTTAGCTGTACTGAGATCTCATTTATGGCAAGTTTTATCCATTTCTGTTCAGTTAAAAAACAGGGAAATTAAATTATAAGTTATTGTTACATGTCAAAATAAGAAATAGGAAAATGCAACTTCGAGGTTTCTTCTGCATTTCTGTTTATGAAGTATTGTTCGTTCCCATTTAAAAGGACACTTCATTTTAATACTTAAGTTGTTAACTGTCATCAAGTTATAACTGATAAAAAGGGATCGGTTCTGTGAGGTGGAGAAAAGATGAGGAATTCTCTCAACTGTGATACAGCTGAAAATGTAACAGCATTTCTCTTGTGATAGCATATCTCTCTTTCAAACTTTAATATTTTATATTAAAAAGTGAGATGGAAATATTCAGTTTTCCATGGCACGCCCAGTTGTTCTATCAATCTCTTTCCACCAAATCCTAATGAACCAGATCATTTCATCCATCTGAACTATTATCAGCAGAGGATTGGAGGAATAGGGACAAAGGTGCCTTTATTCATTCTTTACCTGATTCCACTTTTCAGCTCCGCAGGAGCTATCTCAGCTTGTGTCATCCCCCCCATTTCTTCCCTGCTGAGTCTGGGGCCCCATGGGGCTGTTCGGAGAGCAGACAGCACGCAGCTCTCAGCAGCAGGCCCTCTCTTTCCCAGTCTTGTCCTGCATCCTGAGCTGAGGTGGTGTCCTGGTTTTGGCTGGGATAGAGTTAATTTTCTTCCTAGTAGCTGGTATAGTGTTATGTTTTGGATTTAGTATGAGAATAATGTTGAGAACACACTGATGTTTTCAGCTGTTGCTAAGTAGTGTTTATACTAAGTCAAGGATTTTTCAGCTTCTCATGCCCAGCCAGCAAGAAGGCTGGAGGGGCACAAGAAGTTGGGAGGGGACACAGCCAGGACAGCTGACCCAAACTGGCCAAAGGGGTATTCATACCATGTGACATCATGCCCAGTATATAAACTGGGGGGAGCTGGCCTGGGGGGGGGATTGGTGCTTGGAAACTGACTGGGCATTGGTCAGTGGGTGGTGAGCAATTGCATTGTGCATCACTTGTTTTGTATATTCCAATTCTTTTATTATTATTATTGTCATTTTGTTATTGTTATTATTATCATTATTAGTTTCTTCCTTTCTGTTCTGTTAAACAGTTCTTATTTCCACCCACAAGTTTCACTTTTTTTTCCCCCGATTCTCTCCCTCATCCCACTGGGTGGGGGGGAGTGAGTGAGTGGCGTGGTGCTTAGTTGCTGGCTGGGGTTAACAGACAGACACAGAATGGCATGAGTCTCTGCAGTAGCTTTATGCTGTTACAGGATTCTTTTCCTATAGCTGGCTTTCCTTATACTACTGTGATGGCACACAGCCATAAGGATAGTCCAGAGGATCTGGCCTGTTCTTTATTCTTTTTCCTTCTCTGATAATTCTCTTTCTCCCATTTGTAGATTGTTGATTCTCACACTGCATCTATTTTTTTTTTTTTTCTACAGTCTTGCTTTGCTTTTGTTGCCACTTGGATGAATTCCACTCTGTATGTTGGCAAATGTAAACTGAAATTCACAGGTACCCTGATCTCTGAAGTACCAGCTGTGTCTGAAAATACAGCATTTGAGCGATTCAGAGATCAGGATTCTTCATTTTGTTTTCCCGCTATCTGCATGTAGAGTGGAGTAGCAAGGAAGGTGTGTGCAGCAGAAATTTCATTAGAGTTTCCAGCTAATTGCGTATGTCCTCGTTGCTTAAAAAACGACATCCTATATCAAGGAAAGCATGATTGAATCCTGAACACCAGGTAAGCCTATTGTTCAAATATTGCTTTGACAGAAATCTTTTTAAAGTGTGTTCATGGCATTCTGAAGTAAAATGATTGTGCAGGCACAGAGACAAGGTATCACCAGCCTGACTTCTTTATTTGCTCTACAATAGTGTAAACCCCCAAATCATTAGAATTTATTCACCCTAATCTTTTCAAGCCATTAAATATGAAAAGAGTTGCAAGTTGTGAGGTGAACAACTTTTAAGATCTCTTTCACTCTGCTCTAACCTAAAAAGCTAAGAATTTGCAGCTCCTCCTCCCCTTTGCTCAGAAGCAGAACAGTTCCCACTGTCATTCAGCTGGAACCAGAAGAAACAACTGGGACGATAACCATGTTGCATCAGAGATCCTGATGGCTCTCGGCTGCTTTGCTATCCAGGATTGTAAAGAATAAAGATAAAACATATTAGGGATGGGTGGGAGGGAGGTAATAACTTGCTTCCATGTCCTTAATGAAAGCCTGGCTTTTTCTTTAAGATAGGGAATAAATCACTGCTTAGTGTCCGGAATAGAGGTTTGTTTCTATGTGCTTGTTTAGAGCCCAACTTAAGATAATTGCACAGGATAATTCTCTGATAGTTTCTAGACAGAAATCGTTGACAACTGAATCCTAGAATAAACCACTGCTTTAAAAATCTCATCTTGTATGTACTGAAGGGAAAAATCTTTATTTCCAAAGCTATTGTAATGCAGTGACCTGTAACTGGAAGAATTCCCTGCATTGCCTGTCTTAATTCATCACCATACGTGGGAGAGAATGTTGAAAAGCGAAGATAGGATAGAAAAGAAAATCGGGGGTTTTTAGGTGTTATTTCCACACGCTCTTCAGCACCTCCGCATTCCTATTATTTTGTGTTGGTTTCATAACATCTTAATTCACAGGATCAGAGCTTGGTTTTCTGATTAAAGATAGGTAAAATTCTGAGGATCTCTTGCGGTTCTGTAGGGAAAGTTACATCTTTATGCAGAAAGAGAAGCCGTGGGCACTCAAGTTCCCTTTTAATAAAGTTCAGGTTCCAGAAGAATGTGGGCTAATGTCCTCTATGGTTAATGCATGATTAATGCATGCTTAAGGAGTAGGCTAGTGCATCCACCACAGCAAACCAAACCCCATACAGCAGGCTTGTTCAGTCCTTTCAATATGAATGACCAAATATATTTCAGGAGCCCAAGGGACCACAATCAGTCTGAAGCAGATTGTCTGCCTTGTACAGAGTGGAAATTACCCACGTGTTCTCTGCAGGGGATTCCCCCAGTGAAATGGAAGTCCCCTGCAGCAATAAGTCAGACTAGTCATGTTTTGCACTTCTTTTCTGAAGATCCTGGCCAACCAGCCTGATTTGGGCTGTACTTGAAATGGATAAAGGGGAACGTCTGCAGTTTGATAAACCTAAATTATCCCTTCTGCTTTATGGAACCTTATACCGAACTAGTGCCAATACAGCAGCTGCCAGTGGCTAAGTCCAAGGACAAACAGAGGAAGAAAAAAACCAAACATCTTTTGTCTCGTCCTTGGTGGTAACTGTTGCAGGGAATAAATGACATTTTTTGCCTATAGGTCTAGGCAGAGCCTGACAAACTCCTGCCTGCTCTTCCCTAAGCATCTTCTGCAGAGCCTCAGGGAGCAGGAAACAGAACAGCTAGTGCTCATCTTCCTCACCTACCCCAAATGAAGCAGGCAAGCAGTGGAAGCAGCAACTTCAGGGAAGGGACATACTCTCTTAATCACACTGGAACTGTTCCTGAGACTGCAAAGGCATGGGAAGGCAGTGGGGAGGACACAGGTAAGGCTTTTAAAAGCCTTTACTTTAAAGGCTTCATTTAAAAAAGCTGCAAGGCACAGCATGGGAAAACACATCTACTTCCTAAGTAAGCAGACTTTTTTCCTGAGTATCCTTACCGCAGTTCAGAACCCTGAGCAGCACCAGTGGGCTCTTGGACCTCTTAATCTTATCATAATGAGTATTTTAAGGAATTTTGCTTAACCTTATACCTAAGTTCAGGGCCTACCTAGCCATAGTTATTACTGTTTTTTAATCCAAGTACACCCTTATTTTGACCAGCTTTGCATCTTACATAGCTATTTCTACCTCTGAAAAGTGGATGCTTCTTGTATTTTACAGTTAATTTGGAAAAGTGGAAAGTAATTGGAGAATCCAGCGCACAGTTTCTCTTTGAAATGTTTGTCTCAATTTCCTGTGTTCGGCAGAGTTCTTTGAACGGGAACACATGGCATAGCTGAGGACTAGGCCCACAAAGGAAATTTGGTATCTTTGTTGCAATTTCTAACTATTGATGCTGTGTTGGCTAGTGAAGTTCACAGTTCTCAGGGAAGGCCATACATTTCAAGTGAAATACATTAGCAGAGCTAGATATTTAGACAATGGAAGTCCTCAAATATTTGGCTGAGTAGTGAGCCACATAACCTAGTCATTAGGAAGTGAAAAGGAGAGAGGTGATACCAGCACAGTGTCTTTCACAAATGTACATACCTATCTCCAGCTGGGGCTTCTAGCTACAGGGTTCCTAGATCCATCTGGATCTAGCAGAAGACCCTTGCCTGTTCAATCTTCTGGTGATGGAGGCATCACTGATAACGTGGGAAATGGAAATTTAATTCTGTCTACTGAATGAAAGGACAAAACTACGCTGTTTCTAACTCCCAGAAGTGTGTCCTAACCACTACAGCATTTTGGTGCTTGGCTTATTTGTTTTCTCTCATTGCATCTCTTCTTCTCTCTAAAAAATACCTATGTCTACACTGGATTGGAACTGCAAATGCGAGAGGTCTAACAAAAAGGCTAAAAGTCATTCTCTATCTTTTGATCTTTCACTCTTTCAGTATTTAATGATCCCATTCAAAATGGAACAGCATTAGCAAAAGAGATTAAGAAGTCCCTCATCCCCTTCCCATGCCATTGCCTGTTTTCAAGACAGCAACCCAAGATAACATGTCCCTTCAGGAAAACGGGTGGTTTGTGCCCATGTCTCTGACATCCTCAGTGAAAGGTCTAACTGCTTCACATTTCGATGAAGTGCTTCTGCCTGTGCTTTGGTGAAGGTGAGAGTGCTTGCTCTGCTAGGCCAACATCCGCAGGCAAGATAGCAGGATCCTCAGCTTGTGAATCATCATTGTTGGGATCACAAATAGGTGTTAAATTGCTCGGCGACATCAGGACTTTGAGTTTCTACTTGTGACACCCAAGACATGACTTACTTGAAACCAGAAAACACCACAATCCACCATTACCTGGAAAAATACGTTGAAGTAACAAAATGCATGTTACTGATTCGAACATGTTGTGCAGCCGACTGCGTGCTGATGCAGTGGTGAGATTTTCATCAAGCACCCAGTTCAGTCCGAGCGGGACTGACGGACCTGGCATGACAGGTGAGTGGTCAGTCTCAGTGAAGACATCTTTGTCCGAAAATTCTCGCAGTGCTCTGCCCTGCCCTGCCCTGCCCTGGGCATCGGGCACCTCCCTGGGACGGGGACAGGCCAAAGCTGCGGGCCAGGCTCGCAGGTGGGCCTTGCTTGGCAGGGCCCGTGGCCAGCCTGGGCACGGCTGCGGGGAGATGGAGACCGGCCCTGCTGTGGCACGGCTGGGGCAGGGGCTGAGTCCCGGGGGCCTGGCATGGGGCCTGGGGCCCGGGGCCCTGGGCAGGGTGGGGTGGGCTGGGGTGGGGGAACCCCCAGGGGAGTCGGGCTGGTGAGTGCCCTCGGGGCCCTGACGCTGTGTCAGTGGAAACCGCTTTCAACAGCCGTGTATTTTTGCTAAAGAGCATTTTATTTTGACTATAAACACACAAGGAGTCTAATTCTGAATATCACCGCATCTGAATTTCTTAACTTTAGCTTTCATGTAGTTATGTATAGAGAAGTCCTGTTTTTCAGGTAAGAAGAACTGTTATCTCGGAAGAAAAAAAATGCTGTTTGGGAAAAGCAGACATCAGTCACTCCCAGGAATGCCCACTAATTCAGCTAGATGATTATTATATTCCACAATCAGCCAGCCAGGGTTTATTATTCCTTTGAGACAATGGAAGACATGATTTGGTTTTGGAAGAGTTTCAACGATTGCTTTTCATTCCTGCACGCCGGCAGCTTGGATCGCACCGTGTTACCGGACCAGAGTTCCCAGTTGCGGGGGACGCCAGCTAAAGGGTTTGCTATGCTGCATCTCCCGTGAGGTGAAATGCCACGGAAGCTGTGAGCTGCCCAGCTGCCTCGGCATCTGCTCGCAGAGCCCACAGATCTGAAACAATGGACCAGAAATTGGCTGGCAATTTAAATATAATGGTCTGGCCATTACTGGTAATTAAAAATCCATTGGTGAGAGCCCAGAAGGTAAGGGAGGCATGTGAAACATACACAGGTTTCCTCTCACCTGGGTGGACTAGGATAGGCCTAGAAATGAGCGTACATCTTTTTTTATGTGGACCTACTTCCAACTCCTTTGAAATCAATGGAAACATTCCCATTGACATTAATGGACTTTGGATTAAATCCTAATTGCCACTATAAAACATTTTATTGATGCCATACATTATTTGCCATGTATGTATTTTAATAAAGTGGTCCTGAATGTACCATAGGGAATGTGCTTCTTAAAATGGATATCTTTTTTGAAACTCTAACAAGGGTAAGCCCTCTGACAGGAGAATTTAGGTTTACTTTATTTTTGAAGGAAGGCTTAAAGCATGGTTTAATTTTGTAGGAAAAATAGAGAACTGTGCAAAAGTCTGCGGGTTTCTTTAGGAAGAACCTCACAAAAGCATTTTCTTTATTCTGATTCATAACAGTTCATTCCCTCAACTATGGCTTTGGTCTGAAACTCAAAATGCAAACCAAAGCTGACTAAGAAGCATCAAAGCTTGGGTGGTCTGGTTTCATGTTCTTTGCATAGTTTGGTCACCAAACCAGATCTATAGGCAAGTTTGCTCAAAACAGTATCTAGATTAATTCAAAAGTTCATAAATGTCATAGTAAGGCTTTTTCTAAAAATGGGCTAAGTTTTAAACTTACACTGAAACTTTAAACCAGCCTAGTTTCATGTGATTTCAGATTTTGCTATGAGTGTCTTGGAGGAAGAATGGTCTTTCCTGGTAAAACATAGGATATAAAGTGAGGAGAGCTAAGATAACTTGTGTAGCTACACAAACTAAGTAACTTTTCCTCAGTTTCCCTTTCACAAAAGGTACATAATATACATGGATGTCAAAAAGCTCAGACCCCCTGATATTTGTATAGAATTATGAGTCCTTCAGGTCAAGATGCAAAATATTAATATAACTCTTGAAAGCATCAGTGAATACTACAAGAGCTTTCATTTTCCACAGCATAGCTGTAAAGGTGAATTGTGATACCATTTTTCACTCCAGGAATAGAAGGAAACATACATCCGAGATCTCAGATTGCAGCTGTATTTTTGATAGCAACAATAATGTACAGTTTTAAAAATGATATGGGAAGACAGGGATCCTAAGTAAGCTACAAATGATTTTTATCACAGTTTCAGACTAAGCTGTAACTTTCTGTTTGGTTGGGTTTTTTGTGGTCTTCTCCACAGGGAACTCCCCATAAACGTGTTGGCACACAGCTAATGGTAGTTTAAAATTCAGCGGCTGATGCAATTAATGCCCCCAACCCCCAACCCCAGCCCTGTGGCAGGGGTGGCTGAACAGCTCGTGAATCAGCTCCTGAACCTTACAGTTTAGCATAAACCAAAATCAATGTTGGTTTACCTTAATAGGCCAAGCTGTAAGCTGTGGTGGTTTAGAGCTGATTCATGAGCTGTTCAGCTCCCCCCTGTTAAGAGGTGGCAACCTCTGGGAGAAGTTTAGTAACCTCTGTAAGGATTCCTGGGAGAAAAGCAGCCAACACTTCAACCTCTTCAGTTTAGTTTGCCACCATTTACCACAAGCTGTAGATCTTTAGCTATCATATTCTTTTAGGTGCAATCAAGATTAGGACCTGTGTTCCCCGCTGCTCATAGCAAAGATTTATGGCTGCATGCCCCGATGTGTTATCCCAGGAGGTCTCAGTTTAGATCAGCATCTAGCCTTGAATCTGAGGGTCAAAGATAGAATTAATCAACTACCAACCAACTTTACTGTTTGCTGATGGAAAAAATTATTATGGAAAAGATATATTTCAAAACACTAATCAGTCAACAAACATGTTTCACTTGCCAGATACTGCCCTTCTGCATGAGTGCCTGGCAGGTCCCATGTACAGGTCTGTCAAGTTTGTCCATAATGGATCCCTCAGTGTTTCAGATGAAGCCTATTTCTGTTTTCTTTTTATTGCCAGTCTTTCATATCAATCCAAGAGTTTTTGAAATCTCTCTGTGTCCAAACCTCATTTCTACCAGTTTATGTTCTAAAGCCACATACTATTGGAGAGCCTCATGGTACCAGGTGCACCCTGGGAGGGCATATGCCTCAGCAAAACCTTCCTTTTCTTTTGCCCACAGTCTCTTTTAGATTTTCCAGGTACAAAAAGCACCAGGTAGCCTGCTGTCTGCTTCAGAGGACTCTTCGCATAGTTACCCCAGTAGCAAAGCCACAGGCCCGTCTCACTCCCCTGTGCTTTCTCGCAATGCTTCACATTTCATCATTTGAAGACAGGGATTGCTTTTATAGCCGGCCTTCTGCAGCCAATGTGACTGTTACGGCAACTCTGTATAATGCCTGCTTTCCACATGATGTTGCTTTAAAAGGTTGTGAGCCAAGGCAAAATGTGTCTTTGCACGAATAAACTATTTTATCCCTTCTATCCCTTCAGTGAACAGATGATAATGTATAATAAATTTGACTTGTCTGTCAGCTTATGGCCTTATTCATTTATTTATTTAGTAGCAAACAGATTTTGGCATCTGGAATGAAGTTCTCTTTCATTAACTACCTTGAGAAAACTGACGGAGCTGAGTATTTTAAGCTTTAAAACCCCACAAAACTAAAGCAAAAAAAAGGGCCCCTACAGCAAGTGGAGAAGAGTTGTACTAGGGAGAAAAAAAACTATGGTGAGTAATAACAGCAACTCACAGTCTAATTCTGTTTGAGTAAGCCTCCCGTTGTCTTTTCACACATTTCTGTACCTTTGTCTTTGCTTTCGTTTCACCTTTTTTGTCACTTACTTTTACCTTCTATTTTCCCCGTTTTTCTTTGAATAAGGCTTTTGTACCTGAACTGCTTGTTATTTTTCTCCCTCCCTTGTTCCCTTTCCTTTTCCAGCCACTCTATTTTTCCCTGTTGTCTCTTTGCACATGTTCTTTTTGTTGACTTTGTCCCTGGATGATCTTCCCTCCCCCAATCCATTTGTTGTGCATTTTTTCCTTCCAGATGTGTAAGTGCGTGCCTTAGTCCCTCACTTCACAAACTGTAACTCACAAACCGTTGGTTGATGATGAATTGGGAGGCTGTTGATCAGAGAAAACTGTTCTTTTCCAGATATTGAGTATCTAAAACCACCTTCAAAGACAAAGCACGTCAGATACCTAGCTGGTATTATTTCCTGCATAACTGTAGATGTTGTTATAACATCATGAGGGTACAGATCTATGCAGTTCTGAGTAAAAGCAGGTATTTATGCTCCTTGCATGAACTCTGCTAAGATGCCATCCACACTAAAAGTTGGAGTTGCTAAAAATCCGAGGCAGTAGTTGAAATTTCAACCCTCTCTGTATTGGGCCATTTAATAATCTAGTGATATAGTGCCTCCCAACCTCTCAAAATATGGCATTTATGATTAGGTGGTCGTCTTTTTTAGTCTGAAGACCTCGTGGTGGCCTTGGTTCATACTTTTAACATATCTGCAAACCTACAGATGGGATTCTAATGTACAGTAGTAGCAGTCTCGTTAATGACCGATTTCAGAAGTGGAAAACATTTCTAGATTAGCAGGAACTCCCAAAGATATTACAAGTATTGTAAGGGGGAGAGTTTGATTAAAATAGGAATAGTAGTGTCAGAAGAGGATCTTTTGTAACTAATTATAATATTATGGGGTTATAGGGGTAATGAGCCTGACGTAAACTATACATTAGATCTGAGCTGTGTGGATCTGAAAGGCCAAAGCAAAGGTAACTGCCTTATCTTTTCATTACTTTCTTGGGCACTGCCCAAGACAAGAAGAGCGTCAGCTCTTGGTAGACTCTCTACTCCCTTCAATGTACAGGTCAGCAAACTGAACAGGTCAGCAGTATTAGAGCAAAGAAAATAACAAGGATACTTCTCTCTCTGGGTCCTTTCCTCTACTGGCCTCCAAGCGATACCTGCATGTTCTGCCATACCCAGGCTCTTATTTTACAGTTTAGCACAAATGCTTTGGTCCAAGGCACTGTTTAAGTGCTGAACTGGAATGCTTTGATAAATCAGTCTAAGGAGGGAGACATTGTGAAATACTGAAAAAGAGTTTCCTTTAACTTTGAGCCATAATAAAGTGATTTCTTAAAGTCAGTTTACACGCAGAACAAACCCAATCATAAACACAAAACACCAACCATATTTCCAGAATCAGTGCTTTGCAATATTCTTTAATCAAATTTCAGCGAGACTCACAGAGTAAGCATAGGTCAAGAGGAGAATTGTTTGAACAAGCTAGCCCCAAGTATCTTATTGCTAATTGATTTATCACATCTCCTTCAACACGCTTTTGGGGGGGATTCTTCCTGTTCTGTAAAAGAAATATTTTTAGGTTTAGAAATGAGATATACAAACAAAGGGCACATAACTCATTTCAAGCTGAAGTAGACCAGTTTTGGAAATGTGATGTTATGGCAAGCCTTAACCATGCTTGATTCAGCTGGGTAGTATGCCATTCCTTGGGGAATACTTCAAAGAATGACGCAGAGCAGCAGCAACTGGGAGGATACAGACAATTCACACAGACTGCATGCTTTCACACCCTTGTCTCAGATCAGCAATCCCAGATGGTGATCACCCAGAAGAGTCTCAATCTTTTTATAGTCAATACTCTGCAGTCACAAAGTGATTTAACACATAAACTCAGTAAACTCAGATGGGATTGACATTACCTTCAGTAGGCTGAGCACTCTTCTACGTCCACTTACTGAAGGAAATTAGCATGATCACTCAGGGACAGTTCATACCTCTGTAATTAATGGTAGTACGAAGTGGGTACAAGGACACATTCTTAAACACTATTGCTGGAGGGATCTGGGCATAGGAAAGTAATACACATCTCAGCATCAGTAAGGCTAGCAGGATATAACAATCGATTACACCAGTGTAAATCCAGATTAATTTAGCTGACTCCATGAGATACATGTCATCGTAGTTAAGACCAGAATGGTACTCTCAGTAAAGAAAATAGCAGAGTGATTTTGGCATCTTCTCCGACAGAGTGAAGCACTCAGCTTCTCTTCCAGTGGGCATCGGTTATCGATATTTATTCCTTCATGTAGGTTAAGCCTTAGCCTTTTCCCCCCTTTCTTTTCTCAAGTCTCTTGAGAACGTGTTAAGACAGCAGAAATAGCTGCAAACTAGTGTCTAGTGTGACTATTTTGTGAGGTCAGAGTAGAAAGGGTATGAAAAAGAAAATGGTAATATTTCTTATTTTCTACACCTTTTATACAAACAAAAAATTCAACAACTTTTTACTCTTAGCTGCTACCCAGTTCAACCTGGCCATTGTGGATTCGGTCATCTATATTACTGTGCAACATGATTCCAAATTATTTCCTACTCTGGTAGAAAATGGGTTTGTCCGTAACTTATAGTGGGTAATGTTTGCCTGGCATGGGCGATCCCATTGGTGTAGAGACTCTTATCTCCAAGCTAAACCACTCCTTGGCAGAAAGTCGTCGTTCACAGCACCATGATAATATGAATCTGTTCCTCCCAGCTGTGGAACCAGTGTAGCTTCCTATACCTCAAACATCTTTACACCGCCCTCCACTGAGTGTTTACTTCCACTGAGAGGTCTCTGAAGCACCATAATTCCTGATAATGGAATGCACATGTTAAACAGGTTATTAATTAAGACAAATCTCATTATCAAAGACGACTATTACTAAAGCACCAGGTTTTTCACGTGAAAACAATGGAATTCCTACACCACTCTCTGGTTCTTCCAGAATGCCTCTCCGTCCCATATCCTGTCATTTAAAAATAATTCTACAGTAAAAATACATTTTCTTTAATAACTTGTAAGCTTTTTATGAACTGATTCCATTTAAAATTCTATTTTAATCACTTTTTCACAGCAAAGAGAAGATATTAAACCATGTAATTCGTATTCATGACAGCAGCCATCATTGCATCCAGACAATGCTGGGGAAGTTTTGTGAGACAGAGATAGGCAAATCAGTTATAATGAAACTTTTGTTTACTGAATTCTTCTTGTTGGATTTTAATGTCTGGACATATATCTCACACGTGTATAAGCTATTTTGGAATTATTTAAAATTATTTGTGAGACTCATTAAAAAAATAAATTACTCTGAAATTTGTACTTTTGGGATTAGATTTAGCTGTCTGCTCTGTCCCCTTTGTGAAGTGCAAAAGGGGAGATATTGGCTAGAAATGCGCTGTGTTTACAGAAAGCCAACATGAAAGAGTTGTGGACAGATCCACTTTGAAATTTCAACAAATGTCGTAAGTGTTCTTTTATTCAGACTCTAAAATGCTTTGGAGCCAAAAAATTACAAGCATTACAAAAAGCAGCAAGGAAAACAGAAGTAATTTCCAACTTTCCACAAGGCAGTTATTATTGTGGCTGCTAGATATTACATTATTTAGACCTCCATTCTCCTCTTGGGTGCTCACATTGGATTTGTTTTATTCCACCCATGCAAATAATGTTGGGATCATCAGAGCTCATATTTGCATACTATAGAAATTAACTGCACTGTTTAAAACAAAGATCTGTAATCAGACAGGCCAGGTATAGTAGTAGCAGGGAATCCTGTACAGCTTATTTAAGCAGATTCAATTTTTTTTCTATTATAAAGACTGTATTCGCTTGTGTGTTCTGGGAGGAAAGAGAGTTAAAGGCATAGATGTAAAAGATACTGGGCCAAATCAGATATCTTTACTAACTCAATAGTTGGACAAACACACTTTGCCAGTAGTAAAGATTTGAAGATCTGGCCCATAACAATCCTTACAATAGTAGACAGTATTTTGTTCTGGCGGAGAACCAAATCTAATTTACTCTGAATTTACAGGAGGGAAAAAAAAAAAGCGCTCTGCCTCCCATTTGTTACAGCAGCAATCTCGAGCCGTGAACTGCCGACCTGAATGGCAGCAAAAGAACCAGAAGAAGAACGCTCTGCTCTGCCCGTGTTGGTGCCGGTGACGTCAGGAAATCAGTCTCCTGAGGACAAACAGCCAGCACAGCAACCAGCCTTTGTTCTACTTTCCCCCCCCCCCCCCTCCTCTGGCACATTAGCTTTAGCAGACAGATTTAAATGTTAACAAAACACTAGTATTTACACGTGTTTTCCACTTGATCTTCAGAACTAAACAACAAGAACCGTGAGCCCCTCGCTGCCTTGGCTTGTGTGCTGAGGACTGCGGAGCCGTATCACAAGTGACTTCACATAAAAAGTGCCTGCACATGCCATGCGGCAGGAGAGAGGGCTATGATGTGATACCGTGTGACAACAACAGTTCCTTGTACCTGGGGCTCGCAGGCAGGGAAGAAGGGCTGTGTGGTCAATACAGAAATGCAAGAAGCCAAAGTCAGTATAATGCCCCTGAAAAGCTGCCCAGCTCTCCGTGGGGAGGCACAGGAAGCTACTGCTCTTCCAAGCAGTAATAATTTGCATGTAGCAGCCTATGCACCTAGATATCTCTCAGGACCAGGGGAGCAGTGGCTGACTGCTGGCATAAAACTCGTGGGACTAGTGTGAGAGTGCAGGCATCGTATATATGCAGATGCCCGATGTTTGAAGAGAGTGGTACGCCTTGCCTTCATTCCTTTATTTTCAATAACACTGAAGTGCCATTTTTGAAGGCAGACTGGCTTCTGAAAGAGTGCCTGCAGGAGCTCAGCAGAGAGGCAGGATGCAGCTGATCAGCTGCTCCCCACAAGGCAATGGCTGCAGCTCCTGCTAAATTCCTGCAGGCAGTGCAGAGCAGCCTGGTTTGACAGTCACCGTGTAGGTCCAGAACCCTATCCCTATTGAAGCACCATCCCTTCACTTTACTTTCTCTAAAAATAAAGTAAAAACCCTATAGAATTCAGCCATGTTTCTCTAGTTTTATGTCAGCATCATTGATTCCAAAATCTAGCCCACCACCCTTTTGCTGTTAAGCATTTTATGATGATTGGGTACATGTATTTTTAATATGAGGCTCTCTATACTTTCCCCACTGATTTCCAGCATTGGCTAGCATAAGTCTTCCTGTATATCCAGCTACTCACCTCAAAGGATAAATTACTGTGGAAGCAAAAAATGTTGGAGGAATGCACATCCTAAATTGACTTGAGGAGACAAGAGTTTAAAAAGAAAGTAATGGAGAAGGAGCTCCCTCACAGACAAAACCAATGAGGTGATGAAGGGTCTCATCATCTGGGGCTGTTCCTGCAGGAGTTTTCTTCAACTCCCCCACAGACACATCAGTATCTTTAAAAAAAGAAACAATTCTATCCTGGCCCACTGTGTTCAAGTCAGGTTACCTCAGTTGTGGTTTGGAGGCTTGTGAATTTCTTTGCCATTGGTATGGGATATAGAAATTTTTAGCCCAGGATAAAGACATCTAATACAGAAGAGATGAAGATTTATTTGAGCACCCGCTAAACGATAACAGATTTGCAATTCCCTGCTGTAGAGCACTCTTTTCCTTTTCGGCCTTGTACTATATAATTTTGGCTGGGCAGATTTTTAAGTCTGTATTTCCTATCAAAAAGACAGCAGGTCCCACTGAAGCAACTCTGACTGCGTGTTCAGAATCTTTATGTCTGGTCACAGACTGGAAGCTGCTGGTGGCCTTTGAAGAACCACTGTCAGCTGTAGAAGTTCAAACTGGTTGGGGGTTCTTGGACCTAAGATTTCCCTCCACACCCTTTTTTTTTTTTGCTAAAAGTTGTGGGAAATGCACCATTTTTTCTTAGCTCTCAGATGGAACAAAACTTCAGTCTTATAAATTACCTTGATAAAGAATTCTGAACACCTAAATTGTCAAATTTTATTCCTTAGTACTTCACATTGTTGGATGTGGATTGAATAGTTGCCACAGTTACATTTTCACGACATAAGGTTCTCATTTGGCACCATTCATATATTTATATTAATGCAATCTTGCTGTGTGACTTTGTGTATCTTTGTATTTTGAAGCCTTCAGATGAAATGGAAAAAAATGTTATTCACTCATTTTATTAGCACTGTAATCAGATTTTCATAGAGTTCCACAATAAGAGGAGAAGCTTGAAAAGTAATTAAGAGATTCTCAAACACAGCAGGAGTTTTTGTTAAAGGAGAAAACTAATTCAGACTGTAGTTTGCAGATACAAGAGGAGTTAGGGCTTGAGTCCAAGAGACTCCTAATCTTCAGGAAAAGTAGATGCTCTGAAAGCCATGGGGAGGGAGAGGTCATTCATATACTTTTGTTTTCCTTTCAAAAAAGGCAAACTTTTAGGAGCTTATCTAACAATTAAAACATCTGCTTCACAAAGGAAAGCACATGTCAGCTTGCATTACCTTGATTGAAAGGATGCATGTTATTACATAACTTAATTTGGAAATGTAAAAAGTAGTATATTAATTTGTGTTTGTAAGAAACACAGTTATTTCCAAAGATTAATAACAGACTATACACGTGCCTTTGAGAAAGCACCCAACCACATAAATGACGGTTTCCAAATGCACTTTTATTTAGATTTAACCAGATCCCATATACCCTGCTCTATGTAATGCACTTGTAAGTCATGCCAAAGATTTTGGTGTTTAGTGTTGATATTATCATAATGCACTGACATTTTCAAAACTGCGAATCTTCTAAACAACATTTTTCTCTGATGCAGATATAGATGGTAACGGATGGCAACAAGTAACTTATTTGTAAATCTTTGCTATCTCCGACTATCTCATGCCTTCCTTGTTACTGCTTTCCCTATCTCATCTGCCCTTTTCTGTGGCTAGCTGCCACCTCTACTACTGCTTTGATTCTGCTACACAGACACAAGTTTCATTAATGCTTTTCAGCAGCTGTGCTTGGCTTTAAGCTTTTATTTTCTAACAAAAAAGAATTGTGAAGAACTGCTTTAATAGAAAAAAAAAATTGGTGCAGTCTCTTGTGCTAAATAAGCTACTGAGATCATTCAGAATGTGGTTTCATTTCTTTAAATGTAATAATTACCTTTTAAAATGTGCATGTGGCTTAATCTTTTTATGGTGTATGATAATGGAGGAGTTTTATATGATTCACTTACGAGTGATGATAAGGATGTACATTGTAGATTATTGCTCTATCACCATACATTTGAAGAGAACTCCCTTATGGCAGTAAAATAATAATGGGTCTGATTGTCTTGTCCTAAAACCCACCGGAAAGCTTTGCCCTGGGTTATTTTAGGGCATAACCCAGAAATTTGTTCTCCTGTGTGCTTCCTTATTGCTCTTAGGAGGTAAGAAGATTCCCCTGCCCTGTGGAAGGCACTGTGCTCGGCAGTTTGTCTAGGTGTCCTAGTCCACACCAGAATCCCCCTGCCCAAAAGCTGTGCATTGGCTCTTACTTTCTCACCGCTCTCTAGGACTGGAGGGAAGGAAAAACATATGGAAGGAAGCAGAAATTTAAAATATAATGTAGGAGGTCAATGGGAAACCAGTGTGCACCCAGTTGCTGCTTTTGTTCCCTCCCATCTCTCTCTAGCGTCAGAGAGGACTGCTCTTCAGGCATGTGGCATTTCCTACAGGAATGAGTGTGGCTGAGCCAACACCACTGGAGTCATACGGACTGAAATATGTAGATTTAAAACAGCTTTTCACACTCACCAAATGCCGTGTCACTTTTAACTTGCAATACCCAAGAAATCTGTGTTCAGGAAGTGCATTATAAAGTGCTAATAGAAACTGAAGAATGGGCAATGATTTTATCAGAAAGGTTTATTTTAAAAGCAGAACAAATCAGACTGTTGAGGGTTGCCAAACATCTTTCAGGAGACACTTGCCACAGATGCTGGACCACAGCAGGAATCAGTCACAAGGACCAGGGCAGAGAATATGGCCAAATGTGATACAGCACATCAGTACCGTGTTTGCACGTGTAATCCTCTTAAAATCCGCTTCAGGTACCACTGTAAAACCACACCCAGCCCATCTTTATCTCACCTTCCTCAGCCTTCTTGGCATCTTTGTCCAGTGATATCCACTTGGGATGTAAATCAGAAAAGAAACATTGCTGCCACCTAAATTTTATAGGGCAATCAATTTAGCTGGATTTGAAACATTGAAGCTTTTCAAGCCAGAACCGAATATTGATGCAAAAAGCATGAAGGGGGACACGCAGTAGTGTAACCATCCTTTGTCACAGAGGCAATGATGTGTGTGCTTTGCCAGGAGGTGCTAAGAGGAGCTTCATCTCCCTTCACTGCTCCTCTTCCTCTCTTGCCTGCAGGAATTCCTGCCATGCTGCTCTGTTGCTGAACCAAATTCCCTGCAGCCCCAAAAGAGGATTTCTGCTGGTAGCGCTGCAGAGCCAAGCTGACAGTTTGAGTATTAATATTTTTCGTGATGATCAGTGATTTCCTGAAGTCATCACTTCCGGATGTTCTGGAATTCTCCCCGTCTCTGTGGGGAGAATCTCAGATTTATATCAACTGCAAAGAAAAGTTTGAAAAAGTGAATCATATAGTTTCAAAATTCTTAGTAAAAGCACCCACTCCCCACCTGCCAGTGTCAGGTTTTTCAAGCCAAAGTAGTGATTTTTGCCTCACTGTTTTTGAATGCTCAGGGGTAGCAAGTTGTGTCACTATAGCTGCTGCCTTAGGCCTGTTTAGGAGGATTTAGGTCTAAGGTTAAATCAAAGTTTGTATGCACAAACCTGTTTCTTCTTTTGCAGCGTCTTTTATCTAGCTCTGTTTTGCATCTGTTCAGTTAACCCCTAATTGCAGAGGTGATTTAGGGTGAATCCTCACTAGAGGCTGTTTTACATGACATGGGGAAGTGCTGGAAAGAGGCCAGGGTTTCACTGACATAATCCTATCTTATGGTTTGCAAAAGTTTACCTTTGCTGGAGTTGAGTCAGTATCCACGACTTTGATTTGAGGAGGCTGCTGTTCCAACACAATGATTCACAAAAAAATTCCATGAAAATGTGAATTTGCCAGGAGTTCAGAGTATCTTTTGAGTTCCCAGGGATCACTTTAGATTTTCAACTGGCTGGTTCAGAGGTTTTCACCTTCTCTACCTTCAGGTGTGTACTATTTCTTCCAGGAAGACCTAGAAGTTTTGTAATAATGCTTGTCCCATGCTTTTGAAAACTACATACCAAGCTGAGGGATTGTAATATGCTTTATTCCAATTATTGTAAAAATATACATATTTCTTTCATGAAAAAGGTAGAGTCATGCAAAGGATTGCTTTCAGTTGACTGATTTTTATTTCCTGCCTATAAATTTGTGACATACCTCAGAGCTGACATAAGTCAATAGCTGGTAACGTAGTTATACTATGGAAAGGGACCAGGCAGGGAATAGTCCTATGCTGCTATTACTGCTGGAATGAAACTACGTTGTGCAGAAATGACTACCACATGTGAGGGACATGAGTCTTGGAGGAAAGCTGTCTGTATTTCTGCATCCTACAGTGATGGTTTGTAGAAACAGCACAGTGGTCTTTAAAATATCCTGTTAATTTGTCATGCTCTCTGGCATTAGCAGAACACTTGTTGCATAGGGAAGTTATATTGGAACTGAGACTGGCAAATCTTCCTATTCTCCTCTGTTTCTTTTGTTTATCCTGTAACCGGTTTACGCAGTATCGCCGTCATCTGCTGTCCTATCCTTCAGTCTCCAGGGCCACATTTGTGATCTGCGTATGAGGAGCAGAGGACGAGGAATTGTGCTGTATCTGTTTTAGTCTTCCTGCTGGTGATGAGGGCAGCAAACACCTCACACAAACCTCTGTTGGTGACAGCTGGATGGTAGGTCACTTAGGGAAAATGCATATGTCTGAAGCTTGGTCCTTTATCTTTTTATATAAAAGTATTGCAGTCTCATTCATGCTAACCCTTCAGTTTGTGTGTTGACACAGTCATTTGTAGTCAACTTCATATAGAACCACAGTCAGTGAATCACATTTTAAACTCCTATATCTATCCAGATTTGCACTGCAACTTAGTTATATTTGATCAGTGCAGTATTGTTGAGAATCATTCAGAAATCAAGTCAGTGAATGGCAGTGTTCAGATTCATTAAGAAATCATATTTTCTCCTATTGCTTCAATACTTTGATATTAAACCTTATCACATGCATAACAGCATGGTACATATTAAACAAATAAGTTCATACTGAGTCAAATAACTTACATAATTATTAGCAGGTCTCTTTGCTAGTTGTACAACCTTGTTTTAAAAAAACCCGAAGAGTATAATCTCTTTTTTAAATGCTGCAGAGGCCTTTTTGTATTTCTGAGAGACTTGGGAAATCTCACTGTCTCTTTATGAGATATATCTAGGGATAATCTAAAACTGGAGTTAATTAGTGGAATGTTTATCATTCTGATGATAATATTATTTTTCCACTCAGAGCCCTTGGTCGGGTAAATCTATTAAAGTGTGATGTGTCACTACATTCTGTGTCAGCTTAGGTCTAATCCACCATGTTCTTATGTATCCTTTTACTTTCTGCATGTGAGTAGCTTCCTTGGTTTAAACAGGAGTAGGTTTAATCAAGTGTGTAAGTGTTTACAGGGTATAATGAAGATATAAAACATTAATACTGTTTTTGCTAAAATGTACCTCTAACATTGTCCCTTTTCCACAGCTGTCAACCACGTACTTGGTTTTCTTATCACTTTGCCTCAAGTTATTTAAGCATAGCTGTACTGAATATTTTACAGTTCATATGTAAATAAAAATATGCTTTAAATAACCTTCTTAAATTGCTGAGCAAACACATGACTAAATGGAGAATAAAAAAAAAAAAAAGGAAAACCAGTCAAGCACACTTATATGAAACTCAACCAATGAACTGGAGCTCCAGCATGGATAAAAGGTGCAGGAGGGAGTTGGGGAGGTGGTTAGAGAAGGACTGAATGGCCTCTGTCCCTGTCTTTGTGCTTCTGAGGATGGTTTCACCATAGTGCACCCCTGAGTGTATTTCAGTGGCCACTGGAAGGATGTGGACACTGGTTTCTCAACAACTCCAGAAGCCAGGCAGTGAGCTATTGGTAACTGAAAGCTCTTTTGCCCCATTCCCTCGGATCTTGGTTAAAAATAACTTTTATTTACAAGTTTATATTAGCTCCTGGTCAGTCCCTGATCTGGTTCACCATACAGCCAGACAAACCATTGCATCGACCCAACTGAGGCATTGCTACAGGAACAAGAAGCAGGAATTACCTAAGTTGGCATAGCTGTCAAAAGTAATGGGCTTCAGTTACAAAATAACGTGGTGGACGTCCATACTGTGGCCTTGCTCCCGACTGGAGTGCCAGTGGCAAGGGCGTCCCTCTTCACTTTTGTGGGGCAGGAGTACCAAGAGGCTCCTTTCACGGCCCCCGCAGGATTGATAGGAGGGCTCTTTGCTGTAGCAACAGTCTTTTCCCTGCAGAAGAGCACCTGGAAGGAGGGGAGTTTGTAGATAAGCCTCCCAGTCCTTACCCTCTCCAGGGCGACCGGCTCAGACCTGCCGCGGTGTTCGTCACATACATACTCCTCCCGAGGGGCTGTTGACAGGATCCCGAGAGCACTTTGTTAACACACTATTGAGATTCATGGCGCACTTCACATTTCCCAAAGTTAATGATCCAGACTCTCTGCAGATGCAGGCAGACATCACTTCTCAGACCTATGGTGCTGATGAGCTATTTACAAAAAAATCATGTTTTATCTGAAGTGACCAAATACATGTAAGCTTTATGAAAATTGACCTTTCTCGTTGGATAAGTTTCAGGAAACAGTTTTTCACTTAATGACTGTTTGAATCCAGGCCAAATTGGTAAGTCTATAAGTCTGGACTGAGCAAATAATTTTGAACAAATTATTTATTCAGTGAAGATAGCTGCTTTTCCTCACCAGTACATAGTTCATGGACAGACTGTGAAACTCTTTAACTTACTTGTAATTCAAAGTTATTCATACATTTCCTCACATCATAATTCTTGGACTAAAACTATTTATGAAAAGATTATCAGTGCCTGCCATGAAGAGACATGAAGGAATGGAAATTATGTCTGGTTCAGAATCAGCTTGGAAATTTAGATGGATATGCTCTAATGTGAAGAAACTCTTCACTGTTCAGTGAATGTGGCTGGTTTCCCTCAAATCATTTTTTTGACACACCAGTTTTTCTGGTGTTTGACCAGCTCCATAATTCATAGAGAATTTCCTTCCCTCCTGCCCATCATTTTCCCAGCTCTGCTGAAAGCCTTGCAGCCAGACAGCTGTTTTGAATGAAGTGTATTTATGGTCTCATATTGGTTCCTAGTAAATAGGTACACTGGTGATGAAACCCCAGGTACTACCTTAGGGCCATCTTTGCAAAGAGGAGAAAAGGACGTGGATGCTTGCCTGCTCACTTTGTACTAGAACTGGCCCCTCTGGTACGAGCTGCAGTTAATAGACATTAGTAGAGCAGCACGAACTTTCTGGTGTGAAGGGGCAACACCTGTACCTGCTGTGCTGTCAGAACAAAGCTAGCACACAGTACGTTTTAGCATTCCCTAACTGCTCACAAAGAGAAAGGTGGGGAGGAGACCCGCTGTTTCCTTCCCTAATTCTCTCCTGCACCTGGGCAGTGCTCCTTTGGGCATCGCTCACTGAATCCTTCAGCTTTTTGCAGAGAAGCTGTCGCTGCCTGGGGTTTCTGCCTGGTGTCCCAGCCCAGGACATTTATTTAAACCTTCAACTCCCTTTCCTCCGGTGCTAACATAATCCCTTTAGTTAACCCTTTAGTTAACCCAAAACCAAAGAGACTAATTCCTTTCAAGTCTATCATCTTTCCTGCCTTCCCTCTCCACTATTCCCCTGCTGCAGCCCTCACCTTGTTCTTTTACCTGCTTTGCTTTCTTCTTTTTTTTGCTTTTCACGATTGATATCCTTTCTCTTTAGCCTTTCCTATTTTGGGGAGGAGGTTGCTTCTCCTGGCCCCAGGCAGTGCTCTTTCAAGGTCTGGCTTATTCTACCCTCCTGTTCTTATTCTTTATTTTATATTATGACAGAGCCTCCAGCTGGTATTGATAATCACTGAAAAGAGAGTTCCTACCCAAAGAATTTAGAATGTAGGTGAATTAATTCCACAGGTTACACAGACCAATCCTCTTCTGTACATTGTTTAAAAGCAGTAATTAAAAACATTAAAAATCTGATTTGGTTGTATCAGGATTATAAGTAATAATACCAATACTCATTTAGGCAATGGGCCATTTTAAAGATCCTTACTTGCCTATAGGTTATTTTTATTCCGGCTTTGCAAGATTTTTTAACCTATCTTATCTTCAGTGTCACAGAGTGGCAATAAAGTCAGTTATCCTGGATCTCATCTGTATTTTAAAATACTTTCTTCCTTCTCACTCAGTTCTGCTTTCTTGGTTCTGGTAGCCCTCTGCAAAATAGAATAAATATTTTCATTCAGTTCTGCAGGTGGTGAAAGACATAAAACACTAGAATGGGTCCTTTAAAACAGCTGTAAACTAAAATGATGCTTGTAAACTGAAATACTGCAGTTTTGTTCGCCCTGAATTTTAAAATAGTTTCATGAGGTAATTGAGCCTTAAAGGATCTGGATTTTTTTAACTATATTATGTTATTATGCAGTTGCCACAGGGGGAGCATATGCTTGCTGCCAAAAATCTAAAACTGGATTCTTGGATGTTAAACAGATAAGATTAAGTCATAGACTTCAGCTCTACTAGAAGCAAGCACAACATTCATCTGAAGCATGTGACAGCTATGTCCTGGAAAACTGTTTCTAGACAGACATTCTTGGCTGCTTACATAGACCAAAATAGGCAGTTCACATTCATTCAATCTACTGAGTTTTAAGCACCTCTGTAGAACTATTCAGTTGAATATTTTTCCGATTTTCCTGAAGTGTGCCATTGCTTCTTTCAGGATACTTGTAAATTAAGCCTTTCTCTTAAGATGGTTATACTCTTATGGATTTCTGCTATTCTTATTGGTCACTGAGCACATACTGTGACATTTGGGTTTTAAGACTACTTTTTCTTAATTGTATTAACAGGTTTGAGTCTGCATTAGATTACAGGTATCAGTTTGTGTACATTCTGTATTACATTTTATTGTGCCCTAAACCATGACAGGCACTACACTGAACAAAAAGAAAGTTATAATCATTTCCCTGAAGAATTTACCATCTAACTTTAGATTAGAAAGAGAGTAATAAACAGCAGGAGGAGATGGAGTGAGGAACTACCTCACACATTACAGCAGTAAGATCAAGCTGTTAAGCTGTTGGGGCTTGTAAACACCTCGATTGCTTAACTAAATGGTTTATTTAAAATAATTATGATCAGTGAGCCACTAATTGTAGGCACCACCAAAATGAACTTAAAAGGAGGGATTTGAATGAAAAGTTCAAATCCAGTGAACCAGAATCAGCACTGCATCTCACAAACTGGGCCGAATGACATAGAAGAGCTTGCAGGAGAGGTAGATAAGTGGGACATCAAGACTGATGTCAATGGTAAGTGGAGAGAGCAAAACTGTATACACAGAAAGTGTGCAGCTATGCGGGGCACTGAAGGTGAGAGCAGAAGGTCTAAATCTAATGTGGTAGGTAAAGAAGAGCTAGTGGAGTGATTTAAAATGGACTTAAGTGACTGAAGTGTTTCAGCTGGCTTGGCGAGGTCAGCACCAGTGTGTTAGGGAGAGCGTGGACCACTGCCAGTTGGACCAGACTGACAGGAGGCATGTAGCTTTCAGTGATAAAGCCTGGGATGAGTGTTTAACCACTGGAGCAGAATAAAAGGCTGGAAAATTACTCCGTAAGCACTGCAGAATGTTTCTTATCTAGTCGCAAGTCACCTGTCCCTGACCACTACAGTAGCCCACCTCTTTTCCTATCATGGGTCCACAATAATAGCCTCCCTGAGTTTCCTTCCTACAGTGTCTATCCTGAAATATCTATCGGAGTGGTGTATAGGTGCTGTCTTCTAGGTTATATATAGTTTGGTGGCACTAGTTCAGTTCATACTGGGTACATGAACGTTGCAGCAAGTGCCATATTTGCTCAACAGTGAGGTCAAAGACTGCCTGAAAAGATGGCTTAAAATTATCTGACTTCTGGAGTGATTGTTTCACATAAAGATAAGGCCCAGTGACAGAACTGCACCTGGAAATCTTTGCCGTTGCTGTGCACAGTCTGTTATGATACTAACATGAAAATACAAGCAGCACGAAAATGCAAACTTGCAATTGCCCCATCTAAAACACAGTCCAAACCCACTTGTTTAACTGTTGTTAAAGAAGAAACTTGGACATCCCAGATGACCCAGTTTTTGTGCTATTGCAAATCCCCAAAGCTCTCTACCTCCCTCTTTGATGGTGTCAAATGGTTAACATCTAGATTTTATTATGTTGCTGAATCTTGTATGCTGTCAGGCAGCACCACGTCGATTAAATCGCACTCAAGAGAGAGTTAACCACAAAGCCGTAAGTATTCTTGACAGGTCATTCTTGCTTGAGCCTGATTCCTTGTGTATAAAGATTAAAAATCTTGTCACAGATGGTAGTGAATGAAGTACATGCAAAACAATGGAGCATCAATAACTCATAAAAAGCACTTAACAGAAGTGGCAGAATTTGAATGAGATGGTGTATACGTTAAACAAAATAAGACCAGTAGTAATGTTGAATATAGAGTACTGTAAAATAATTTCTTTAAGTATTGAATGCAAGTAGTAATTGACAGTGATTGTTCATTTCAGTGATGAATGAGTGTAAGAATTTTATCTTTATTCAGCACTGTAGCGAACCCAGGCAAATAACTCCTTTACATTTTGCATCGTTTGCTTTTCTGAATATTCCATATTAATGATATTTGAAATTAAGTGGTTCTCATTCTCTGCTCTGTTGGGTCTGGTTTTGCTCTGCTCCTTTAGGAGAAAGCAACCCTAAAGTAGGCAGATGCAGCCATTGGCACCTAGTAGATTCTTGAGTTACATGGTGGCAGCTACTTTATTCCTTTATCCTGGTTACCAGTGTAGGAATTTTGGCTTCAGAAAAAAGGGTATGACCAAAATACCTTTGCATTAGGGTTTGTTTCTACCTGCTGGTCTGCTATTGGCAGCTGGGGTAAATTATAGCAGCATTCTCAAGCAATGAACAGGCCAACTGGCAAAGTTATGACTTGTTCAGAGGCCCAGCCTGGTAGCCAGGTAACTCTGGGTAAAGAGAGTAGAAACAGCCCAATGCTTTTTGCCTACCTGCCATCTCTCCAGATTTCCCTCAGGTGAACGGAAGCTTGAATAGGGTAGCCATCTGAGATCTGCATTTTTCCTCTTTCTAGTGCTTTTGATTCTGAACTCTCAAAAAAGGTAGGCAGCCCTGATGATTGAAATGCAGCCTATGCTGGGGATCTATGTTGGGAAATAAATGGCAGTGGTTTAATTGGACTTAACAGTGTTATCCTATCCCATAACACACACACAGAGGGCAAAGAACACAGCATTTTATTGACAGCTCTTGAAGTTTATGATTTCAAAATGTAGTTTTCAGCAGCTAGATTTGACTCAGATGCCAAGATTGAGAAGAACACTGACAACCATAAGTGACTTGAAATGGTGATTTTTGGGGGTAACTTTCAGTCCATAGACACCTTTGTTTTTATGGAATACTAAGAGATCTATAAAAGCTGATGTAGGCTTCCCTTCATCACACAGAGAGGTACACCTCCATAGAAAAAAAATAAATGTGGAGCCACAAAATTGAAAATCATTGGCCTACAGCTTCTTTGGTAATCTTTATCTGAGAGGCAGGGCTGTATCCCAAGATATGTGGAAGAACTCTTACAAATACAAAGAGAAAAGTGTTCTTTCCATAACTGGGTAATCTAAATGACTGCTATGGCTTCCCTGTGGATTTCCTATCCAAATACCAACTCAACCTGTTCATGATTACCCTGTGAGAGCCAATGAGTTCACAACCTGCAGCGGGAAGACTGCAGACTATGGTAAAAAGGAGCCTAGAAAAACTGAGACTGCTTTACTACATTATTATTATTTTATACATTGTTAAATTGCTGCAGTCTGAGTGAAGGTGCTCATAAGGCTATGTTTTTCCTGTTCTTTTTAAATTGTTAAAGGATTTGAGTCACTTTAAAAAAAAATTGGGTGGAACAAAGTGTGCTACAGAAGACTTACCACTACACTTAAACAGTCTCGTTGTACTTAAAACAGGCCGCCCCTCAGGCAGATTTGTGTAATCTACACAACACGCAATTTCCATAGGTGTGGACATCTTGTAGGGCAGGATTAAGATGAAGATTTACACTGCTGGAGAACAGTCAGGCTGCTACTTCTAGGGATGTGTTCTGGAGCTGCTTGGTGTTCTCAGTATTTTTGGAGGACAGAGTAACAGTTTTAAACTGTGTTTAGCCTAAAGTTTAGAGTAACAGAGGGTGCTAACTAGTCCCAGGTGGTCTCAGCTTTTTGTTGCTGTAGGCAGGATGGCGGTTTCAGGGAATGCTTGTGGGCTGATGCAGGAATACAGGATGTGAAGGGGCTTGAAGTGCTCCAGTCCCTCTGAGTTTGCAAGCCAGGGAAGGAAGGAGAAATGCCACAGGCCCTTCAGGGGGATTTGCAAACCCTGCCTTAGAGGATGTTTGATTTTTGTCTCATCCTTGGCAGAAGAGTACACAGGCCCGTACTACTGTTTGATCTGCTGTGGGTTGCTCTTTCACTGCTGCTAACTCTCCCTGCTCTGCACCTCTGGTGTTTACAGCTGCAGCAACAATTGTCTCAGGGACACAGTCAGTAGGGCTGTAGACCAAAGGAGCAGCTGCTGCTGCTGCAGATGAGGCTGAACAGGATGGATGAGGATGACCAGGCGAGGAGCTGCTGCTGCCTGCTCTTTCTTAGGCTGCAGTGGGTCCCTCATCCCTGCTGCCAGCCCAGCAGGTAGGGCAATACTGCCTGCCCCAGCTGTGCAATGGGAACAACCTGTGTGCTAGATGTGGCCCAGCTGGACCAGACCCAGCTTGCTCAGCTTAAACTGTGCTGGTTTGAAGCTCTAATTAAAACAAAGTGAGGATAATAAACTTCTGAAGCCATAGGGTGGAATCAAAGCTTCACATGAGCCATTTCAATAACTGGTAAAATTTGACTTTTACTTTTGTCTGAGATTTAAGAAGGTGTTTGTTAGATCAAGATAGCTAATATGACCTAGTATTGTGCCTCAGAATCCCCATCCAAAAAAATCCTAGGTGAATTTTAAGGTCAGGAAAGACTTTTGTAACTGTGAAGGAATAGATCTGTTCCAGTTCCTATTTCAAAGAAATGCCTTGAAGTCAGAAAAGCAGTGAATTTTGTGCCCCTTAAAGAAAAAATGGTTATGTTTGACATTTTATCTGGGGATGGCTATTTGGGACAGGCACATCTGACCTAAATGTGGGTGGGAAGAGAGGACTTGCAAACACAACTGAGTCACATGTGTTGAGTGTTTGCATTGTGCTAACTAACAAAGAAACTGAAGCTATCATACCCATAGCTATTTCTGCTCCCCTCTGACTGGCGTGCTTGCGCATTTGGTGTTTTAGCAAGTGACAGGGTGCAGAAGGGTTGGCTGCATAGGTTTGAGCAGGTGCTAGAAAAAAGTGGGCCAACAATGTATGCTGGTTCATGTCTGCATTGATATGCAAATAAAGCACAGCTAGTAATGAAATGTATGTGTTGTTTCACACTGAGCCAGGTAAATCCAGTTGGAAAAAAAAAGAGTCTGGTGGCATATTAGATTGCTTATAGGAATAAAGTACCTGCTTTGTACTCTCATTTTCACGCTGGTAATTAGCATAAAATTCCTGTTTTGGAGAATGGTTGGATTCTGCTGAGGTTTTTTGGAAACAAAATGAAAAGTTACTGTACTCCTAAGTGCTGACTTCTTCTGTTCTTTGCATAGGATAACTGTTGAAGGCTTTCTGCTTCATGCTGAATTTGACTCAGGTTTAAATGTACTTTGCATATTTCCTTATCCTGTAACTGTAATTGCTTTCAGTGAGCCTTGATTACTGTCACCTACTGTCATGCCCTACTGCATCTGACCAGTTATGATTGCACAGTAAAATAGCAGATTTTTATCTGTCTACAATTTTTATGTTGCAGTTGTATAATACTCTGTACCTCTGATAGTTTAATACTTACTCCCTTAAGTGGGTCTTGAAAAGATCCACTGAAGTCCTGTTCCTTAGTAAATTACCTGGAACGGATAAGCAAGTAGAGCACACTTACAGACCCTCTTTTGTTTTCCTGCTTATGCTAAATCCACTTCTTTTTTTCTTGGCCAGCTGTCTGAGATGTAATTATCCAGAATTGTAACTATCAGACTTAGGTGAAGCTTTTATGTGGAGATCAAATGCCTTATATCTCATAGAAAAGCTTACACTAAAGCACAGAAGAGCTCACTGAGAAGCTTTGAGTTACCATCTCTGCTCCCTTGCAGGTAGGGTGATGCTCTCCCAGCTGCAGAGGGCCCTCCTCGGGCTCTACCTTCACACTATTTTGCAAACAATTTTGTTGTTGTTATGGTTACCAGACAGCAACTACTCACCACAGCCCCCCGTCTCAATCACAACTTTAAACTGCCTTATCTCTGCTTCTGTGCCTGTTTCCGGATCCATTTTGCTTCCTCTTTGATGGTTCAGTACGCTTCTTTTCCCTCCACTTCCCAGTCTCTTCTATCTCCACTAGGACAACTTTGGATCCTGCACACACCATGATTTGTTCCTCCTCCTCCTGACCTCCACAGATGCCTGTCCCTGCTACTGCCATCATCCCTAACCCAGTACCCACCATCTATTCTCCCTCTTTCTCTTGTGGCCTCTCTAACACCTAAAGTTTCTAAGAAGTTTGCAGCCTTCCACCCTCTCATCGCATTTCCCACACTCCAGCTCTCTGGTCCCTTTTTATATGACATAGGCATATATATGTTTATATAAATGGTTTCAACATGATGGTTGGTCCCTTGAGGGATCCTCTGCTACCTGTGGCCTATTTAGCTTACGTCCCAAGGGGGATACAATGAACCAAGACACATAACGGAGTAGGTCATGTAGCTGAAGCAAGCCTGGAGCTGCAGGCCCGAATATGGGAGGCTCCAGGTAGGAGGCCCCTGAATTAACACTTTTTGTGGGGAGGTTCAAAGGAGCAGAATGGCTCTATGAGCTGTTATATCCAAATGAATTCTTCTCTATTGCTAGGTAAAGGATCTAATGATTTAAGGCTGGAGTGTGAAGGCCAATCCTATTAGCAGAAGCTCAACTAGAGAATCTTATGAAACCTGCGCTCAGTGTTGCGTGGCTTCAGCTGGAATATTTGTGTCTCCCTAAGCCATGTCTCCTCCTTGATGTTTCTTTTCTGCTTTTTTCACTTTCATTTGTTTTGTCCTTCAAATATAAAAGAATGCTTCATTGTAAAGTGGTAACTACCTGCCCTTACAAATGTGTCTATTTCTAAATGAATTACATTATTTAATTAGCAATTATTCTGTAAATAATTGAACTGAGTCATACATAAATTCAAAGTCTGAGGTGCTATTCAACTTGATGTTAATTAATATGGCTAATAAAATAGATAAGAAAATATGAATAATGAAGTCAGTCTCTCTACCACATCATCCATGCCACTTTCATGGCCTTGGTCATCTGGAGATGTAAAATGACAGGCTCTTTTTCTCAGTCAAAGGAATCTCTGACTATGTTTTCCCTGGATCTGTATTTTAAGCTATCCAGGACACGCTGATCCACATTTGCATTGTGCTACTGAGAGCAATTAGTTTCATTTAACTTTCCTTTTATTTGAGATAAACTAGAATATAACTGTGATTTGTTAATGAACTTCTAAGCATTATTTCAATCAAGCTTGTATAAGCAAGGGGTTTGTTTATTTTAGTTTTTCTTTTTTTTTAATGTGAGAAAGAACTGTTAGTTTCTGAAACTTTTTTTATATGTTTCACATCAACTTCTAAAATTCTGTTTGTTTGAAAGGAACTGCCAAATGCTTGAAAGCTTGCTCATCATTGCTTTCTAGTTATCCTGGCATAATACCAGGTATAAGTCTCAGATGGTGATTAACTCTCAAAGAGAACGAAGATCCAGAATTAGTTGCTTGCAGGATGTCATACCTTATAAACACCAGGGGAGAAATAAATTAACACATCTCAAGATAGATTATGGTACAGGTCTAGAATACATAAATAATTGTTTAATGATGTGACATCTACATTTCCTGTATTAAACTATATTAGCCGAATCATTAACAGAATAATTAGCTGAACCAATACAGATAGTAACAAGCTGTTGCCCTGGTGAGGCAGGAACAACGTATACAGCAATAGGTCAGGCAAAAAGAAAAAAATTTAAAGATCGCTTTACTTTCCAGTGGTAGACCTTGAAAGCTCTGGAAAAGAGATATTGAGCCTGCTTCCAAGCTTGGCATCTGTAGCAGCACCCCAGACTTGGGAGAAAGATTTATCAAGAGCTGATCTTGACAGTTTTTACTACTCTGTCACAGACTGTCTCTACCCACAACTGAAAACTCATATCTGAAAACAGGCTTTGCTCTCTGCTTGAATGGGCAGCTTGGCACGTCTCTTCTCCTGGATCCTTGGGTGAGAATATACCACTGTGCCCATGGTCTCTCTGCTTCATAAGGTAGGGACCAAGTATTCCTTAGCTAGAGCTTACGGGTTCATCAGAGTTCACCATCCAAAAGGCTGGAGTTCATCATCCAAAAGGCCATGGCACAGGCTGACAGATTTAAAATCTTCTGAGCTGCAGGTCATGCTAAGAACAGGATGACAGGAGACAAAACAAATTCATCAATTGCCATATATTTTATTCCTGAGTAGTCTAATGCTTCGATGACTAAAAAAGAGCAAAAACCACCCCCCCAAAATAAACCAACCACTCCCCCTACCAAAACCCACCTCATTGATACAGGTCATGGTGTGTGGGAGAAGGCTTTCTCATGGTCTGATACTCCTCCAGAAGCTGCTCAAAGGTCCCGACTGAAGTCTGATCTTCTGGCTATATTTGGGGTCACCTAGCACTTACTTAAAGAAGAGCTAAAGCTTCACTGCCTGGTCCTTGAACTAAAATAGTGCATGAATGCAGACGCAAGCAAAGGCATTAGAAACCCCTCTGTTGGGTGTCCCCAGTATTACTCATACCTCTACTCCAACAGCATTTCATTTTAAACAGCTCTGAATCCTGTCAAAAGGGGCAATAGGTGTCTTTCTAGGTTAGCCTTCAGACTAGATAAAGGGTTGTGTGCTGAGCCACTTTTTACCTAGAAAGAACTACATCAGCTCACTCACCTCTTCAGATGAGACCACAAAAGAAAAGCTAGACATGAAACACTGATCAAAGCACCTAAATTGTTTATAGCTTCCATCCTTGCTCAGCAGGTTTCCAGTGTTTCAGGTCTGGTGTGAGTCCGTAGCTGGCTTTGGAAACGATCCCAGGCAGGTCTGGGAAGACCTTTTCCAGACATATTTCTGGAATGAATACAACAAATAGTTGTATCAGTCATGCCCAAAGCCTCTGAACTCTCCTGATTCCTGGCTGAAGAAGTGCAGCAGCCAGGTTCTCCGAATATTTCCTAGAGCTCCTACTTATCCTTGAGGGCCTCCATTCTTCCTGGTCGACAAAGCCCTGCTCTTTTCTTCACAGTATGGCAAGTTTGGAGAGATTATGGAGTTTCAGCTTGGCATTATGGACAGTGGTTAAGGCAGGTGGTTACTCTTCAAGGTGTGGGAGAGGGAGGAACTGGGAGTTAAAGTCAGCAGGCGGACCATATTGGCCACTGGCAGAGCCTGTAGTCAGGTAGAGAGCCCTCTGCTTGCTTTTCGCTGTAGTACCAACCAGCTGCAACAGCAAGGGAAGGGAGAAAGAGGAGTTCTCATGAAGCACTGGCACTTACAGCGGGCTAGGCTTGCCTGGCATCACTCCTGGCTCTGAGTCAGCTGATAGCTGGGTAAAATTAGGTCACCTGCCAACATGTTCTTGAGTCGACATGCTCTTGGCTTTTAACGTAAAATTTGAGGTTAGGTAAATAGATTAGTCAGAGAAAACTGTCTCTGAGAACTGAGTGCTTGATGGAAGAAGGCATGGGTGCCTTAATTTGGTTTTATACCAGTCCTAATGGTCCTGAGGAAGTCCTGGCTATGATCACAGTTGCACATTTAGTCCTTTTGCTGTGGGAGAGGCCGCCACGAAATTGCTGCAGACTGGAAGCTGCCACCTCAGGAAGTGAGGGGGCAGACGTGCTGCCTCCACGGGGGAGACTGGCAGGGCTGGGTTTTCCGGTGCGATGTCGGTCCGACCACGCCACGGGGTGCTCTGTGAGGAGTGAGGTTTTCCTGCTCCCACGGCTCCCTGAGCCCTCCCCAACAGCCAGGCAGGGAGGGTGCTCGGGGAGGCAGGTGGGTGCCCCCCACCGCCCCGAGCTGCGGGTACAGCTTTTTTACCAAAAGTGAATGTTGTCCAAATAGGCACTAGCTGCTCTGCGAGGAAAACAGAGGTGAGGTTTCAAGTAAGAAGTGGGATTTTAATTCAGAACAAATGCAGAAGACCACAATATGTGTGGTATGTTCAGTACAGCTTTGAGGCTTAGCTGTCTTGTTTTTAATTATATCCTAATATGATAGCATGCCACATTATTCATGTTCTTAATAATGGCTTGTATTGTTTAAGGAGATGCAAGCAGAGAGACCCTGGGGATATACAAAGCTCAGACATTTTAAAACTAGTAAGATTCGACTATTTCAAATGTTTGTTTCTTTTAAGGTGGTATGTCTTTATCTGCAGCACACCCAGTACCTCATGGTCCAGGCCAAAAGGGATTTCAATGGGACTGCAGGAAGGATGAACAAGACTCTAAGCTAAAAATCAGGGATCCAGCACTGACATGTTCAATGTAGGCTGCTACAAGATGTTTTGCAAAATGTTTCTGGACCATCATTAAGCAGAAAACTTGCTTGAGTGTTACTCCCTATGAATAAAAATTATTTACCCCTGGCAGATTGGATATGATTACTTTACAAATCAACCAAGGGACTGACAGTCATGTTTATGTGAGAAATATATCTGGGGCTAGAACACAATACTCTTAATGGCATTTGCTGAGGAAAGTTTTGTCTGCAAACTGCTTTTTCTTTTTTTTTAAACACCCTTATTTAATTTCACTGTTAACATGAATGAATTCCTAGAGGCCCTAGTGTCATACCTCCAAGCTGCATGCCCTGGTGAACAGGGCCGGCTCTGTGATGCTGTAGGATGGGGAGAGTCTCAAATAACTTATCTGGCAACAGCATGGAAATTAATCTGAAAAAAGATTATATTGTGTCAGGATTTAGAAAAGGAGAGCAGATGAGAAAAGATTGGAAGAAAAGTCAGGAAACAATTAGCTGAACTAAGTGATCACAGAAGGAAATGTTCAAAAGGAGGTGGAGATGACTGGATGAAAAAAACAATACTAGTGGGAGACGACATACAGTAAACTGGAATAAGAAAGACAGAGGGTCAAGGGAGAATGCTGTTAGCATGTACATCCAGTGATAGCAAACAGTGATGCATTTTCATACCTCACTGCTCTGTCTGAGCTCTTATAAGCGACTGCATACAGAAGCCTTAGCCTGTTAAGATATGCACAATCCAGGATCAATACTGCACTTACAGCTAGGGCCAAATCCTGTTTGCCTTACTTTCCTGAATAGTGCTATTGTTTAAGTAGAATATGGCTGCAATATGTTATATAATTTTATGGATCGCTGATTCCTCTTGAACAAGGAGGCTGAACGCCAAGTAAAGAGTGGGAGAATATCAGTGGGAATTAGAAAATAATCAACAGCTTGAGCTCCTCTATGGTACGGCTCAGTTTTCAGACCCACCTTAAACCATAATTCCATACCTGTATGTAGTGATTACCAGTGATACCTGTTTCTTCATCCAATTTGGAGGAAAGCATCATGTATCTGCTTAACGATGCAGATGCAGACTGGGGTAACAGTGTGTATAGTCTAGATCTAACTTTAAAAAAAACATTATTTTTTTTTATGATTGGCATCTTAGCATAGCTGCAGGATCTAGTTTCCTGAAAATCACAAGAATTGACCCTAGTCAAAGTATAGAGTCAGGTACAATGATTATTTTTTATATGATTGATTATATGAATGATTTTATTGATATATGAATGATTGTTTACAGGAAACAGTTTTAAAATAATAAAATAACTTACACCAAAACTTATATCTAGTAGCAGTTCAATATTTCTTCCCAAGTCTGGATGTTAGTTTGGCTATCAAGAAAGAGATCTCACAAAATACCCCGACAGATGATACCAGTTATCTGTAATTATTTTTCCCTTCTAATTTAAACATTGAAGTACCTGACTGTACCCATAAAGGACTTATACCTGCAATGACCTGATTTTGTAGAGCAGGCTTGCTTCTACCTTTTTTTTGTATAAGGAATGCAAATGAAAGTAGGCTTGTGTTTTAAAATTTTGCCTGAAATAGTATACAAGTTATTTCATCTGCTAGTAATGGAAAATATTACAATGCCATGATAGTCACATATGAAGTATCAACCCTGCATATTGGTATGGTGCTCACACAGGGCTCCAAAATTCTTTCTAGCCCCTTGCAATACATCTTGGAAGTGTGGAAAGGCATATCTCTTCCAGTTGGTCCTGGCATGAAATTGGAGAACAAGAGAGAAATTGGGAATGAATCACAGTTTATGTTATAAATATGAGACTGATAATGACTCAACCGGCAAATTTCAGAGCTCAGTTTTATGCTGAACAAAGAATGAGTATTGCTGAGTAGACCACTTGTGCATCTGCTTAGTCAGTTTACAGAAGAGTTGTGTGTGACCATGGTCTTGGCTTAAGACAGGCGGCATCACCAGTATTGTGAAAATGGGTCCATTTTGCAAGACAGGAGGCTCTAATCCTCTGGTATCACCTTTTGGAGGCTGATCCAGCCTTTTCTGCAGATACTGGATATTTATTTCCTCCTTGGCTTTTAAGGAAATAGGACTGTTTCTTTGGTATGTGGTGGGGACAAAAGTCTGCACTTTCAGAGATCCCTGTGATTAAAGTGGGGTGAGGTGCTCAAAAAAACCTTTTTTTTTGTTTTAATTTGGTCTAAGAAAGCCTCTGTGATTCTGTTAGAGGAGTAGGAGTTGCAGAAATGAAAATGTATGCAGGCTAAAGGGGAACCGAAGGGAAAACCCACCTTTGATTCAAGTGCAATTATTATTGCTAAAATGTCAGACATTTGTATTATGCAATACTTCTATAGTATTTTAGTAAATAGCATTTCATGTGAAGACAGGGAATGCCCTCTGCCTGGTAAGTCTGCAGCCCTAACTGAATGATTAATGAAATCAGAGTCTGGGTATTTAACTGTGTATAAAAATGATAATGTGCCAGCTTGTGTCTTGGGATAATAGAGGCAGACTAGTCCTGACAGTCATCCAAAGGGATTTCATTTCCAAGATATTTAATCCAAGCCGTTTTGTGCCCTGGTCTGCACACCATTATATTTCAATGCAATGTTATATCACAAAGACATTAACTTCTTAGAAGGTACATCATATGTGATGTTTTTCATTCACGAGAGCCACAGGACAGCGCCAAAATGCCATGTTGTAGGTTTTGGCTGTCATGATCAATTTGTAGAATGAAATAAGTATCTACTTTATTTCTTCTAAATCAAAATCAGCAGTGAAACCTATTTATTGCCATAGGGACCATATTTAAAATTCCAGAAGCTGCTCAGTTGATTAATTTGATCTGGGAAGTTTACAGATCTCTTGAATAGTAAATATCATCTTAGCTACAAAAAATATAACTTTGATAAGGAAATGTGATATAAAAACCTCCAACAAATCAGGTTTCTGAGAGATGATCAAATCACATCAGAGAGAAGCTGAATGAAATGAAGATCTTACACTGAAAATAACAGTACTATCTATAGCTCCTCACTGTGAGTTTCTACCTAGCTAAGGACTCTAAATAGCACATAATTATAACGTATAAGCGTTTCTCTAGATTATTATTCTGTATAGCATTTGAAAGATAATGTATTCACCCATTTTTACAACACATTCCTGGATTCAGTGTAAGCCTCAGAAGCATGAGAAGACACTCATAGTCTCCATACAAGTTGGCTAGCATATTAAAAATAGCTCATTTAATATGTTTCTAACTTAATATAGAAAAGCTGTTCTTTATTTTAAAATATGTTTTCTGATAAAGGAGCTCAATAATGTGTAATTTCATTCTAGTAAAGTTTTACAAGAATAGACATTTTCTGTTTTAAATTATATTAGTCAAGATAGCTGGCTGAAGCCGCCAGTGGGAGTCGGAGAAGAGGGCGGAACAGGCTGCTGATGGTTACCAGCTCAACAAAGCTATGGAAAAGGCCAACAGCAGTATAGTTAGGAACCACAGCCCCCTCCGAAAGAGAAGTGGTTATACCAAAGCATCAGGCTTCCACAGCTTGTGTTTTGCTTGCTTCTCTTATTTCCCATTGGGAAGGACATGCATCCCAAATTCTTTCATTTGTGTGGCTCTTACCTTTTTCTTTATGTCTCAGTGAGACGTGGAAGACAGGAAGGAGACCCAAACTTCCCCTCCTTAAACAAAATACACCTCTTCCCCTTCCAAATATCTACCACAGCTGTGGTGGGTTGACCTTGGCTGGATGCCAGGTGCCCACCAAAGCCACTCTATCACTCCCCTCCTCAACTGGACAGGGGGAGAAAAAATACGACAGAAGGCTCATGGGTCAAGATATGGACAGGGAGATCACTCAGCAATTACTGTCATGAGCAAACCAGACTCGACTTGGGGAAATTAATTTAATTTATTACCAATCAAATCAGAGCAGGATAATGAGAAATAAAACCAAATCTTAAAACACCTTCCCCCCACCCCTCCCTTCTCCCAATATCTCTACCTCCTCCCCTCCAGCGGTGCAGGGGGATGGGGAATAGGAGTTGTGGTCAGTTCGTCAAACATTGTCTCTGCTGCTCCTTCCTCCTCAGGGGCAGGACTCCTCACTCTTCCCCTGCTCCAGTGTGGGGTTCCTTCCACAGGAGTCAGTCCTCCATGAACTTCTCCAACATGAGTTCTTCCCATGGGCTGCAGTTCTTCATGAACTGCTCCAGTGTGGGTCCCTTCCATGGGCTGCAGTCCTTCAGGCACAAACTGCTCCAGGGTGGGTCCCCCACAGGGTCACAAGTCCTGCCAGAAAACCTGTTCCGGTGTGGGGTCCTCTGTCTCCACGGGTCCACAGGTCCTGCCAGGACCCTGCTCCAGCATGGGCTTCCCATGGGGTCACAGCCTCCTTTGGGCACCCACCTGCTCTGGTGTGGGGTCCTCCAGGGGCTGCAGGTGGATATCTGCTCCACCGTGGACCTCCATGGACTGCAGGGGGACAGCCTGCCTCACCATGGTCTTCACCACGGGCCGCAGGGGAATCTCCGCTCCGGCACCTGGAGCATCTCCTCCCACTCCTTCTTCACTAACCTCGGTGTCTGCAAAGTTGTTTCATATATTCTCACTCCTCTCTCCAGCTGCAGTTTCTATGCCCACAGCAACTTTCTTCCCCTTCTTAAATATTTTATCCCAGAGGCGCTACCACTGTCACTGATGGGCTCGGCCTTGGCCAGCGGTGGCACCGGCTTGGAGCCGGCTGGCATTGGCTCTGTCAGACACAGGGGAAGCTTCCAGCAGCTTCTCACAGAAGCCACCCCTGTAGCCCCCTGCTACCGAAACCTTGCCACACAAACCCAATATAGCAGCTCATTCTTTCCCCCTTCCTGATCCCTGTCATTTCCCATCCGAGGTGAGAAGCTTGAGTCTAGGGCACCTCTCCCTTCTGCACAAGCTTCATATATGAGGGCAAATAAAAGCAGAGCTATGTCAGCTTTCCCTTGAAAGGAAAAAGAAAATACAAAATCCAAGGCCAATTCTTCTTCCCCCTTTGGTGGGTAACTGAGTTTGGTATACCCTCCCCTTTTCTGACTGAAGGTGGGATGAAGGCTGACAGGCTGGGCTCTTCCCTGTGCCACAAAAGCAGGACCTCTCAGCAGTGAGAGTGCCACAAACTGATCCAGATAAAATCAAGTACTTCATGTCTGAGAACAGGAAGGCAAGGTAGAAAAATGATCATTAGTTTGTAGATGAGCCAGTGCTTTTCACAGGTGTATTGAAGGAGTACTGTCTTACACGTGCTGTGCTTTTTTAAGAACTTGGCCTTCTGTGTAAACTGAAATGATTTTAATATTTTTTCACTGAAGTTAATTGAAGGTCAGAATAAATGATTGTATTGGCTTTTCCTGGCTTTATTTGTATGTGAGTCCGTATGTGTGTGTATACATGCGTGTTTTAAGCCAAGAGAAAATCTCAAGCTATCAGTAAGCAATTTTTATTTATTTACATACAGCCTCACTCCATTCATTGCTCCAGCTGTACGTTGCTAGAAACTAAGGAAGTATTTTCAGCTCTCTTTCATGAAATAGCAAGGGCCTGGCACGCCACCCACGGACACTGTGGTTAGAGCTCTGTATGCTGGAGTGGCTCAGGTGCCCTTTATGGCCTGGCATGGCACCTAGTGCAGGCACAACAGCAGTGATTGTTCTTGACATATTTAAAAGAAGTAACAGCACTCTCAAATATTGTTCGGTATCATGGAATAAAGGTGTGAATAGTGTGTAAATGTTGGGATTTTGTCTTCTGCACATCAGATCTTTAAATTTCAGGGTGCTTACTGTCTATAGGGATAGGTACCATTTTGTGAATGAGGTTTTGATGCTGTGTGTTATGAAGGCAACACAGAATGATTTACTTTTTCCCTACTCTCATCTTTTTCCCCTTCGTCCAAAATAAATCATTCAGGATGCAAGTGTAAATCTGCTGTTTGCATACAGAAGCATGTGTGTGCACTATCATGTTATTATTTAAGCACATGGCAGCCCACGCCAGGAAATGTGATAATTGACGGGTGTGATACATTAACCTCCACTGGTGGGAAATGGCTCAGAACCAGTTCAGCTGCTGGCTGAAGTGAAATCCCAGCCCCGGTAGCAGTAGATACTCTGTTACTGTCCGAAGAAGAAAAAAAACCTGTTGCAGTTTCCAAGGGAAAGAGGAAAGAAAAGCTCTATGAGCTGGCTCATTCTCTCCTTCATTTGAAAAGAAGGAAAACAGGTAATTGTTCAAGAAATTTAAGCCTTATTTCTGATACTTCTTGCTAGAATTGCTGGGTGGAGCTAAGGCCTATAATTGGCTCTCATTCGTTTTCCCTTTGTGCTGATTTTGGCTGGGATAGGGTTAATTTTCTTCACAGTAGCTAGTATGGGGCTATGTTTTAGATTTGTGCTGAAAATGGTGTTGGTAACACAGGGATGTTTTTGTTGTTGCTGAGCAGGGCTTACACAGAGCCAAGGGCTTTTCTGCTCCTCACGCCACCAGCGAGGAGGCTGGGGGGGGCACAAGAAGTTGGGAGAGAACACAGCTGGGACAGCTGACCCAACTGACCACAGGGATATTCCGGACCATACGACGTCATGCTCAGCATATACAGCTGGGGGAAGAAGGAGGAAGGGGGGGGACATTCGGAGTGATGGTCTTTGTCTTCCCAAGTAATCGTTAGGCGTGATGGAGCCCTGCTTTCCTGGAGATGGCTGAACACCTGCCTGCCCATGGGAAGTGGTGAATGAATTCCTTGTTCTGCTTTGCTTGTGTGCACGGCTTTTGCTTTACCTATTAAACTGTCTTTATCTCAGCCCACGAATGTTCTCACTTTTACCCTTCTGATTCTCTCCCCTATCCCACTGGGGGGGGAGTGAGTAAATGGCTGCATGGTGCTTAGTTGCTGGCTGGGGTTAAACCACGACACCCTTTTATGTGGAGTCTGTGCTTTATCATTTCTGTGGGTTCCCAAAGACTTGTCACACTTTGTAAAGTGAAGATATGTTTATTTTCACGTTGACAATGTAGGAACAATTAAAAAAACCCTTTAATGTACTAACAAGATACTCTGATTAATAACTACAAACAGAACATTCTCCAGGCATTTTGATCACTTTCCAGAATTTTGTTTCTCTTTATGTATTTTTTAGGACTTCATGCACATACAATGGTGTTGGAAGGGGTCTAAAAGTGATAAATCTGGCAGTTCCCCATGTGGCTGTGTCCCACAGTATGCTACATCCATGTCTGTTGGGTGAGTTAATCTGTCATCCAAATGGTTAGATATTTGTGTGTATTGCAAGAAATTTAGCTGAGCAACTTTTTCTCTAAAATGCAGAACCATCCAGAAAGCTTTAAGTTAGAGGTGGGAAATTAGAATTAATCAGATGGTGATAGAGAAATTAATGATCTTGGTGTTCTAGCACTCACGTGTCTTCTAAGTCAGCATGGAAATAAAGTGCCAGGAAGGTTTTGAAATGTCTGAAATCTGACAGAACTGAGATTGAGATGAAAAATACCTGATTTTGTAAGCTCTTTCTTCCTCCCTCCCTCATATTTTCTAATTGCTGCTTCATAGTGTGTGTGTGTGGGGGGTGTTGTTTGTTTGTTTTGTTATGTTGTTGGTTTTTTAAAAATTTTTTTAAAAATAAGTGATGACAGAGCACCATATAGCTTTGGGGAAATGTGCTATTAGGGTCTCTCCCTTCACTTAGAGGGGACACCTCACACCAGTGTAATTTCCTCTGCCTGGGTTGCAATAGAGCAATTAATCATAGCTATCATACTGATTTTTGTGCAAGTTTTGAACACCTAGGAACAGATTTAAAACCAATAGGCTACTTTGCATACTTAGGTTGTTCAAGTAGCCACAGCCTGCAAAAAATTTCAATAGGTATAATGTGGGTTGAAGTTGAACTAACAACTTAATGATGTCATTGCTTATCGTTACCAAACTGAGCTACTCAGCCTTTCCTTCTGTTAGCAAAATTACTGAATGCCTGAATTAAGATGTGGATTTTTTTTTTAAGTAGGCTTTTTTCCTCACTAAGTCTAATTTTGTTCTTCTAAGCAAACTAAAGCATGGATCTGGTTTGCTTTTGTTCAGATGTTCATTATATTCCAGGCTATGAAAAAGCTTCAGCAAGTGTGACAAAAATATTGCCTAAAAATTAATTGCAAGGTACTTCTAATTATTGTAGTGTTACAGTTCTTTTCCCAGATATTTATATGAAATGGTTATCAAATCCTAGATACTTGCAATAAACGATGGGCTGAAAATTATTAACTGGAAATATATAGCAAATCTGCGACTGAGAGTCATTAATGAGAGTCAAGACTGAGTGCTATTTACTAAAAGATAAGAAAATAATCTATGTACATAGTGTAATATGTAACTGAACTGTCCTACAATAATGAGGCCAATCAGTTCCTCATTTTTTCTCAGTTCAGTTTCTGAGTTTGGACTACTTGCATTTCTGAAGAGAAGTAAACAAGTTAGATCATTTTTTTTCTTTTCTTTGTTATGAGGTAAGAAAGGATCTGTTTTAGATAAAAAAAATTACAGAAAATTGCAGACTTGAAACTTCATCTCTGTTGCAAAGTCTGTGAACTTTAATCATGTCAGTTTTAAAATATTGCTACACTCTCTAGTGCAGATTACCTGTTAGTAATTAGAGAAATTTCTTTTTTACGTACGTGAAATTGGCAATAGTCAAAACTAAGTTAGGCTTCCCTCCTCCTTTTTTATTCTGCAAACCAAAGTACTATGCATGATGAACAGTTTCTAAAGGCTGAGCTCCTGTTTTAGGATCAGCCATCCCCTTAAATGCCTGCAGTCCATTTACCAAGTGAAATAACAGAGTAAAAATAAACTCATGACCCTGAAAGCATTGGTGTCTGCAGAAAGACTTTTAGCCCTTTAAATTACAGGTTGCAGAAACATTACACTGAATCATTTGATCCTTAAATTGCTGTCTAAATTCTGGATGCCTTGCATCAAACTCTAACTCCCAGCTACCAAGTGATCTTGATGTAAAGCATGACAGCTAGCTAGTTACAACTGAGTTTGGTATGAAATAATAGAAAAGCTTGCCTTTGAGAGAGCAGGAAGAAATCTGACTGCAAGAAAAAATTTGTGAAGTATCTCTTCTTCCTTAATCGGTAGTTTAGCTTCTACTTTGTGTATTGTTTTGCTGAATCTCTGACTTTGTACAGGCAGTGTCAGATCTGGTACACACATCTACCTACTAGCACACTTTGTAAATATAATCCTAGCTTCCTCAAAAGCGAATTTCCTCACTCACCCCATAATATATACTGCGCTTTGTAGTGCGTGAAATCCAGGGGTCACAGTAGTCAGCTGTGCCTTGACTGGATCAGATCAGTGTTTTGGGTGGGGAAACTGCCTTTTGCGTATTCAGTCAGAAGCATTAGAATAGCTTAGGAACCAGGGATATGTCATGTAAATGAACTCAAGCAGCTCTACTACCTATTATTCTCACAGTTTCCTTCTATTCTGAGGGGCCTCGTTGGGTCTTGGAATTAGTACAGCCCTAGGGCTTCTCTATTTGATTAACCAGAGCCTGGATTTGTTAAATTCCCAGACATGCTGCAAAGTCCTTTTTCCTTCCTGGAAGTTTTTGAGTAAGGATTCAAAGGTGAAAGGGTAGGAGGTTAAAGTTCTGACCCTCCTCTCCTCCAAACCCTTTCCCTTCAAGAAGGGAACAAAACAAATCACTTAAGCATGTGCCTATCTAACTCAGTATTGCCATCTCTCATATGTTTTGTGTTGATCTTAAGGCTTTAGCTGTGGGAACTGAGATTCAGATGCTCAGCTTTAAATGAAAACCCAGTTTTGTAGTCCTTGTGGTTCTGGACTACAAGTTTGAAAATGAGTCCAAGGAAAAATAATATCTTAGAGAAAATACTGCCCTATTACTTTGGAACGTAGTGTTTGAATCAAGATTTTTGAATACCTGTGCAATATTGCTAACTGAAAGCACGGGATTACTTCCAGTAAAATAAATGTGACTTAACATATGTTTTATAAACCTTGCTGAGTTGGGGTCTGAGAATGACTTATGGACAATTTTACAAAAATTTGACATACTACTTACGGGAAAGTTGGCTAACTGGAAAAACTAACTGCATTTTTGTATTGTGAGCATAACCCTTTAAACTGTATTCTGCTATTGCGGGGCTGTGATGATTTGGAGACTTTACTACACAGAAGATCAAATTTCTGATTGCCTTCATGAAATTGCTGTGTGATGGAGTGTCTTGTGGTCAGTGGTGGTCACAGGGAATGTGTCGCATGTTTGTTGGCCAGGAACAACGTAATTTGCAAAAACATTACATAGCTACCTATTTCAGCAAAGAAAATCTTGGATAATGATTCAGACTTAAGCTGTGGATTTTAATATTCCTCCTAGGATTTTTCTATCTCCTCTGCTCATGAGGGGGAGGTAGAGAATTGAACAAGGTGGAGTAATGGATGAGTGGAGTACTTTGTACTTGGCAGGGTTTACAGTCTGGGGTTGTATTTTTCCTTTCTGCAGCATACCCCCTAGGGAAGATGCCTGTATGCAGAGTGTTCAATTATCTAAGCTGTCAGGAACATGCGTGTTGTAAAAATGTAGGCTTGCAGCAGATTCCTGGTGATCTTTACAGATGGCCTAGGTCTCCTTCTCATACCTTCAGCTTAAGCACTGGATTAATCATTTCAATCATTCACCCTAAATGGGGTGAATAGTGAGTGTGTGTAAGACAGAGAGGTAAATTACACAGGAAAAAGCCAAACTATCATGGAGGTAGGGTTGTTCTTTTGGCTTTGGTTTGTTTGGGGTTTTTTTGTTTGTTTTTTTTTGTCTGTCAGCTAACTAGGTACACTACAGCAACAAAACATAGATCACTTACCTTATTCCAGAAGATGCCAAGGACATTAAGGACATAAATGTCATTGTGTTCAGAGAGAGAGAAATCAAGATATTCTGAATGAAAGAGCAAGAAGTGTCTTAGATAGGTGGGCTGAAGGAATTTGGTAGGAAATCTCCTGACCAGGAAAGATGACCATGTGCTCAGCTTGAGTTATCACTGTCAGTTTAAGACAAAGGTGAAGCAACATATTCTGTAGCTTCAGTAGGACGTCACAGGCAGGCTCTGAGAAAATATGTGATTTGAATTAGATAGCTGTGAGTTTGCTCGGCAGGGGTGTCTGGCTCTCAGAAACTAGGTTACTTAGTGGTCCACTTTATTTTAGCGTGAATAAAAATAAGCAATGTAAGTAATGGGACTACCGTTGGGGAGAAGAGTGGATATTTGCTATACTCCCTACTTGTTTCCATCCAGAAGTTCCTATTATCAGCCTCCACTATTCCTTGGAGGAAAATGCTGAAAGAGATAGACAGCACAGAGAGCAATTTGTTTTAAGCTTTCAGGAAAATTGGCAACACTCAAACCACATCAGCATTCAAAACTGTGAAGCTGGGGATGACCTCTATCTGAGAATAGAGTTCATAGCTGAGAGAGAGAGTCTAAATCTGGCCACTTTCAGGTAGCTACTATAGCGAACAGCAAACTTTGTGGAAGGATTGTGTATCTGTGTGCCAGCCTTTACTGTCCCCCACCAGACATTAAATGAGACAGCAAATTCTTACTTTAGGCTCTGACTTGGCAAAACAGGTTACATTGCATTGTTTTCAATTACTCCCATGCTGGAAGCTAATCTCTTGCTTAAGTACTTTGTAGACTTGAGCCTGTGTTTCTTTTTGAGATTTGGTTGTAACTTTCTTGTAATATTTTGCAAGCCATCCATCAACTACACAGATAAAAAAAACTTAGCTGCACAACCCACACACAAGGTAGAGAAATTCACACAGCTTTTACACTGGTGAGCTTGATTCCCCTGACAGGGTGAGCTTTCCTTCCTGACCCTGTGTTACAGCTCTGCTTGTGACATGCCTTTCTCCTTCTTTCCAGGAGCAGTGTGTAATGTGAAGTCTAGGACAGAGAGCCCTGGCAGGAACTCACAGTCTTTTGACTTGTAAATGACTCCTTTTTTCAGTAATATGAAGGTATACTAGCTACAGACATAATAATCTTTCCCCATCTTCCACAATGATTTTGGAGGCTGTTAAATATTTGGTTACATTTGGAAAACATTTTGACATTCTTTGCAGAAAGGCACCATAGAGAAGCAAAGTATCCATATTATTGCTTTATAAAAGACCCCTTTAAACTAATGAGGCATTAATGAATGGACTGGTATGTTGAATCTTTCTCATGTAGGAAGGGTGCAAAGTCATTTCACATAAATTGCAGCCCATTATTATAAATAGTTTGGCATGGGTTTCCCTAGAGGTGGAACTTCAAGCCAAATATACAGCAGCAGCTGTGGTGACACGTTATGCAGAAATTGTTCCAGGCGCTGTGCTGGAGGAGTTGGTGTTGCAGGATAACAGCACAACGGCACGTATTTAGAACCATCTTACAGCAGCAATTCTGGTTTATACTGAAGGTCTAAAAAATACCTGTGTGTGTCTGAGCTGAGCAATGTGAGTCTTCCTCCCTATTGTCATTTCCCAATGATTTTGTACCTGACTGAACCAACAACATTCACTGTATGTCAGATTTTAAAGATTGAGAAGTATCTCTGAATTATACTTTCTTATTTTCATATGAAATAGTTGTGTAAATTGTTGCTGCGATACTCCTGAAAGTATGAATTTTCTCTCCTATATCTGACTTTCAAGCTCTGTGCTAAACTGGAAGCAATATCAGGTATTGCCCAATAACTGGTGTCCAAATTGATGCCCAAGGCATATAATTATATTTAGGTCTCTAGGAGCTTTCAAGGAGAATTTTGCTCTCCTTTCAGGTGAATTTTAGGAAGGTTACACAAATTCTTGAAAAACTGGGGAAAAGGGACAGTCATTTTTTTGTTTTTGCAGCAACAGTCCATGCTTACATGGCTTAAAGGTGCCTATAGGCACCAGGCTTTGGGCCTGGTCTTATGAGGAGCGGCTGAGGGAACTGGGGCTGTTTAGTGTGGAGAAGAGGAGGCTGAGGGGAGACCTTATCGCTCTCTACAACTGCCTGAAAGGAGGTTGTAGTGAGGTGGGTGCTGGTCTCTTCTGCCAGGTGGCTGGAGATAGGACAAGAGGAAATGGCCTCAAGTTGCGGCAAGGGAGATTTAGGTTGGATATTAGGAAAAATTTCTTTGCTGAGAGGGTTGTCAGGCATTGGAACAGGCTGCCCAGGGAAGTGGTTGAGTGACCATCCCTGGAGGTATTCAAAAAGCGCGTAGACAAGGCACTTCAGGGCATGGTTTAGTGGGCATGGATGATGGTTGGACTTGATGATCTTGAAGGTCTTTTCCAACCTAAATGATTCTATGATTCTATTCTACTTTTCTAGCAGGCCAACAAACTTCCAGCCTTTGTCCAGCATGCTGACAAATCACTAGAAATCAGTCTGCCATAGATTTGCCTGGCTTCTACAGAATAGTTTCCCATACTTTTTAAATTCCTACTGGCTTTACCCCTGACACCAGCTCTGCTGAGCCTTGGTACTCAGCTTGTCCTCAGCAGGAATCCACAATGAAAACTTATTTGAGTACCTTCGAACACTGGTGACTGGGAATAATGCCTGCCAGACCTGGTACTGCGCCTCACCTGCTACTGGCAAGCCTGCAGGTATGAATCCTCAAAGAAGCATTTTATTTCTTCTCTTGTTTTCACAGCTGAATCCCGCAATGCACATGTATGAATAGCGTGCGTGTCGGTGTGGTGTGGCAGAGGCGTGAGAGCAGCAGTCAAGGTGGAGACTGTGCATCTTGTAAAGGTGAACAGCAATATTTTCTTTCATTATATTTTCTTCCTCATAATAAAGGGTCTTGGATATTCACAGAATAGGACATCCTTTCTCTTCTGTGCTTTGCAGGAAACCGAGGCCACCTCTCCCTGACCCAGCGACACCACGGCAGGGCCGGCCTCCAGCTGCCCGCAGCCTGGCCTGGCCTGGCCATGGGCCCCGCCAAGCTGAGCCCAGCAGCAGGCCCATGGCCAGGCCCAGCTGAGGCCCATCCCCAAGGAGGTGCCTGATGCCTGGGCCTGCCCTGGGTGCCCTGCTCCCGGCTGGGGCAGTGGGACAGGCCCTGGCTGCTGGGCCCTGCCCTGGCGGACCCCCATGGGGGAGTGTTTGGTATAATTGCTGCTTCTCTACCTGTTCCTCAAATTTGCCTTCTCGCTGTGAGCTTTGGGAGTCCCTGTTTTCCTCTGATCGATGGCGTTGACTTGCTGGGTTTCTCCTCAAGGTCCTTGTCTCCTTTACCCATGCATTTTTTCATGTAGGGGTAATTTAGTTATTGATTAAATGTATTGCACTAACATTACCTCATGTAACTACACTTTGATGTCAGGGAGTCTGGCATGTAGCACCAGTTACATGTAACGCTGCTTGTTTTTCCAGTGAAGGACTCTTTTTTTTCTTTCTTTTTTTTTTTTTTTTTTTTTTTTTGTGGGGTGACTCAGCGCCTTGTAGCTGAGTAAGTCCTGGTGACGAAGCCTAAAGAATGGTCCCTGTAACTATCTAGGGATTTTTTTCTCCCCCTCTTTTCCTTGTCACACAAACTCTGGTTTCTGTTTTCTCTCCAGCTTTCTGTCTTTCCAGTGAAGTGGAGTGGTTTTTAAAGTAACAGAGGGTGATCTATTCATCTGGAAATAAGGTTGAAAACAGTTTACTTGCAGTATCTTCAGTCATTTTTGAAGACTGCTCATGATTTTGAAGAAAGGAGGGGAGAGCTTATGGCTTATGATGACTTGGAATTGACCAAATGTGTAGTTGATACAGATCTCATCCTCATAACTGTGAAATAAATTGTTATTTTATTTCTTCTCACTTGTATATAAAGATACTTTACAGATGGTATTTGGTTTAGAGGTTGGGAATGATTTTGCCTGGTGTTGCTCTCCGTCTGCTCTTTTTATTCTCACTATTTGTAGGTCTTTGAACGTAAGTGACTGAGTGTGTATCACAGATTGAGGAGGGATTCCCAAGCCGCCTGAATGCCCGGGCTGAAACACTTAGCAGGAATTCCTCCTTTTTTCGTCTTTTCTTTTAAATGAAAATCCTACTGTTCATCTGTGCAGCTATGAATACACGCCCTAGAAAGATCCTGATGGTATTTGTATTAACTTCTGCGACTGCTTTCGATTTGAGATGCGAAGCAAGGGTTACACACCATGTACAGTTACAGAGGGCAAGCTGTTGTGCTGCACCTCTAGTCTGTAACCTGTTCATACGTGCAAACAGGGCAGTGGAGGGAGGCTGAGTTTTGGGTTTTTTTTTAGTTCTTCTCTGTACCTTTCCTGGGCTGTTTAATGCAGCTTTGGGTATGCTAACGGAGAACTTGGCTCTGCTGACCGTCACTTCCATTGAGGTGTCTGAGAGGGCTTTCAGCCGTACAGCTGTGCTAGCAGAAAGTTCATTTTGGGCTTGAAAAGAAGTGGTGTAATTACATGAGGGGAGGTTTGGAGGGGTGAGCGCCCATGACTGATGGGCATGCTGGGCTCTGTGCCTGGGTGCTGCACAGGGTGGGCCCCAGCTGCAGCAGCTTGCCCCAGCCCTGTGGCCTCCCAGGCCAGCGTGTGTGGGACAGATTCAGAAGGGTGTACAGGAGATTAGGGTAGAAAACGAGTGCGTAGCCCTGAGGGGACTGCATTGAGTCCCGCGCTCCAGAGGCTGTGCTAGGGAGATAGGCAGCTTGGAGCTGACCCTCGCTGTGGTAGGGTCAGTGCAAGCCTTAGCCTTACATCCAGTGTCCTCCTTGTTGAACAGTCCCTACTACTCCACGGCTCTCTTTGGTGAGCTACACACTCTTGCCCACTTAATAGCTTTCTACCTTTGGCCTTGCTGCTGTCACATGCCTCAAGCTTTTATCCAAAACAAAAGTTGCCATTGCAAGTAAGGTGAGGAAGACTCATCTCTCACCTGCCACCCTGGCAGTGCTTCTGTGCTGCATTGTAAATGGGCTGTAATGGTGAGGAAAAAATGCCCTGAAATAATAACAAAGTGCTTGCTTTGATATTTTTCTAGTGGGGAAGGAAGGGAAAAGGGAATATGAGTGCTTTGGAAAGTCCTGCTTTTGCCAGCATTGTTTCCTGTGGGAAGAGGGATTTTGGACCCTAGTCGCAACGGGTATGAGAAGGGTGGCCGGTGAGCTGCCTTCCTGGGCTGTGCCCGGTGGGAGGGAGCCGGGAGGCATCCTCTGAGGCACCAGCTCAGCTGGAAGGCCAGGGAACAGGGCTGGGAACAAAGGAGCATCAGCCTGTGCAGACAGGGAGACAGCCAGCCCATCAGTGAAGGGATTGATTTTTCCCACCAAAAGATCTTCTTTGTTTTTCTCTTTGCAAAAGAAACCACCCCACCACTCCCCACCTTATTTAAACATGTTCTGTTTATTTTTTTTTCTCACTGAAAATGTTTCATTTTTATTTTGAGGAAAAATATAGACAATTTCAGACAAAATATTTTCTTTACATGGTTTCATTTTGCTAAGACCACTTTCTGTAAGAGAGGATGTTTCTGTGTGTGATGTATGCACATTTATGCATGTGAGAGCTTCATCAGCTTTATCTGCCTATAAGTATGAGGGGGTGAGTGCTGTTCAGTTAGGTTCTCTCTCCCTCTGCAAAGCAAGTAGAAATCATCAATAGAAGGCAGGCTGGCCAGTGCTGCTCTGGGATGATACATGCATGCAATATTTATTGGAGTTGCATGGTTCTGACCCGAAGACAAATTTGCTCCTACTCATTAGTTTTTCAGAGTGTCAATTGTGCTCCTTTCTTTTTGTGTTTTTTTTTCTTTCTTTCTTCCTTTTTTTTTTTTCTTTGTGTGTGTGAATTATTTTTGAGCAGGAATTACCTCAAACAGCCCATACTTCTAATATGTTGTAATATACAGACTTGTCAGAGAATGCTGACCACCTTTTACTTCCTTGAAGTCAAGCACAAAGGTCTTCAGGATCTGCTGGAAATCATTGCCTCTCACAAAAGGAATTTCTTTTGCCTCAAATGTAGCTATGGCATTTTGCTTCACTGATAACAATGAAAGGTAATAAAGATACAACTGCAGCCTTCAAGAAAGAGACCAGTAAAACATCATTGCTTTGAAGAAACTGTTACTTGATGAATTGTACTGAAAGACTGCAAAGCCTTCTCATTTTAGTTCCCTACACAAAAAACTGCTTTTTGATCTCAAGACTTCTTGATTACTAAAGAAAAAACTACTTACATGGTCTTTAATTTCTTTTTCAAGAATATATGCCATTAAAACAGCCAACCAACCAGCCAAACAAAAATTCAACTGGAATTATAGGTACGTTAGCTCTTCCACTTGACAGGCTTCAGAAGCCCCCAAAGACTGGCTGATGTGTAAATACATTTTAGCAAAGACATGGGTAAAAATAGAAGGGAGTCAAGAAATTAACTACTGTTGCTCAGAAATGATTGGAATAATTAATTGTAAATAAGATGACAAGGCACTATGTTGGTACATGCGAGAAGGTACAGCCATGCCCCCCTGCCCCCCCCTCCCCCCCCGCCGTGGGGCTTGTAGCAGAGCACCTGGGGCATGGCTCAGCCAGTCCCTATGACATCCGGGCTGCAAGGAGGGAGCTTGGTGCCCCTAAAATAAGGGGCAAGATGAGTAGCTGCCTAAAGCCATAGCAACCACTAGGTGAGAGACTTAGGTGGAATTAAAGCCATCTGGATCTGTCATTTAGCCTGTCTGTGGATCAGTCCCCCATCTGTAAAAGGTACGATTTGAGCTCTTCCTAACTAGAGTTCCCCTCTCTGTTCTGCATGTCAGGATGGTGCCTTGTACAAAAAGGCCCGGATCTTGTTTGGTGCCTCTGATTATTATCACAATATTAAAAAAAATAGTGAAAGTAAGATTACAACCTCAAGGTCAGCTTCTGCTGTATTACACTCACCCTTTCCCACTGAAGCCTGCCAGGGTGTTAGTGAACACAGAATTTGGCCTTTAAGGTTTCAGTGTACAATATGCACATCTTGTGCTGAGATTAAATATGAATATGTTTAAAGGTCTGCTTTCAATCCAAATTTTGAGGGCTTGCCAAAGTAGCAGAGATTGAGATAGGATCTTTTGTACTATTAATTGAAGGCTATGCTTTTATTTCCTTTAAATTTTTTTAAAGCCTCCCTTCTGTGGTGGAAGATATCTTGCTGCTGCTTGGATTGATTCCAAATACTGTTTTCCCCTTTAGCTAGACCTGCAAAATGTAGTAGGTTTGATTCCTTGCTAAGTATCTTTTGTTAAATACTCACAATTCAGAGTTGCAGATACCTTAAGGTGAAAGGGAAACCAGATCAAGATGCTATTAGCTGCCACTAGAAAGAAAACATGCCATAATGTCATATGAGTTAATAACTTTAAGTAGCCTGTAAGATGCTGCTGTGGAATTAAATGCTTAACAATAATTCAAAAACGGCTTACAGAAATTTAAGAATGTGGATCATTTAGTATAGCTGAAATTATGCTCCTGGCATATATGTATGACACATGAGAGCACTTACCTGGAAATTTATTACCCAGCTCTGAGCAAACAAAGCATGACCTACATTTGACTAAAGTCAGCTGTCTCTGGCTAATCCTATGGGCTTCTTTTTATTAATGTCACAATTGCTAATGTGGTATAACATTGTCATTACTGAATAGCACAGCGGGATAAGCTGCAGCTGTTATTTCTCTTTCTATACCTACTAACTCATTAAATTTGAGTTTTGGGGAATACAAATTGTAAAGATTATTCAAATTCTGATTGAGAAATGGGACTACTGGGAAATTGACAGTATATAAAGTAAAACTTTGAATCAAGGATTTTGGCTTTTTTTTTTTTTATCAGGAAGGTTGGAATGTTCACAATTGTGTTTTTTTTTTTTTTTTTTTCCTAGTTCCTCAGCATTAGGCTCCACATTAAACGAGAGGTAGAATATCAAGAAAAGTAATAGAAAGATGGAAATTATTGTATGGTGGGTACTATTCTTTCTGAATGGAAAGGTAACACGCAAAGCTTGCGTAGAGAGAACATGGAATGAGTGCGTTTTGTACCAAGAGATCAGTAATACACTAAGTATCACCTAATGTAAAATACCTAAAAAGCACTGGAGTTTAAAGGCTTTTTTTGTAAACAAACTGTTACAGAATTCTGTAGCATACATAAAGGCAGGTCTTTGGACTTTGGTACTTCCACAAAAACACACATGGCAATGAGAACTGACTTCTTCAAGAGGGAAAGTTTCCAATTTTTCTGCTTCAGGACTGGGACACTGCTGTTCCTTTTTCCTTTAATTATGCTAGGCTTTTTCTGAGAGCCTTACGTCATGCTTACTCTCCTTCTTATCCTAATGTCTTGTTGAAAACTTAAAAAAAAAAAAAAAAATTCCAAATTTTAATGTGGAATCAGAATTAAGCTCCTCTTTCCCTAAAACTTAATTTTAGCTTCTATCCAAAATTGTGACTGCTTATACAACCATGGGCAGGAATGACAGTTTCCAAAGCAAGGTCTTCCAAGCTGGCTGCAGCATGGTAATATGGCTGGCTGGGAGGAACACCCCAGGCCCAGGGGCCTCCCGGGCAGGCGGGTGGGCAGCCAGCCAGCCAGCCAGCCACGCAGCCCTCGCACCAGCTCCGCGGGAGCCCGGTCGGGGTAGGAGGAGGCATGGCTGGGGCTTTCCCACACCCCAGCTATTTCCTGCTTTCCACAAAGCCAATGGAAACTGTGTCAGCCAGCGCAAAGTTAGGTCAGTGCTCAGGGGTCAGGCCGCAGGGTGGATTTTAATGGAGCTAAGCTGATGGTTGCAGCTGAGGATCTGGCCATTAATTTCCATTCTGTTTTTGCAGTGAATAGGTTTATAAGATAAATTTAGTGCATGATCTATTGCTGTATTATGGTTTTCAAGGGATGTAAATCCCTTGACTTTCATAGGCAAACCTGGAGAAAGGCAATCGTGTTTAAGGAGAAAAAAAAACCAGTGGAGTGGGTGGGGGGAAGAGGTGCTGGAGGACTCAAAACCTGTTCTATGATCTTGTAATTGTGGTGAGAAATACATGGTAGTTGGACTAATCCAGAAGCTTGGTTGAATCTGAATTCCTCAAATCAAGATTAAAACCTCCTGCATTCTTTAGGTAAATTGGAATAAAAATGATCTCTTAGGCATTCATGCACTTAGTTACATTCTCTCCTCCTCCCTCCCCTGCCAACAGAAAAAAATAACTGTTAACTTCTACATTCACGTTTAAAGGGTGATGTCAGCTTCTAGACTGTTGCTGACTACTCCTGGGGATAGGTAGTCGTGCCTACAGTGGATGCTCTCCACTCAGTATGTGAAAGAGATAGGAGCTCTGTAATGTCAATGAACCTAAAAAATTAGGAAGCAGTATGGAGAGTAGGGGCCTTGAACTCAGATGTCATAGCTACAGAAGTGCGATAATGCACTGAGCAACCTTTGCAGGTAACGGATGGAATTTGTTCATGGGAATTCTCTGGAATATAATGTCTGTGATCGCTATGATCATTGTAAATACCGTTCTCTATCCTCCTAAACCTTCTCTTTCTGCAGCAGCATTCCTTTTTGTCTTGCTCCTAAGTCTTGATCGAGTCATCCTCAGATTTCCCAAAAGTGAAGCCTTTTCCCCCATCTTATCTTCTTGCACAAACTTGGTCTCATGTGAGCCCACTCTCTCATCTTCAGAAAGCTTGATCCCAGTTGCTTGCTTGATCTGCCTGTTAACTACTTCCACAAGCTGTAACCGCTGCTCTAATACACTGGCTTTTAAAAACTGGGCTTGATGAGGGAGCCTGAGGACCACAGAGGATAGTGTGGAGCATAAGGGAGGAGATGCTGAGGCCGCTTGTAGAGCGAGGTTGGCCCAGAGTGTGAGGAACTCTGTGTGATGGGAGGAGAGGCTGCGCAGAATGATTCATATGGGAAATATGCCATGACCACACTGAAAACAAAACAACATCAGCTCAAATTCTGACAGGGTTTGTAGTGAGAAGAAATGCTTTTTCTCTTTTTTTATTAGGTGGCTTGTGGTCTATATGAGTAAGCTTGAGGCCTTGGCTTAATGCTTGGCAAGCTGGTGCCCACCACAGGCATTGGCATTCCTGTAGAGGAAGGACTTGGTGAGCTGAGAGTCCCTCCAGGGTATGACTTGGGAATGGGATGGGATGTGGAAGTTCTCATTGCTCTACTTGTTCTGTGAAAAATGAGGATTTCAGGAACATAAACATAGGATTTCTAGTGCATAATACAAATAAATATACTTTAAAAAAGAGTTAAATATACCAAAAAAAGAGAAGAGTTAATTATTGGAGGCTTTTTTTAACAGCAAATGCCACAGAATTTATATGAGTTAGCCACATGGCTGTATGTGGGAATTAGCTTAAGCGATGCTTTGTAAGACACAATCTCTTCAGGATACATGAATGCCCCCCCCCCCCCCCCCTTGTTTTTCCTTTCCTTTCCCTCTTTTTTTAATCTTAAATCTCCCTGCTTCTCCCACTTCCTGCCTCATGTTGTTATCAACAATGAAGCAAGAGCATTCGTATGCATCAAAAAAAAAAAGCAGTTCACTGATGCTGTTTGAACATGGAAACACACTCAATCTCTAGACTTTCATGTGGGTCTTAGGCTGAAAAAAATAGACTGTACAGCTCAGTCATGAAATAAACAGGTCTCATGCCATCCTTCCCCCCCCCCCCCCCCCCCCCCCCCCCCCCCCCCGTGCTGTATGACTATTTCTCTCAGAGCAGTTTCTTCACCGAATGAGCCCTTTCCCTTCCCTCTGATTAGTAGTTTGCTCCCTCTGTCTGTAACAATTGATAAAGCAAGGGCAACAGCAGAGCCAGGTTTGAAAGCGTTATTTGGGATCTTTAGATGTGGCTATAGGGAAATGTATGATTGCTCACAAGTTTCTCATAGTTAGAATAAAGTTTCTAAGAACAGAAATCTCTGTAAGCTTGGCTTCATCTTCCTGAGAGCCAAAGCACTGAATGATCAACTTACCTCTAGTTTGTGCAATTTCAGACTTGGGAAAACTTGTGGATAACTCGACAATTGCCTGACAAAGGCATGAAGTTCAAAAAGCTGAAAAAACTTTTAGGGAGAGCACACTCCTTTTGAATAAAAAAATAGTGAGCATTTATTTTTCCTTTTTTGACAAACTTAGAAAAGTTCTTACTTTTTAGGGGGAGGAGGTGAGGTTAGTTTGCTTCCTTTTCCCTGCTGTCTGGTATCCACTGTGCTTGACTTCCACAAGGTCTATGTGGGCTGAATGAGGAACTTTGAGAGTGGGCTATCCATGCGGCCCTGCAAAAGATGCTGGAGGTAGATATGCCGGCCTCCTGAAATACAGTTCTTTTGCTTGTATGTTCCATATAGGCATTTCAGGGAAGGTCACATTTTTTCTGCCACCTCTCCTTCCTTTCCTGTGGCCTAGTTGCCACTGAAGCAGCTCAGATGTGTGTCCTGTGCTTGCTGATTTCTCATGCTAGTGTGGAGAACACACCCCCCCAACAAACAAAACCATGCAGAAGTTAAGGTTTCCATTAAGAAAAGGCAACTTCTTTAATACAAGGTCTGACCTCTACCCATAATCAACTTAAATATTTATTGACTATACACATCAAAGAACTTAATTTATGACATGAGAAGTGACTGTGTATCAAAAAAACCCAAGTGAACTTAAACCTGAGCAGTTTCACCCGTGCTTCTTACAGTGTCAATGGAAAAGCAAGTGTGTGAGCTTAAGTCGTGCATGAGTAAACTGACATTGCTGTGTAGGCATATGGGAATAGGAAAGGATACTGGCCTTCAGCACAGAATGAAACCTGACTGAACAATATTCTACAACATGCAAAACAACTTGAAAAGTTAAATGGCTGGGAAAAATAAATGTCCTTAATAGCTTTCTTGTACTGATGTACTTGGAATCGTAAGCCTTTTTCTTTTAAACAAATGCCATCTTTAATTTCCAGACATTCCTTTAAAAAGGCAGAGAGATTCTCCCTTGGCTGCAATTTAATATAAAAACCTCTTTATCAATTTTTCAAGGAATAAACCTGCACTATGTCTTGTTATTTCTAGCTTGACAGAGCAGAAGTTGTAAATCTTCAATGTAATAGAATCCATTTTGCTAGATATTTCACCATGGGAAGGGCACTACTTTAATCAAGATGCTATTTGAATTCATGTATGATTTTGTCCAAAGCTGACTGTTTGAAACAGCTGGTCTGTATCTGAACTTAGAACAGTGTTTTTGGTGAACATGCAAATTAACTACATCATGTTATGAACGTACCCATTCGTGACTAATAGTAATTAACAGAGTAATGCTGCCTTTGTTCTCCTTTCATTATCCTCGGAACTAATCGTTCTTGCCCCATAGTGTAAAATTGTATCTTTGGCAATATTTAATTTTCTGTAAGAAGAATAATGAAAGGAAAAACGCTGTGAAAAATAAGCAAGTTCTTTTGTTACACACAGGAAAGATTAAGACTACTGCTTGCCACATGGAGGAGCTCAAGTATCAGGTTAGGAATTACCATTGCAGCCTGGAGAGCTCATTCCCCGGCCAAGTTGGACTGGAAAAATAATTCCTGGAAATGCCCTGGCCTCGGGTCTGCCCCTGGGTGTGTGGATGAGGTTGCTGTAATGCTGTAGCAGTTATGCATAAGAGTGTAATTTGGCCTGTGGTAGTGTTAATACTCTTTCCAACTGATAGGCCATATAGATCACAAAGACCTCAAAGCTACTTAAACAGGTGCAAACCCTGGCTTCTCTGAACTATTACTTTTCTGCACTTTTCCATATCTGCTTCCACAACTCCTCCTCCTGCTACAACATATAGGACTAATTAAGAGGAAAGAAAACGACTGAAGTTGCTGATAAAAGTTATTCCTACCTTACTGTGCTGTACTGCATCTTAGATTTAAGTAATGTAGATTCAGCTCCCAGATCCAGCTGTGCCAACATAAAAGGCCATTGACCTGCAGCTATTTTCAGTCCCTTTCTGGCCTACCAAGAGATTTTTTTACTCCAGGGCTCTGTTAGTGGAGCAGTTTATGTGAAAAGGTCTTAGGTTTCAGGAAAATCTGTCTGTGTTAGTTAAAATAACTCGGATCAGTCCCGTGGCAGATGGAGCTCCTGGGCTGGCAGTGACCAGGAAGGCAGTTCTTTGCCTTGGTGGATGGACCTGGGAGCGGGGGCTGTGGGCTGTGCATGTCCTGGTCTGAGCAGCTGGGCCATCTTGATATGTACTGGCTGGCTAGGGGGGGTCCCTGTTTTCTGCTCCCCACCCTCACCCGCTTTTATGTAGGCTAGGTGGTGCTTGTAAACTAGAAAACATCAGCTCTGATGAACTAGAAAAAAAGAGAAAAGAGATGTGGTATGGCTTTTGCAGGAGGGAATGGGAGAGGGGCTAGAGGCCCCCTCTGCATCTTGTTTCTTAAAGCCGCTTTCACAACCTGTTGACTCAGTAAACATGTTTACCCTTGGTTTAAAGGACCAGTTTTAGCTGATCCACGTGGCTCTGCCTGACGTGTGAGGGAGTGCCTGTGGGAGCAGCTCACCCGACAACTCTCAGGGGACAGAGCTGGCCACAGCGAGGTGCTGGGTTGGAGGCAGGGATGGGCCATGGACTGGGGAAAGAGCAGCAGTCCAAGGCCTTCATTTTCTGTAACAGCTGTGTTGCACTGAGTATTTCTGGTTGAAAACAGGCTCTTCCCTCCTTTTAGGGTAATAAAATCATGACTCACGGCCTCTCTTTGGATTAATTCCTTTTGTTATCAGTCTTATCTTTACTGATGAATTATTGTCAGCCTATTACGACTCCTCTCCTTCCCATAAAGTATAACCGCTTAATTCTCACCCTTCTACCTGTGCTGTTGATGGGGTTAGGTGTGCAGCTGGCACAGCTGTAGCAACTGCACTGTGCTGTAGGCACACATAAGCTTTTGGGGGCTCCTAGAAAGGAGAAACCACCTCAGAGGCTGTGGTGCACCTGAACTTCTGCATTTTTCCTTTTATTACTCCCATTGGTGGTCTTGGCTGGGCACTGCATGCTGGCATAGCAGAAGCCTGAAGAGCTTTGGGGTTCTCCAGCCACTTCTGTTTCCTGCAGCTAGCTTGTGAGGGAAAGAGCAGCCTGTATGTGTTGCAGGAGGCCAAGGTAGTTTGAAGGAGACATTGCTGCTGCTTACCAGTTCATTTTATGTTACTGTGCAAGTTTTTGTAGCACGATATGCTAAAACTACAAATTTCAGTCTTCTGAAGTTGATGATTAATATACATTCTGAAACTGCTTTATTCTCCTCCCAGGTCAGATCAGTGAAAAAAATCTCTAACTTTTAAATTTTTAAGTAACTCTGAAAGACTTTGTGTTCTTGTAAATCTTTGGTTGGAAAGTCTAAGATAAATGACATTAGTTGCAACTACCCTTAGTCATATAAATAATTTCATTTTTACACACTTTTGTCTCTGAAGAATGTTAAATTTCTCAGCTTGTATTACAGGGATGTCTTGCCTTACTTCCCAAGACTTAAGGCACAAAAAAAGAGCTCAAGACCTTACTGCCTCAAATAGTTCAGAAATGTGGCACACATGATGGCTGCAAGGATAGCTGTTGTTGCTGCAAGTTCAGCTGAAAGAGTAGCAGTAGGAATGGCTTCTAGAAATCCTATTTTTTTGTGTGAGCTAGTACATCTTCCTGGCCATGGGCGTGAGCAAGCAAGCTTCACTTCTAATAACCTAAATATGATTCAAGAGTTCAAATTGGAACTTGGGTTTAGAATTTGAATTCTGCAAAATCTATGTTTATACTCTTGCCTTTTTTTCTATCTGCTCCATTAGCAAATACATTGAGTAAGTTAATTCGGTTAAAGGTGTGGTAAATGCAGCAACGTAACACAGAACCTGTTCTAAATTAGCAGTTATGGGTGATAAATTACATATTTTTGAATTGCTAGGGGCAGAACATAAAGTGTGCAGTACCAGCAATTGCAAACTGCTGTACACTTTAAAAAATAAATTGTATGCAAACTTTATTGCTGGATTCCAGAGAAATAATAATAAATTGTGGGAAAGGTACACATTCTTTAGATTAAAATACACTGTCTTTGATTTAAGATGCAGCAATAGACAAAGTAACGTATACTGTCCAAGAAATGCAAGGTAGTCCTAATTCCTTAGATCTTGGATGTTAGAAACCTTAGTTTAGGCTGGAGGATCCCCTTACGGAAACCTGAAGTGATTCAAGTGTGCAGCTGAGCAAATAGAGGGCTCCATTTCACTTGCTAGGAATTTGCATTGGTGGAATTGCATGGGGAATAGGAGTGAGGAGATTTTGGCCAGGGAAGTGCTTTTTGCCTCTGCTTTTTGGCAGTTTAATCTAATTAAAAGAAAGAAAGCTTTCCCAATATAGCTATCCTGTATAAATGTAAGAACTTCATAAACCCCTTCTCTCTTTACTTCAATCATTTAAGCAGCCCATAATGACTCTCAGGTTAAAGAATTAATCTTCAGTTCCATGCTGAAAGTCTTCAAATATGATAATTCTTGAGGGATCTTTCAAAGAGCAGAGTTGTGCTGACCCTTTCGAGCAAGTCATTAATGAAACAGCTTTGTGATAAATAGTAGTGTGCTAATGACCTGCGGATGGGCTTTACAGAGCAAGGCACTGATCTCTTGTGGTCAGTAAAGATGGTATCACAGTTTTAGGGAGAATAAGGGTGTTAATACTTCTGTTCCAGACACAATCCATCTCAAGCAGTTAAAACCTCTACTGAAATCCCTACTATAGGGTCATTTAATACCCTTCACTTCTTTACACTTGACTTATGCCTTGTTTCTGTGTGCTGTATAGATTTGCTGTTGTATGCAACAGCCACTGAACTCACGTCTGTTAAAAGCTATCCTTCTGTTTCTGGAAGGATTTGCAAAGGCTTTTTTTTTTTTTTTTTCTAAATTAACTTTTGTAAGGCTTTTTGTGATGCTCAGAGAGGAGCATGAATGCAAGGCTTTCCATTTTTATTGTGCCAAATTCGGAGTTTTCCCCCAGGCCTCCATTCTTTGGGAGTCAAGTGGTGCTGATGAAGGGCTGCGCTCCAGCCAGAGAGCCTGGCACACCTGCCACTGCACTGTGCTGGCTACAAATCTTGGACTCCAGCAGTTTCAGTGAGTCTGAGAGGATTTCAGTGAGAAGTCCTACCCGCAGGTGCTGTGTTGCCACGGTGCTGCTTTCTAGGTGTGTGCTTGGAGTTGTTACCTTGTGCAGCAAAGGGCTGTATTTGATCTTGGAAATAGAGCAGGAAAAAAGAGGATCATACCTCTTCGTTCCCTTGAACAGATAAATAGATCTTGGTATTTTTTTCATTTGCTCTTTTTCCCCTCTTATTCACATTCTAAAAATTAGGCACTACCTTCTTTGCAGTCTTGAAAACCTGGATAATTGTAAATTTATACAATCACTCTTCAAGGCTAAAATCTATTTTTTTCACTCAATTTCCTATCTGGCCTTTCTGTTTTTCTTTGGACTGTTGGTTGTAGAAACTAAAGAGCTATAAGTAAGTGTCATTAAGACTTGCCCCCTTTTCCATTTCACCTAGAATCTTCTCTGTGTTCCCTGTCCCTCCACCCCCACTCTAGGACATCCCCCAGCAAAGCAAGAGATGGCTAAGATTGCTATTTCAAATGTAAACATGACTAGAAACACCCTCGCCCCGCCCAAAGGAAAGAAATACTGGGGACTGGAGACTACGTGAAGGTAGTATTTTCTGCTTCTATGGCAAGGCAATGCTTTGGGCAGAAGTTGTTGCAAAGCTGGAATGGCTGTGAACTTGCTGGCCTCTTTTGGCGAAATGTTGTTTTGGCTCTGTAGTTGAATTCTCCTTCCCCTATAATCCCTAGCTACATTTAGGGTGGGGGGAAGACAATAGTGGAGGATTTTGAAGAGAACTCTATTTATCCATGTAACTGCATGAAACAGCAGGAGCAGTCCTTTTATAAGGTGGGAGAGGGAATGACCAAAACTTTTAAAAATTTAAGTCTCTAAGTATAGATCCTTAATAACTGATCTGGCTCTTTTCAGAGGTGATTGATGGTCCCTAGATCCTGTGGGAGGGAACGTTCAAGACCTTTTCAAATAAAAGTGTTTCTTCTGATGCCCTAATCCTCAAATTCATGTGCCTGAGAATAGAGAGGAAAAATCCAGAAATTTATTCAGATGTTTTAACTGTGCATTCCCTAACAGACTTGCATGAAGTATACAATTGGAAAATGGGGGGAATAAAGATCTCCAAATCTGTAAAGCACCAGAAATGTGTTCGAGGAGCTACCCTGATATCTCCTAGGTTAGATGAGATAATGCATGATTAGAATATTTATGATCACTGATGAGAAGTAGGAATAATAATATTCACTAGCTGCAGTATTCTTTAACTTCCCTGCAGGTTGAAATGCCTATTAAAGTAGTTGTAGCATGTGGAGTGCTAATACAATACATAAGGATCATTGTGGGGAGAAAAGGTTTTAAAATAACTTCACAGTCTGCAATTTTTCTCTTTGGGAAAGAGGTCTCACTTTGTTCCCAGATTTAAATCCTGCTTTGATGAAATGTCTTAGGAAGGCCACCTTTCAAGGTACAGTCCTCTGTCTCCTTCTAGTGTTAATATGTACTTAGAAAACATTATGAAAACTAATGCAGAGGATTTTTCAAACATTAACAACACATTTATTTTCTTTACTTGTTGCTGAATGGCTTTGCATTAAACCTGTACATTTTCACTTCAAATACATGCAGCCTTTCTTTGAGTTGCATGAAGGTATTGGCACTTTTCTAGCATGAGGTTAAGTTTCAGCTGCCCCTTTGAAGTGTTGTTTAAGGTTGTAATCCTCCAAGCAGTCTAGCACAAAGCTCAGCTGGAACTGCAACAGGATGATTTGCAGGGTAGAAGCCACTGTAGCACTTCCGTTTGGTCTAGCAGAGAAATGAGAAAACCCTCACAGATCCAGAAGAGACCTCAAGAAATGGGAAAGTTTTCAAAGTTTTTTTTGCCATCTTCCAGCCATCCTCAAGCACCTGTTTTGTGAAGAGTTGTCTTTGGCTAAGATTTTTTCAAAATCTTGTCTGCGTGTCTTTTTTCCAGAATAAGAGTTTTCAAGAAAAATAGTGTAGGCCGAGAGACATGCCAAAATTAGGAGTTAACAATGCTGTATTATGGATATTATGACTGTGCTCTTCAAATGCTTCCAGTAGGCCCTTGTTCAGTCAGTTTTAGTCTTCATGTGATTCCAGTTTCCAGAAACCCAGTTTTGTATCCCTTTGATACTCTGTCAAAGTCTCCCCCTCTCCTGTCTTTTTTATATGCTGCCTCTGAAGGCTTAGTACTTCAAGATGTTGAGCGTACTGGATATAATTAGAGGCATGAAAAATTCTTGTGTGCATTGATTGTTGCTCACACCAGCTACTTATCATATGCCAAGCACTTCACAGGCATGTAAGGTAAAGATGCCATTCCAGGTGTCTCTCCACACACTTTAACAATATATATGTCAGTGGTACTCTTTTCATTTCTGAAATTACACACGTGCTTTGTTGCACTGGGACTGAAATGCTCAACATTTTGCAGAATCATGATCTTGAAGACTATTCACGGTGTGAAGTTTGCTGTGTCTACCCAGAAAACACTTTGTACGCTGATAATATAAAATAGAAAGCAAGCCATGTGTGTTCCTGGTGGAGTAAGTGACTGCAGACAGGCCCACTGTGCAGCAACTCCCAGTTACTTCCCTCAGCAAATTACCCCCAACACTGAAAAGCAGAGTTCTGGGGAGAGGAAAAGAGCCTGACTCTTATTAGGGCAGGAGGCTTCTGCTTATACTGTAAGCAGCTTTTTTTCTGAGGAAGAAACAGATATGACATGACCAACACTTGCCAAATATGACAGATGAACAGACTTTTACAGAGCAAAGTTATCTTGTGCAGTTTGATAGCTCACTGTTTAGCAGACCAAATCCAGGAAGCTAGACGACTGCATGTGAGCTTCACCTCACTGACTCAAAATGACTGTAATGCTCTCCTTTAATATATGGAATATCTCTGTTATACGTTGCTGCTTCAGATTTCCAATAGAAAATAATTTTTAGTATTTCCATGTCTACAACTTTTACAACAAGTGGACTGTAAATCCCCTCTCTAATATTGTGTGCTCTGTAGTACTGCTGATTTATCACAGGGATAATTTTATAACTTGAGTCACATGAGGACTTGAGTTGTAAGCTGTATCTTTGTTCTTAATCTTCAGCAGTTTGTTCTGACCCAGTTCACTGCAGTGCTTCCAATTCCCTCCCGAATATGCTTTAGTGTAAGTTGTGCGATGGAATTTTTATACTTGCCTTTACTGATACCACACTGAATAAATGGAGAGGATTATTATGCTATGCTTTTATAATTTTGCTTTTGATGAGAATTTTATTCTTAACCAATGTTTCTGCTCATCAACACAACTAATTTTGATTAAAACACTGAGGTTTGTTTATCCAGAACTTGTATATATTTATCCTGCAAGCCCAAGTACTCCATCTTTTTTTTTTTTTTTTTTTTTTGTAAGTACACTCTGTGAGCTGATTTAAGAAAAAATGGTTTCTGCAGAAAGAAAACTTGTCATTACACAGTTTCAAGGATAGGAAATACTTAATTTTTCTAAAAACCAGACATAGTGCAAGTTAGCTAAGGTACAGCATATGTGTCAAGGAATGCCCTTTTATGGCTAGTCTGGTGGATGTGGAGTCCTTTGGCTGTCTCTCTTCACACCATCCAAGCATAATGCAGCTCCTTGTTTGCATCACCTTACGCTAGTACAGCATGCAAATCTTTATGTCCAGATTTACATCCTTTCTGATAACTAAAAGAGAAGATAACTTTCCTTCCAAAGCACTTTGTATCTCTATACCAGCCAATTGTAAAGCTTCTCAAGGGGCATCTCTTTTGTAATCTTAATGCACTACTTGCACATCCCAGACTCTTGATACATAATCTTTTAAACAGTGAAAAGAGCTCTGCTCTGTGATACTAAGACTTCTACAAAGATGAGTCATGTTTATGACATTGGGCATATTTAAACTACTTATCCTATACATCTGTTTAAACTGATGTAGGTAAAATAGGCAGTTACTGAAGACAGCCTGTAAATCTGGGATTCTTTCAAGGTCTAAAGCAATCAGTTAGTGCCAGCGCAGAGTCATGGAATGAACTTTAAAGTAATCAGTTTATGCCAAGTCTGTCTTAATGTACTTGCAGGTCTAGTGGTAATAGGAAAGAAAAAGCTAGTGATAGCTCATCTGGGAATGACTTTATTATGTAGAATAAACTGAAGCTATACAGAAAAACATACTGTGAGCAGGAGTGGTCTCTAGAGGTTTGTGGGTTTTTTTTGGTTTTTTTTTTTTTTTTTTTTTTTTTAAATCTTGAAAGGCACAGCTTTCTTGCCACTGACAAGGCTTTACATCAGACAGTTGATTCAAAATTGTGGCATTTACCTTAATTTTGCTCTTTTCGACTTCAGTGACACCATTTTGCCACTGAGTGGGAGTAAAGTTAGAATCATGCTGAACATTTTTGACGGTTTTTTTCAAGGTGGTAATTTTCTGGATTTGCAAAGAACTCTACCTGCTTGGCACATAGAAATCACACAGTTCAGACTAACTCTTGGATATTTTATGGAGCCATAGAGAATTTCAGAAAATTTGGAGCAACATCTCTACATTTGTTTCTCTTCTTCAGTTAGCAGTGAACAAAAATATTTTTTTGCATGTATGCGTGTGTGTGTGCTCTTTTAGATAAGCATATACAGAGGTAGAGCTTAGCTGAGATTATGGTGTGTTGAAGATTTTGGAGTGTTGTTTTGTTGTTTTTTCTCAGCTGAAATTGTGTGTAGAAATTTAGTCCCAGTTGGGAACCATTGATCTAGAACTGTTGCTTCCTTTAAATATAAAAAACTAAACCCATTCATTTAAAAAGAGTGTCACTAGGTAGACTGTTTAAAATTTTTTTTTCAGTAAAGCTGTCGACATCCCTGCTTATATTTTAAATAGAGGCAAGACTGCCTTTTGATGCTGGAGCACTTAGTGTGCTCTCACAGGTCACAGTATATTGGTTCTAGTTGTCTCTTTCTCGGGTGCTGCCATTTCTCTCCTTCCTTTATGTCCCTTAATTGAGACCCACAGGCTATTCAGCAGGAGTGGCTCTAGATTAACATTTCTGTCAGCTCAAAGTCTTGTGATCTGATACTGTTTCCTTCACTGGGTCCGACAGTCACTTCTGATGTGTCCTGTTAGCCTTGCACAGGGCCCAGGGCTTCTTGCAAAGGCTACCACTAGAGGTGTTTGGCAAATTACAAGAGAAATTGATGAAACTAGAATGGTTTTCAGTTGTTTGACTTGGTCAGGATGAGTTGCTAAGCTCACGTATGACCCCCTTCCCAGTGGTTTCAAGGTGCAAAGCCTTGCTGGGGCTGAGCAGTAAGGCATGCAACAAGCCCCGCTCCCTGAATGATGGTCTCGTATGCCTGCGCTGACCAGCCCTTATGTTTCTGCACCTTTGCAAAAAGGGAAAAGGAAAAAAGATTGTCTGAGTGTAACCCCCTTCTCAACACCACCTGGTAAACTGAAAATAGACCGGGGGACAGTAGTGGGGGGGTTTCTTTCTAGCCTCTGTGCAGAAAGGTTTTTGAAATGGGATTTCAAGGGTACAAAGTTGAAAGCTTGGGAGCCTGTTGATTGCTACCTCTAAGAAGAGACCTCTAAAAGCAAGTGAGGGAACTGGGGCAGACCCTTTTCCAGTAGGAACCTACTGACTCTATTAATAGTAAGATCTGGCTCTGTGCCCAAGAAACAGGATTTCCACCTTGTGTGCTCATCTGAAGACCAGATCCTAAAAAAGACTTTGTTTCTTTGCTAATGGATTTTGCTCTCTTGCACTTCTGTAGAAATTTTTATGTGACTATAGGCTTATTAGAATCCTAAAAGCTGCTGGGGAGGGTGAGAAATCATCACTTTTGAGATTTAGGTTCTTTAATCAACACCTCCAAAAACATCTAAAGCTTGTTACAGTGTTTGTGTCTGACTTCTTTTCTGTTTACCTGCAGATCACAAAGAAAAAAAAAGAAAACCACAAAATTTCAGAGATTGGATTTGCTGAGGAAAAAAAAGAGGTTGACATGAAAGACAGGAGGGAATTCAAACCGTATTAAAGAACTGTTTAAAGAATTCTGAAACTAGAAACAATTTTCTGTAAGAGTAGCAGATGTTATAACATATAACCCTTCCCCCAGTTTTTAATGGAATGTGAAACTGTTGGACACTCTCTTTTGAAGGAGCTAGACACAAGAGTATAGATCTTTGTTTCAGGGAATTTGAGAATGTGTCAGACATCTCTGTGTATAAGGGGACTTTGAAGTATATTACTAAACTTTGTACTTGAAGGAATTAAAGAATGTTATATAGCTTTGTGTGAAAGAGAGCTTCAAAGCACACTGAGCAGTAGCAAAAGATCTGCAGTTACTAAATCTACAGTAAAGAAACCTAGGAAATCTTCGCTTTTATGTATAACAGCAACCTGAAATTTATGGAGAAGGCATGCAAGATGGTGACTGAATGGATCAGTCAATGGGATATATGGAATTCTTTATCACTTATTATTTTAAATCCAGATAATAGTGATGAAACAGCCATGGTTGTTCAAGGTGCTGAGTTAAGCGGATTGCTGTGGTCTTTAGCTTTAAATGGATTTTTCTTTTCAAAATAACTATATATTTAGTTGAGCCTTGATTTTCTGCAATGAAAGCTGTGTTTTCATGTTGAGCTATTAGAAGCCTGTTAGATTGCTGGGCACTGATCATACTTCTAAGTTGTAACCTATACTAAGGATGTTCTGTCTTGTAATACTTCAAGAAAATGTCTAGAGAGATGGTGTGAGAGAGAGAAAAAATCCAAGAATTTATGTATTGTAGGAGGAAGCTGAGAAGTGTAAGAGGACACGGGAACTTAGGGTGTAAGTATACTTCTGTTAAAGCCCTTAAATCTTCTAAGTTTGGCAGAGATTATCAGTCACGTGCTTGCTGCCAATAACTTATGAGAGTTCTAAGTTCTTAAGCTTTTTCTCAGTTTTCCCCCTGCTTAGAACCTGCACAAGGATGCATGTAAAGATGTTGTCTGAAGGGAACTAAGGATTATTTTCAGCTGGAAGGACCATAAATCCCTGGAGACAAGAGCCAGTGGGATGGTGACATTTGACTTGCTTTGTCTGAATTTGGATTTTGGAGGCTGTGTCAGATAGGTAGACTGGCACAAAATAAACTAGGATGTGAATTTACAGTGCGCTACCTCCTCTGTGCTAATTGCTCTTTTTCACATTTTGGTATGCCTGAGGGAAGGGATGTCATCCAGAGGGACCTTGATAGGCTTGAGAAGTGGGCCAATGTGAACCTCATGAAGTTCAACAAAGCTGAGTGTAAGGTCCTGCACCTGGGCTGGAGCAATCCCTAATATCAATACAGACTGAGAGGGTGAATAGATTGAGAGCAGCCCTGTGGAGAAGGACTTGGGGGTACTGGTGGATGAAAAATTGGACATGAGACAGCAATGTGTATTTGCAGCCCAGAAAGCCAGTTGTACCCTGGGCTCCATAACAAGAAGCGTGGCCAGAAGGTCGAGGGAGGTGGTTCTGCCCCTCTGCTCCACTCTCATGAGATCCCACCTGGAGTATTGTGTTCAGCTCCGGGGCCCCCAGCACAAGGAAGACATGGACCTGTTAGAGTGGGTCCAGAGGAGGGCCATGAAAATGATCAGAGGGCTGGAACACCTCTCCTATAAAGACAGGCTAAGAGAGTTGGGGTTCTTCAGCCTGGAGAAGAGAAGGGTCCAAGGAGATCTTATTGCAGCCTTTCAATACTTAAAGGGGGCTTATAAGAGAGATGGAGACTTTTTACCAGGACCTGTAGTGATAGGACCAGGGGTAACAGATTTAAACTAAAAGAGGGTAGAATTATATTAGATATAAGAGAGAAATCCTTTATGATGAGGGTGGTGAGACACAGGAACAGGTTTCCCAGAGAAGTTGTAGATGCCCCATCCCTCGAAGTGTTCAAGGTCAGGTTGGATGGGGCTTTGAACAACCTGATTTAGTGGAAGGTGTCCCTGCTTATGGCAGGGGAGTTGGAACTAGGTGATCTTTAAAGGTCCCTTCCAACCCAAACTATTTTATAATTCTATATTCATAGTACATATTAGGTGTGTCCAGTACCTTCATTTTCTTTGGAAGCAGGATAATCCACCTTGCACAAAGGCATCCTTCATTTCTGTCTAAGTAGAGACTAATGCAGGCTTATTTCATTCCCTGTATCTGTGGCTTTTAAGCTTATCCTAAGAAAGATGTTGCTTGGAAGTATTTGGAAGAAGTGAGTGTAGCCAGGAGGACATGGCTGTTGCAAGGGCTGGATTAGGGAATGAGGCAGGCAGGACTAAGGCAGCTGCAGCTGGGAGAAGACACTGACAGCGGTGAGGATCAGTGCTCAGGAGCGGAGGAAGGCCATGGCTAGTGGGAGCTGTCAACTGACCCAGGGACAGAAGTTTGCTACACCAACTTACTGTGCATTAACTTTGCCATGTAAAGAAACCTTAAATGACTAAAGCAAAACCCTGTGCCCAGAAAAGCTGTTTAGAGCATCATTCTTTCAGATTATAAATTACAAGAGCTAGTTTTATATCTAGATCTTTGAAAAGAAAAAGAAATTAAACCATCCCCATTTTTGCTACCTCTCCAAGCGATAGCAGTATTTCATGAACTAAATCAATGTAAATGAGTGCTGACTTCAGTGTTTTCTCAGTCAACCATGAACGTATTGAATGTTTCTGCAGTGGTGTTTTATTCAAATGTACCAGCTGGAAAGAAGGGGGAGAAGCTGTGGCTCCACACACTCACTGTCAGCTGTGCCATGCATCTCTGGAGACTGCTAGATCCTGCTTTGGAGTCTTTGTCCTATACATGGCTCCTGAGGGCTGCCTACACTCTCATTATCCTGTTGTTTTTTTTCCTTTTGTGGGTTCACAAGATGAACGAATTGCTAAGGTCAGGATGGAACTTGGTGAGTCTTCAGGTGGCACTGCTACAGCTTGACAGAAGGTCACACTTCCTTCCTTTTTCGTAGATGGGATAATTTGGTAGTGCCAATGTCTATTTACATATAGGAAAAAAGATGAAGTCTGTAAGATCTTATATTGTTCCCCCTTCCCAATGTCTTGCAATAAATGCCATAAAAAAAACATTAATTGAAGCACAGCTGTAATTCTAATACACTATTATAGAGCAAGTACTTTCAAAAGTATCCATTGGAGGACACTAGAACACTACAAATCACAGGAAGTATGGTGATTCTACTTTTTTAAAAAATCCACATTTCTCTTTTGAAGAAGAAAAATGAAAGTAGAACATTTTTTTGTTTACATAACACAGTCTCAAAATCCATCATTACCTGTTTTTCTCTGTCTGTCACAGCTTCTATAGCTCCATTATGGCTTTGTTTTTGTTTTGGAGACTGGTGGGAGGTACTTACTCTCTGGCTGCTTGTATAATCACTTGTTCTAATTTTAGATAATACCCAGATGGGCTCAAGCTTTCCTGTTCATTTTTTATTTTTTTCCTTTTCAGCTTTTAATCATTTGCAAGTGTTACATTAGCTTTTGTATCTCATTTATATTTAAAATTATTACTATCCTTGGATTTCCTTTCTTGCATCTCACAGAAGAAGTTTAATGAGTGGCCAATCACTAGTAACATAACAGAATTAATAGTCAGATAAATTAGTGCTCAATAGAAGAACGTCTTTGACTCAACATGCTTCTCTGAATGGAAAAAAAGATTTCAGGGTTTGATTCAATGTAACACAAATAAACTCTCATCTGCCCTCTCAATGACAGCATCCTACTCCTTTCTACTCACTTCCATTGCATTCAAAATTGCAGCTTCTGAAATTATTTTCCCCCTCTGCCATTCAGAGGGTGGAGGTAGAATATAACTGTGTTGCACGTAAGCTTTTTTTGTCCTTACTCTAAGGTCCCTTACAGCTCTGTGCTTTTCTCTCTGTTGTATTATTCACACCTGTGATATTGACCTTAGTTTTCTTTCCAACTTCCATGCCAGCCCATCCTCTCCATTTGAAGCAATCTTTCCTCTCCACTTGAAATACACTGGTAGTAGGATGTGATGCCTTGCCTTGAAATTTTCTCTTGGAACTGACCCTTAAACATGAAACGGTTATTTATATCTTGCTTCATACCCGATTTCCATGTGAGGATATTTTGAAGAGTAATGTATGAATAAAGGTTCAGTGGGGGTGGTGGGAGGAAGAGGGAGGAAGAGAGACAGGAGTTGTAGATATGATAGCATGTGCTTTCTGGTCCTACTATGGTAACTTTGCGATTCTTTCGCTGTCACATTTTTGTTTCTTTGTTCCATTATGTGTAAAGTAGGTTGTGTTTTCACTTTTATATTCATTTCATGAAGCTATGCATAAAGTATTTATTCAATGTCTGATAATGTAATAGTAGTTTCCAAAGAGAAAAACGTTATATTAAATACTTTTTATAAATAATTCAGTTGAATTTGACTTTCGCTCCTTATTTTTGCATAGGGTCAAGCTCTAGAGTGGTATCTTTACACTTCAGTGACCTTTAAATAACTGCAGGTTTAGTTCCTAGTTTAGTTTGAAGGGCAAATTAATGCTTTGCAAAGTTCAGAAATCAATGTATGTACACACATAGAGAAACCATGATCACACATGACATTTCCATTTTATTGCACACAAATTTAACTGTGGATCACAAGCTTGAGTTAATACTTTGTGTTTCCATTTCCTTGTTATATTGCATGTGGTGTCTGTCACTCTGCTTGTGCTTGTGTGCAAACCCCATCCATTGTATTTAATTGTTTTAAATTGTAATATAATAGTGAGAAAGAAGTACTGATGGAGGGATTTGCTATTTAGAAGGTGGCTTTACAGTGATATGTCTGATTAATTTATTCTTATCCCCGACTGTTACCCTGCTCAAATGATTTCCTGACGCCTACTCCAGGCATCAAAGCATTTAATAATAGATAGGGTCAGAGAATAAGCCTTAAAGACAGGGTCTGGTATTATTTAGTAAGAGCCACTATTGCTGCTTAATTCTAGACAGTGTGGTACCTCACAATCTTCTACAGTCTTGCAGGGGCAGCCTGCTAGGGAAGGTATTTGTTACAAACAACTCTTTTGCCTAATTTTTGTTGTGCAAAGGAGAAAGGTGAATGGATAACCTTTGTGTTTTTGAAACTGTGTGTATCTAAGCAAAGCAGTCAAAGCCCTAAAATTTAACCTGTCTATAATGGGCCATACTGCTCCCCTGCTACTCACTTCAGGCATTGTCTTTCTCTTCTCTTCTGATTGCCTTGCTGGTTTCCCTGGCTCTAAGTACTGTTTAACATTGTTCAGGTAGCCCAGTCTGGCCCAATGCTTGCAGTTAAGATTGTGTTTCACATTTAGGAAGAAATATGAATTGAACAATATCAAACTGAAGCTCAAAAAATCTAAAGGAATTATGCCTGAAGTGGTTAGAAAGCCCTAAAACAATCTTGTAATCTGATATTTGAGATTAAAAAATGTAGAATGTTTCTAAGTTTAGGCAACTGCTTCCTTTGAGGAGCTATTTAAACTCTACCTTTGACGACTATAATTATTATCCAAATTGCATAATACCATAAAATTGTTGCAGCTTCCAGAAGCCTTTAACCTCTATTATGGTAACTCCAGTTCCTGCTCATCTGCAATTCATCAGGTGCGCCAAGTTTTATGTGCTTTGGAGCTCACAGATAGAATTGAATTTGGCCTTTACATCTATGATAAATTGCTAATGAATCCAATATAAGCAGCCTGAAGAGAGATGGTGACTGTCTCAGACTTGCCACTTCTAGCCATGAACATTAATATTCAATATGACCAAGGACTTTAGTTAAAATTAAAGGCTATTTGATTCTAATGCAAGTCAGGAACATTTCTCTGGATTTGTGTTTGAAGTTGTCATGGGTTTCAGTCTTTTCAATCTAGACTATCTACTGTGCTCAAATTTCTCTTGCTTATGCATCATGGGTTCGTCACATGAATGTTTTTTAAAACCAGATGTCATTAAATTAATATGAAGAGGCATACTGTCATTTGCAAAAGATCAGGTGGGTACACAGAGCTAAAATGAATTCAGCTCAAGGACAATAAACTGGAGGATAATTGATATAAGATGTTTATTTCACTGGAACTTTTTACAAAATACAGCAGCCACCACTTAAAAAGTATCCTTGGAAAGCTGGAGTCCTCTTTTCTCCACAGGTGTCTGTGAAGTGTCTGAGGTAGAAGCCTGGAAACTACACATACCTCTTTAAAAAGATGAGAAATGCGCTCTGCCTCTGCTTCCATTCTGCTACGCAATTTGGTGCTTTTTTACATATGAGAAAGTGGCTGCACAAGGACTTAACACGCACATGACATGCTGTGGTTTAAATTGCTCTGCCATCACTCCACTGCAGGTTGGGTTTATTTGTACACATAGCAAAGCAGAGATGTGCCCCAGCAGATCCCGTTTGTCAGCAGAAAGACACTCTTTCAAAGGGATTACCTTAATGAACCACGACCGTGAGTTGCTGCTGTCCTAGAGCAGGCCTGCCAGCAGTCCTGCAGTGAGCAACCACTAGAAAAACTAATTGGAATGAATCATCTCTTAAAGACAAGGTTTCTTAGTGTGGATGATGGGGTGAGAAAGTTAAATAAGTATGATTTGGAAGAACAGGCAGAGCTGCTGAACGTCCCAAGTAGCTAGTGAAGGGAATTCCCTATCTGACCTTTACCCGAGGGCTTTCTCTCTCTCTTCTTTTTTTCCAGGTCTTTTCTAAAAGAGTCCTTCTTCTAAGGTTACAAAGTCTCTACCTTCACATGGTCTAGATTTACATTAATGTTATTTTATTAAGCTGCAGCTGTGTTGACTGCAGCAACATAGAGTAATCCTTGTATGTGAACACTAATTTTAGGCCCTTCAGTATCTCCATTATCAGTCCCTCTTCCTGTTCATTAGCTTAACTATAAAACTTGCTTCTGAAATGTGCTCATACTGCATCAAGATCGGGGTCTGTTAAATTACGTGGCTGCACTCAGGTAAAGTTAGTGACTTAATTCCACAAACACAAAGTGTTTCTGATCCAGGCTGGTCTTACAGCCACATACTGAAGAAGTCTGCCAAGAAGGTAATGTAGCATAACGTTCTTACTGCCCTCTCAGCACGACCAGGAGAACTGAAGACAAATTCTAACCTCAGCTTGGAACTTCTTGACTCCTATGAGTGTAAGTCAGTCCGTTTCAACATAGTTTTTGTGATTCAATACATTAGAAATTCACTTTGACAGGTCTATCAGATAAGATAACATCACTTCAGTGATATCAGAAGCTAAGAACTTTATATTTCTGTGACTGCTGTTTTCAGATAGGGAATCCAAAAAAGTTAATGTCACTTTTTGCCTTTTGTTCCTTTGTCTTTTTTAAATTCAATGGTGATAGCTATTGGTTTTTTTCCCTGGATCCATCTTAGAAAAAGTGAACAGGACTTTTTCAGCTACTTTTTCCTTAGATGCCTTATGTAGGTAGAAAACAGAACTTGTATAGTATCATAAATACCCTATAATTTCATGCCAAAATCTGTGAGACAAGGAGAAAACCATGGTGAAATTAAAATGATAACATCACTCCATATTCACCACATCTGTGCTCACATTTCTATTTTATACTGTTGCAAACAAACCCTTAGTTCATCAGATAGTAAGAGCTGCTAACCGAAAAAGTGCAAATTTTTTTTTCAGGTATCTTTATTTTTTATTAATTCTTCAAGAGGGGCAAGCTGAACACATTCCACCCATAACAAAACAATGTGTTCACATGCAATGACAAATTATATTTTTCTGCCTGAAAACACTGAGTGGAATTCTGAGATTTTGGGTTTGAAGAAGCAGCCTTGGTGTGGTGGGGCAGGAAGGCAGTGAAGGAGACAAAGTTTATATGACGTTATAGAAAAGATAAAGGGTAGAGCTCCATCTTATGAAAACCCCCATTCATTTCTAAGTGGGCCTTCAGTCCATTTCACTGGTCACTTCAACCTCTTCTGACAAGTCTAGAAGTGACCAAGTAGGTATACAAACACTCTTCAAGCAAAGTGCTACTGTACAAAGTGCCACTCTTAACCCAGTCATTACCCTGGCCAATGGGTCTGCTCAGTCACCTGGTTAAACCTGACCTACTTCTGTCCAAGTCCCTGCTGCTCTGCAGTCCTCCTGCCTGTCCTTGGCCACATTGCACATTCTCCTTGCCTCTCTTTGCCCACCTGTAAAAAGAGTGAGTGGTGCTTTTCTATCTAACAATCTTGTCTTTCAAAATACATTATTAGAGGCTGAGATGACCAACAAATATGGAAAGGGGACTTAGAATTGTCCAGCGGATGAAAAACTTCTTAACTTGCATCATAGGAATGGAAGATTAGAAAGGATCTTTTGAATTCTTGAATGAAACTCCTGCTCCCCTAACAGTGATGTCATATAATCAGAAAGAGATTGAGTCCTGTGTGCCCTCTACTCTCTCCAGGAGGTTAGTTGCTATACTGTCCAAAAAGCCACCTTCTAACTTTCACCCCAGATTTGTGGCTAGTTTTATGCTTGCTTGTTCTTGTTGCACCTTGAACTTGAATTTAAACACATAATTTCTCTTCTCAGTGTTTCTCTCCCGTTATACTTGTGGATAGCAACTGCACTTCTTCAGTCTTTGTTTTGCTAAGTTTAACATCTCAGAATAAGAAAGATTGCTACTGCTACTTCCATCTGTGTGCCCCATCTGAGGAATGAGTGTACACAGCAGAGTCCCTGTCATGGATCCTGTCATGGATCAAAATGGGCCCTTCTCAGATGTCACCTTTGGAGTTCAAATTTGTAGTGTTGTTACTCAGAAGCAGCATTTTGCTGGGGAGCAAATGACATGGTCCCAGAACAAACTCCAGCTCTATTGAGGACTGGACTTGCAGAAATTTGTAAACTGAAGAATCATGATGATTTTCTGCAGCAGACTTTGTACTAAGCTTTAGGTGTGATGAACCATCATAAAGTGCTTTGAAGGTGACTGAGTAAAGTGTGTGGAATTTGAACCAGGCTCCAGAGACAAAAAATCTAATGGAGTGTACAAAGTTGCCTGTTAGATATGAGCAAATAGGAACCCAGCCTTCCGGAAAGGGGACAGAAAAAGTGCTGGGTGATTGGATTAGTTGGTTAAATGCTTATTATGAGAGTTATGCATAGTTAGAATAATGCTAGCCTAAATACAAAAAAAGTCCATGGTAATTCCTTGAGGAGCAATTTTGCCACTTGTTCTTGCTTTCTTTGAGTTGCAGTTTAACTATATAGCCTTGTCTGCACTATAGAGCTAATTCAGAGCAAGGGAGGGATTGAATTCAGAGTTCAGACTGGACTCCTAAGTAACTCTATGCATGGACTTTTCAGTTTTATTCCAGAATGAATGTCTGTGGTCTGAGTGGTCTGGAAGTAATTATTCTGGATTCATCTATAACTTTTTTCTGTGTAAGCAAGTCTTTACTGCTGTCAAATACTTTTTGCATCTGGAATATTTGAATCTGGATAATTAATAATTCAGGCTATTTTATAATTTATTATAATAAGAATTAATTAATTAGAAACAAATCTTTTTCTTTCTTGCAGTGGGGATGAAGCTGGCTTAATGTCAGCGAAGTTGTGCTATTCCTGATCTTAAAAAACTGGGCAATGGAAAAGTGGAGACTAAAAAGGAGCAAGTGCGCATGAGTTTTTACTATTATCCCCAGGCAGCATACTCTGATACAAGAAGATAACAAGGAAAACATATTTATTGTTGCTTACTACTTACCATACAACCTTAATGTTACCAGCTGTGCTTTGGGTACGTCAGAGCTAGATTTCATCATTTTCCCTGCTTTCTGCCCCGCTGCAGTTGTCCTTGCTCTCCCTCCTTTGGTCCAGAGGGCTGCTCCTTTCCCCCTGTTCCTCTGGTCTTTCTGCAGGAGCCGGGGCATGTGGGAACTGATGATTTTCTGCCCTGCTGCTGTTATAGTGAGGGAGTCTGAGCTTCCCTTTTGTGACAGGCTGACAAAACCAAAGTAATATTAATTGTCATAGATAATTGCAATCAGAGCTTAGTGTCTAGCTGAGGCAGAAGGGAAGCCTTTCTTCGGGTGGGTATAGAGAATCCTACTTCAGAGGGAAGCTATTGCTAGCAAGGGACTGCACCTTATGCCACTCCATTGCCACTACCACTATCCTCAGACTGAGCTATTTGCTGTTGAGACTTGTTGCTCAACATCTCTTCCCAAAGATCAGTGCCTAATGAAAAACATGGCAAAGAAGTTTGAAAAGGTAATAGTAAATCTTAACTCCTCTTTAATTTTAGTTTTGTCCTGATATTGTGTTTCTTTGCTAATGTTGCATTTGTGAATGATTGACAGAAACTGACACTATAAAATCATTATCAAAATTTGTGGATTTCCATCTTGGCTCAAGAAATTTCAATTTAACCTTTAAGGCTGAATTGTCCTTTGTTAGGCTTGGGTCTCCTATTAAGTTACAGACTCTTTCCTCCATTCCATTTCCTTTAATTAAACTTATTTCTATTATATGGACAAGAATAGATTTTGATTTATGGGAAGTTTTGTTCGATGAGGAGTTAATGTTCCTATTGTCTTTTTCTACCACTAGCAATCCCAGTGAGTGTCAGTGGTTGGTAATTGAAGATGATAACCTGGGTGCATTATGCTGGTAGCTTGTAGAAGTAGTCAGGTACTGCTTAAAGTTGTTTTAATATTATGCAAGATAGAGCAGAAAACTTACAGAATTATTCTAATGCATTTAATTAGTATTAAAAACAAGATCCACATTTGCATTCTTTCTTTTTGTATGTAAGTGTGCACACCATCTGATAAGCTAGAATTGTAGAAGGTCATCTAGAAGAAGAATGGAATAAAATTTTCCCTGTCTGTGAAAACATCTGCAGATCTAAAACAAAAAAAGGGGGAGGAGGGGGGAAGAGAGTGGAATGAACCAGAAATTCTAACAGGGACATGGGTTGCTTACAAATAAGTACAAACTCTCTCTGTAAGACAGTCCGATAGTGCAGAATAGGGGAACTGGCTAACTGGAGTTGATGATCATTGATTCAGGATAGGTTAATTGGGGACGCTGATATCTAGTCTTTATTGGGAGTGAGAATACAAGATGCCAATGTGCACACCTTTCAGACCTTGTGACTGCGCTTAGCCCATTTTTTTAGTTGGATATGGTTGTGGTGGGGAATAAGTTTCAAACCTATTCATTTTGTGGCTGAGCCTTGTACCAGCAACTCAGCTCTTAGAGTGACTACCAGTTCACCTTTGGTGATTTCAGCTGTGAATACTCTGACTCTAGTGTTTGTGCTGCACGTGCCAGTACAGTGTAGAAATGATGGTATTGTAGAAAATGGGCCAGATTTGAGGCATCTTATCTCTGCTTAGTATAGCTTAGGTGGCAAAAACATGTCCTTACTGTAAGGCCTCTCCTCTTTATTTTTGCCACCTGGGATCCTCCAAAGTCTACTTATTTAACCAAAGATTCACCATGAAGCCTTGTGTGGCCAAAACTGGGTAGTAGAGGCCCCCACGTTATTTCTAAATGCAGCATAGCTGAGGCTCTGAGACAGGGAATGCACATAGATATTCTTGTGTAAACCAAGAAGATGAATCCAAAACCTGTTAAATTTTCTGAAGCCCAGAAAAATACCAGGAAAACAAATCCTGTTCACTGAAGGCCGAGAAGCGAGCTATGCTGAGCATCTGCTGTTGCCCCTGAGTGTGAGTGTCAGCATCTCTCAGAAACACAGACTGAGCTGCCACCCTTGTTGGGATTTTGCTCAGGTTTATCATTCATTCTTGTAATTAGGACCTTCTGATTCCTTTGAGAGCACATAATTGAAAGCATGTTAGCAGAGTATTTGTGATGGACGTGTATTTTGGCCAGCTTCCTAGATTTCTTTTTTCTTCTCATACCAGAAAGAGATAACATACAGCTGTATACCGTCACTGCATAGTGCCCTTATTTTCCTGTATTTTCTGTTTTCTGTGAAGGCCAGAGATCAATATAAATCCAGTGTAAACCTCTAAATATATTTAATGCAAGTAAAGCGATAATATCAATTGTGGTACTTATAACACCATCATTACTGTACTCTTTGGTTGACTAATTTGAATAAAGTGAATATAAGTACATCTATTAAAGTGTCTCATATAGATTTATATTCAGCGCTTTGCATTCAGATTTTGTTTTCAGTTCAATATAACTGGATTGCATGGATTAACTTCCTCTGAATTTGACCAAGCTAAATGCTAGATTATGTTATGGGCTTGTACTTTGCTTTCTGTAAACAGCTTGTAAATCCTTTTGGACTAGTAGCATTATGGTGACATTAAAAACAAAACTGTAGATCAGCAAATTTCATATAGGCAGTTCTATTTATCTAATAAATAATACATCACAGTCATAAATGACCTATACCCTTGCTTTCACGGGGAAATTAACAATATTGTTTGTTTATCTCCAAAACAGCATCTGCAGCATGTTTGTCATTAATATAAGAAAACAAGAAGAGAAGCAAAGCTGAAATGCACTTGCTAAGACAATGTTTTTGTATTGATGTCCTAATTCTGTTATTGACATTGGGTACCAACAGCAGAAGCTCTGTCAAAGTGACAATTTTAAATGTATGTAAAGAGGCTAATGTTCATCTTTCATCCTGGAAAATACAGTAGGATATAAGAGACTATGGGGACCCTGCTTGAAGAGACAGAAGACATGGCAGAAGTCCCGTTAAAAAAAAAAAAATCTATTTTATCATAAATCCAGCGTTATTTAAAAGTTAAGGTGAGTTTCCTCACAAAAAGCACCTCTGGGATCATGGACTAGGCAGCTAACCTTCATCACGGGTTCCCAAAGGGCTTGTTGCAGGCAAGCCTCCTGGTGTGGTGCGGTGTGCCGGTGCGGTGTGCCCCAATTCCCCCCTCCTGCGCCCTGGCTCTTGCCTCTGCTGCTTCCTTGTCCTTCAAGGACTGCTGCTGCCATGCTGCTGCCATCACACCTCACCTGCAGGCTTTCCTTGACCTGCTATATTGAACCTGAAAGGGCCCAGGGCCAGCTGGGGCTACAGACATGGGCGAGTATCCCTTATACCCTTAGACCTCCCAGTGGTTTCCAGAGCAGGGTGGGAGGACAGCGCAGCTAGCCCTACACAGATGCAGCACGGGACTGTCAGAGCCGTGCCACGCCGGTGGGACAGGTGCCCTGTCACACACCCAAATCTCACCCCATAAGTTTGCCTTGGGTAGGCGTCCTTCAGGAGCTCAGCTCTACAGTTTAAGCGCTGCAGCTCCAGTGGGGACAGCCTTCTTCAGTAAGACCACCTAAATCATGATGTACTTACTGTACAGTTTTCTTGAGGGGGCAAGACAGTGTATGGTGAGCTGGACCTACAGGAAAGGTGGGCTGCTGCTGGAGATACCCTACCTAGCCTTCTCTGGCAGTCTGCTAATAATAATGCTTTAATATATATAGGATATTTAGAATAATGGTCAAATTGACGTTTTGCTTGATGGTGTATAAGTAAAGTATATATAAATTAAAAGGCTAATTTTGTCTACACTTGTGGGATTAAAGCACGGGGTTTGTTCTGGAGATCTCAGAAAATTCGCTGTATTTGAACTCAATCGACTTGTGATATTTTATGAAGCCTTGATGCCTAAACATACTGATGGCCATGCTGAGGGCATGGCTGCTGGCTCAGGAGAGGTCTTGTGTGGAGCAGATGAAAAACATGCATTCTCTTTTGTTTCCAGATGTATTCTAAAAGGGGACTGCTATGTCTATAGGGACTATTTTAATGTAAAGTGATGTTCTTTCTTAGCCTTGGTGTGTCAGTACCTCCCACATAGCATCCCCTTTTATTGTATACATAAAAGTGTCAACCTTAAAGTGCTCATCTTGAGAATGTACAAAGATAGCTGTAATTTGTCAATAGGTTTAAAATCTCTGAGCAACTGTCTCCTTTTCCATCACACTCACTGTAGATGTTGTTCTGTAGAATGACTTGAGGTTTTGCATACAGGGGTGTGTGTGTGAAGTTCTTGCAGTTAATTATCCTGGCTTGCTTTCTGCAAGGAGGAATCAATTGCTAATTGTATAATGAGGTGTGAGTATTAGATTTAAAAAAAATAAAATGGTTCATTCATTTATTTTTCCAGGCTATCCCCAGTCAGCTATCACTGTGGATTTAAGTGATATTGGTGTGGTTGGTGGCTCAGTGACTATGACACTATTAGTCTTCTGCTGTTTGATTCCTAAGCAATCAGTCCAATAACCACAACCAGGATGGATTTTTTTGTTTGCGTTACAAACCTGTCAAGTAAAGGGATATTTTTCTAAGCAATTGCTCCCTAGGAGACGCTGAAAGGCAGCAAAAAGGCATTCAGTCTGACCTTGTGCTATTGAGCCAGGACAATATACTGCAGAAGAAAAGCTGTCAGCAACCTATTGTGGCAAATCCTCGCTGGTCCTCAGGGCCTCACACCAATGAAAATCTGTGCCAAACAGATAACTTGCTTTCTAATCTCCCCATTTGGCTTATTTGTATCTGTGGCCTCATATAAAATGTATTATGCCTGAAAAGACTCAAAGCAGATGCTCTGCATGTAAAAAGATCTGTCCGTGAATCCTTCCTCCCTAATACGAGCCAGAACTGCAGCTCAAGTGAAAGTATCTGTGTGTCTGTTCTTGGTGACAGGGCCACGTCTTTCTTGCTGCTGCACTGAACCTGGCTGAAGATCATCTCGAGTTATTCTGGAAGCACCCTGATGTGGTAGAAGCAGATGCTTCTGCTATTTAACACTGAGGGGCCTTTTTTCATTGTTTCCTCTTCCTTCTCCTTTCCTCCTCCCCAAGCTTTCATGAGCAAATGCCATCAGAGCTTAACTCCAGCACCTTGTCCTTCAATAGCAGTGAGCTTGCTGTCTGATTAGGTGATGGGGGATTTAAGCAGTTTTCCTCCAGAATTAAGACTTTGGGACACTAAACTGCTCGATGCTGCATGTTGAAGGTTTTTTGTGTGTTTGAGTGCTGTTTGGGAAGATGGTTATCTTTACACAGATTTAGACCTCATGAAAAACCCACTGTGTGTGTAATTCATTATGTAGGCAGTCATTTGGTAGGCACAAAATTAATTCTGGGAAGACAATGTACTATTTCAAGTCTGTTAAAATATCCTGGTGGTGTTCTATGTAAAAACTGAGGGTTGTGTTTTTCTATGTAATAAATTTTTTTTAAGTTATTAACCCAATGCTGTTCAAAGCAACTAGGAACTGTGCAAAAGGCTTTTCTTTACCACTCCCCCCTCACCCTCTATTTCCAAAGTATCCTAAAGATTAGATTAATTTTCACTTCCTGTGTATAAAGTTAATAACACGTTTGTGCTCTGCTGAATCTAGGATTTTAAGGCTCACAACCTGATATACATAAAGCAGGACCTCCAGTACATAAACGTTTGAAATAGTATGTAGCGTGTACTAGGAAAGATTGATCACTACATTGGAAACGAGGTGAAGAAGTTGGCAAAGTCAAGAACAAGAAATTCTTGCAAGAAGAAGTTGGCAATTTGTTTTCTGTTGTTTCCACTTGCTCGAAGATACTGATGCTTTTACATTTTTTCCCAGATATTTTCCCTCACAATTATAAGTGGATTTTGAGGATGATGTACTCATTCAGTAAGTCCAGGTTTGAAGATAAAAACCACCAAATATCCTGTAGCCTACAAAAAGAAGTTGTATGACCATGCAGAGCGTCATGACTGTCTTTTCTTCGGTCACAGATGCCTGGCAGAAAGATTTTTGCTGCAAGGCACAAGCAAAGGTAATTCAGACTGTTGACACATTACTGAAATGATAAACTATACCTTGATTTTCACAGAAAGAACTATTTGTATACCAGCTAGGTATATTTTGTGTCCAGGGAGAAGGATGCTTCTGGGTATGGGATATCAAGATCCCTCAGTCTTTTTTTTTTCCGTAAGTCATATTGTTTGGAGAGATAGTAGGCCTCTGGATCTGTTTTCATCCTGCGTGTGGATAATCCCTGTGGGGCTCAGCAGCTTGTGGGAATGTGCAGCAGGCTTTTACCTCTGCTCTCTGAAGGGTCTGTCTGTATGGTGAAGGTGGCTGTCAGCCAAACTGCTGTGAGTCTGCCCACCTGATCAGTCCATGGCAGTGACCACAGCTCTGACTGAAGTTGAAGGTGCAGCTGTGGACCACATTGGATTTCCCTAGATACCTGGTATAGTGAGCTGGCCTCCAAGGGGCCAGGCATAGTATGACTGTGGATGAAGTAGTTGGGCAAATCATGCCTTTATGCACTGTAGACAAACCAATGATGGCATGTAATGACCCATAAGCATGTACCTGCTGGAGGTAATGGCCAAGCCAGTGTGTTGTTGGGCAGTACAGCAGAAGAAGGGGACAACGAACTCCTTGTGCATGAAGAAGACAGGTTATATAAGTGTAAGTATGCAGAGTTTTCCTCAAATAGAAGATGTCTCTTCCAAACTCAAATCAACCTGCTGTAGTTTCTGCCCAGGGTTATGAGGGAAGTTGTGCATCTCTTGGTAACAAAAATGCACGTGTACATGTGACCAGCCAGGAATTGATAAGGTTACCAGCCTCTACATTGCAAAGAAAGTTGCAAAGAAATGAAGTTTGTGACTCCTGTGATGCTATTTAGTCTCAGTTCTCTTGGAAAACTGGGCACATGTTTGATCACTATTTCCCGATGCAGTAATTTTTTTTTCCTGCTCCCCTTCCATCCTGCCCTCCCTCTCAAAAAAGGTACTTTTCATAAAGTAAGCATTTCTGTGATTTATCTCCCAAGGGGAAGCCCATCTGTTTAATAAGCTTTATCAGAAACATTGTTCAGTTCTCCTTACTACTCAACCAAAGATGATTAGTTGACAAGTACATGAGATAAAAATTAAACTGTTTGGGGCATGAGCTATTTAAGAAACAGAAAGATGTAGGATGAGGATTTAATTTTTTTTCTTAATTTTAACATTAATGAGCATTTAATGTGACTATATTATCTCTAAAGAGAGTAGGAACATAATGAGATAGTAAATTGGTGTGTCAAGAATTTTCTGAAGCAGAGCAATCTTTGTAACCAACTTGACTTCAGGCAAAATAGCCAAATTGCTGCCATTTGACAGCATATTGTATATCAGCCAGTGATACAAAACATCTTAAGCCCTGGGAAATGTCTGTACAGGGTAGGTGCAGATGCCATCTTGAGCTAGGGGGCAGGGGGAGAGTGGAGGGCCATAGGGTGGTGTGCAGATCATGTGACTGGAGCAAATTTAACATTTCTAAGTCAACATACAGCCCATTTCTGCCCCATCATTTATGCTGTGGAGCTGAAAAGAAAGATCCTGATTGTACCTGCCCATGGGAGACTGTACCAGCCCACAGGAATGGAGCAGATAATAGAGGAAAACCTGTGCGTAATTTTGTTGAAAGCTTTCCTCATAGCAAGGTTTTTAATCTTTCCTCACCTCCTCCAGGGAGGAACATATGTTTCTATTTCTGAAGTCCATGACAGCCCCTCTTATGAAGGTCTAAGCAAAATTATTAAAGTAAAAGGTTTCAAAAAGTCACTCTATGTAGCTCACCAAAGAGAAAGAATTGATTTGATCAGTCTGTAAGCACTCACATAGAGCAGTGACATTGATAGTGACACTTCACTTTAGCTGATTAAAGAGGTTAAGTTTTAATGGTTAGAACACAAGCCTTATCTCCCCCCGCAATTAGTCGGGGGGGTACACACATGCAGGGCAGAACTGGTTGCTTTAATAGGGGCCATCAACAGCCCTGGATGGGGTGGAGCTGGTCCAGACAGGATACAAACATACCCATAACATCACTCAGGCCAGACCTGGCTGCTGGGTTTGAATTTAAATGGAGCCCGGGATGGTGGGCAATGGTGTGTGGGTGGGGGTCCCAGCTGAGGCCACTCAGGGCAATCACAGCCTACACGTGCCCACAGGGCCCTGACACAAGGATGTGCTTTGGCTTAAATTGGATTTAGTGGCAGGCAGTTGCCTGTTTTGTATTGTGGAAAGGTTTTAGTTAGGTGGCTTTTTGTTCCTGTGAGCTTATGCTGTGAATGCTGCAGGCATGAGGATATTCATGGACTAGTTATAGTTCCCTGTAGATCTGCTCCAGTCCTTTTTAAAGGCAGAACATGGTGGAGCCAGCAACATGAATTCCTCAGGTAAGAGTAACACTCTTGTTTCTGTTTTAAGGGTAGCATTACCTGGCAAAAATCTGTCCCCCTGTGTGTCCTCAGGGGCAGTGGGGAGTCAAGTCTGGGAGGGACCTCATGAAACGGCTCTGCTCTGACAATTCCTTACCAGAAAAGCAGCTGGAATGCACACGAGAGAAGTTGTGCTTGATTGTACAAGTAGATGCTTCCAAAACTCATCCAGAACTTTCTTCTTGCTGAATAGCTCCAATAAGGGCACTGAAGCAGAGCATATAAATTTCAGTGAACACGATGTAGTCAAGCTGAAAAAGTAATTCTTCTATAAGTCAATAGTGTAATATCCAGGATTTAGCACGTGCAGATGCAGTATTAAAGTTCAACAGAAATAGTTCCAGTGACCTTGAAAATGGGCTCTTCTATGGTAAAGATATAAGCTGTGTTGTCTGAAATGACCTGCAGAGTCAGCAAACGTGTGGCAGGGGGTGAATACAGCTTTTAGCTTTGTAATGTACTTAGAAGTCTAATCGATAAGCCTGACTTTGGGAAATACAAGCTTTTTCTCCTCCCTTTGCAACAAATATGATTTATATTCCCTTTCTAATCAGTTAAAAAGTACCTTTCCTATTTTCCAGAACATTGAATTGGTAGATACAAGACAACTAGTTTCTTGTTATTCTGGTATTGAAAACTTTCAGATAAATATTTTCGGTATAGGTACATCTGTGCTAAAAACACACTTCCAAGGCTTTCTCTGGGGCTTGGTTTAGGATGCTGCTAAGGAAAAAAAGGGAAAAAAAAAAAAAAAAAAATCCCAACACATGATGAGGTCTTGTTCAGAATCTGATGTTTGCAAATGAAGACTGAGGATAAAATGCATGCCAGTGGCTAACTTCTTTAATGCTAATATAGATGAAAACAGACATGGGAAACTTGGGTTTGCACGAGGTCTCTTAAAAGGCAATGAGAGTCTCTTGATAATTGTTTGTAGCTAGTACATTGGAGGTTAATGTGTTTCATGTTTGGTTTTTTGATGCTTTAACAGGCCAGCTCAGGTGCTATGCAGCTTTGTAGGGATTCCTAGCCAGGAGCTGCACACAATCACAGCATTAGGAGGGACTAGAAAAGCTTTACCTTTGGAAAGCTTTCAAGCCTTTCCAAAGCTTTCTATTAATGATTGCAATTGCTCTGTGTCCTTGTGGGCAAATAGGCTGTTGCATGACCCCGTTGTGGGCTGATTACTACCATTCCCACTGTGTTAATTGCTGAAAAGCCTCCTGAGGCTTTAATGGGAATCCTTGCAGAGTAAAGTGCTAGCTAGGTGAAGAAAGGAGGCAGCCCTCTAGTCAGATCCATCATCTTCAGGCACAGGATAGAGCAATGTAGGGATAACTCGTATTCTCCTTATAGCTATTGCAAAAGGGTGGCTCATGAGAGGATGAAGAGGAGAAGCAATATACACAGGGCTTGGGGTGGTGGAAGTCCCTGGGTGCTGCTGCAGCTGTTAATGACTACCCTCCCTCCTCTTCTCGTATTGTTTGGCACTGGGCAGCAGCATTAGGTGTCAGTGTACATCAGTTATAAACACGTTACCTCAAAAAACCCTTCTGATCAAGACAATGTCATATTTCCTTCTGTTTTGTGGTTACTTAATCATTTTAACCTTAAAAAAAAAAAAAGTAGATATACTTGAGACAAAAGCTTCAAAGTGTGAAGCTGAAATGTTTCATGTGGGCGATCTTGATACAAGTCTTAGTTTTTCAAAGGTCTCTTTCCTTCTACTTTGAAAGTACTGTGAAATACTGAAAGTGTTCAGTGAACTGGGCCTGTGTTTGTACATTCTGCTGGCTTTTCTGGATTTTTTTTTTCCCCTGAATTAATTTTTTGGTGACCATATTATTTTATTAATACGTAAATTCATGTACATATAGATCATCAGTCTCTGGCTTCTTAAAATGATAAAATTAGTGTTTGTATCTATTTTAAACTTAAACACAGACGCTTTTGGATGCTTTCTCTCCCTTTCCTTTTAAAAAAAGGATATTAATAGCACATTATTTTTTTCCATAATAGACCATAAGATTTTCTGTTTATTACTGCAAACATCTGGAAAACACTTCAGAAATTCTTCATGTTAATTCCCTTAACAAGCTTCATACTTTAAGCACAGGTCATGTATTGTGAAACAATTTCTGATTGAGTTTAGCCATGTCAGTTTGTTATCTTTTGAGTGCTCATTGCTAGTCTCTTGGTGGTAACTGCGAAACAAGAGTCTTGGAAGTGTCACAGTCTTGATAATGATTCCTAAATTTTCTGGAACAAATTCTATGCTCTGTTTTAAGTATGTCTGGAGCCACTGGATTTGTGCTGGTGTAGCAGCCAGATACAACTGTCTCTGATGTCCAGCTGGAACTAGTTTGCAGCCTGCTATATTAGAGGTCAAATCAGTAGTAGACTTCATTATGGATCAAATAGTAAGACATTTCTTAACTATTTTGCATATCATTTTGTTAATGTGAAGCTTGAAAGCTCCCAGAGAGGATGGATCTGGAGCTGGAGATTGGACTGCAAAGTTCCAGCTTTGTCATCCAAGGCATTCACTTTGGCTCAGCATCCTCACTTCAGATTAGTGATGTGAAACACTGCGTTTGTACATCTGAAGCTTGGGAGTGACTGTCTGTAACTTGTAGAAGTCCTGTTCACAGGCTATTTGAAGACTTCAAACTTGTTTGCTTTTATTTTTCTGTGGCTGCTGTCAGCTGTTTTTAAATGGTAATTTTTTCCTGGAGATGAGTACTGTATTTTTCCATGTCTATGTCAGGGCTCTGAAGGCAGTGACTTGTGCAAGGTAACACTACTCTGTGCCATGCTTCTCAAGATAACACCATTTTGGTGAGTCAGGGTAATGGTTGTTCCCCTTCAGGATCTAGGGAGGATGGAGTGGTACAGAAACCTGTGTTCCTGTTTGTCTCTTGGATTTATTTCTGCATAAGTCAAAGGGTTTCTGTTAAAGGCTATCGGTTCAGTGCATTCAATAAAAGGCCAGTTGTGCACATGGATGTGTGTGTACAGGAAGACTTGCTGGTGTGTTACCACCTCTTTGATACTGAAGGCAGGATCTTGTGAGAGCCTGCCAGATATGCCGCTGGAGCCTGCAGGTGTTTCATCCCATGGATAGAAGAAATATAATACACAACTCTATGTAAGTGCTGTTAGTATTGTCAGAAAAACATAGCACCTACAGCAGCCTTTAAAAAGCTGTATTCTACTTGATACAATTCATGGATATGGATGGATGGACCCCAGGTCTGGTAATGGAAAGCAGAGCCTTTCAGGATGAGGTCATTGCTTTGGAGACTTGGTTATGCAGCTAGTTATTAGCAAGTGTAAGCTTTACTGCTGTGAAGGGACCTTCTTCAACACAGTATTTCAGAAATAAGCTCCTTCTTTGGTACTGTGTGGCTTTGTGCTCAAGCTCTAGTTATTCATGTTTGAAAACTATGATGTGTTCAGTGGCACATATGAAATAAACCTGTCTCGGGAGATAATCACCCCCATCACCTAATATTAGAGGGATCATAGTTACTGGGATCTGGAAGGCAGAAGGGGAAATGAACTTTTAATGTAGGTGGTGCTATAACTTACAGGGGAACTCTGGCAAGTTATTTTTTAAAAAGAAAACCAAATCTGCATTTGGATTATGTTTCTTGTACATGCTGAAATGTCACAGCCAAGTGGTGACAAAGTCTCATTTCATCATGGTCTGACAAGACTGAAATCCAAGCAAAGGAGAAGGGTAGCTATTTTAAAATCAGCATTTAAAGCAAATCTGATGCACGCGACTAACACTTTACAAAGAACATGTATTTATTTCTTCATAAAAATATTGCTGAATTCTTACATACTACTTTTCTGTCAGTAGCTCTGAGAAAGGCAAAGATCAATAAATAAAGATAAAGAAGGCAAATATCATAATTCTGTTTTACAAATGGAGATCCCAAGGTGTGGGGAGGAAAAAGTGGTTTCCTTGATGCCACTTAGGAGAGCAGTATCTAGTGTGGTAACAGGATTGAAATCTCTCCAGTCCATGTGAAATGCTCTGCTAGGCTTTTGTGCTGTAAGTGTAAACATGAGATCTTAAAAATGAGTGTGTTCCATCTATTTTAAAGAAAAAATAAAAGGAATTTTCTTAGAGCTAAAAAGTACCTCTTGCCTTCCCATGAAATCTGCATTTGTTTTCAGTAGGCATTGTCCTAACTGCTATTTTACAGTATTAAGTGCTGTAACTGATTACCTGTCTTATAGAAAATAAGCATTTACTTAGTTTGATTGAAGTCAAACATCTTGATTTGTGCAAAACAGGTTTATCATGAGCTCTGGACTAATCATCTGTGGGTGAACTCTTCTTGTTTGAAAGTGCTTGAGGAAATCATTATGCTATAGGTAGACAAAAAGTCTTACGTCATTAGAATTTTTTTTGTTTGCAGTAAAGGGTATGCTTTCTTTTCAGGTCAACAGGATAAATTGAGAAATCTAGCCTAATCTTTTTACTTTAAAGAATCTTTGCTGGCTTAATAGTGTTTGGCATGATTTTCCTGACACTCATGAATTCCAGGGTCTTACATTTTTAATGGAGACCTGAAGGTTACAGGACTGTATGTTTCAAGCAGGGAATTCAGCAACTAAATAGTTTCTAAGTTCTGTGCACAGATCTTAACCAGTGAATGCATAAACTAAGATAAATTAAAACTTTGTAAATAAAACAGACTTAGATCCTATAAATACTTATTGGTAGCTGTACTTTGTATAGGTAAATAATTTTGACAGCTATAGGGATGCTTGCAAGCTTGTGGAATTTTTTTGCAGAACTAAAGTTTAAATGGCAATAGAAGAATCTAGGGATTAGTCTAGTTTTAGACCTGAGACTTTGTCTCCAACTTCCTCAACCTAAAAGTGAAAGGGTGTTGCTTTTAACTGAGCCAGGAAACCACCTTTTTTCCAAAGCTAGAATGAAGATGAGAGCCTGAGCCTCACCTGAGGTCCAGGCAGGTATAGCTCTTAGCGTGATAGTGCCATCATATCTGGCAGGCCATATTTACAGTATAAAAAGCCTGATGTAAATCGGGAGGAGTGGGGAATGCCCATGGTCTTTGGATCATGCCAATAGTTCACAGTATTATAAGGAGGGCGATGTTAAATGCTGTTCAGGTTTGATATTTGACTACTATATCAGCTTTGGGAATCAAACCAGTGTTAGCTCCACTGGTGTTGGATACGTGTATGAATAAGGATATATTTCCTTGACCATGTGGGCTGTGATATGGTGATATATCTCCATTTGATCCCCCAGCTTTGAGATACCAAGGCACTTGGGACTCCTCCTTTGCGTGACTATCCATTTGCAGTGAGTAAGTGCTGAAGTCCTTCGTGCTCTATTACAAACACGGATATTAGGTCATGAAAAATATTGTCCTGCTTGTAATTAATTTACTGCCATTCATCAGAGACTTGAAACTTTTATGGCACAGAACAGTAGTTGGCCACAACACTACTGAAACTTATGTGAATGAAGGATCTGGCCCAGTGCCCTGAGCTGCCTGTGAATAAAAAATTAGATTAATATTGTCAAACCCTTTCCTTCTGTGTGCTGCTCCAGAGGAATATTTTGGCCTCTGTTATCAGTTAGCCAATTTGTGAAATGCTTGATTTTTAGCATAGTGTCATTGCAGTATATATGAGGGTTTTTTATTCTAGTTCTTGCGAAACAGTGCATGTTATTCCACACAGGAAAAGAGGGTTCAATTTTCAGTACGCTAGTGTTCTGTCAATGAAAGACCAGAAAGTGCTGATGTGAGCAAACAAGACCTCAAATGGAAGAGAAAGTAATCTGCATTTTGTTGAGCGTGTTCCTTGTTCCACCAGGCCACGTAAAACTTGTTCTTCACTTCCATGCATTGCTTTTTGTCTTAGGTAACTAATATTACAGTTTTGCTTTCAGTAACTGAAAGATGCTCAAAATCTTATTGGCAAACCTCTGACTTTGTGGCTTTTGAGATCACTCTCTGCAAGTCAGTGTCACTTCTCCTTTGTGGCAGTGAGTGTACTTCAGTTAACAGGTCTGAACTCTGCTGTGTGTTCTCTGCATCAAGCCAACCTCACTGCTGAACTTCCGATCTGTCGGTCTTGTGCCCCTGCCAGGCAGTAAAACACCCCCTCCCCTCCTACTGTGCTAGTTACTCAGCAGCTTCTCTCTCTCAGTTCACTTACTCTGGTAAAGCCTTCAGGTGCATCTATTGTATCTCTGCAGTAGCTGGGAAGCAGTAAAGGAAAGAACAGTTTCCTCCTGTCTCTGTCACCAGTGGCTATGGCACTGGTCCCTCAGACTTGCTTGTCTGCTGCTTTGCTGTCAGATTTCACCGCATAATACGAGATTTTTTTTTAAAAAAGACACTTAAATAGCAGAGACAGAGTAGCAGGCAGCAAGAATAATGGGTAAATGTGTGGAGGGGTAATGCATGCAGGAAAAACAGGAAAACTGATTAGATGAGCTCAGAAAAAGGTGGGGGTTGTGAATAACATTTAGGATGAGAAAGGAGATAGTGAAGCATAGTGAAGTATTAGTCCAAGGGATGACTATAATTAGATACAGTCTCTTCTTGGTTACCTGGGTGAGCTTGGTAAATATGAGGATCTCCCCTTGAATTACACCATCCTTGCTAAACCACTGATCAGACAGAATATTTAATCCTGAATGAGGAAGAGGTCCTAGCTTAAAAAAAAAAAACCAAACTCCACCTTACTTCCTTCATACTACAACAGGCCCATGATCCCTTTCATCTTATACAGTGTGTGTTCATGCAAATTAGTGATGTTATATAGTGCATAAACCCAGAGGTCAGAGTTAGGTCTGCATGGGGAAAACTTGGGTGTTTTCTGGTGTTTGAGTTCACTGGCTGCTTTTTAAAATTATTAAATAATATTTTAATTGATCTATTAGAATAGATGCAGTTGGAAGGGACCTACAATGATCATCTTGTCCAACTGCCTGACTGCTTCAGGGCTGACCAAAAGTTAAAGCATGGTATTATGGGCATTGTTTGAATGACTTAAACACTGACAGGCTTGGGCCATCAACCACCTCTCCAAGAAGCCTGTGTCAGTGTTTGACCACCCTCTCAGTAAAGAAATGCTTCCTAATTTCCAGTCTAAACCTCCCCTGGCACAGCTTTGAATCATTCCCACGAGTTCTATCACTGGATCCCAGGGAGAAGAGATCAGCAGCTCCCTCTCCGCTTCCCCTCCTCAGGAAGCTGTAGAGAGCAATGCGGTCGCCCCTCAGCCTCCTTCTCTCCAAACTAGACAAACCCCGTGTCCTCAGCCGCTCCTCCCAGGACATGCCTTCCAGCCCCTTCACCAGCTTTGTTGCCCTCCTCTGGACACAGTCAGGGACCTCCACATCCTTCTTAAACTGTGGGGCCCAGAACTGCACACAGTATTCGAGGTGAGGCTGGCCACACCAACGCTGTGTACAGCGGGATAATCACCTCTTTTGACCGGCTGGTTTCGCTGTGTTTGATGCCCCCCAGGACGCGGTTTGCCCTCTGGGCTGCCAGGGCACACTGCTGACTCACATTGAGCCTGCTGGCGACCAGCACCCCCAGATCCCTTTCTGCAGGGCTCCTCCCCAGACACTCCTCTCCCAATCTGTACTTGCACTGGGTGTTACTCTGTCCCAGGTGCAGAATCCGGCATTTTGACTTGTTAAATTTCAGCCCATTAATCATTGCCCAGTGCTACAATCTATCTAGATTCCTCTGCAAAACATCTTGTCCCTTGAGGGAGTCAAAAGCACCTCCCAGTTTGGTATCATCATCAGCAAACTTACTAAGGGTACGTTACGACATTAGTCATACTTTTGAATGCATACAGCTGAGGAAAGGAAGTGTACTTGTGGCATGTAACTATAAATGTAGTACTTGCGTTTTTTTTTTTTATCACTACTTTTTCATGTGCTAACAGCCGATGCAATACGGGGGCCTTAGTCAGCAATCTTTTGAGTATTTTGAGGTTTTCAGTAATTTTTCTGTAATTTAGGTTTAAGATCAATGACTTAGAATTGGAAATCCTTAAACTTTTTAAAGAATCCATGTTACCCAGAGGTTGGCATCCTTACTGTTTGCTGAAATTGTACAGTCTGAGAACATGCAGCCTACAGTCTGATCCATAACAGCTTGTTAACTTAGTTTGAGACTACAGGTAAATATAAAGACTGATACTTCTACCTGTTGGATTCTGGAAAAGTGTCAAACAGGACTAGGATAAATCTAGTGCAAAGGTTTGTTTTCACAGGCATTACTCTAGACATCACTGGGGAGGGGGGGAGGAATAAATTTGATATCATCAGGACCTGGGTGAAAAATCTGACTCTTTTCTATCAGAATAAATGGAGTGCATTCTTGAAAAATGTCCAGGAAAAAAAAATCAAGTAACACTTGCATTCTTTGTTTCACTTGGAGAACACTGGAAGGTTTTCTTTTAAATTGTATTTTCTTAGTAATACGTTAAACAAAAATATATTTGTGTGTAATGTAACACTCTCCAATTGTAGTAACTATGGGAACCTGGCATGTTCTTTTGACTAAAAATTTTGAAATATCTTTTGTTTATTCCTCTGAATAAAATTTTATATTTTAATTATTTCTTTCCTGCAGAGGGATAATTGAATTCATAGTGAATTTTGTACCTGCTATACTCTGTTTAAAACAAAGTTTTCAATTCAATTTTAGGGGATTGACTGGCAGTGAGAGTGGTTAAAGGAGGTGGCTCGCTCAATTTGACACTATCGGTTATGCATTTGTGAATTGAAAAAAGTTGATTAAAAAGCTGAACCTGAGCTCCTGTAGAAGCAGCCCCAAACCTATCTACAAGCTTGCTGCTTTCCTTTAGATGAGCTCAACAATTCCTTTTGTTACTAACTGTTCATTTGCTAATGAACAAAATTAACAGATATAGAGAAGATCATAATGTACTAGAAAGCAATTTTTAGATGATTATGAGGGTTTTTTGACCTCTGATTTTATTGTATAGGCTCTAATTATTTGAGGCCATGAGGAGATTCACTGACACTGATTTACCTGTTCATTAAACGCAGCAAAGCAGGCTGTAATGTACCTTGTAGCCTGCTGTTCAGGAAGGTGCTCTTCTGAAGGTCTGGTATGTTGAGCTTTGCTGTAGCTCTACTCTGCATCCTGAAGAGAGGACAGAGGCATGGTCCTTCCTAAACTGCCAGTGATCTTTCTGGGAGCATCTGCCAAAATTTCCCATCTTTTAATCTCCTGAACTATGACAAATTTGAGGGGTAAACTGAGGGGACTGGCAACTAAGCCATAAGGGGTAGGGATATTAAAGCATAACAGATCTTTCCCCCATACTTTGTAGATTTGGGCAAAATGGACTTTGTAGCACACAGTTGCTCAAGCTTAATGGCTCTTCAGCAAGGTCCTGTGCTCTGCTCTTGTTAGATTGATGGTAGGTGCTCCTCCTGCCCTGGAGAAGGGATTCAACTGAAACTTAGGGATGGAAGTTGTCTCTTAGACTATTCCTCCTCCTCTTGATATAGGTTCAGGAGAGACAGTCTGACATGGCTCTAATCATAGCAGGAGATGCCTGGACAGGCGTCTAACCCATAACAGTGAGTGTGACAGGAGCCAAGACAGCAGTGTTGGAGCTCAAAGCCTGCTGTACGGACTCTCTTGGAAACAAGGGCTCCTTCTTTCCACTTCCTCCAATTCACTGACGTGTTCTCTTCCCAACTGAGGTATAGTTTCTTCTGTGTAACTTTTTCCAAGAGCCAGTTTTCTTTTGGAAATATGTAATTGACAGACCTGCAAAGGTTCTGGCAAGAGATGGATTTCTGTTGTTTGCCCCTGGTAATTTGAATTTCATAGTTTAGTTAATCTTGCTTTTTATATTTTTATTTTTAACTTTGGATTGCTTGTTAAAATCCAAACGAGGAGTTGAAGGAAGAAAAACACAGCCAGTTTGAACCCAGTCTATGCACTGCTAAACATACTAGTCCAGGAAGAAGCCACATATATGTTACCTTTAGATGTATATTTGCTCTAGTAGTCCTTGTCTATCTCAGGTGTTAGAGGGTACAAAAATACATAGTAGACAGTCCTCACTGAGAATGGCTGCGGCTAAACTGTATTGGGTAACAAGATCTGTCTTTTAGTCTGGAAATTCACATTTGATGCTGGACATTGTGCTCAGGGTATGTAGTCTATTTTGTCATATGAGCCGTAGACATGCTAATACAGATGGAATTACAATGAACTATTTTTAACTTGCATGCTGACAAATGTTTACATAAATCCTTCAGTGGCAGGATTTTTTCCTAAAGTTATCTTCTTATAGAGTGAGCAAAAATCTTTCCTAGCTTGCTCTTCAAACAGAGTCTGTGCTTTACATAAACCCCGAATGTAGCCATTTCCTGGGAGCTGGTTTATTAGCAAACAAAGCAAAACATCTCGCATCTCTTGGCTACAGCTGGGATTCCTCTGCTGGGACTCCTACACTCCTGATAGGAATAGATGACTAACAGTTGAAACATATGCAGTAACTTAAGCTGCCCGAGAAAAGTCTTTAACATTTTCCAGTTATACTTTTTTCACAAAAAACCTCTGAAGCTTTCTAGTCCAAATGTATGCATATATTCAGGGAGGGGAAGGGAGCATTATTTTGTTTTTAAAAGCACTAGGTCCTTTGAAGACTTTCATTTTCCTGGCTCTTTGGTAATGCATCTCTGAAACAGTCATCTTCTAAAATTACTTGCCTACCTCACCTGAGGGTATAGGCTAGTTTTGTGTAAATGACCAATATTCTCAAGGACAATAAAGACTCTATAATGCTGATCCCTAGAGAAAAGTATAAGCTTAAAGTTCTTTTTTGTTTAACCTCTAAAAAACTGGTTATTGTAATAGCCAGTTTTCACATATGTATTGTTTCCTACCTGAGGAACTTAAATACAATGAAGTAAACTCTTCCCAGGGAAGAAGATACTAAGCTTACAGGTGAGAAAAGCAAGAAACAGTGAGATTCAAAAGATTTTACCTTGAAAATATGTTGCAGAAGTGTTAGCACTGTGCCTTAACACTAACCTTCTTTCTAAATTACCCTGAGAGATCATAATTATATTTATTTGACGTTTGATAACATAAAATATTTGAGTAAAGAAATATAGCAATGGAAGATGAGGTCAAAGGTGTATGTATCCCACTTTAGTGGGCCAGACTTCTAAGGGATTAGAAAGCTGCCAGTTCTTGATGTTTAGGGAAAGAATATGAGAGCAGGCAGGCATAAAGTGAGGCTTTTCCCACTCCATCCATTGCTTTCAGCAGTCTGTGGCTCAGGCTGTCTCCGAGTCAAAGGTTGTATCCACACCTTCACATTTAATAGTTCTTGTATGACTTTCTAACCTGAAGCTGTCTAAAGGAAAAGCTGCCCTAAAGCTAACCCAAAGGCAAACAGCAGATAGCAACAGGCTTAGCTTTTTTCTTTTTTTTTTTTTTTTTTTAAAGTATGATATTCTATTTTGTTACTGGATGCTTTTTGCAGCAAAACCAGGATTGACGTTTCCTTTGAAAAGGAGTTACAAGACTGCAACATCCAGACCATGAAAAATGGCCAGTCTGAGATTGAGGGATGATACAGTTTTGCTCAGATAGGCTAGTATTACTTGCAGGATGGTTCTTGCGGCTTAGTGCAAGGAAATTGGTGCTCTCAGACCAGAGAATTTGTGTGAAAGTACTGCTTATTCCTTTCTAGGGCACACATCAACTCTACCTCTCTTTGACTCACGTCCATAGCAAACTCTATTTAATCCTGTTTATAACTTTGTCCCTCTAGGTTTTGTTATGTACATTTTATTGAAGTAGTGCTTCTCGAGGTAAATACTGTGTGTTTAACAGGCTTAGTATTTTCAACCAATTTTCTTGACAAAAATAGCACTCGGGCAATCTTATAAGCACTCTGTAAGGCAAGTGTGCATATTTGCACATTTATCTTCAAATGTAGGATGATGGCTCTGTTAAAGGCTTTTATGGGAAGCATATTCAAATTACTATTGTCTAATTCAAAGTCCTTCTCACTAACAGTCATTAATTTAAAATGCATTAAAAATACTAAATTTCAAAAAGAAAATGAAGTAAATGATTACCAAGGGGAATTAGGCACTTAAATCCTATTAAGTTTTAGTGGGTCTAATTTGCTGAGAGTGTTCTCAGTCCTATTTCTTAAGCTCAGGCTTTTATCTAGGAATTGGCAAGAATGCCCAATACTGGTCCTCCTAGGTGGGATTTCTTTTGGTAACCTCCAAGGAAGAGATAGAAAATCTAGTTTGTGAAATCCTGAAACTGCATTGCTGCCTCTTTGTTCAAAACAACCCACCAGTAAAACAAACCCAGATGACGAAAGTTTGTGTAACTAGCCTACCTGATAATCTGGGGATGATTAATCTGGTAGAAAAATCTGCAAGACAACCCCCTGGGAAAGCAGCATCAAATATCAGTACCATGCTGCAGGATGTGTGTGCAGTCCACAGAAGTAATTTAAGTGGGGTCTCAGACTCTGGCTTCTCTCCTTCAGGGCTTCCCTGGCCACTATGTCCCTGCCAAATGCTATTTCTCCTTTTACTTGCTTTCCAACCTGTGAAGTCTTTAAGACTGGATGCTCTAGGTGGTGAATTAGAAACAAAAATCCATCTTGGTACCTGTTGAGCATACCTCCTCTGTAGCACCTCAGAGGGACAACTGTGTTACCTTCTGCTTTCCTGCCCTGTTCCCTCCCTGCTGTATACAAATACCTGAGTGCTGCTGAGATCTGCCACCTCTGGTCATGTTCACCCTAGCATGGCATCTGCTGATGGTGACAGGCATTGCTGTTCCCCTGTTCTCTTATAACCAAGAACCATGCCTAATAAGCAGGAGGTAGGAAAACGCTGTCATCTCACTATTGAAAGCGATGCTGATTTGAGCAAGGAGGATTTGATGCTTGCTGCAAAAAGTAATTATGAGCAACAAGCACAGACCTGGTGCTGCCTAATGTGCTATGGATAAAACTCATTTTTTTTCCCTTCTAAGCTGAATGATTTTTTTTTTTATTGATCTTTCAGGGCAATTTCATACTGTTGTACTATTCTATAAACACTTCAGTGAAATGTTTCAAGGTGCTCAATATTTTTATAAGTTTATAATGTTTTGTCTAAGTTTATAGTACCAGATTAATAAGCCAGTCACATAATGTTATTTCTTGTGAGATAAGGTCAACAAATTAAAAATGTAGACATCACAGGCCACTTTTCCCTTTTTTATCATCAAAATTTCCCCCACCCCTGTGTGTATGTAAATATATGTTTGAGCAATACCAAAAGGGGAAGCTTAACTTGGTAGTGGATTTCTTTGTTTTCATCTAGTAACACTCTTTACACAGGGTCTCTTTCTCTGAGTTTCTACTAAACTATCAGCAGTTCAGTCATGAGCAATTTCCTAAGCTTTCTGCACTGTTGATAGTGGCCAATGCAGCCTTTCAGGTCAAGTGATTTATCTAATCTATTTCACCAGCACCCTTATCAGTCAGAGGTTTATCTTCTTTCAGTCTTGGTTTTGGAGCCAGATACCCAATACAGAAAAGGAATAGTTCTCAGGTTCTTACACAGAAAGTCTCACTGTTCCCCGCCATCTGATTAAAAGCCTCCTTCTGAGAGTTTGAATCTTAAACATGAGGCAAAGGTGATAAGAATACCAATAGGCTTAGGAAAAATCTAGTAGTAAGTCTTAAGTTAAAATATTTAGATAATTAAACTTATAGTGCAGTCAAGTCCTTTGACCTAAAACTTTCACTTGCTTTTGATGATTTTTTTTTTTTTTTTTTAGCAGATTTACTAGAAGATAGATATAGGGCTGCAGATTTTACTAGGAAGATTAGTTTGGTTTTTTAAAACCCAAAAGGTTCTTACCTTGGCCTAGGGATGTGACTTGAGCGCCCACCTGACTTAAGAGGCTCTAAATGAAATAGGTTGCTTTTAAAAAGCTAATAGGTAGGGAAAGTAGCCTAGTAGTTTACTGAACTACTACTTCTAAGGATGGACACTTTCTGAATGAACTTGATGACAGAGTGAGAATCTAACAGAAAAGATAAAAATTTTCTTTTATGAAAAATCAAGCGCTATTCTGAAAGAATAGCTACCCATACCTACCAAAATTCAGCAGCTGTATGTAAATCTTGTGCCCATATTGGTAATGGAAATGCATGGACAAACTAGAGAAATAAAAACCAAAATATACCAACCAGAATGGAATTTATTAACCATTCAAAAGTAGGTCCTGCAAACTGGATAACCTGAGAAAGGCCAGTTTCTGTTTGCTTAGATCATCTTGGCCTACAGCAGGATTCTGTTTGTGTCTTACCATGTGTCTTGAAACACTCTTGTGTCTCAGGAGGAGGATTTAGCTGCTTCAGTATAACCTCCTAAAGAGAAGCAGTTATCCCTTAAGAGGTGATATTCCTGCATGACACAAAAGATGGTATTCTATCTGCATTGTTGTATAATTTGATCCTTTGAAATATCAGAACATTGTCATGTATGTTGTATAGCACTATATTTGTCATTAAAGTACTTTGCTCTCAGTCTTTTCCTGACTAGCGTAACAACCCATGGCTTCCTTATTTCTGTTGGTTTTGCTACTGCTTATGATACCATGTGATTCTTGGAGGCTCTCCCGGAGGCATTAGGTGCTAGGTTAGAATATGCCTGAGGGAATACTCCTGAATCTGGCTACAGCCATTGCCATGTAACAAATGTCTTCCATATAAAATAACTGTGTTGGGATTAACTGACAAATTTTAAAATGCTCTTGCTCTTTAGATATGCTATGGGACTTTGTTGCCATAAGGCCTCTCCCAAGTTTCTAAAAGAATTCAATCTGTGCAAACTGTTCAACTTGGTTTTTACTAATGTAAAAAATGTGTGTGTTTGGATGGAAAGAATATTTTTCCTGAAGCTACTTATGGATGTAACACATAAAACCCACTTGAAAATAAGCTTTAAGACACATTAGTGAAGCCCAATGTTTTCAACCAATTAGACCACATTAATGGAAAACTTCTGAAATTATTTTGTATTCCTTAAACTCTATGCTAAATGTTTTGCCATCCACAGAATGCCAGGAAATGCTGCTGGTTTCATGGCATCAGTAATTCTATCTTCACATCTCAAACATGCTCTGTATCCATCTTTGAAGTATATTTGTGTCTCAGATTTTGTATGCTTGTAGACACTATATATATGTGTGTGTGTGTGTGTGTGTATATACGCAAAAGCCATCCTGGCTTCTGGAGGAGCCCTCTGTATGGCTTCTACAGTGGATCAGCTCAGTTTCAATTCAGTTTTTTAAATTTAAGCCTTAATAGTCCAATCATGTGTTCTGTGACAAAGTTTCTTATTTCTGCTTATGTAGTTATGGAACTTCTGGCTGAAATGTTGTGATTTTGAGGAATTTTCCCCTGGGGAAATTCCCCAGAGGAATATAGGAACTTCTTGGTTCCTGGGAAAACAAAGAACCAACTCTGAGAAATGGGGGTATGCAAATTGTTTTATTCTAACTCTTCTTTGGCTGGCCAGCTGAAGTCACAGATAAAGAGGGAAGGGATGAAGTAATGGTTTTGTCATGAGTTGCGTGAGCTTTTTAAAATTGAGAACACTTTTGTAGCACTCCCTGGTTTCTACTGTCACAGAAGTTTGAAGACTTAGTTTTTTTAACATGCTTTCAATTTAATCCTCCAGTTAGTATCAGCTGGGGTCATGGTGTTTGTCATGGTTTAACCCCAGTCAGCAACTAAGCACCATGCAGCTGCTCACTCACTCCCCCCCGCCACCACCCAGTGGGATGGGGAAGAAAATCGGGAAAAGAAGTAAAACTTGTGGGTTGAGATAAGAACGGTTTAATAGAACAGAAAAGAAGAAACTAATAATGATAATGACAACACTAATAAAATGACAACAGCAATAATAAAAGGATTGGAATGTACAAATGATGCGCAGTGCAATTGCTCACCACCCGCCGACCGACACCCAGCTAGTCCCTGAGTGGCGATTCCCCGCCCCCACTTCCCAGTTCCTATACTAGATGGGATGTCACATGGTATGGAATACCCTGTTGGCCAGTTTGGGTCAGCTGCCCTGGCTGTGTCCTGTGCCAACTTCTTGTGCCCCTCCAGCCTTCTTGCTGGCTGGGCATGAGAAGCTGAAAAATCCTTGACTTTAGACTAAACACTACTTAGCAACAACGGAAAACATCAGTGTTAACATTCTTTGCATACTGAACTCAAAACATAGCACTGTACCAGCTACTAGGAAGACAGTTAACTCTATCCCAGCTGAAACCAGGACAGTGTTACTGATGTATGTGGTGTTTGTTTTGTGGTTTGTTTTTTTTTTTTTCTTGAACGCATCCATCAGGATACATAAGACACAAATATCTTAGAGGTAACAGGCCTATCTCAGAAGTGGGCTTTGGGGAAGCAATATTTTTACATCCTTCAGGAGATCAGAGATCTGGGAGGAGAAATCCATTTCAAGACAGGAAGAATATTTATTTCTTTTGAAGCTGGACTCTCATGAGTTTGTTGCATAGTGTGTCTCAACTGGAAGTGGAATGTTTGAAAATGTTTTTTCTTCTTCAGGTGGCTAACTTTGTGCAGAAGAATGATTCCTGAAGACCTCTCAGACTAGGTCTTTATGTGGTCAACAACTTCATCCTGAGTAGAGATAACTAGGGAGCTGATATCAAAACCACCAAAGACTTCTTTGTTTTGAAACCTCATGTTAGCTTACTTTGCTTCAGGGAAAAGAAAACAAAATAAAGGCATCCAGTCTTATGGGTGCAGAATATTGTGGGTGTTCTTGATTATAGTTCATGACTGCTCCAAAGACACAATCTCTTCCACAGTGAAATTTCCTCTTAGAGTTTTTTCTTATTCTTTCTCCTGACTCTCTGAGTTGGAGCAGCATGGCTTGTGAGAATTTATTTGTTTTTCATTAACTCATTTGTTCATTGATCTTTATCTCCAGTTTTGTTAGTCATTTATATTTCCCTTTCTTTCCATTTCCACAAAAGCTTGACAAAGATTCCCTCCTGCCTTGTTTCCTGTGTAGAATTTATCTCTGAAATAATCACATTGTTCTCTAGACTGCAATATTTTGCTAAGCTTTCATTGTTTACCTCCCTTCAAAATTTTGAATTAAAGCTTGGACAACTTAAATTCTTTGATCTAGTCATTGTTTCTGCTTAGTACTAGTCATGTCAGTTGGCTTGCCATGCCATGTGTCCTGCTCAGTCAACATGTCACCTGGTTAGCCATGTGTCTGTGATCAATAACTCCTCAAAGAACAAAGTGGGTGGTGAGCCCAGGGTCTACAGATACCAACTTTAGCCAGTAGAACATGGTCTAGCACAGGTACTTTACTTTTAGTGTAATAAATGGCAGCTTTCACTAGTGAAAATAGCACCATGTACACATCAGTGATATTAAACATTAAAAAAAAAAAAAATCTGGAGACTGTTGAAACACTTTTACATCTTCCCCTTACCCCCTGCCTTGTAAAGGGCAGATATCCTTTGTATTCTGGAAAATTTGTGTCCTTGACTTCTGGGTACACATGCATGGATAGCTTTCTCTGCCCATTAATGGAACATTATGTCTGCTTTGCTGCTCCCATAACAATGCCACTTTATATAAACAGTACATGTACTATACACATAATGACTTTTTAAACTTCCCACTTGATGTATGAACTCTTGATCAAAATGAATTGTTTGCCACATGTACATTGCAGTGGTCCCATTTATATAACCTTTGATCATTATTGCATTACCTGAGTTCCAGTTCTACCAGCTACCTAGAAGAACCCTTTTATCTAGCCTTATTGTTTCTGTTTTGGGAGGGTTTTGTAATGGCTCACTTTCTTTTCTTAACCAGAATCACTGAACTTGGTCTGGCTCTTCTTGGTCTTCAATTTTTAGATTGGAACTTTAAAATAGCATATTGCTATTTAAAAAGTTGGAAGTGCAGCTTTTTCAATAAACGATTGAGCATCTTATCGGAGTAATTCTTGCCAGATTCCATTAAAACAGTGAAAGGACATGGAGCTATTTTGTATGTCATTCTCATTAATGTTTTCCACTTGCAAATTCTACTTGGAAATGGAGTGTCCCTGTATTCTGCAACCCTGACCTTGCAAATGTCACTTTTACTGATGTACGCAGTGTGTATTGCAATATGTGCTCTACTGATGTTCTGGCCTTTAGGGCTATGTCTACATTAATAAACTACACTCTATGGACAAAGCTACCCTACTGAAAAGGGAGTGTAGTTTAACTGTGTGGATGCAAGCCACACTGAGCAACTTCTCAGGTATACACAACAGGATGTGTCCTGTTTTGCTTACTAGTGTAGATACAGCTTGTGTTTGTTCCCTGAAAGTGGGTACAGAAATTACTTTTTGTGCAACTTTAATTTGGTGGCAGGTATAGTGCCCTATATTATGTTGCAAGTATTTTCTTTTGCTGTGTAACATGTTGATGTTATACAGGACAGTGGCTTTCCTAGCATAAGTGGTCCCAAAATTTAATATTCCTTTCTGGACTCATTCCCTACCAACCTTGCCCAGAACAGCAAGTGAAAAAAGTGTCCCAGACAATGTTTAGATTTGGAAAGGAAAAGTAAGACTTCAAGAAGTCCCATAGCAAGTTTGCTGTTTCATACCGGTTTTATGTGAACGGCAATTGGAAATTGCTGCATGGCTGTAGGAAGTCTTGAGATAACAGACATATGGAAAGAACATATATGACTGTAACAGGTGGGTCAGAAATGTTCCTTTTATTAATTCTGAAAATGGAAGTAGTCCCTCCAGAGGTAGAAACATGGTTTAGGAATAATAGCAGAAATTTCAGCTGGTTTCTTTTTGCAGTCAGTCAGACCATGTGATAAGTAGCTCATTTCTCTATATGCTAGTGTTTTTGAGGGTTTTATGCCAAGGTCTTATTTCCGTAGCATTGTACCTCCTTGGCTCAGTTGAATCATTGTAGATTAATTTTACATATGAAGAAATGACTAGTAATCTAAGAGAGCTCTCTCCCTTAAGTAAGGGAGAAAAGATGCTCCATAATGCAAAAAGCTATTATTGCCTTTGCTGTTTTGATACAGGAGCAGTCACACTATTACCTTCTCTATAGTTATTAATACCCTTAAAATGGATTTTATCCTCCTTGCCGTCTCCCATTTTGAATTTAATGGAGAATTTAATGAAATTTTCATAGTAAAACAACTTGCCAGAAGGTCAAGAAAGCCAAAAATAAAACTGGGAATGGAAGTCATCTAAATGTCCTTTTCTTTTTCATTTATGATGATAGCACTTCAGGCTGAAAAATGTGCTGGAAGCTGATTGTCAAAGATGGGGGAGGGAGGATGAGGTGGGTAAAGATAACATAACGCAGCATAAAGCATTGAGAAACTACGGCTTCTTCTGTTAGAGTCTGAGAAGTTTCCATTCAATAGCTTCACAGTTATAAATGTGCTGCCTTAAATGCTTTCAGAATGACACATACAGAACCTTTTTATTGACTATTAATATGTTTTTCACAACCCCTTGAATCAGTGCTTGTCTTCCATTGCTGCAAGAACATTTTCTGAGGCTGAATTGCTAACTAGTAAAAGCCAATAGGGCACCAAAGCAACCCAAAAAACCTTCAGGCTCTGCAGGTCAGACACAAGTACTTTGATTGCTTAACACTTTTTTTTTGTTTGTTTGTTGAGTTATCAAGAGAAATGGGTTGTGGATTTGTGTGGTGTGGTTTTTTGTTTAGTGTTTTTTTTTTTTTTTTTTTTTTAAATTTGTCATATGGTAACTCTAGTGAGTTTTCATATGTTTAAAATGTCAATGAAAACTTGAGGAAATCCCCCCCCCCCCCATAGTAGGCTTTTCTTTTTTTGAAAACAGAATTTTTAAGGGACTGTGTGAAATGCACAGCAATGGGCAGTAAATGTAGCCACCCAGCTTAGTCACAAGCTGCTCTGCTCTGCAGAAGCACCCAAATTTGGTTGATTTACTGGGAGCAGGGTGGCACAGGTCATCTCTCGGCATTCTCCTGGCCCTTTCCAAAATACCTCAATCTGTTAAGGCCTTGTCCCTGTGCTCAGTGGGAGCTGAGGTCATGCACTACGCTTAAGTACTGGGGCTCTGGTTGCAGAAGTAAATACAGTTTGTAAATCGTGCACTGCCATGATAAATAGACTGTGTTTTCTTAAGCATAATCAAGATTAGCGTAACAGGTACACTTGTTTTTCTCAGTCAGCAAGAAGAAAAAGTGTCTGTTTTCCTAAGAAATGGCATTACAGAAGTGATGGACTGACTCTTAAGGATGGTGGTATAGGCATTTAGAAGCTGAAAAAAGAAATAATATTCTTTAGCTTAACTCTCTTGTGTTAACATGAGTGTGGCAGGCCAGCAGGTATGTGGAAGATGTGCTTCAAGCTGAGAATTGTTCCACCTGTGTTGCCTGACTAGCTAGGGAAAAAGAAGTGGTGTGATGAGGAAGACTAATCCACTTTCTTCTGCTGGATCTTGAGGGAACCGGTACTGGGACATGTGGTTGTGAACAGTGTGTCTTAGACTGGAATTCTAACTCATTTTAAAAGTCCATGTTTTCCTTGATGTTGGCCACCATTGTGATTCAGCACCGTGTAGAAGTACCTTATCTTCAAATCTAAGCTTCAAGGGGTAGAGAAAGTATATGGGCATATGCCTTTCTTATACAGATGGGTGACAACATCTTGGGGATACCCAGTGTGTAACCTGGGGAGCACTGAGAGAGGTCAGGGAGGAAGACAAAGCAGATGGAGAAGCTGTGAGCTAGCAGAGAAACTGCTATTCTGGAGCAACATACACGTATAACAAATTCCTCTACACCAAAGCTGTACTTTCAAAACCATTTGAGTAACTGAAACCTTCCAGAGCAGCATTATACAAGTACCTGTGTTGGTTTAGGGCATCTACAGAGTCAAAAAGCAGAGACCAAATGACATGACCTGTTCCTGGTCCATTATTGTACTATGGTATCTGTTCTAGGGATTAGGTGTGAAGGTAAACTGGCCCATGATAAACATAGCATGTATATCTTCCAAATGGTGTCTGAATAGTATGTGTGTAAACAGCTTGATTAGTAAAATTATTAGTCTTCAACACGTTCATTAAAGAGGAATTACATACTTTGCTACATGGAATCTTAACAGTATTGAACACTTCTCCTGTCACTAATGCTAGGCTACTTAAAAACCAAAACCAAACCAACAAACACTTGGACAGACGTCCCTACAGTTTAATCTATTGTACAGACTGTTCCTCTCCTAGACATAAGCTTCACTGGCATCTGTTTATAACTGAAGATAGTTAGCAAAGAGTTGCAGTCCTTGTGCAATAGCATGATTTAGAAAATAAGATTCCAAGTGCTATGTACTTGGTCACTGAGTAGGGGCAAAAGTACAGTAGAAGTATCTTAGGACCAAGTGATGGGAAGGGGCTACAACTTACTAATGGTTCTGAACAAATAGTCTTGACAGTATCCTGTCAGCCAAGTTTAGGTAGGAATCATAAGTAGATCTTCATCTAAATGAACTATGAAATGGAAATCCTAGGAGTCTGACATAACAGCTTGTTTCAGTAGTATATAAAATATACAAAGTATGGGTGTGGGCATGATTACAGATTAGTAGACAGAATCACAGCTGATCCAAAAGATGGAGCTACACGTCATTTTAAAAGTGCATTTCTGCTGTGAAAGGGGAAAAACTCTTTACAATTTTATACAAAATTGGTACAGCTGCAGACTAGACTAACTTGCTGCAATATTCTTTTATTGCCTGGAGGAAAAAATTGCAATAAGAACCTTGCTTTCAGAAAGATTCTCCTTTTCAGAGTAAGGATCTCTAAGTGCAAATGAAGACAGGAAAGGAAGGAGGTGTGATATAACCTGACTTAAAAAAACCCACAAAACAAACAAAAAAACCCCTAGAAAAGGTATGTTGCACCATGAACCTTTCAAAGTGAGGTTGGTTGGGAGAAGATAATTTAATATAGCAGTGGAGAGAGAAGATTTGTGAGGTCAAATGCTCAGCCAAGATTTATTCCTGTACTGTGAGTCAGCTGGTAAGACAGGGCTACAATGAAAAACTGAGACTACTAACTCTTCCTTCTTTTTGGAATTTTGAGACTACTCACGTGCATAAGTGATTGCAGAAGCAGGCTCACTTTTTTTACTGGACAAGGATTATTAATAAGGAATACTTTCAGGATGAAGCATTCTGGTTTGAACTTGGTTTGGCAGTTTTATTTTTGAGTGTGCCAGAAAAGCACTTGGCAGATGGAGGGGAATGGGATAGAACTTCTCTATTACAAATCTTTTTCTTCCCAGTGCCTGAGGAGAGGTCACTTTGTTAACACCCTTTGCCAAAAGAGTTGCAGAGGAATGTTCCTGGACTGAGCCTAGGCATAAGGACCATGGCCACTGTATGTTTGCTCTTGCGTGTTCTGATGTCTGGCAATAGGGTTATCCACTTTAATCCGCTTCTGTCCCAGAATTATTTTTATTCCTGGCAGCAGTAATCTGTGCAGATGTGCAAGAGAAGACTGGAGCTCTGATAGAGCAGTGGGTACAAAGCAGGACAGACCATTAGGACGAGCTCTGTATGAACCAGAGTAGTTGTGCTTCTGTTATGCTTTGAATCCTTGTACTTCAGATTTTGCCAATGTGTTGAAAAAGTTGCTGCAGTCTGTAAAACTTAATAAATGATTGATTTCTAGTAGCAGAGTGGACTGGGGTGTGGGAGGGTCATATTATATCTGATGTAATGTGGCTTAAGACATCTGAAATAATAAAAACCAATTACATATTTTGGTCTTTTGACTGAAATGGCAAATATTTCATTCTGCATAAATGAGGTAGGTAAAAGTGCAGACAAATGAACGTCTTGGTCTGGCTTCCAGAAAATTCATAAAGTCAAAGCCTGTTTTGTTTTAAAATAAGTATATAAAATAAAAACCTTTGCCAGAAAAGCCCTGAACCAGATGAAACCATGTCTTGGGGCGGCAGAATGAATAAAACTCAAGGAGAAATAAGGCTTTCATGACTACCATTCAATAATAACTGAGTATCACTACAGATCCAGTGATCAGAATCACTTTCAAGATGTTAAGACATGTTCAACATCTCCTCCAGTTCCTGTTACAGCAAGCTTCATGTTGTCTTCCTCTGTCAAAGCCACATTTACACCCTTTATTTCTGTAGCTGTAAATTATTTTAGCAGCACTGAGCCCAACAGAGAAGTAGGCTGGTCCAAGAAGTACATGTTGTTTTATGCATAATGGCCACTACAGTGGGTACCCTGCACTAATCCAACTGCACAGGACATGCAATATTACCAGACTTTAAAATTACATACCTTTTTATTTTTGTGTTTAAACTTTCTTAAACAATAGCTGTCCAGTGGAAGCACTTTACCCATGAACACTTAAAGCCTATTAAGACATGATATGAGCATTCTGCTGTCAACTGCAGAGTGTTTCAAACCCTTTCCAGTAACACAACTCAAATTATATGGGTGTTGCACTCTGGTCGTATGTTTCTTTGTAACACATACAATGGAAAACAGTAAAGCTGACATTTAATACACTCTCTTCCATATTTGTTTAGTAAGCAAAATCTTAAATTATATGTCTTTGAAATTACTCTTCAGATGCCACTCAGAGAATATTAAGAATAAACTAAACATGAGACTGAAGATCTGTGACTTTGCCTTCCAGCAAAGTCAGCCTTTAAAGTCAAAATCTGTTTTCTGAATCTTTCTATAAGGTGCACAACTGGGCAGTTCAATAAGTCCAAGAGGGAGTGAGGGCCTTATCAGGCATTTACTTTCAACTACTTGGCACTCTGTTCTGCAAGACTGTATATACAGAAAGCAGATTGGTGTTTAAGCTCCCTATGGACCACAAAATATCACTCTTCCTGCTGTCTTCAAGAACTTCAATAAGGAAAAACTGCTAGTCTTTCTTTAGAATGATTCCTTGGAAAATAGTGTTTGAAGAGTGTGGAAGGGTGACATTTTAATTTGAGAAAATGCTTCACTTCCACTTATCTATCTAATCAATTGAGTCTGTCATTAGCATTGCAGTGTGTGGCAGGGAGGAGGGCATCTTCAGTTTCTCCTTGAGGTCATAGTCTTTATAGTCTTGTATCTAAGAATTTTACCTTTCTGAAGAAGCATTCCAGCATGAATGCTGTGAAAGTTGTTGCGGAGTGGTGCAGCACTGTGTGGGCTGTGTCCCAGGGGTGTGTTGGTACTCATGGGTGCTGTGAACCCATCCAGGAGAGCATGCCATATCCCCAGGCTTCCTGCAGAGAAGAAATGTGTTTTTCCTCATGTGTTATGAGACAGTCCTTTAGTTTGCAATGTCACAACAGGACCAGGTGTGCTCAACTTTTGAGGCCTGAATGATCTCAGCTGAAAAAGCATCTGGGCTTTCTGATCAGTGTTTTGAAAGTCAAACCATGAATTTCCATGTATTAGAGGAGGCTGCAGCACAGCATGCTATTGGTATTTATGTTTTAACAAGTGCTTCAGAACTTCAGGCTGCTTAGTGCATACTTGAAAGTATTGAGAAATAAATTCCATTCCTCGGGACCTAGAGCTGATGATGTATAAATTGCAACAGCAACGAGGTTGGTTTAACTCATGGCTTTGGCAGTGTTGGTCCAGGCTTCAGGCAACGTCATGGGAATGCAGAAAGGTGGTTTAGAACAACACTGGATTTACTTCTGCTCTGCTGCGCCAAGCATGGGCTGTGTACCTGAGCCTTAAATGCTTTATGAGAAACCAACAAAAGCATTTGGAGGCTGGTGGCTGTTCTCACTGAGATTACCCCTTCTGGCCAGGGTTTTTGGAAGTGCTCCGGTTAGTCCAAGAAAAATGAAAGGAGCTAGTTTAACAACTTATATACATAGCCTGTGCTACAGAAGAGTTACCTAGGATCTGCTACAAAGTATGCCCGTAACCTGGAGCCATGCTGGATCACCTTTCACTGTCAACTACTCTGCTCCATGTGCTCGTACTTTGAAATTATGTCGAGAGTATGAGCAGCAGTATGCCAGAGCTTTCGGAGACAGTATTTTCTCAAGAAAAGTGGACTTGTTATTCAAATAACAGTTCTAACAATTATTCTGAAAAGATGCTTGAGGCTGGTATAACATTATGATGTATCTCACCTATAGTGTTAAAGCAAGTGGAAATGCTTTCTAAAACCCTAACTTCTTCACTCTACAATTTAGACATATTGGGGAAAGGTAGGCATATGCTATAAACTTCTACCACTTCCAAGTTTAGAGCATGGAACTGTTAACCAAGAAAAAGGTGGCCTAATACGAGTCTGTCTGACTTGTGGTATCCCATAATGCCATCCTGAATTTGTGCTGCACTTATTTTCTTTTGACATTTTAAGCTTTTATATCTCATTGAATCCGTATCAGACATATAAGAATCTTTCACTTAAGGTAATTTGAGGAGTCATACTTTAATGGAAACAATAAGCTTGAAATTGTATCCATACCCAAAATGCAGATGGATGTCTCTGGATCATTGAAATGGGAGGAAAAAAAAACCCCTGCAAATAACCTCAACAGCAGTATTTGAGATGCTTGGAAGATTAGAGAAAGGGCTTTTCAGTCAGATTTGACTAAAGGATGTGTGAAAATGCAAGCAGGGCAGCTATTTCAGATATTTTTCTGAGCTCAGAAAGCAAGACTTTGTTCATGCCAATAAAGAGGATTGCATCAAATATACTCAATTTCCTTGCAGTTTTTCTCTCTTATCTGAAATAACCTTCTAGGCCCATATTTTTTCTATTTCCTCAGATCAGAAAGGATAACAAAATGCTTCTGAAAGCATATTGTGTAATTATAAAAGCAACCATGGAAGAGCCATTCTACATCTTACTGCTTGTTTTCTGTGCATGAATGATATACAAAAACTCAGAACAAACAAAAAGTTTATATGAAGAGAAAGATGATTGAAAACTGGAGTCTGATATTGCTTTTGCAAATTACAAGTTCTACGTATATGTATGAATTAGTGTATTAGGAGAATTTCAAAAGGTTTTTTTTAAGACTGTATGTGGATAAGGTACATGTGGAAGAAAAGTCTTGAAAGCAGAATTATTATGCCCCCCCCCCCCCCCAATTCTATCATCACAAACCCAAAATCTTTTAATGATACAATTTTTTTTTGCTGCAGAATTTTCCTTTGAGTGACTAGTTCATGGATGACACTTCTATATCAGTACATCTGAAAGATTTAGGACATTTGTCCTAAAAATAAAATAGTGGTAAGGGGTGAAAAGAGCACCAAGTACAAAAATGTACCATTGATACATTTTTACAAAAAACCCCAAATCTAAAGGAAAACTTAAAATGCAGGGAAATACAGTAACAATAATGGGTAAATAGAGAAATTGTTTGGTGTATGTAAGAGAAATGGCAGTAAGATGTAGGCTTTCTTAATGAAAGACAGGCTTTGTCTAGCTCATTGGTTTAATACATAATTCAAGAATCTAGTTCACAGTTGGATTAATGTTACCTTTGGGGGGACTGCTAGAAGTTAATTCTTTTAAGCCAATGTTGATAAAAGCAGCTTTAACTTGCAAGAACAGTTCTATTACATCAAAGAAATTAGATAACTTATTCCTTGTTAAGTTATTGTAAGCAATACAAAGATCCATTAGTTTCCACAGTTAGTCTGTGCTTGCAGTATTGCAATCTAGTATAGTTGCCAAGACCTATCAACAAATTGTATTACTAATCTGTGAAACTAATGTGAGATGTGACTGAGGTAAAGACTATATCAGGCTTCAAAAAAAATTAGACGTGAGGCAGGTAACATCTGCAGTTAAAACAGCTAAAAGAACAGATACTGACTTTTGAGCTGTATTAAGCTTGTGCTTTATCATTTAAGGGCGTTGTGAGCAGATGTGCTAACTCTTTGCTTCCTAATTCTTGGTTCTTCCCAAGAAGAAAATCCTGGCACCAGCCAAGGTTCATGTCTGTACCAGTTTTCTTGAATCCATTTCCACTTGATATTGGAATACTTCAGCTATGATGGGACTTAATAGAAGTACCCCAACTTCTACTGATGCTCACTGTCTCCATGGCCTTCAGGGGATTGCTCTGAGCTATAGTAGGCTGCAGAAATGCCTAAACTGATGCTATTTGTACAAGTGGTGGAATCAATTCTCTGTTACTCTGAATTTAGCTAACATAAAATTACGTTTTATTCTTTTGTAACATAAATTGAGTAGTTTTCCAAAATACCTAAGGTTTCTACTTAGAAATCTGATTTCAGTTCAGTACAGTTTTATTTCTTGAAAATAAAAAGAAGGTATTTCTTTAACATTCTTATCCACTCCTTAACAAACATGTTAAGACACATGGATCACCCAAGTTTCTTTTAGCAAGGTTGATATGAAAAGGCATGGTTCTGCCGAGCTATAGTGAGGTCCTGGTTGGCCTTTCAGCAGCCATTGCAACCTGCCTTTCTTCCTCTAGAATAAGGAGAAGGAGGAGGAGGAAACGTTACCTTTTGCATACAAACCTTAACGCAAATGCCTTCCTCTGTCATGTCCGGATTAGATTAATGTAACACACATGCTGTGCTTTGGACTAAACCTTTTAAATAAACCTCAAGTTGATGAAAAATTACTCTAATACTTGTGGCACCTGGGACCTTCCTGGATGCAGCTCAAAATGCTGGGTTTCACCTACACATCCATAAATGACCCTGGAACTTTTTCAAATGGCAAAAGGATTTGGTTTTTCTTATCAACAATGTGAAGCAGAGGCCCATAAGCTGGATCAACCTTTGTTTAACAGTGTGAGATGTTGTTAGCCCCTCTTTTGTGGGGGTAATCCTTTTTGGCTGAAGCAGGGAGAAATAGTAAGGAGAAGAGGAAGATGATATGCCATTTTGTGATGAATTATTGCTGTTTATTTCCTGACTTTGCTGCATGCTCTTAGCTTTTTATGTTGTAGCTTGAATGTACAGATCTGCTCCAAAGAGCAGATTAGTGCCAGACTCTACCCCTTCCATATCTCTTCTGCTGCAGCACCATGTAGTGATTTGAAATAAAACGACATACCTGGAAACTGGCAGCCCACAAACACATTAAAGAAGTTCCTTTCCCTCTTTTTTCTATCTTAAATTTAAGTGCTTGTTTGTAGATCTTTGCCATGTCTTAAATTCTTTAGTGGGGTTGTAAGTTACAGCAGAGAAAGAATATCTATAGTTTTGTTCATGTTACAAGTCTAATCTGTCTATAACTTTATAGGATTGTGGGTGGGATAGGAAGGAAATCCTTACAGAAACCTCGGCAGCTGTGGAGGATGTAGTTAGTGCATTTAAGCTAGTTGGGGGGAGTCAGGTGCCCTAAACAGAGTTTTTCTATGGAAGCCAGTGATCGTACTGCTCTAAACAAGTTACCAGCTGCAGGTTAATTACTGCATGTGAAGATTTGTCTGTCTTCCAAACATTTTTTAAATGGACAGAGGTGTTGCGTTGTGGTGCATGAGTGGCACTGTTGCTCTGTAGATGGATGCTCCATTCTCCTCCGGAGCTCTTTCACCAGCAGTCATTTTCCTTGTTTCGTCACCCATGAAGTCTTTCATGTGGAAGAAAACACACTGAATTTAGCATTTCTAATAAAATCATTTGACAGAAGCTGCTTAATTATTAACATAGGGTTGCTGTCTTGAGCATCATGTGGTTGATGGATGGATTTAGTAGTAATATATTAGTTGGCAGAGATGGACCACCTGCTTTTGTGGAGGCTGCAGAAGTTATTATTGAATGATGAACACAGTGGGTATGGATTGAGGGGAAAGGAGAACAAAGTACTGGTGCTCCAAAATACCTTCCTCCCTCACTTTTTCCCAAAAGAAAGATGAGAGAGAAGAGCGCACATAGAAATCCAAGGACAGGTCTCAACTAAAATTATCTGAAATGGCTAAGCATGCAATATTTGGATTTTTCCAAACACATTCCATGTTCTGTACTAAAAATGCACAGTGGTCCTACAGAAAGAAATGAACTGTATTCATGTTGCTGGTGATATTTCTTTCCTGTAAGCTTTTCCACATGTTTCTTCCTCGTATGTTGTTTTTCCAGAATACTTTTCTCATGTGTGTGCACCATAAATGTTTGCTTGAACATTTTTTGTTGCAATTAATGCACTGGAACTTAAGGGACCCTTCAGCTAAGTTGAGTGCACAAACTTTTTCTGCTGCAGGTTTTTCTCTAAGCCTCTGCTGCCAGTCTGTTGAACACTTTGGTCACCAGTTCTGACTGAGAGGATATTTTTCTTTTTACAGAACAGATAGTAGAGCAGACACTTTGTCACTCCTGTATTCAGGTTTACTTATCTTACTGGTTTTAAATATGTGTTCAGGAAGCTTACTCATCCAATATTTTTCTTGCTGCCTTTGCAGAGTAAGTGACTCTCCAGCTACTCGCTCAGCATTATACCCTGAAGAATCCATCAGAGTTGTGGCAACCCTGGGTTATGCCCTGTTATACTTGCAGAAAATTAAGGTTTATAGCAGTCGAATATAAAATAAATACTTTTTCATGTATTTTCTCTTGTCTCTAGAAAACATTCACCTTATTCAACTGTTGTCTGTATCTCTTGTTTTTTTTTTTTTTTTTTTTTTTTTTTTGGTTACTTTGCTCTTAAAATCATACAGCTTCCTGGGACTCATTGGGTATTTTAAAATAACGAAAAGATTTGCATATACATCTGAATTTTTCTCCCTCAGACATGATACTGTGAGAATTGTGATTTTCATATAAACCTTGCTTGCTTCTTGTATGTCTTTTCTAGAAGTGCCTGCTGTTGCTCTGGCCTTGCAGTGGGTGCCAGATAGTTAAAGGGATGTACTCTTTATAACTGCATGATTTTGCAGTACTCATCTAATCCATATTTAACAGGAATTTAATGCGTCCTGCAGAGGTTGACAGGACTCATCTTATATATTATTACCTTGAGATAGTAACCTTGAGGGGGGAGGAGAAGCTTAATAGGACTTTATTTGCTTCTGATTCTTGCTATGAAAATGTTAGCTCTTCCTTGTAAGTGTGAGATCCACTGCTTAATGGAGCAGCCCCTGATGGTGCCTGTGGAGGTCTCCAAAAGTACTTCAGTCATATTATCACATACCACGAGGCTCAGTACAGGGTATGATTTAAACCTAAAGAGAAATTTGAGGCAAATCAGCAGACCTATCCTGCTTAAAGCAGAGAAGGGCAGTAGAAAGCAGATGGGGAAGGAAGGTGCTCCTCTATGGGCAGCTGCTTTTCTCTTCCCTCCTCCATCCCAAGTCTCTAACTCTTCCTCCACAAATTAATTTTGTAATGAGCAAACATAAATTGTGGGTAATGAGGGTTTGTGCGGGAACATAAATGCACATTCATATTAGCTTTGCAAAATATACTCAAACTGTAAGTGCTCCTATGTATTCTCTATTTTTAAGAGAGATTTTGGGCAGGACACCAAAACCAATGAACATTCACTTTTAATGCAGTCTAGCAGCAGACAGTCAGAAACAGCCCATGGACTCACTATCTCTTTTGAAGTCCAAAATGATACTAACCAGCAGAAGTGAAGATAATGAGGTGAGCAATTTGTTTTATGACAAGCAGGCAAAGAAATTTGTTTTCAATTAGCCTGCCAACATGTGAGACTAAGGTTAAAGTATTTAGGGATATAACACCATTTGGATTTTAGTGGTGTTCAAAGTGTCATTGTTTTGTACTACAAAAAAATTAGAACTGAATGGTTTTAGGCCAAATTTGGTAGGCAAGGATCATTGGAACAGCTGCAGTAAAAGCACTGAGGCCAGCTGAGTTTGTTTGGGTTTATATACTGGTACATTACATGGTGGTTTTTCCATTGTCTTCTATGACTGGCAAAGTGAAGATTTCGGGTGTTTTTCACATATATTGAGTATTTACTTCTAGGAAAAGATGGAATTTATTCTAAGAATTACTCCATTTCCCACTACAAAACCATATGCACGTAACTTAACCTGCATGAAAATATATGTACTTGAGTTACTGAGTTTTCATATTTTATTGCGTAGCGCATCATGAAAACTGGAAGAAATAAATTGAATGAATGTTATGCTGGCTTCTATATCTGGTGTTCCTGGAACATAACTGTCATCAGAAAATGACTATTGTTCATTGCTTTTGACTTCACAGTATGCAGTATGAGAAGACATCAGTCTAAGAACTGATGAAAACATGTACAACACAACCCTCCACCCTTTATAAGCCTGTACGCAGTGGTAAAATTTTTTGGAAATCCTCTGCAGCTTTTCTTGACCACCCATGCACACGCATTCTTCTGAAACTGCCCTTTTGTTCTGGTTTCCCATTTTTTGTGGACAGTGATGCCTGTCCTGTGGCACTGTACAAAGCTTGCCTGGCCTGGTAGTGTTGCATGGCCATTCTCTGGAGCAAGAGCCAAAGGTAGAGGCCTCTCTGCCCAGCTCACAGGACTGTCCTCCCCCTTGCATACATGGTGGGGGGCCCTTTGTGGGCCTCCTGGGATGGACTTACAACCCTCTAACACGTTCTAGCTTGTTTGCTCTCCTTCCCCACCTCCAATCTTTCTGGCACTCCCTGCCTTTGAACCTCTCCCTCAAGCCACCTTCCCCCTTGACATTTTAGGGATTGTTAAGCAGCATTGGAAAGTGCGTGTGGAGGTGTCCATGATTGTTTGATACTTGCATTTACACTTTTATTCATAAATTACTCTTATTAAGGAACATCTGATACACTTTATACCTACACTTTTAGAAATTCAATTTATATCTTCATATCTGTGTACATATGCACAGATGACACTTTATATGTACTTATTTAGCATAAGTAGATTTATATATATATATTTACTGATGTGTACAAATGTGTATTTTTTATACTTATAAGCACTTTCTGGTCCTAAAGAAAAAAGGACAGTATGTTTTGAGTTCACATGGGTATGGTTTTAAAAAATGGCAACCAGACAATTGCAGAGCAGCATGAAAACACATGGTGTGGATATGTGGGACTTCCCCTGGAAGTTAGGGCTGGGACACTGGTCACCTCCTGGCTTGGGACGCAGTTGCCCCAGTGCTGCTGGTTGTGCCAGGGAAGCTCTGCGTGCTCCACCACTTGCTCTTGAGTGAAATGCCTACCCTGAGGATGTGCAGAGCACATATGGTGTAGAGCTTAGACACAGCCCCCTCACCCCAAGCAAAACTGTTGTGTTTTCCTCTTGAATTTAACTAAATAATAATAATAAAAAATTCTGGTTATTTTTGAGAAACACTAAGTAGAAGCTTCCAGTTTTGTGGACATCTGTATGCTATAGCTCTTGACCTTTTTGATATAAGTTTCACATTGCTCAACATGTGATATGCTGTCATGCAAAAATGCCACTGAACTATTGACCGGTGCAGAAATCCTAAAGGCTGTGATCTTGCTACAATGATGAGTTGCTTAGTATCTTAACATGTTGGGTAAAAGTCACGAAAAATTAACTTTACCCATATGTTTAATACAAGTATGAAGGTTTCTTTTTGACTATACTGCTATTGTGACTCCATCTTTGTTAGTCTTGAAACATTCATTTGTGGAGGGGTGTGGGAAGGCACCAGCTGAGAAGTTACTAATTTAGCTGGGAGTGGAAATACCCCAAGTTCACTAAGAACCTGTGGAGACACGGGCAGCTCAAGAGTGTGGGAGTTTTCACCCACCACTGCCCTTTACTGTGCCAAGTGCTTTTGTAAACCTCTGGAAGAATCGGAGAGCAATACAGGTTATCTTGCTTGCCTCTTACTCCAAGGCCAATATTATTATTGGTCACAGACTCTCTCATGTCCTGGAGACTGCTGTTTCCAGCCTTTAACATCTCCACTTCCATTTCCACATGAAATGCTTTTCCTGCAGTGTCTTTGTAGGACTAATGAGTACCACAAACTCATTAAAGGTACCTAAAGAGTTTTCCTGCAGTTTAAATGAGTTCATGTGGAAGGAAAAAATAGCACTCCTCATGCTTGCTAAAGTTAGCTTTATCATTCTTTCATCAGAAGATCTTAAACAAATCACCTCCCTGCCACTGGTGTGTCCTGGAAAATAAGAGTCCAACTCTTTGATTGTACAAGTAGAAGCAGGATATTTAAGGAGGAAAATGAAACTAAAACAGTTGTAGATGGTACTCTTCAGCCAGGTTCTCCATTAGCTGAAGCAGTAGTGTGATGGGCTGTTAAGTCAGTGTCCTGGGTTCAGCTGGGATAGAGTTAATTTTTACAGGAACCTGGGAGGTGGGGGGGCATAGCCGGGGCAGCTGACCTGAACTAGCCAAGGAGCTATTCCATACCATGTGACATCATGCCCAGTATATAAATGGGGAGCGGGCCAGGGGGAGGGGGCTCTCGACTTTCAGTGGGGGAAGTGGCGAGCGTCGGGTTCCAGGTGGCGAGCAGTTGCACTGTGCCATCGCTCTTTTTGTGTACTCTTTCATTAGTACCGTTGTTGTAACTTTTTTTGTGTTGTCCCAGTAAACTGCCCTTATCTCAACCCTCGAGGTTCCAGGTTTTTTCTTTTCTCTCCTCCGTCTCCCCCCTATCCCACCGGAGCGGGGCGGGAGGAGCGAGCGAGCGGCTGCGTGGTCCTTTGTTACCGGCTGGGCTGAAGCCACGACAGTCAGACTTCCTTCTCAGTCTGGTTTCTCATGAGGTTTCTGCTGTGCCTGCATTTTCTGAACCAAATGACTGCAACTAGCTTCTAGGTCTTCAGGGAGATGTTAATAAAGCACGTAATATCATTGTCACTTAAGTTGCTCTGTTCCTCTCTGCTCCTTTTATCGTTTTTTGAGCCTTCTGCTGATGCAAAAATTAATGAGAATAAGATGCTCAAAACCTTGACAACACAGTTGAGAGAATGCTTTGCTATCCTTAAAGTAGGGTTGTAAATAAGCCATTTTCTGTCACTTTTTTTTTTTTTTTTTTGCATCCTACCCTTTCCAAGGATACATCCATCATAAGTTTATAATCAGTGTTTATATTAGTAACAGAAATTGAATCCTTCTGTTATGTAAAGGTGTTTTGGACCAGTGCACTGGCTTCTCTGCTAACTTATAGGCTTAAACTGTACAAATGACTATGATGGGGGAAGGAGTCATGGAAATAGTGTCTTCTGAGTAGAGATAGAGGAAAATAACAGAAAATATGGTACTTTGGTCTTTTCTTTTGTATTTTATAATCGGAGAAATTTTATTCTCTGAAGCAAGTGTTACTTTGCACTGGGGTCATGGCGATCTTACAAGAGGAAAACCATACTAAATTTCAAAAGTATATATGAAGATGTTGACCTAAGTGAATACCACAATAGGAAAAGAATGGATTTAATCACTTGCTGTGATTTTTTTTATCATGGGTGCCCTAGACTAAATCTTCTGGATGAAGTTAAATGCTTTCTTCAACAGCATTTTATCTATGTAGTGCTAAATCTTGGAAAAATAAGACATGAAACAATGAATTATGCTTGCTCTTGTCATAATTTAGTCACGCAAGATCTTGTTTTACATATATGCCTCCCAATGTTTAGACTTGTTCCAGCATGTATCTTCTCAAAGCCATTTTAAAGAATTTTAGGTTTTTTTATCATCTATAAAGATATGTATTTAAATAATGACACTTGGGATTTTACAATCCAATGAAGTAACATCTCTTTTCACATATGAAAAATGTGCTGAGTGGAGGTAGCCCAATTATTCTGCCAGACAAGCACCATGTGATTTTCTTCTGAGGAGCTGGGTTAATTTGTGCAACTCTCAGCCCAGACTAATAAGCTACTTTTGACTGCAGGAGTCAAACTAGCCTGCTACCTGTTATGTTGTGTAGACTTGCTAATGTCTAACTCTGCCTGATGCAGCTCAGTAGGATGTAAGGTAACTGTAGTTTTGTGCTTTTTTTTTTTTTTTTTTAAGCTAAGAAGGGGTTAACTTGTAATCCTGTGTGTGTTTTCAGTAACAGTTGAATAATGAGAATGGAAGGAAAGTAATGAGAGGGAGAGTATTTTATCCTAGATATTTTTACATATCTGAAGCACAAGCTCTCTGAATTGGGAGATGCATATGAGATGGAGGTCCCTCGGTGATAATTAGGGCTCTTTCTCCAAATTAAGAATGTTTCTAGGTTAGTGATGTGTCTGCTAGCTAATGCCTAATCTCACAGTATTTTTGTCTACAGTGTTTTCTGTGTACATTATGTAGAAACTATATTCTTCATGTCCTAGAAACACAACATTGTTTATAGAATTTTTTTTATGCACTTAAAATTCTGAAATCTCATTTATGACAGCTGATTGGAAAAGAAAGATGATGTTAGTCTGAAGACAGTCCCTAAAGACTCAAAAGTAAGCTGGAAAGTCAGTAAAACTTTTAAAATAATAATAATAAATGATATATTGCTATGTAAAGAATACCACACAGTGTTGCTATGTAGTATGAGCTCAGTTACAAAATGGATACTAGTACATCTCTTTCTTGAAATGGTGAGATTTAAGCATATGGCTGGCAAAAAGCCACCATACAGTCCATGTTCTAGATTAGAGGAAATCAAGCTTTAGATTGTGTTTTCACTTGTGCATGCAAAGAAATATTTGTGCTAGTACACAGTCATGATGGTGCAATCAGCTGCTTTTACAATGCTTACAATGGCGCTTGAGGCTGATCTTCTATCGGATTGTCCCCATTATTTTATGATAGTGCAAGCTTCTTTCAGCTTCAAAATCCTGCTCTTGTATCTTTTCTCTTCCACGTAAGCTTTTCACTCCTGAGATGCTTATATCTATAGTTTCATATACATTAAGTCCCCTGTGACTTGAGTTCTAATGCTGTGATGGGATTAGATTAACTTTGCACAGTTCTGATTCTCATTACGAACCCTGTCAGAAAGCTGGATTCATGTTGTGCCATTTTCTATCCTCATTACCGTTTTTGTCACAAGAATGAAATTTTTCATCTGTCATACAGGCTGGAAAAGACAGCAGCCTGCAACTGTATTACGATAACCTTTCTAGTGCTGTGCAGTTTGACGGGCTGTGCCTTTCTGCTTTGTTCTCTTTAATGGTTTCTCAACCTGTGTGAGGGAGAGAAGGGATGGATATCCATCTCAAGCTATAATATATGATTAATAGTGTTGCCTGTATTCAGAGGACTGCAACTTTCCAAACTGAGCAGGTTGCAAAAAGAATGTCAAATATTAGAAACATTGCTGCTGCTAACTGGGCCTCTTTTTCATTTGCCTGTGGTGCAAGAATTGAGATGAAGCTAAAAATATTGAAGTATCTAATTCATACCTATGTTTCCACAAATTCACGATTACTTCACTTGCTAGTATTAGATGTCTAAGTGATAGAGTTCCTCTGTAAAACAGATATGACCATCTGTCAGTATTTTACAATATTTAGCCTAAAATTTCCTACTCTTAATTCCTTCTCATTACCATAGTATTTGCCCTGCAAATTACCCTTTTTTATCAAATTCCTATCCTTCTTTTCTGTTTATGTCAGTAGACCAAAGAAATATAGCTGTCCTCTAATTATTCCTCACACATCCTGTAATGAAAATTTCAACAAAGAGTTTTTAAATAGATATCCTTCATTTTTATATCTCATATTTGTAATATCTCCTAACCTTCTCTATTTAGAAGAGAAAATAATTCATGGTTCTGTGTCTATAACCTCCCTGTGGTGATATCCTGATCAAACTACTTGCATGATGAGTGTGTGTGGTAGTACTGCTTCTGTAAGGGCTCACTAGCAGAAAGATGCTAGGATGCTTCATGCTGAAGTTAATAAATTTTTGCCTGAGTGAGAGAGCTGCTCAAGCGCAGATGCCCAGAGGCCCTAGTTGTAACCATAAGTGTTAATACACAGCAGTGCTTTTATAAGAAAAGGGCAGGAACCACAATGTGTGCCTCTTTTGGAGACAGTATTTTGGGGAGATCTTTCGTGTGATGCATGCTTGTAAATAATAATAATGCCTGACTGTTTCTTGTCCATTTTCCCTTCAGAAATGTATTGACTGACTAAATAACACTTTCCTGAACTGCTCATCCCATCCACAGTCCACTGTAAGAATGTGCCATGTAATACAGGACATTATGGAAAGGTTACCAGGCTTCGTATGTTTTGTTGTTTGTCAAGCTGAATTGTGTAACTAATCTTTTGTCGACACAGAGGGTTCTTGGCAATAAACTCAGTTTTCTTGCATTTAAATGTAACAGCTGTACCTGCTTATTGAATAAATATGTCTAACAGCAATTCTACAGCAAATGTGAAAACATGGAAAAATCTCTATCGTGCTGAATTCTTTCCTGTAAGGACCTTTACAGAAACAAAGGGGTTATAAAACATGTCTCTCACTGCTCCTAAATGTAACCGAATCTCCAGTGATTTAGCTGAACTTTATATTCCAGATGTCTTCATGTAAAGGTACACTTCCATGTCATGCAATCTATTTCAATGTGGCTTTACATCGGTGAGCCCTTGAACCTTGCCTGCTGGCAAGCAAGTTCCCACTCCAGCTCTCTTATCCTTTCACAGAGCTGTGTAGCTTACCCCAATACTGGTGTGTTGTGTTGTGGTTTTTTTGTTGTTTTGTTTTTGTTTTTTTTCCTTTGGTTAATGGAATGCCAGTTTCTTTTCTTAGCTACCCTGAAGGCTTGCAGCATCACTTGGTATGTCTTTGCCCTTCTTCTTCCTACACAGGAAAATCTAGCTAATTCAAATTTTTTTCAATACTTTTCTTAATTCAGTAGATCATATTAGAGTAAATGCGGGGATATAACACCAACAAAAGGAACATCAGTTAATATTGAAATTTCACCCCAGAATTAAAACCAATTAACCTAACACCATCTACACTTAAAGAAAGCAAGCCAGACTCTACTAGTCTTGTAATATATATTATTTACTCTTTAGTGCGTCCTATTTAAATCACAAAGCTGAGAGAGACCAATGTGGTTAAACCAAGTAATTATTCTGATCCATTTCATTATAAAGTGTAACATCTTCTAAAAGCTTTTCTGCTTTGTTTACTTCAAAGATGCTATGTAGAAAAGAGGCAGCAAAAGCTGAATGGATGAAGTCAATGAGGTTATACCAGAAATGGCTTTTGGTCCATTTTCCTTGTAGGTACTCTTGAACTTTTAAACTTTTATGTTGCTTGATTGTTCAGTAAATGAAAAGGTCTCGTGAAGGATCCTAATCCCTGCTGTGGAGTAGCTAAAATGACAAAGCAATTGTAAATGTATGCTTAAAATTAGAGAATATATAGGTGTGTAGCGGATTGGAGACTGGGGGAAAGCAGAGAAAGGAATGGTTAGTAACAGCTTGCCCAAGTGACTTAGGGTGCTTGTACAGAGAAAACATTTTTTTAGTAACTCTCCCCCTGCAACAAAATAAAAGCTAATTGCTGTGTACAGTCTTCATGTGCATCTGAGATGCTATGTGTTGTATCTTGGACATGTCAGGACTTTAAGATTCTTTTCCCTTCCTTTTCCTGAGCTCCTTTGTCAGTCTGTAAAGTGTTGATGGAGTATTAGGAGGCACCTACAGCCTTGTTTCCCTGATAATTTCCCTTTAGGAAGGGACACATCTACTTGGAAGAGTAACAGAAATGCCATACCGAACAGAAAGGTAAAATAAAGCCAACACAGCAGGAATTAGCTAGGTGGCAAAATAAGAGGGACCTTTATCTTCTGAGGAAGGCAAGCAGTCCCATTTTAATTTTGTTTACAGTTTATAGGGAAGATGTGTATTACTAAGAACTTGGTTACTGATCCTTTGGGGAAAATGTTGAAGTACATATCATGTATGTTACTGGCCTACTATTTTTGGCCCTTGTTTCTCCAGATTTCAAAGACTGTTTCTCTCCTTTACCCTGTGGCATATTTTGTGGTGGAGAGAACCCTTAGGTAAGAAGAAAATTGATCTTTGCAGCCTCCGATTTCCTGGGAGGATGAGGTTGGAGTGGGGAGTGCACCATTTTCCTCTTTTTTCCTTGTCCAACTCCTGTTTTGCTGTGAGACTGTGTCATGAAAAAGTGGTGCAGACTCAGATCTCCCTAGGTTATAAAACAAAATACAGAAAAAGCAACAAAATAGAAATCAAACCTAATTTCTAATCAGCTCTGACTAATGTGTGACTGGAGAAATATCAGCACTCTGTGCTGCTAGTCAGGCATGTTCTTGAAGTCGGCTCCTATACCTCAGGGAATCAGAATACTGTGAAAGTTCCTGCTTTTAAATCCATCCATGAAAGTCCGTGGCTTGCTTTGGGAAAGCTTAGGAGAACAGTTGTGTATTCAAATATATTCTCGGTAAGTGGACATGGTACTTAATTGAAAATCAGTTTTAGAAAAGAATAATGTACGTAAATGTCTATGCATATTGAAAGTTTGTTTAAACTATTGTATTTGGCCCTCAGAAGTAATGTGACTGCAATTAAAAAAAAAAAAAAAAATCACTGAACTCTTATGTTATGCAAGGTTAAAAAAAGAACTGATTTTGCTTACTTGCCTCCCCTGATGAATCATTATTTAATTGTCATGATTCATAAATTTTGTGTCAATATTAAACCATTGCTAAGTGCCCACATTACTGTTTGGTGTGTTTTTTTGTTTGTTTTTTTTTTTACTTGACTGAAATTGTAGCTACTGCATTAAGAACTGGGTTTTGCTTGTTGCATTTCTTAATTCTCAAATCCAAATATCTTTGTCTAATTCAAACGTCATGGAAAATGCTAGAGTGGAGTCAGGCCCTCTGGGCATATACCTTCAGACTTTCTGAGATTATCCTGCATGCTATTTCACAAGTATAATGAACTCATGGTTACTTTGAGTCAGGGAATACAGAATTCTCTTTAATTTACTAGATATTATAAACTAGTAAAATATCTTCTAGTTTATAAAATATGCTTAAACTGTGCAAGGCTCATGATGGTAATGATAAAAGCCTCTACTGGAACATGCATTGTCACAATTTGTGACAGTTGTTTTGGACACTACTGCCTAAAGCTCTTCAGTGATTGATATGGTGGTGGTTTCTATCTTAGTTAATTATTTGCCATCAGAGATTTCTAAGTCAGTAAAACAAGGTGTATCCATCTAAGCCTCTTCCTATTTCTAAAAAATAGTTTTTCTAACAACCTTTTTTAGATTTTGTAGCTTTTGATTTTCTTTTTTCTTTCCTAATGAAAAGCAGAGTTTGAAAAATTGTGTGATTTAAGTTAACAAGGACTTGTAAAAGAAATATTTTTGTACTTCCCATCCATTTAACACACAAAGGATTTGTGCTGTTTCCAACTTAGGAGAATCATTGTTTTTTTGGAGCAGGCTGCAGTTTCTCTTTTTGGTTTCACTCCATGTTCCCCAAGACATGAGCCATTTGTTTTCCCCTTTGAAATTCTTTTAGAAGAACAGAATTGGAAAATGTTTAATTCTTTGTTTTTTTGGCCTTTGAAAGTGAAAATGTGATCCTGTGTTGCCAGTGTGTAGAGGACAAAACCAGCAGTGTGGAGGCAGTAAACTGCATTTAATCACATTTTTAAGTGATGCCAAACCTTGTCATGATCCCAAGTGTTTCAGAGGAAAGATGATCTATGCATGGTGTAACATGATGGTAGTTTAGATACTGCTAGAGAGCAATTGATAAAATCCATCGCGTGAAAAAAAATTTCCGTAGTGTAATACTTCTGATTGTCAGAGTACATGAGCCAAGAGGTAATAATCATGGTTAAGAAATAGCCCTCATCTTCAGAGATGATGTTTTTTGAATAGTAAAAAATAAATGATCATTTTGGATAGAGAATATTTGCAAAGGTTTTGCAAACAGTGGGTCTCACCTTTGCCAAAGGCAGGCTGGCGTGAGGTGCTGAAATGGCTGGGTGGAGGGACGAAACGATACGAGAAGGGGGGGGGATGGGAGGAGGTATCTGAAGAATCAGGCTGGAAGGAGGGGGCAGTTGAAGGTGAAAGTATGTTAGGCATTTGGGGGAAAAGTCTTGGTCCTGCTGCTCTTGTGGCAGTCCCTTGGTGTCAGTGGTGCCAGTTTTTCACCTTCAATATTTGAGAGATTCATACCTGAACCCTGAAGATGTGCCTTGTATTAAGTTATGCTAACATACATTGTCCCACTGGCATAAGCACTGACCAGGATTGCAGAAATAAACCCTTAAAGATTTCAGAGACTAGGAATGACATTAAGTGTTTATTCCATCTATTTTTCTTCTTGTCTCACTGTTTTGTGACAGCTGTTACCTTGAAACAAATTTCTGATGGAACTGAGCGTTCACATGTATTTTTTTACGTTGTTGGGGGTTGCAGCTGTTAATTAGCTGTCTAAAAATGGCATCTGATGGTTTCCCATGAGATTTCTTTGCTATTGCTTCTTTTCAAGCAGCTACTGAGGATGTTGTGGAGTAACCCTTTAAAACATAGCTGGTATATAAACAATTGAGATATACTGAATATGTATAATTAACAGATAGGCTAACAGTTTAATCTTAGTATTGCTACAATGAATACAAAATGAGTAAACAATTTATTTATCCATTGTTTGCTCAATAATTTTGAAGCTCTAATACTCCATTTAAAATATGGTCTGCTGTTTGTATTTGTGATGAGTAACTGCAGGACAGGAGAAAGGTAAAATCGGCATGGAAGTGTCAATTTTTAGAGCCCTTAACTGACTAATTCAGAGGACAATCTAAGTCAATTAAAACCAGGCCAAATCTTGTCATAACCTCAAATCTTCCAGAGGAAAGATGATCTTTGGTTGGTGTAACATGGTGGTAGTTTATAGTCTGCTAGAGAGCAACTGATGAAACCCATCATGTGGAAAAAAAATTCCACAGTGTAATATTTCTGATTGTCAGAGTATATGAACCAAGAGGTAATAATCACAGGTAAGAAATAGCCCTTATCCTCAGAGATGATTTTTTTTTTTTTTTAAATAGTAAAAAATAAATGATCACTTTGGACAGAGAAAGCAAGTAGTTGGAGGTATTCTCTGCTGCCTCCTGGTCAACAGAGCATGCTGGCTTTGAATTAGATAAGTAGTGATGGTTGATTAAGACAGGTTTTTTAAAGTAGAACTCCTCTTTCAAAGTTGTTTTTAGGACCCATAGTGTTTCCAGAAACATACTGTGTATTACAGAGGATGTGACTCCAGGTCAGTTTTCTTTAATTAAGCAATGGCTTGTAATTACAAGAAGTTGATGTATATTTTATTCATTTTTTTGTAAGAAAATGCCAAAACCCTTTATTTGACAGGTATCAAAGGGGCCTTTATGAACAATGGCCAATACAAGATGTCTCATCTTTCGGTGTGTTAGAGTTGTGTTTCAAAGATGTTGGAAATGTTGGATCAATAAACATAAATCATCACCAATTCTAGTTCTTTCTCAGAGAAAAAGTGGGGCCAGGAATACCTAATATTGTTTTATTTCAGGTTTAAATAAAAGCCTGCAATTATGCAAGAGAATAAAACAGCTTTTTATGGATCTAGAACTATGAAATTAAGTGTAGTAACTTCTTTTTTTTTTTTTTTTAACTTTCTTGATATATATCGACTCCTACACTTGTACAACGGTTTGCACACAAATGCTAGAAATTAACTTGAATTAAGAAGATACAATGTTGTTGTTGTATGATGTGGGAGAAGGATTCCTTGTCAGGAATGGGTTGGTCACGTGGCCATGGGCAAGTGCAGGATGCTCTCTGCTGCTGTATGTGCTTACTGTCAATATTCATCCACGTTGCAATTTCCATTTCTATTCCAAACCTCAAAATTGCTGTGCTCTTGTATAATACAGTCCTGGCACTAAATCATGCTACCTACTGATGTTTAGTGACCTGAATGAAATTGTTTCAATGTAATTGACTGGCATGCTTTGTGTATAGAAATAAGTCTGCTCAACAAAGGCTAAATTATGTTTTTAAGTCATAAAAAAGAGACTTGTCTATTTTAGATTTTGAAAAGCAGTGCGGGCCCATTGATTTAATCCACAACAATAGGTAAAATCTATCAAAACTGTACACAACCTTAAAAGCCATTGCTCTAGAAATGCACTCTACTGGTTCTCCCTATCTTCGTAATATAAAGCATATCTTTTTCTATCATGATTAGACTTCTCTCATCAACACTGTGCTGCTTTTAACTGGGAATACAGCCTTAGTTCTCTTTTGGAAGTAGGTTAGGTATGGTTGCCAAAAGGAAATGCAGTATACAGCAGTAGGAACATGCGAAGTGGGCGGGCATGGGTTGTGTGGTGAGTGTATTAAAAGCTTGTACTGCATAAAAAGCTTACTGTTTAGAGGTGCAATAGTACGGTATTTAAAACTTGTTTGGTAAATTTTGTTAGATTAGATTTAAACGTGCTATGTGTCTTCCTATTCTGCACCTACATTCTCAGTGCCAATGAATTCCATTGTAGTTACCACAAAACGTTTTGTCTTCATGAAGAAAAATAATCAGTTGTCTGTGTTTTCTCAGCTTTAGGAGGGTGTATGTATGATCCGGCCAGAGGGAAAAACACCAGAGTAAAGGGAGATGGTGAAGTTATGTCGTGATTTTTCTCAACTTACTTGGGAACTAGCTAATAGACAGTAAAGGTTGAATCCCTTTTTAATGGTTTTCTCTAATAATAAAGAACTACTATTGCTCTCTTTCCCTCACACACTTCATCAAAGCTGGTCCTCTGATTGCTGTCATCTCATTGCTGGCTTTCAAGGATAAGGATGGAAAGAAGAGGTTGCATGAGAATAGGAGTCCTAGCCCCAATTCCTACTTTCATTAGATGTATTTCTGTGAGACAGCTTCTAATTCTGGTTATTAAAAAAACAGATTCTCTATGGCATGAGTGCTTCTTGCTGTCTGGCTTACTGGACAGGTCTCTTTTGTTACTCAGAGGTACAGAAGCTTCTGGGTGATAACCAGATGTGTCTGAATGAAGGGATAAGTCACTATTCTTCACTAGTCACTATGATTCATTCACCTTCTGTCCTTGACAGCCGTGAAAAGTCTGGTAGCTCCCCTCTAGAGCTCTTCGGCTTAACTTATTTGCCCTCTGGAAAAGATCCCACATCTGTCCAAAATCTGCACTTTGATAATTACATCAGCTCCTGCAGAAAATCACAAAGTTTTTGCTAGGATACACTGCAGGAATTTCATTTAGCTCTTTTTGGCTACCAGTGACTCAAGAAGTCAGTCCCTATTTGCTGTGCCACCTCAGATTTTCGTCACATCTGAGGAGCAGCTATAAACTGCTCTTGGACCTGGCTGCCCCTGCCTAGGCTCATTGCCCACGTGGCTAAACATTAGCTCTCCTGACCTAGCCCCTTGTTCTTTATAGTATGCTGCTTAATTTCAGCAGGCAAACTTAAACAATTTGTACTATTTGACTTAGGTCAGCGACAAAATTATGTCCTCTGAAGTGACTCCCTTTCCTGACGGGAGAAGTGCCAATCAGGCCTGTGTAGCTTTTGCTCACTAAATCCTCTGGACAAAGTTGCAACTTGTGTGATTTCCTTTGCCTTCTCTTTCCTTGCTACCTCTGGGTTGTTTTTATTTCGCTTTAAGGCTTTGGTTTGGCATATGGGGTGTCAAAACCGTGTTCCATAGTTGCAGGTTCAGATTTCTCCTGGTTAGCCTAAGAAAGGGTAGCCTTAAAGGCACTGACTTATTTTCTTTTTACCCTCCACTATCTTTGGGGCCCGACTTCAGGAAAATCTTAACAAAAGAATGCTGTGAAAAATGAGTATCAAACCCACCATGTATATGTATTTAAAAAATTCAGAAAATTATGGCTGTAAATAATTCCATTAGAGTTGTAAAGATTAATTCATCTTGGGAGTTCCTTGGAATAGCAATGGTAACTTCATGATCCCAAACCCGTATTATTTTAAAGAAATATAAAGCTGATAAGTATATGTTGTGTTGGGCATTTCTGCTGGCAAAGATGTGGTAAGCATCTGATTGAGGTGTGAATACCTGTGGATGTCCTGTGTATGTTAAAACAAGCACAAGCATTTTGCAAAAAGCCAAGCCTTTATCTGGATGGTGCAAGTCAAAGGCCTGACTCTCTTGTAGACTGTATGTTGTGTTTTCCTTTGAGCCTTGGCTGAGTGAAGTGACACGTTTTATCCCCTGAAGGACTCCAAAGGGAGAAATCTGGCAGGCACTCAAAGGCCCTGAGGAGTCTTCTGGGCTTCAGGTTTATAACTTCTCACGTTCACTAAACATGAGTCTGCTGGAAAATACCACACGTTTTGGACCTGATGCCAGCAGTGTACCACGCAGATCGCACACAGCTTTCTCCCTTATCTTGTTGGAAGAAGGGGCAGATCTGCAGCCTCGTAGGTGATGTGGAGCATGTGCTATGTGGGCAGAGTTAATGGAGCAGAGCAGGAAGGAGACACAGCCCCACACTCTGCATTGCAAACCTTCCCTTGCACCTTTGTACCCCTCTCCTCTCCACCACCCTTGGTAATGTGGGGATCTTTTGTTGTTGAAGAAGTCCTTTCCTCTGTATCCAGAGTTTACTTGGAGACGCCTTATGCTAAAAGAAAGCCACCAGAGCTGCTGGATCTGTGTGTGCTCTCCAGTGCTCTATGCTAAAGTGAGAAGTACTCCCTGCTGCAAAGAATACAGTCTCTGCTTTGGTTTATTAATGCATGGAGATATTGACTAAAATGTTGACATGTGGTATTTTAAAGCAAGCTGATTATCTGAAAGCCTTCTGAAAGATACCCTATGTTAGATACTAATAAAACAACAATTTAAGTTGATCTGTTCACCAAGTGTTCCTTTTAATTCTCAGTGCCATCTTTCTTCTAAAGAGTACTTACAGGTTTTACCAGTCCTTGACTGTTATTAGGTTCTTGGAAAGTAATCTCAAATATTTCTGCATGCAGTTTGTACCCATTTAAATTGTTCCTTTAACTTTTGATGTACGACTTGAATGATATGTATATTTCTTAAAATGTAAGTAAAAGATCTGTTTTGTGTCTCCTGTCAGGTTTCTGTTTATGATTTTAACCACACAAGTGTGCAAAAATCCAAATACAACCCTCCATAACTCGGGCAGAAAAGATTCTCCTGGCAAGATGATACGTCAGGCTATGATTAGCTGAAATGGGGCTGACTTAGAATAATTTTTTTTTTTCCTCCCTCCTTAAGAACAGAAGGTGTGCCTGGGGCTTCCAATAACTATTTTTTTGTAGACAACGAAATAGCAAGGATACTGGGTCAATAAGCCTCTCTTTAAATATTTCATTATAGTTTACCTACTACTAAAGTTAAGGGGCTTGTTTGGTCTGTACGTTTGTGATTGTACAGTCTATAATTGTCTGTCAGTCCCAACTGCCTCCTCTTAAATGTAGCTAGAAGTCTGCATTAGTACTGTTTTCTCCAGTTACATGTTTGGCCCCTAGACTCTCTCTTCCATGACCTTTTCAGGTGATGATTTTTTGGCTTCTTTGCACATGTAAAGATGGTTTACATTCTTCAGGCACTGCATGGAGTCACCTTACTATTTATACATTCCCACCCCCACCCCCCAGCATTTCTGCTGCTGTGTTAATAATTGCTACTTTTTTCTTTCCCCCCTTTAGAGACTATGCAAAAGAAAAAGGGATAAATTTTCCCCATCCCATCTTGCCTTGTCAGCTTTCACATAAATTGTTTTGAGCTGTGTTTTTTCTAGTTTTATTAATGCTTGTTTATTAATTTAACCCTATAGTTTCTGCACCTCTTGCTCGGTTTGATTGCTTTACTGCCCCTTCACTATGATTAAAGGTGAAAATGCAACCCTTGTATTCTTGAATGGAAGAAGCTTGTCTCCACAATTCTCTATTTCTGTCAAGTGCAAGCACACACACCACTAAGGAATTCACATGTCCCAAGGAAAGCAGGATGCATGCCTTCTTTACCAAAGGAAGGGTTCTAGAAAAATTTAGATTGACAATGTGTTAGTTATTACTCAGGTGAAGCCTTTGGTCATATGGATGTGCACAGTTCCAGTGGCTGCTTATATAAAGGTATTAACAGTTACATTTGATGTGCTTGACACCACAATAATTACATTTCTTTCACAACCACCCCCCCCGCCCCTTCCTTCTATTTCTGCCTGTCCCTCAAAGGAAAATGATTATTCTACCCTGGTAGGTCCTTTGCTCTCTTTGTATTGTGTCACTTAAACACAGTAGTGGATAAACATCCTAAAACATGGTCAGTTAGCTCATGGCAAAGTCCAGCTTGCCACAGTTAGGTACCTAACAGAATAAGTAGTTCAAAGCCTTTTTTTCTAGCTCCCAGCTATGTTACGGTCTCTTTTGTACATCAAATCAAGTCATAAAGATGATAGATTTTGTGTACGTTATTCATGTGCATCCCACTTGTGGATGGACTTTAAAGTCCGGTTGCCTGCTGACAGAAGTCAACAGGAGCCAGGGAGAGGTGCCAGCTGTACAGCTTTCCTTTGTCAGAAACCTGTTGTATTTTTCTCCTTTTGTACCTTTTACTTTTCTGGCACAAAAGCTGAGCCATAGAGACCCACTTTTGCATGCAGTTTCTAATCATATACCTGTAATAACATAAATGCTTACTTTCACCCATAAGTTGTTCTGTTAAGTTGGTTCATCAACTTCCACATGCAAGTGTGTAGGTATTGGTAAGAACCACGCTGTAGTGTTTTTGGTTTTTTTTTTTTTTTTTTCCTCCTGTTTTAGTTCACCTCTATAACTTGGATACTATTGAGAAAAATATAGAACAACTTTTGTCCTAAGAAAAATGTTTTGGAATGGAGCTTACACGTACAGGGTGTAACAGAACAGTGGAGAACCTAAAAATACATGCTTGGGACAAACATTAAAGAGAAGTGAATAATTGTTTGAAAAGATCTTGAGGAAAGAATTTTTACAGCAAAGAACTAAATTAAACAAAGTCCCTTTATCCCTCCTTGTAAATGGTTTTGTATGGTGTCAAGCTTCTTTTAACGTTTAAGATGGTCTCTCTCTTTTCAAATGGAAGTGACTGAGAGGACAGAGAAAAGACTGATTATAGGCAAAATGATTTCCAAAGTGTCAGACAATGAGGATCACTTCAAGGCCATAATGAATTAAAATACTTTTCCATCTCCTAACATTCTGCAGCTTAATCTGTACCTGCATTCAGTGGAAAAAAACCACTCATAAAATGAAATACTGTGTGGTAAGAGTCATACGAAAATGATTTATAGGAAATAGCAGCCTTCGAAGTTACTACTTAACTTCTTCCCCAAAAGCTGGGATTAAAAAGTAGGTCAACATGCCTATTTAAATAGCTTATTCCACAGTGTGGTTTAAATTAGTGCTAGTGACAAGTGTATGAAGTGCTCTGCATTTTGTTTTTATAGCATATTGGTTAAATTTAGAATTGTTCAAAGTAGCTGTTATACACAAGCCTCCAGGCAAATCCTCAGATCTTTCAGTCAGTGGACTTTGTTGTTGTTTTTAAACACATATAACATGTTGGCATTGTATTTGTAAACCAGGTGTTTTATCTGAATGTGCAATTAGAGTAATGAGTGTTAATGTTGGTACAGTGGTGGAGCCTCTTGAACTGAGGAGCTACAACTTCGGCTCAAAGGGCAAAACATTTATGTGCTCTGAGCACATGACTCCCATTCCTAGTTTTGTGCAGGAATCCCTCCAGAACAGTGATTTTAATCTAGAGACAAGCTGAAACCTTTAAGTATCACTGAACAGAACTGCCCTTGTAATGTTGTTTAGTAATGATAGGTCAGGCAGCTTCGATCAGACAAATGGCCTGAGATGAAAGAGTGATTGTAGGCAAGGAAATGGCTTTTGCAGGAGCTCTGTTCTTGCTTCAAAAGCCATTCTTTGACTTGCAGTCTCCCTCTCTGCCTCTTGAGAACTGCCAGAAACAATTCTGGCCCTGAAATTCGGAGGTACCTAGGGCCAAGGTGAGGAGAGAGGTTTCCAGCCCAGCTAGAAATCTTTCTCTGTTCCTCCTGCTTTTGTTGCTGTGCAGCAGAGGGTTCTTATCTGTGCCCTGACTGCGAACATACCAGCAGAGCTGAGTGAATAATGAGGAAACCTACTCACTAGTGTTTTGACAATTGCTAAATAGAGTTTTGCTTAGATCATGTTTGTACTTATTTTATCTGCTGTGGAGCTTTTTGTGAAAAGCTGTGGGAGTGAAGTGTTTGCTCAAAAGAATACTTGCAGGGAACTATTTCCGGACTGTATTCATGATTAATTTAATCAAAAACCAGTTTTTCTCACTGTAAAAGTAGCTGATTAATGATTACGTCATAGGTGAGGAAACAGAAACAGAGAATAAATCAGTGTGTTAAATTCGAGCTCGTTCTTTTCCAGAGCTCTACATAATTCAGCTGCAGCAGCATGTCTTTAGTAGCTTTTTTTGTATCCTGCTCTCCCAGTAATGATATCCTTGTCACAGCCTCCCTCCTGCTCTGCTTTTGTATGCCATTGTATTTTATGTAGGTTCTTATTCTGCTTTTGTTGTGAGGTATATGAGTACCTTGTAAGTTTATGGTAAGTGAGGTGACTAGCATCTGTCATATTTGGCTCATTCCTTGCCTACATGAAGAATTAGATACTTAGTAGGAGTGCTTTGTTTTGATACTATTGTTTTAATTCTGATAGGAATTTGTTTCGGAGCCTTGGCCGGCTGCTGGCAAAGCCCCGTGTTTTAAGCCCGTGTAACTTTACGTTACATTTTCTTACCTGCATACTCCAACAAAACTTTTTGTCAGGTCTCCATCCTTACCTTGCTCCTGTTTTTCCCATAATTGTCTCCTAATTGGAATAGACAACTGAGAAATTGAGGCACGAAAAGAGCTGCCAATGCAATGAAGTTCTTTTCCCCCTTGCTGCAGTTGCAGTTGTTGGAGATGCCTCTCATTTGTGCTCTGAAAGCTGAGACACTGACAAAGATAAGTGAATAAGGAGGAAAATTACTCCTTTATTTTCAAAGTCATCTATCAAGTGTGGTTAACTATTCATTCTGAGCACTGTCCAGTCAGGGCGAAATACTCAGGCCACGATAAAATTTGCTTGGTAATGACCGTGTTGCTCTTGAGTCATCCCTATGTATTTGGGAAAGCACTTAAAGCACATATTTTTGTTCCTTTACAGTGGATTGAAGCAAATGATTAAGCATACTTCCAGTCAGGACTGATTTCCTGTATTGGACCTGTGTCACAAACATATCTTGATAGAAATGTATCACATAATACTCCTTTTTCCTCCTTCTTACATGAATAGTGAGTTGAGTTAGTTACCATATGGCAGGGTTATATGATGCCACAACTAGTTACTAGCATAAAAAGTCATTTGAACATATATTTTGTGGAATGAATTGATTTGGCAATTCTTTACAAATTTCTGTGAGAAACTTAAAGAACTACCTCTCTAAAGACTAATCATAAGATATGATGCTATCTTGAAAGGTTATTTAAATTCAAAGAACCCTTTAAGTAATTAAGTTTTAGAAACTTAAGAGGTTTAAGAGCCGAAGGAATAAGTCTTTATTTGAAACAGTATCAATTCTTATTAAATTTGATGAATCTGAAGGATATTTCAGGGGTATCTCCTGTTTAGCATTGAAAGAGGAACTCTAAAGATGCTCTGAGGATTTACTGCTACAAGAATATTGACAAATTACTCTGTCTCAGCACTAATGGACTACTTATTCATGAGCTGAAGATGAATATCCTGTTTTCTTGTGCAAGGAAGCAGAAGCATACAGGTAAGAAAGCCCAGAAAGAATAGATTCTGCAATACGGCATGAAGACTGACAACAAACCCATACCTTTCCCACACAGTGATGACCTGATCATGACTGAAATTATGAAGTTCCACCAGGAAACTGGATTAAAATTTTAAGATGGTGTGTTAAGTAAAAATTGAAACAGTAGCAAAACCTGTATAAGGTAAATCTGCTTAAAACGTGGCCCTATAGAGGGTTTGTAGATCAAACGGAGATTTTGGACAAATAATAAGACTTGATTGGAGTTTCGTAAGCATATTAATGGATGACTATCTCTCCCGAAAATTCAGATACACTTTTGTTTATCTGATGTCATAGGACTCAGGTACAACCACAGATATTTGCCATTTATAACTTAGTAGGTTTTCCATAGTAAATGAAGAGGCCTTCCACAGATTAGTGAGATTTCATTCCCTATCTCTAAAGGTTTATTTACCTAAATTGTACCCTAAAACATGTTTCAATTTGGAGAATTAAGAATCTTGAGGCTGAGATTAACCTCATTGTTAGAGGTCCCATCTGTGACTAAAGGTTTTATCAGGAAAAAAGATGTAAATTAGGTAGCTTTTGTTTGTGTTCTATTTTTTCTTTTCTTTTCCTTAGCAGTACTACAACAATCGCAGCTAATCACTGCTTAACTAATCATTTGGCTTCTCTTTAATTGTGAAATTTCCTGAGTTGTACAACCAAATTCCATGATGGTCCCATCTGTGAGTTTTTCTTGAGACACAATTATTACGACTTGCACTGCTGTGTCTTGTTTCTCTAGGCCCTTTTTGGTAATCTTCTGAATAAAATTCCTTGATGCTTAACTATATGAAGCACCTTCTTCTGCTCCTAATATCTCATCTAGGAAACCAAATAAATAATCCCCAGTGTAATTCCTTAGGAAAGTGTTTCTCTGTGAATGGGTTGAGTGAGCAAGGCTTGAATAATTGACATTGGATTTTACAGTCCAGCTTACCTGTAATGATGTTACAATACATGATCCATATAACTTTGAAATATTTAAATCTCTAAATTGATCTATTGTTGTTCATTCTGCCTCTGTTACATTGCTTGATTTTTGTCTCTCACAGTGCTGTCATGGTAAAAGGAAATAAATATGCTCATGCTCTAATAAACGATTAAGCTTTTTGTTATGCTGTCATTAGTCTTTCCACAAAGGTGAGGCAAACTGGGCTAGCCAAACAACTGTTTCTCGCTACTTCTGATATGCTGAGATGGCTCTAGGTAAACTAGACATTTCTATTTTGCTTCAGGTGCTCTTGACATGTGCTGCCTTTCTTAATCTGTAGTCCTGGAAAGAGTCCAAATCACAGGGAGCTTCGCTTTGGAGAAAGGGTTATTAACAGGGTAATTTGCTAACATCTCTGCTGTTTTCAATCCTGTTACTCTGTTTTGCTAGTGGGTAGATACAACAAAATCGCACTGTCTGGTACCTGGCCAGGAAAGTCAAACAGCTAAGATTTTTGGTCATGAAGTAATTTCATTTAGATATGCATAGATGTAGTTAATTTAAGATACATACACCTAGTACTTACATTGTCATGTTTTGTGACTCTGTTAACTTAGTACAAATAAAACTAACAGTTTTCATCTGAGCAAATGGGTTCTGTCTAACACAGTGTCATGGTTTAACCCCAGCCAGCAACTAAGCACCATGCAGCCACTCACTGACTCCCCCCCACCCAGTGGGATGGGGGAGAAAATTGGGGGGGGGGAAGTAAAACTTGTGGGTTGAGATAAGAACAGTTTAATAGGACAGAAAGGAAGAAAATAATAATGATAACAACAACAATAATAATCATAAAAGAATTGGAATATACAAAACAACAGGTGATGCACAATGCAATGGCTCACCACTCGCCAACTGATGCCCAGTCGGTTCCCGACTGGTGATCGGTGATCCCTCCCAGCCCCACTGCCCCCAGTTTATAATCTAGACATGACATCACATGGTATGGAATACCCCTTTGGCCAGTTTGGGTCAGCTGTCCTGGCTGTGTCCCCTGCCAACTCCTTGTGCCCCTCCAGCCTTCTTGCTGGCTGGGCATGAGAAGCTGAAAAATCCTTGACTTAGTCTAAACACTACTTAGCAACAGCTGAAGACATCAGTATGTTATCAACATTCTTCTCATCCTGAATCCAAAACATAGCACTGTACAAGCTACTAGAAAGAAAATTAACTCTATCCCAGCTGAAACCAGGACACACAGAATTAACATGACATGAAATTTTGTACGAGGATTGTCCTTTTGAACTAAAACAAAAGGGTAAAAAGAAGTGCCAACAATTTTAGTAGCAAAGCATACAAATTAATTTCCTAGTGATTCTCCTGAGTATCTAGGTATGATTCAATTAATCTCTCATAAATTTGCGTGATGATTCCCAAACTCTTATTCCCAAACTCTTATTCCCAACTGTATTTTTAAACCCTGGTGGTTTCACCCAGCATTGGCTAGAGCCACCTATGGTGAGCAGTCATCTATGTTTTCGTGGTGCTTTGCCAGCTGTGTTTGGAGGCATTTTTTGCCTTTGCCTTTGCTCCCCTCTGTCAGAATCAAGCACAGTGCAGCTGATGTATTTAGGACTCTGGCTCCACTATAAAATTATAAGTGGTTTTTCTTGTGTAGCTAAGGCTGCGTTCCCCCAGAGGTACAGGCTTGGGCTTAATCTGACTCAACTCAAATGGCCCTGCTGTCCTAAATGGGCCTGTCCATGCACATGGGTAAGCTTATACCTAAATACCTGCAAAAGACTGGCTTGAAGTTTAACCTAAATCACTAATGATATTCTGGAGGCAACAGATTCCTTAATCATAAATTCTCTGAGGCATTATGTTTTCCTTTATTTTTATTTATTTATTTTAAATTAAAATTGCTCTTCCTCTTAGAAATGCCATTGCCATGAAAAAAAAAAAATGATACAAGCTGACTTGATCATAAATTCTGGGAGGCACAACTTCTGGTAAAACCTGTAAGTTGTAAAGATTGCAACACTTCAAAATTCTTTTGTCAGGAACTGTCTTTATTTTAATTTCTTTTTTTCTTCCTACATTATTACTGTCCCTACAGGAATGATGGATGACAGAGAATGATGTTCCCATTAACTTAAATTGTTACCCATAAACCCTCCAGAGATTTCTAATTAATATGGAAGTTTACTAGATTGGGCTCATTGCGAGAGCCTGCTCATGGTGCTCTGTATTTTTACCAATGCAGTCCAGAAGTCCATAAATCTTCATAGCTCTGGGATTCCCAATATGTTTCATTACAATGAAAAAGTGGCATCTGATTCAGGGAGTGTAAGTACTATATAGATGTTCAATAAAGTATTTCATTCTTCACTGGTGAATTACAGCTTTATGGCACATAAATAAAGCAAAGCAAGGAGAACTAAAATATGAGGAATAGGTGTATATCGCCCGTGTTATCTGGAATGAAATTGTTTCTGCTGTGATGACAAATTTCTCATCTTCAATTTGCATTCACATCTTGTGTTATGCTGCTCTAAAGGCAGCTGTTTGATGTTGTTATACATGAACTCAAACAGTTAAATAACAGATTCTGCTATCCTCCAACTTTTCATGGGAGAAATAAGTCAGACTGGGTCAGAGACCAAGGGGTATAGTTTATCAGCCTGGTAAAGTTTGAGAAGAAACAGTATTTTTTAAGAATCAACTTTATATAGTTAAAAGAAATGAAGATTTTGGACACAGAAACTCTTTGTTGGTTGATCAGGATAAGAATCTTTCAATCACCTATGTGTTTTTATTTTGGGAGTTATTAGTTAATTTTGACCAATCTGTATTCTGGAGGATGCTCTTGCTCCTTACTGATTCATGATAAAAATACCCTCTTGAATGTAAAGATGATGGGTATAAGACTTTACCCCAGGAAGGAATTTGGCTGCCTGATAAGAAGCTGGAGATTATGGATGGTTCAGTATTCAATTATCTGTTTAAAACAAAGCAAAAAACCCCACAAAAGCCCGACCTGTCAGCATTAGATACAAGAAAGCTGTGGGACGTAGCACCTCTATCCAGTCATGTGGGCTTAGACTTTGGTGTGGTTTTAACTCTGAAATTGCTTTCACAGGGCCAAATATGTTAGCTATTCAATCACGGTGATTTATTTAGCTACTTCTGAAGGTATTGTGAAATCCAAATATTCTTGGCTGCCTAGCAAGGCAGCTGGATGTCTGGGGCTTTCCGTGATTTGAGAAAGGTGTCTGTAGGAAGTAATGTCTGTAAGAAGCAAGTGCCCTCAACTTTTCTTCTTGGCAAAATGATTGTCTTGGTGATGGTGGTCACAGCAATAAAGATGTTTCAAACCAGCACCAGTGCTCCTCTGCAGCTTAGTGACTGAAGCCCAAGCATCGCAGCTGTTGATGATGTTGGGGGGATGAAGCCAGCAGGAGTGGTAGACATATAGCAGATGCGTGTTGCCAGGCAGCAATGATGAACGCTTTCTTCCTCATTCCATGTTGGTTCTGGGGCTGTGTGTAGTACAGCAGCTGCAAAGAACTCTGGTTTCTTTCTTCTTTTCTTATCCACAACTTTCCTTTGAACTGTATGGAAAGAAACCACACTAGAAGCTGTGGACTCAGGTTTGGGGATGTGGACCTTAAAAAAACCCCAACAAACCAAAACCCACAAAAAAACCAACCCCCCACCCCCAAACAAAACCAACCTCAAACAACAAAACAAACACCCCCAAACTCTGATGAAAAACAAACACATGAACAAAAAAGCCCCCCCCTTTAAAATGGTATAAAGATACTGACAAGACTTGCTTTGTTCAGCATCAGCCCATGATGGGTTTTGCTGTTGTGATATGTGAATTTTCCTAATTCAATCACTAGGGTAATCACTTAGCAAAAGTTGTGATGACAGAAGTGAAAAAGATTTCATAGATCATCAAATCCAAGCTGCTGTGCTAAGCATATTGTCATATCACCCTATTTATAAATGTGCCAGCTCCATCAAAATAGTTTAGGATGTTTGCTTCTCTTATCTGTATGAACAGTGTGTCTAGTCTATGCTTATTTATGGCTTGGTTATATCCATTGGCTCTTCAGTCTGCACTGCACTTCAACAGCTCTTTTCTCCCTCCAATGTTCATACCCTGGTGTGTTCATACGCAGCAGTCCAAAGACTTATCTCCACCATTTTTCTTTTTTTCTGAATTTTGTGCCTTTTATGTAAGGTAACCTTTGTTCCTCTGATCATCTTAGCCCTTCTCTGACCTGCAATAGTCTTAATTCATCATGAAAACAGGTAACTGGATTTTGTAAGCTTAATTCTAGATGAGGTCTTACAAAGGTAATACATAGTGCTGGCTTCTTATACTATGTATGATGTGTCATAGGATTGTATTTGTCTTTTTTATGTCTGTACTTACGGTTCATGGTCACTGCAATCTGTGTGACCAGGCATTACCAGCCAGCGAACTCTGAGTTTTTAGTAGAAATTCTTGTTATGTGCTAAGACTGTGTCTGTATGATGAGACCTAATGTTGCCTTTCCTTTCGCAGCTTGAGGAAAGCAAGCCTTAATGGACAGGCAGGAAAAGATGCAGTGCACTTTGGTCATATTCTTGATTAGCAAGGGTCAAGGTTGCAGGCTGCAACCTCTGTAGGTTGCAGAGTCTGGAATGCCCATGCTATTTTGTGAATTATTTTATCAATTTTATTGCATTTATCTTGCTTATGTTCTCTGCGTTTTTCATATTGCCCTATTGTGTCATCAGTACAACTTATTATATTCACAACACTAAGTGGCTTGATATGATTTAAACAGGTGCTCCCATCTTCATGGATGAGAAGTGTGGCTGAAATCTTGGGTGAGACAGTTCTCTATGTCATTGTTGGCTAGATATGAAATAGTTTCAAATTTGCCTCGGTCAGTCTGTTTTTCTTTTTTTTTTCTTTGTGTTTCTGGGCTCAAATAGAGGTATAGAATATAGAAATGTTCAGGTGGCCATTTTGGCATTTTTTGGGGGGTCTGTTTACGTCTGGAAAGAAGACTTAGGATCAAGATTACTTTATTTGACAAGTTGAGTTCTTCCTAGGAGACTATACTTACTCCTAGTATTTCATACATAACTGGACAGAAGAGCTCCAAATACCCAATGTGTTAGTGGTCTTGGTTAATAGGAGTTACCATAACTCTAGCAACTGTCTCTTCACTAAATTTAGAGGTTAAATCAAGAGACACTGCATTTGGCTTACACGCAAGATTGAGGTCAGGGTATGTGTGCTCTGTTCTCATCCCTGCCACAGATCTGCTGGATAAGTGTGGGTCAGACTCTGCCCTTTAGTTTCTTTGTCTATAAACTTAAACATACATCATCAATTTAACAGTTCATGACACCTTACAATTTAAGTTCAGCCATGGCCTCTGCCTCAGGGGTTTCAAATCAAGTGGCATGTTAAGGTGTATTTGGCAATGTTGTAAAAATGTGGTAATGATTATATTAAGTCAGTGAAAGGAAAAAAAAAATAGAAGAAATTAAATACATTCTGTAAGTTCCTTCAAGTTCAGCAGCTGAGAATCATTGAAAGTGGGGTTTTTAAGGTTCTTTGCAGTAAGTCATATCTTGTGGCAGATACACTGACTGTACTTGGACTGAAAGACCATAACCAGTTATCTGGGTTTTAGGAAGCAGAAGTGTTAGAAGAATGTCCATATTTAATTTTTGAGTGTCCCATTCCTTTCTTCTTTCAAGAGTTTTGTCAGCTGCTTTCTAAGACCAATGTGCCTTCTTCCCCTCATCGCTCACTGCCAGGAGGGTAACGAGGCCTGACTTGGAAATGTTGTGTGAGTGGCAAGCAGCTGAGCAGTCTGATTCAGTATATTGCCTCATACAGCACTGTAAGTCTGGCAAACCTAATTATACTCGGAGGGATAATGACAACTCCATATGGAATGGAAAATTGTTTGCATGTAGATTTTGCTTCTTAACTCTTCTGGTCTTCCTGTACTTAGCAGGCAGGCACCAGCCTCCAAAGCTAACAGCGATACTACTTCTTGTCCAGCTGGCATGGAAGACTTGACTTCACATAAGCCAGCTGGCCTATCTCCTTGCCTCCTTTCACCTAAGAGAGCGAAATATGTAATCCTTGAGATATGACCAGCCTCTTGGAACTTATACCTCTTTCTGGGAAACAATTAGCATTATTAGTACTCTCTATATGCTTTGCTTCAGAGATATATAAAAAATATAAATACATATCCATATGTATGTATATGCTTTATCTATCTATCTACATGCAGAGAGGTTAAAACTAAAATGTATAGCAAAGAAACTTCAAGCTTACAAAGATAAATCCAAAAAAAGAACCAGGAAATGAAAACCCAAGGTACTCTGTTTTCATTTTGACATGACTATCTTACTTCCCCTACACTGCATATGTGGTAGCTTTAATTATCAGTTGGATTGTTTAAACATGCAGCTAAATTTATTCCATATACGTACTCAGAGGCATTGATATTAGGAAGATCAGACTATTTTCATTTCCTGTATTTGGGGATTTAATTTATTACTCTTCAATATGGCACTAGTGGTTTTTGTACTTATTTTCCTCTCTCTAATAAATACAAATAATATGGAGAAAGATAAAAATGGCTTTTTTAATAACATTGTTTTATAAGTAGTCCTGCTAGGCTCTGAAAGTCACATCTGGAACAATGAATCAAATGGGACATTATAACATTTACTGATGCTGCTGTTTGGCTGAATCTTGATTTTTGCAGGAGGCGGCAATGTATCGGTCTGAGCCATGAATCTTTCCCAGGAGAATGTAGAATTTGGAGACAATTGAAAGTGATAAAGACACACAGAATTCCACCTATTTGGGTGGAGTGCTGGGGCAATATTGGTGATATCTCATTAAGTTGTAGATGCTTCTTTTAAGGTCAATTGTTCCAGCCAATTCTGACGAGCTCCTTTTAATAGCATGGGAATTGAATGACGTTATTTTGTATCTCCCCTTTTGGCTGCTCAAAACTTAGAAAACGTTCAAACGAAGCAATTTTAAAATTATCCAAGCTTGCAAAAATTAAATTAAAAGCATGACATAAAAGCACTTTAAAAAGTGCTAACTGTGGATTCTTGTCTTGTATCTCATGAACAGCAGATGTGGCACAAACCTCTAGCAATAATCTGAGATGCCTGCCATGCAGAGCTTTATTAAAAGCAACGAAGAAAACCCCTTACCTCATGTAAACAACTGATGTTGTTTGTCCACTGAATGCCTACTCCTGGTGGCACCGAGTACCTTAGTTTATGTTGACTAAACCAAGAAGGTCTTTATTCAATTAAACCTTTAAATAAGGCTAAATATTTGCTTAAAAAAAGAAAAAGTTAGAAAGTGCAACTTTCTTCCAGGGTAATGAATGAGGATTGTGGCAATGAAATTGTTAGAATGCACTTACTGTTTGAAAATTAACAGTAAATGAAGGCAGGATTTAGAGTAATTACAACAGAGGGGCTACAGATTTTAGGTTATTACAGTCTAAACTAATGTAATGCTACCCATCTTGCTCCATCAGTTTCCTTAGAGCAATGTGTACAGTGTTGTCTAATGACTGTAACTAGGTAACTAGTCTTGGCTGTTGATCAAAGCAGGGGGCTCACACAAAGGGTCTCAAAGGATATCAGACACTGTTTGTGCTGAGGTTGCTGATCATGCATTGCTCAGTGCTCTCATCTGTTCTGAACATTTGTCATCTGCTCTGTCATTTGAGATCTGTGATCTCCATCTTGGTGAAGAAAATAGTCCCTCAATGCTTATTGCAACTGGCATTGTGAGTAATATATATTTAGGATGCTGAAGATCAAGCAAAACAGATCACGTGATATCAAGAAAAGATCTCAAAGGCCATCATATAAGACGGTTTTATAAGCCGACTTTGGAAATTTTTGTCTACATTGTCAAACTTACAATGATAAATTGAAATAAATAAATATGAAGTAAAAATAGGGTGTTTGCTCCTGATGAAGTGGCCTACTTAAGGTCTTTGCATCTTTTGCAAGTTTTAACTGCTTCCACTGGACGCAGTTCTTACAGTTGTCTAGCACCCAAATTATTTGCAGTTGTTTTTCAGCCACAGCATCCTTCAACGGGATCTACAGAGCTATATCCAGGAATGTACCCAACCATACTGAGCACAGGAGATCTCTGATGCTAAGTAAGATGTCTCATGTTTGGATTCCATCCATAAAAAGGGATGTAGTGCAATTCCTAAGCCCTAAGACTTCTAAACCACGGATTACATTGTGAAGGTTCTTTTGAAATCTGTTGTTGGAGATGACTTCCCTGAGGATTACTGGCAAATGCATTGTATTTATGGGGGTACTCCACAATTTAGATGGCACAGATGTGGTGACTCTTTCATTCTAATTTATCCTAGTACATGGTTTATAACATCCCCCCAGATTACTTTTTGACGTGCAATTTTTCATGTTTGCTCTTCTCGCAGAAATGATTTTTTTTTTTTTTTTTTTTTTTCCCCCAAAAAAATCATTTTAGCTCTGAGCAAGCTGGGTGTGAAAAGGATTGTTTTGACACACTTTTATGCTCTGGTTGCTCCAGAAGCATTTAAATCTGAAAACTGCAATTGTGATGGATAAGTCTCAGCCTCTCAGATAAGGTGTCATAAGCACACAAAAAGAACATTAAAAGGACATTAATTAAGGTTGTGAAGTTAAGTGCTTGCCAAAACAAGTTATGTAATGACAGAATGAACGTTGGTAGTGAATCCTTAATTCAGCCCTGCTCTGTGTATATGTTATGCCAACTTTTAAGTGATAATGTACTATTTTTTTTCATGACCTGTCTTTTTCTCACCTGGTATTGTCTTTCCTTACTGAGTTTCTTTTACAAAATTTGTCTTTCCAGATCCAGTTTTATTGCACAGTAATTCTTTGATTTATCCATCCAGACCTCTCATTTCTACCCCATCCCTGACATTTCCTTGCCTTACATTCTTACTTTCACCTTCACTCCTGAATATCTCTGTCTTTTTTTCAGTCTGCTGCCTTATGTCATCTTCCTGCCGTTGGCCAAGAAGAAATGAAACTGTAAGGAACAACAACAACAAAATCCACATCATATTTCTTAGGTACCTATCTTAAGGTGTAGAGAACTGATTTACGCATGGGAATATGTTTGGGAACAAACTTTTGGAGGAGGGATGGAGGGGAACCGTTCCATACTGTGGCCACAGTCCAGCATCTCCCATCCTTTTGTCCTGCAGGGCCTTTTGCTATGCTGTGTGCTTTGGGATTTCCAGTGGGGGTTCAGCTTGTTTATTTTGATTGCTGATGTACTGAGTTTTCTAAGACTGTGTTAATAGATGAAGTCAAAATGTTAGAAAGGCCTGCTGGAGGAAGCTACCTAGAAAAAAAAATCTGAGACAAAAACCATTGTTGGTATTCTTCACATATTTGTATTTCAACAAATATATGTGAGCATGCTAATTTTGTGTGCAACTCCTCTGTGAAACCAAGCGCTCCTTTCACTCTTACCCACTTTGTGTGTTTCCCATCCTTTCCCTCTATCTTTTTATTAAACTGACTTTTTCTACGTTCTCTTAAGTTAAATTAGTTTAGGTCTACGGGGAAGGTTACTGTGTGTATGTGGCATCAACTGGAACAGCCCCCTGCAGGTTTGTGGGGCATTGCTGGTCTGTGCTCTGCACTCCTGCTATGCTTAGTGATCATTGTGCTAGGAGGTGTGAACACACTGAACAGACCAGTGAGCCCAGCTCACTGGGTGAATTTTAACCTTAATTTAATTCAGGAACTTCCAGAGCTTTCTCACTGATATTGCAAAAAGCTAACTTACATTCTTAATTTTCTACACTGTAAGTAGATCTGGCTAATTTCTTCCCCAGCTGTTTAATTTGCAAAGGGGGCTGTCATTCTGTGTTAAATAAAACTGGAAAAGAAGGAACCCAAGGAAGATCTGTGTAATGATGAAAGTTCGTTCCAGTTCAAAGCTGCTCTTGATATTTGGTGTGATCCAAAATCTCCTGATGCCAGAGGAAACACTTCCATTGATGTCATCAGATTTCAGATCAGGGCCAGTGTGCTCATCCCACTGCTCCTCTGGCCACTGCTCTGGTACCTGAATCTCTGGGAGGATGGGCTGTGCCAATGGCATTTAGAGAGACCCCACTCCTAATTCCCCCATGCCTAGTACCACATGCAATAGATGCCCCCCCCACTTGTATAATTATCTCTATCTCTTTCTCCCCCCAAGTATTTAATGTGAAATATTTTTGTCTTTTTTTCAGCATAGCCTTGCTTTTCCTTTGCTTTCATGAGGCCAGATGTGCATGGCTTTGTGTAATCCACCGGTGTCATGGACAAGGTCTGCGTGGTCCTCGCTGCCTGGTGGGTAGCTGTCCCCTAAATCTGAGTTTCTGGCTCATTCAGCCAGGAACTGGTTCCTGGATAGTCTCTTTGGACTCATTGTCTGACCCTGGACATGCTTGTTGGCCATTGACACTCTTCGTGCTTTTATATTTAAAAAAAAAAAAAAAAAAAAAAAGAGAGAAAAAGTATGTTTTGAGAATTCAGGCAGTTATATAATGGATGAGTCGGGGTTTCCAGCGATCTGCTCTGGTATTATTGTATGTTATATGCTCAGGCACCAAACCATGGTCTTGGCAAGCCCCATGTCCCAATCCAATATCGGGGAGGGTTCTTAAACGATCCCGAGAGCGAGATTAAGACGCAAACGAGGTCAGATGCTGTACAACCTTGCAAGTTTTATTTCCTATAGCAACTGATAATAGCGGTAGGACAGAGGGAAGGAGAAAGGAAAAAGAGGCAGACCTAAGCAAGAAAACGGGAGAGAGAGGGAGAGAGCAAGACTAGTTACCACCACCACGAAGCCAGCAGTCTCCCGTTGACTCGGTCCTGATGCGGGTGATGGAGGGTCCAAGTCCGGGTTCCAGCCAAAGTTCCAGTCCCAAGAGCTGCGGGTGCTTCTTCAGTTGCCTTTTCAGTCTCTCCAGTGTCTTCCCCCATCTTGAGAGGGGAGTACGCAGTTCTTTTATTGTCCCAGTCCCCGGGATTTCCCCAAAAGGTCTGCCCCATGTTCTTTCATGGTTGCATGCCCAGGTATTCCCGGTGGTTTCCCAGCTTGGTAGGCACTGCTAGCTTCGGGCGGATATGGTGGTTTCCGCAGGGACTTTTTGCGCGTACTTCCCCACAGCGACAGAATGTCAAGGCTCTCTGCAGCAGCAATGTCGAGACCAACATTTCCAGCCAACACAGTCTCTTACACCCCACCAGAGTGTGGCCAGCCCTGGGGCTGAGAGGAGCTCCCTGGTTGAGGGTGTGAGATCGGTGGTCTCCTTTTGACTCTGCTTGTCAGGGAAATGTGCCTCATTGGACAGTATCATGGCTGAATTGATTTCTCAGTGGTCTTATGATCCATATTGCCATTTGGTGTTGCTGATCATACTGTTTTCTCTTTTGCTTCATCTGCCTGTTTTTTCCTGTTTTTTCCTGTTTTCTCTTCCAGTTTACTTTTAGAGGGAGGGGGATGGAGACCCCTGTCAGATAGTCTGTCTGCTGGTTAAAAGATGCTGTTACTGTTAGCTAGCCAATCTCTTATATAAGTTCAGTGGACAAAGACACAAGAATACTTTTCTTGCTGTCAGAGCAGAGCAAATATTTAACTCAACTCTTTCCAATACCTAAGTGTTTTCTCTGTGATTTTTAACAACTGTTGATAACAGATTAGCTGCTGTGGTAAAACTTTGCTTTATGGACTATGTACTATTTCGGGCTCTGTGCTGGTGGGTGAAGAGAGCTGGTATAAGTCACTTTCCTATTCTGAATCTGTTCTCCCACATACAGAAAGAGAATAAAAATGCTGGCTGCCTTTCTGATATGCTTTGAAATCTACTGCTGAAAAAGTTACTTAAAAGTTGGACATTATCATCTATAATTATAATCAAACCCATATGAGCATTATGCATAAGAAGGCAGCCTGATAGCATATATGGCTGTAAGTGTGAAGAAATCAGGAAATTCCAACCCCTGCTGTAGATATGCTGCAGGCATTTTTAAGCACAGATATTAGCTGTTCACTCTGTCATTAAGGCAGAGAACATGGTGAGCTGCATTGCTACATGTTAAAATTCCTCCCTGTATTTAATTTCTCTGCCATGATTTTGCATTAGCATAATCCTTTGACCTAAATATGAAAGTATTAGCAAAGGACTGAAAACTGAAGTCAGGCTTAGAGTTGAATGTCCTGCTACATTTTGTGAATGGCATTAGTTTGGGGGAGGAGTGGGGGGGAGTAGGAACTCACCCCCCCAAAAAATCTAGAATTGGACCGCAGAACCCAACTTACTTTCTGAAGATACAGCTTCTCTTTTGATGTCTACAATTTTAACTCCTATTGTGGCACAAGACAGAATTGCATGAGCACCTTGAATGTGCTCTTGGGCATCAGGTTACTTCTGGAACTTCTGTCTAAAACATCAGCTTTTTACTGGCTTACAAAAGCAAAAAAGTTTTGTTATCTCAAATAAACATCAAAAACATTATAAAAAAACCTATCAGTTACTGTTGATTTAAAAACTATTTTTATCTTCTGAACATACCTGAAGCATGAAGTGTCAAATGTGAATCTTTGTTATTTTCTGATTTCAGATGAACTGGATAAATCAGCATGCAGCAGTTCTGTAGATGAACAAGGTTTCAGATTTACCTCCAAAACTTCAGCTGCTTCTTTTGCTAGTCTCACTTCCCTTGCTGATCTTGCCTGGACATCTCAGGACAGTCCAAAGTCATGTACAAGCTGCTATCTGATAGACCTACGTTATAAAGGTTGGTTCATCAAAACGAATGCCTTCTCCCTTATTAGATTTTTATTTTATGATTTATTGGTTCCAGTCCCTGGCATCAGCGCAGTAAACTTCATTTAATATGTGTTACATAGAATATCCCTGAGATTTTTTTTTTTTTTTAAAGAAAAGAAGGAATGTCTTTTTTGTAACTATACTGGCTCATGCTCCTTGGTAAAGGAGCAATAAGGTTGCTGACTGCATGATTCATCAATCAGGAAATGCTTGTGCAACCCTGTTCTGTTCTCCTCTTTGTCTGCATCATAATACTAGCTTATTGCATTTCACTGCCATTTTATAAAACTCAGAACAAATGCTTGTTTGCAAGTGAAGCAGATTACACTCAGATGGTATAAATCAAGATAGTAAAGTGAAGTTGAGACTCTTTTTTTTGTTGTTTTTCCTGAACTGCAAGCATTTCTTGCTACTGTCAGTAATAATAATATAATGACAGTAGAAGCAGCATCTTGAGGTCTCAAAAGGATTATGACCATATTGCGTTACACACTTCAAATACACCTGATGAAGTGTTGTAAAGTTATCTGAAAGGGGATTGAGTCTTGGGGGACACACAGAGCACAACCGGATTTGTTAGAACACCTTTTATAAAGTTGTTTTTTATTAATAGACTTGAGCTGTTAATAGCAGAAAACTATTGGCACTGTTCATTCACTTACTCTTTTGCACAGTTCACACACCTGCACACAGCTGGAGCAACAGTGAGAGGCCAACCCCACTGTACGTTTACTCAGAAGCGGGTGGTCATCCTGACACAACCATGGTTTCTAGACAGGTGTTCAGAAGCTCCTTTGAGGTCCCTTGTGCCAGCAGGTGTGTTATACCTCTAGTTTCTGTCTGCGTGTAGCAGCCCATTTCCTCTCTTGGCATGGTCCGAGTTAACCCACCTCTGGTTGATGGACACATTCACCAGCCTCTTGGTGTCTTCAGTTTACCAGTTTTTGGGAGACTTTCACGTGCTATCTCATGGCACATATGCTTCCACTCTTCACCCGCTGTTTTCTGGTGATAGTTACTCCATCCACATGTGTAGGTCCCTGGGGAGCCCGTTCAGGCAGACTCGTGCAGAAGGGTTTTCGTGGCAAAAGCAGCATTGCTGAGGCACTGACCGTGACTGAGAGAGACTGAGAACGTGCGTGGGAGAAAGGAAGAAATGACCCTGTTTTGTAGCTGGGGAACTGGGCCACAGCATTTTACTGACTTGTCTCACCCCTGGCAGGAAGCCTGTAGGAAAGCTGTGAACTGAGTCCAGGATGTCTGTGTCCTCCTCGCTCAGCCCTTTGCTCTGAAGAATAATTGTCTCTGCAGTTTTCAGCTCCTGTTGCTCTTTTTGTTCTGCTGCAAGATATGCAGTCACAGCGTACCTGCTTTCCTGGATTTACTGACACTCTGGAAATAGGCTCCAAGATCTGAGGAAAACCTCAAAATGTCTGAGATCAGGTCTCTAGGGCTTGGTTGGCATGCTCTTACTGTGACTCAGCCTGAGCTGCTTGTTCTTCTCAATGAACTAGTGACACTTTTTCTAGTCCTGAATGCACAAAGCATGGTTAGAAAAGGAGAAACCCAGAGACGTCGGGTGTTTGAAGGGAACAATTACTTAGAAAAGTCTATTTTCCCTATGACTTTCACCCAACACATCTAAAGTATTTAGAAGAAAAGGAAGAATAGGATAAACATTTGTAAGAAATTAAATCCAGAAGGAAGACTCAAAAAGATTAAGAAAAATTATTACTGAGGCTGTGATTCAATATAATATGTTTTGCAGGAGTCACTTTGTTTTACCAACCCTTGTCCTTCCACTGTTCCCCAGCCCAAGTGCTGAAAACAACAGTTGACAAACCCTTGTTTTTATTTCACTCTAGATATTACTAATATTTCTTTAGATAACACTGACAAATGTACTTCAGGATAGTGATTTTGACTACATTGATTTGGTGGTGATGGTGTCAGCATTAGATTCTGCTGAGGATACAAGTCATGATGAGGCCTGACATTGTAACTTCATGTTAACCTTTCCTCTAGTTCTTTCTTCCAGTCTCTGAAAGCTCATTAGGTTTTATAGAGGAAAGACTATGTGGAAATTGCTTTTATCTTTAAGTAAATTCCATTCATGTAATATGGACTGTAGTACACAGTTTATAGCTTGACCATGAAACATATGCTGGTTTTGAAAATATCAGTGTATTTTGAATGAAAAACATCTGGACCTGGCTTCCTTTTTGAACTAGGGTCTGATGCTGAGCCATTAATACTTGCAGGATCAGGCCCTTAGTCAAAACTGTACAACTGGGAAATTGTAGAATTTGTACCAGGTCCTCAAAAGAGATGAGTAAACTCCTGCATCTTTCCTCACCCCAGTTAAAAACTAGGCATGGAATGAAATGAGATCAGTCTGTAAGATCTGTTACCTGCCCCTACAGCACCTAATGCTGCACTGCACTCTCCTGAGCCTACCCAGGCCTTGGAGAAGACCTTGGTAGTTGCAGGTGACTTCTTAATGCACAGGTCAGGAGAGTTAGAGGCATTTGTGATGAAAGCTAAGAAGGAAAATTTGCAAAGACTAACTTCACTCTGTGCCTTTTCTTGTATTCCACTGAGTATTGCTATTGCTTCACTGAATCAAAAGCATAGAAATTCCTTTACATACCGGTAACTTTAATCATTTCTAGGTATTCTTCACTGAATTTTCTTAGTTAATTAGTGTCATATTTAAACAACATTTTGATTGAGTAAAGTGTCAGTTCTCCTTACCATTAAAATACACCTCAGTTAGAGCAGAATATTTGAAGTGGCTTGACAGTGCTGTTTTTTGAACCTAATTTATGCTGGTGGAAGGAAATTAATCTGAAGTTCCTAGTCTTAAAAGTATTCTGAGCCTCTTGCTTCCTTGTCCTCATACACATAGAAGTGATTAGGATAATAAAACAAATAAGCTTATTGTTTTAAACCATACCTGCAAGAGGACGTTATGCAGAACAAGGATGGATTAGATAATCAAACTGTATGTAATTAACTGAATTGGAACACCTCCTCGAGATATGAGGGTGGGATGACCTCTATGTTTGATAAATAAACAGCCTATTGCTGACACTGTTGGGAAGCAAATAATAAATTAGAGTTAGTTATAGGTATCTTTGCCTGATACTAAACTTCACATTTCACCACTGGTTGAATGTAATCTTACTGGTTTTGACTATGCCACTTGCAGCAAATTGTTCTCCTGTTTACACATGAAAAGCCATTGGACTTTCTGGGAATTTAAGGAAGGGAAAATGACACCAGAACTTGGCTTAACATAAAGTGTGCAGTAAAATTTTGGCTGTCAGATGGAACACATTTGAAAGATTTTTGCGGATGCATTTTGGATTAGGAAAATTGGTGTCCCCTCCTAAAAAGAAAAAAGAAATATTTGAGCCTTTGCTTTTGGAGCCCAAGAATGGGAACAAACTCCAGGCTATACTGAAAGATTTAGAACAGCAAATTCACGTCAGGTCAGAAAAACAGAAGGTGATAATTACAAGAAAGCACTGTGATTATTTTTTCTCATGTAATTCAGTTGGGAGTCATCGCTCAGGAAGGGCATATGATCAATAATGTCTTGTTCTGTTTAACTATTATAGAACAACTTGACTAACATCTGAGCCAGTTTCCCCACACTGCCTCAAACTTGGAATAGACAGGAGTCGAGTCTCCAGGTTGATTTAATGCATAGCTAAAGATGAGTAGCCAGAAATGGAAGGAGAAATATGGAACAGGCAAGTATTAGACTGCTTTGAAATGTTGAGACAATTTTTAATGGTGGGACTAGGTTTGCTTAAAGGTGCATTGAAATCAGTAAGAGAAAGTGCCTTACCTCCTTAAGCATTTTTTGTGAGTTGCACTGGGTTTCTGGCTAAAATGCAGGTGCTTTGCTGTCTTTGTAAATCTGTGGAAGGCTGGATTTATGTCAGGGCCCTGAGAGCACTAACGGGCCTTAATGACCAGCCTTACCTGGGACCTCCACCAATTAGAGTCTTTAGCCGCTGCCCTGAGCTACACTGGAGGAGCGCTGGTCTCTACTGCAGCCACAGTGATGCCCTGCCTGGCCACGGATCCCCTTGATGCAGACCTCAACCTGTGGACTGGCTTCTTGGCTTGAACTTGGACCTGCTTTATCACCATGGTATTTCCTTATGACTTGGACTCTTCGTTGGACCTGGCTACCATCTCGGGATCTGCCCTGCTCCCCAAATCAGGGTGGTGGATGGACCCTGGCTGGTGACACCTTGCCCTGCTGGTCCCCACAGGGACCACCTGCCACTCCTAGTTCAACTCGCTACAGGGAGCAGACTTGCTCTTGTTGCTCCCTGACAGGTTCTTGTGGTTTTTTTTGGTTTGGTTTGGTTTTGTCACTTTTCTTATAATAAAATAAATTGTATTCTGTGGACTTCTCTTTTAGTCCATTGGCTTCACAAAGTTGTTTGAACTAGATCTGATACCTAACCTTTAAACAATTGGTGCTAGATGAGCAGAAGCACATCCATGGTAAAACCAGAATTTCCCCTTCATCTCTAAGATTTGACATTATTTGAGTTTTTTGACCTAATTCTCTTTCCTGAGCTTGCCTGTTTCAAAGATTTTTCTTACAGGTCTCCTCTATTATAGATCTCAATTACCCACTCCCTAAAGACCAGATATAATCCTTTCATCTATCTTGTGTGGTTATTACTCTCTGCTGCAACAAATCAGCACAGCTTTAGCAGCTTTAGATGGATATCTATGTAATCTCTTCATGGGCTGGCCAGCAGAATCCCACTACTCACTGGTACAGTGATTTTTCATATTCATCATGTGAGTATTCAAGTGCTCAGATTTTACTAATGGGGGTACCCTGAAGAGAAGACAGTAAGCTTCAAGGAAGGCAAATATTAATCTTTGGTTTTGAGGTATTTGCTGAAAACATTTTAAATTGCGTATCTATCTGATTTTAAAATTTACAAGTTGAACCACGTTTCGTTATTTATATTAGTTGGAGAGCATTGCTAATAAAGTAGGACTTGTGTGAGGGAAGTTTCAGTGGAATTTAATTACAGGTAATCAGGGAGTAATGCCACAAAGTTAATGAGAATTTTGTCATTGATTTCACAGTGGACTAGACTTCATGAAAGATCCATCTGACATACAGAGAGGAAATTTTCCTATTGCATGCCAGTTTCATGTTAATAACTATTTGCTGAAATAATTTTAGTAATTAAGAATGTGCGAAGAGTTAGATTTATTTGCAGATGATTCACAAATACAAAACAAAAATTGACAGAATGAATTATTTGCTTTGTTCAATTCTACTCCTTTGCCTGTAACTGCTGGCAATAGCAGTTAGTATCACTAGCTCTCTGTGGCTGAAAATGTTAACCTGACTGAACTGACACAGTTCAGTCCAGAGCAAAATCTGCAGTCAAAAACTGATCACGAAGTTGTACAGCGAGTCAGGGGACTGAAGAATAAAAATACTAAGCTTGCTATTTGTGAGTGGAAGAAGGATATCCAAGAGTGCCTTCTACTTAGGGAAGCAGCTGTAGATTTTGTAATGATGCTTTTCATGGTAAATGATGGTTCCAAATAAGTATACTCCGAATATCAAAAGTCTATAAAATTTTAAGGTTTAATTGTTGCAAAATCAATAGAGTTGTAAAAAGAAGCACAGTCCATTAACATTCCCAGTCTTTATTGCACAAGAGAAGTTTTTCAGGGTTTTTGAGGGTTTTGTTTTTCTGGTTTTGGTGAATTTAAGACCTTCAGATTTGTCAGAGTGCGAATCTGAGAGAACTTCATAAAGAGAAGGGATGTTACATGACCCAGGCTGCAAATGGACTTCCCCCTTTCCTTGAGTGGAAAAATCCTTGCCCCGCCTATGTCTTTGCTGAAAGGAAGAAACTAGTTCAGTTTTCATGCCTAATTTTATTGCTGGACATCATAATAAATTTAACAAAGCTTCTCGGCTCTTAACTGTGATTCTTAACCAAGGTCAGGGTTCAGAGCATGGGGTCAGTGGTGGCTGTATTTAATATGGAGGTGCCCAAGGACGAACAAAGGGCTGTGCTTTGTGAGACAGATTTCCTCAGTTCCGAGGAATGAGTCGCCGCAGGTGGATGCAGGGCTGAAGAGGAAACATTACCCATGAGAAGGGGAGAAAAGTAGTGGCTGCAAGTGGTGAGGGAGTTCCCTGGTTCTTATCACACTGGGTGGAGCTGTGAGAGGGATGGGCTCAGGAAAGGCTGAGCTAAACCAAAAAACAGAGGACAGAGAGAGAATAAAACAAAGGTGAAAAGGATGTGAAGGAAAAGAAGGCAGACAGGCAAGATGGGACAAACAGTTAATTGCTCAGGAAAATCCAATTGCTGAGGATATTTACATATATACAGTTTAGTCTCATGGGGCTTTATTCTGATATTTCTAACACACGAGAATAACCACTCCTCCAGCTGAGGAAGTTGCTCATATCCTGTGGTGGAAGAAGCAGCTCCAGGCATCAGCTCTAGCAGAATTTACTTTTGCTAGATAAATAAAACCCACAGTAGCTGCTAAATAAAAATCATTATCACATGAGTTTCTATTATGTTTGCTCACTCTCTAGTATATGGAGTAGATATTACCAACTCATCTCCCATAAACTGCCCAGCAGGTGGCTGATAATGGCTTTAGGCTGATACCAGGCAGGATCACGATGCGAAGCAGAGTCACATCTCTAGTCAGTGTATCAAGCCACTCTTGAAACCACAGCTCAAAACCAGGGCTGTCATTCAGCATCCTCTCTGCAAGACTTTCTTGGTACTCTGAATTCACTTACAGCAGTCTTTTCACCCTTTGAGTCTTCCTTGGGCAATTTAATTCATAAAACAGACAAACAAAACATACTGTAGGTACTGCAGGTTTTTACCAATTCTTTTCTGTGTGGTTTGTTTTTTTTTTTTTAGTTCGTCATATTTCTTTTATGTTGTATATTAGTGTCCATACAATGCAGAGCAGTACAATTGTGAGACCGGAGGGCAGTCAAAAGAAAATTTTTCCCTTGTGTGCATTTTTTTTTTTACTTTTGCAGTTCAGATCTCTAAAAGAAAAGGTATGTTATTTGTGTTTCTTTCATCTTTAATGTTAAATGTAGTCTGCACTGCTGAGTTGGGTGCTGCTGCCTGGAGTACCCCTTCCAATTTATGTCATAACTAGTAAAAAAATTATGTAAGAAAGATGATGTACTGACTACTGGAAAATGATGTAGAAAACCCCCATACTCATTCCAGAATGTGAAAAGATGCTCCTAGTATCCCTTCTTATTCATTTTAAATGGCTCCCTTATTTATCTTTGTACCAACAAGCCAAGAAATAAAGTTCAGTGCAAAGAAAGGTATATTCTGGGTACTAGCAGTCTGTCTGTGTCCCATTTCAGAGGCTGAGCAATGCTGGAGGGACCCATTTTTCTGCCTCCTCTAGCTCTCTTGTTTATTCTTTTAGCCAGATGTCAAACAGAAAACCAACAAACTTCAGATGCTCTTAAAAATGATCATAATAAGGGAAGATGATAGAACATAACTGGATTGTACTCTTGCAGCTGAATTGCTATTGATTTTAGAGAATATAGAATCTCATTGCGAGATAGCCATCTCTCTAGCCCTTGGCTACGCTCTGCCACCTTGCCTGCATGGGGAAGGGTAGTACCTTGCAAATGGCTTCACTCTTTCCAAGGAGATGGCTTGTAGCATGCTGTTCTGCTTTGTACAAGCCTGGTTGCTATAATTTGTCTCTCTGATTAGTTCTTCTCCTATTGCAACCTTTAGTAGACATTATGTTGACTTCAGGTGTATAGAGCTGTGTTGTACAAGAGCAAACTGGTGATGATTTTGTATTAAATGTCACACTGTAACACCTATTTTCATGGGTATAGAAGGATCTGTTGTAGAGAAAGAAGATACAGTCCCAACCCAATGAAGTGGGAACTTATTTGAGCCCAAAGTGTATTTCACAAGTAATAGGAATATAATTCAAATACTTGTATTTTTAATATGATTTTTTTTTTTCTTTCTTGCCTTTCACCTGCAGATTTTTTTCCCAAGGAAGTTATATTTTGCTTACCTTATTTCATTTTACACATAAGGAAAGAACATAAGACAAAATATTTTTGCAAATGTTTGCTTGTGTTTGGTATACAAAGAATTTTACAAAAAAAAAAAGAATTAATCCTTTTTCAACAAGGCACAGTATACAATCATTAATTATTGTACAGATATTACAGCTTATCTGTAGTGTTCAGCCACAGCAAATAATAGTGGCAAAGTTGGATTTTGTATGGCTTTATTACTATAAAGGATATAGGACAAAGGGAAATGATACTATTTCTGGTTTAACTTTTACATGTCCATGTAAAAGAAATGTATGCATTTGTAAATTGTTTCTTTATATGGGTCCCTCTTACCAGTAGATCTTTCTGGTAAAAGATAGGGTTTTGCTGGATAGCCTATAGATGTCTCACAAGCGTATTCATGTTCTTTATTCTTGAGAAAATATTTGTTCCAGGCTGTATTAACACAAATTGTTTCCCTGTGTAGTGTATATATTTGCATAATTATGGAAATATGTCACAAATAATTCTACAAGGTGTAGCTTTCATTTTCTTCTGTAGTGATATCAAACAGCAGTATAATTATGGGGAGCAATATGTAGTGAGATCTTTAACTTGCAAAGACAAGGTGTCACATCTAATACGGTACAAATCTAATAGGGTAATAAATACAGCATGACAGCAGTGAGCCCAGACTCTGCATGCTCAGGTATACATTGGGATACATGTTGGAACAAAGCAGGAGACAGAGTTCAGGAAGCAGAAGGCTGGTGACATTTATAAAGCTAGAAGTATAGAAATTATATTCTCCTGTCCTTTGTTTTGTATGTTAGAAAAGTGCTGATGGCCCAGAATCTGGATTTTTTTTCCCCAGACATCTTGCTACTTTATTATTAAACCCCATGATATTAAAAAATAACTGGCACGCAGTTGATACTTGACTTAAACATAGATTTTTTTAATTTTTATTTTTATTAGGATTTTGTCTCCTATTTATGTAGCCAGATAGTAGATTGTGTTGACTGAACAGGTGGTAATTCACCTTACCTCTAGTTGTGTCCATTTTTGTGACATAAAGTGCAATAAACACTGAATGCATTCCAGGTTTCTTTTTCTTTTATGATTTCAAGTAGTATCACAATAAAAATATAGGAAGTATGGGTGATCTGAGTTCCAAGTATGGCTTGGACCACTCTTGGTAAGGCAGTGCATGTGATCAGCTTGAACTGCTGTCTCTGGCAGGCTCCGGGAACTCTGTCATAGGTTCAAAAGGTTTCTGCTCCTGGGATAACCTTAATGATGTACAGCTGAAAGAATCATTTGTATTGTTATTAACCGATATGAATGAGAGAACTTATGAATCGGGTTTTTAGGAGGATAAGAAAATCCTAAGCAACTGGATGCTTGAAGAGTTTGCTTTGCAGCGATTAAGTGCAGTGGCAGTTCATGTATCTGTGTTCAAGGGCCAATTTTATGCAAATAAACTTGACAGATAAATTTGGAATAAGCTATTTTTACACAATATATACAGCTTGTTAAGGATGAAGAAGTTTCTGATTTTTTCAGTCATGTCTCAGACAGATCTTGTCATTCAACAAAATTTTCCCTTGCTGATGATTTTTGTATCACGTTTCTAGTCAAAGCATTCAGTACTAGCAAGGCAGGGAAGGTATCCCAAACAAGGCTTGTAACAATATTTTGGGGAACCTAGCAAATGAAAGGCTGTGTGCGTGGAGGCATGTCGGTAACAAGCATTGGCACAAAGGGAGCAAGGAGGCAATGTCAGCGCATTAAAAGGCATATGTGCCAGTGCTTGGTAGTGGAGTTCAACTCCTCTGTAGGTAAATTGTTCTTTTTTACCAGAAAAGCAGCACGGTCTCCACTGAGAGGTTTATAGGTCCTACATGCCATCTAAGGCAGGAATTCCAAGGTTTTATCAGGCAGGAGCAAATCCTAAAAGTTCATTTAGCGGAGAAGTAAAATTCCTCAATCCACTTTCATGTCCGCATATCAGGTAAAGACTGCTTTTCTTTTTCTGCCCTTGCAGATGTGAAAACTCCCTCTTTTCCAGATGACATAAGTACTCCTGGAACAGGTCAATACAACAGCTTCTCCCCGCCAAGCAGAGTATTAGATGTAACTGGGGGAGTATACGGATCTGGTTGTACGGCTGGGGCACAGTCCAGACTCTTGTGGGATGACTCTTCCATGGGTCACTTTGGCTGCAGGCATTACCTCCTGGAGCACTGAGATGTAAAGCTTTGTTCTAGCATAACGGACACAGACACTGTAGTTGCTACAGCTCTGTGTCTGTCAGAAGCAGCTATGTGAAAAAGTTCCAGCATGGACTATACAGCAATGCTTTGTGGTCTGCAAACAGCCCCATGGGCTGCACTTCTGGAACTCCTGCACTGAAAAGGTTGTTTCTGCCAGAAGTTGTTGCATTCCAGAAAACTCATGTAAGTAATCCCAGTATCCGAGGCCATTTATAAACAGCAGACTGTTTCTGAAGTCCTTTTTGGTATATGCTTTCTCATTCTGTTATCTTGGCCTCTTTCCCTCCTCCTTGATTTGTCACTTGAGAATCCACATAAAATGAAGAATGTAGCACATTCAAAAGGAAGTTCCTGGAGCTGAAATGTTGCAGCTGTTCTGCCTCTGTGGTCTCTTAAATCAGAGTTGCAGTTTGTATTACTTGTGCTGAGGAGAGTTAAAAGCCTTAGAAAAAGTTGCTGTTGGCACCTGTGGCAGACGGTACCACCACTTCACAACACAAGAGGGGATATGAGCTCTTGAGAGCTGAAAGCACTGTAGATTTTATCAGTGTGAGCAAGGATAGTGCGTGCAGCCCCGTGAAAAGGTAGCTTGAAGTCTTCAACTTAATGGCTGCTCTTAGGGCAATTAAACATGATTTTTAACGTAATGAAGGCTTCTGGGCTCTGCAAGACATCAATATCCTGTCTGATTTCACTACTGAAAGCTATCTTAACTGGTAAACTCCTATCACTGATGTGTGGTTCAGAATGGTTCTTTCCTGAAACAACATTTCACATACTATGAAATATAAATCATTAAGCACTCCTCTTGGAAATGGATGCTTTCTCCTAACTTTTACATACCGTACTTGCTACCAGAATTCTAAGAATTTTTTCTCCCATACCCACTAATTGGACACTGTAGCTGAATACAGTGTGGAGAAATGGAAAATGAAACAAATCTGGCTTAGTAGAGTTGCTGTTTGTCTTGAGCTCTGATGAAGGCAGTTGTGGTTCTGAATGTGTTTAAATATGAAACATTGATGCACCTTTTATTCATTTTTATGTTGCTGTATGTAAGATGAAATGCATTGCCTGCCCCCTGGCCTCCTTTCCTCTGCCATCAAACCAGTTTACAGACAGGCAGCAGTCCCAGATGTACCATCTACATCTGAGAATGTATTTCTTTTTTTTTTCTTGTGCCTTGTCTTTGCAGAGACAGAATATAAAAACTGGCATATCCTGGGAGCTGGGCAGCCACATATCTTTAGATACTTTTGGAAGAACCTGTCTGTTTGTGGGACTGCACCTTGAAGATGGTGTTCAGCTGGTGGCAGGTTGGGTTGGAAAGTGCTCATTAGTTGACATCAGTTGAATTTAAAGGCCAAACCAGAAGCAAAACCCAAGTGCAGTTTGTGGTTAAGGACTCATTCAGTAAGTTAGTGTCTTTCCTTTTTTTTCTTGCACTTGTTTTTTAACTAATTATGGTTATCTTATTTGATTAATTGAACACAACTAGCTTATTTAGAACTGGAAATTTGATTTCTGCTGCATCAGACTTGACATCCACTTCAGAGACATCTCTCTATCAGGGAATGGCTTCTTAGAATCAACCTCAGGATTACATTACAGCTCCTGCCTGCACTAGAACTGCTGTGTGTCAGGAGGTCAGCATAAATAGTGAAAATCTGTAGTCTGGAATAATCCGACCTGACACAAACAACCTAAACCTACATTATAATTAGTGTGCTGAAACTTAATTCCTTGCTAAAGCATACTGCTTCTCTCACTTGGGAATGTAAAAGTGCTTATAAATCTAATTAAAATTCTTATTTGAAAAAGAGATGATCTAGGCTTGGACTCACTTGGGCATTTAACCTCTTGAATATAGAAGGATCTGTTCTTATAGGTAGGAAGATATTGATAATAGCAGATAGTATGATAACATAATCAGAAAATCAATTCATTAAATGATTTTACAAGGCTATTTTTGTTTATCTTGGCCAGCCTTCATTTTCTGACTTGAGAAATTGGTACTCTTTTAGCACTCTTTGCTGAAAGACTGTTGCTGACCCTGTCGTTTTTTATTGAACTAGCTCCCCGGCACATGGTTAGCAAAGTTATATTTGCTTTTTACTCAGCAGAAATGTCAAAGTTTCAGCCTGTCTCTAATTCCCAAACACTTGCAAAAAAAGGCATCCAAGGGACAACACACAGGAAAAAAAACCCGTCCCAGCATGAAAAACGTTCTTGGATGCAAATACTAACAGGGCAGAAAGTGATAGTCTTCTGCAGCTCAACTTTCTTCTTCTCTTTGCATTTTTTCCTTTCCTTTTTAAGGTGTTTCCCTTTTTTTGCCTCAGCTCACTGGCATCTTACTTAAAAGGACACCTTGGAAAGGTCAGTTGATTATAGACAAAAGACAGCCTTAGTCAAAGAGGAGGATTTACAATTAGCAATGGATATAAAGATATATAAAATAATGTGAAACTTTTTCTGAAGTGATTGTAATTTATACTTGAAAGGGTCATAATGACATTGCTTCTCTGCACTTATATTGGGTACTTCATCTTAAGATCTCAAAGGGTTTTACGGAGTGAATTTAGTAGTAGCATAATCTCCCCCTTCACCTTTAACAGGTTGCAATAACAGAGTAGGAGAAAAGTTAGGGGTGGGTATTAACAGAATCCACAATGTCCTCTCCAATTTAGGCTGGCGTGCCGTCTCCAATAAATGTCGTGCTGTCACCTGGACCTCGCTAGACTAGCTATAGCACACAGAAGATCACAGATGCTGCCAAAACCTGATCTGGTAGAAAACATTATGCAGGAGAAGGTGTAAAAGCTTCTGTCACAACCAGAGCCAGAGATGCACGACAAAGCTGGGGGCGACCGCACCTGAACTCGGATAGCTAAAACATAAATGGCTACCTGGGATCATAATATTGATTAGTTGTCTAGACCCCCCTGTATGTTCAAGGAATGGAACAGGCACTTCTACCACACAGTTTCTGACCTGTTTTAGATGTTCCTCTTAGCATCATTAACTAAAAAGGTCAGGTAGATGTTTAAAGTTAGGTGAAATTACCTCCCCGCCCCCTGCCAAAAGCAGGCACTTTGTGGTGTTAAGGCTGGGCTGAGAAGGGAACTTTTGATTCAGATATTTTGATTCCTGGGTGAAGACTTGAGTAAAAAGAGTACTAAAGTAATTATGATTTTAATGAAAGTTTCCCAAACTGCTGTGCTTAGTGCTGGACTGCAGGCGGTCTTTATGCAGTGGGCATGCTGTGAGTTGTCTTAAACAATTAGATCCTATGGACATCAAAGTGGAGAAATAATGTCTTTATGTCTAATGTTTGGACCACACCAGATAAATATTCAGGTCCCTGAAGAGTCATGATGCTGAGTGCTTTATCAAAGTGTTTCCAGGACTGTGCAGTTAGGTGGTGTTTTGGGTTTGTGTGGTGGGGTTTTTGGTAGTGGGAGACAGGGCTGCAGAGGTGGCTCCTGTGAGAAGGTGCTAGAAGCTTCCCCGGCTCCAAGTCAAACCTGTCTCTGGCCCAGGCCGAGCCCATCAGCAACGGTGGTAGCACCTCTGGGAGAACAGATTTAAGAAGAGGAACCTGCAGTGGGGCAGGAGATTGGAATGTGAGAGAAACCCATGTGCAGATACTGAGGTCAGTGAAGAAGGAGGGGAGGAGGAGCGGGGGAGGAGGGGGTGCCCCTGCAGCCCGTGATGAGGCGGCAGGCTGTCCCACCCCAGCCCATGGAGGGGAGCGGGGGAGCAGATGCCCACCTGCAGCCCGGGGAGGACCCCACGCTGGAGCAGGGGCATGCCCCAGAAGATGGCTGTGACTTTGTGGGAAAACCTGTGCTGGATAAGTCTGTTCCTGAAGGACTGCAGCCCTTGGGAAGGACCCATGCTGGAGAAGTTCATGAAGGACTGTCTCCTGTGGGAGGGACCCCACGGTGGAGCAGAGGAAGAGTGAGAAGTCCTCCCCCTGAGGAGGAAGGAGCGGCAGAGACAATGTGTGATGAACTGACCCCAACCCCCATTCCCTGTCCCCCTGCGCCACTGGTGGGGGGAGGTAGTGAATTTGGGAGTGAAGCTGTGCCCAGGAAGGAGGGAGGGGTGGGGAGAAGGTGTTCTTAAGGTTTGGGTTTATTTCTCATTGTCCTACTCTGATTTGATTGGTAACAAATTAAATTTGTTTTGTTTTTCCCCCAAGTTGAGTCTGGTTTTTTGCCCGTGACCGTAATTGGTGAGTGATCCCTCCCTGTCCTTGTCTTGACCCATGAGCTTTTCTTTATATTTTCTCCTCCTCATCCCACCAGGACCAGGGTGGGAGGAGTGAGTGAGCAGCTTCGTGGTGCTTTGTTACCGTCTGGGCTTAAACCATGACAGGTGGCCACTGGAATGGGGCTTTTTTTGGTTGCTTTGTGGACACAGAATTGCCAACAGCACTGTTTTGTGTGTCATAGAGGGAGTCTGGAGTTTTAGGTAACTTGTCCTATATGACACCAAAGGACTTTCCTGGAAATGGGGATGACAGCCTTAACATACAGATGATGGAAAGGGCCGTGTTGAGTACACTTCATAGGTCTCTCTTGCAGTTGGAGCAAGCATGGAACTGATCTGGTTGTCTCAGTACTTGGCAAGGACCAAGTGTTAAGAGAAAATACATGGGAAACAGCCCAATCTGGTTTCCTTCAGTTAGTGAGACCTAATGAAGCCCTTGCTGGGATCCTTCAGCAGGTTTGAAGCAGCTGAAGAATTACCTTATATAGAGCAGGTATTCTCTAGGAATGCCTCTTGCTTTCTTTAGAGACCAGAGCTTTATGACCTTTATAGATGGTAGAGAATCTGCAGAACAAAAATTGAACTCAAGTTTATACTGTAGTATTCAAGTAGGCTAAAGGTGTGTTTCTTGCAACCTACTATTAAAAGCTGCTGTCCTTTCAATAACCCTTTCTGCGTTGTGTTGTGTGGGATTTTTTGTTGAGGCTTCAGCCTACACAGCTCCCTAAACAAGCTCCTAAAACTTGAAATCTTGCAGCATTTGCAGAAGCAGCAGGTGCCGAGGAAGTGGCAGTTACAGTGCTGCCACCAATTTCAGTGGCACAGCAGGAATGGTCTTTAAGAGTAAAGCTAGACTTACAAGCGCTCCATGTTCTTGGGGAATATTCCTTATTACAAAACAAAACTTCTTTCTTAGAAGACTTAAGGCAAAGAAATCACTCCTTGCCAAGATAATGTCTGCTGCTCTTGATTACTGGCCTCAGTAGACCTTTCAGGAAAAACCTGGTTTAGGCACAGGTGGAGTCGTGCTGTTTTAAGAGAGTATTTTATAGGGAATGACTAAGCTGTGCCATAGTCAATTCTGATCTTGGCAACTTAAAATCTTTTGCTCAAGTGAGGGATTCAACAGCCGTCTAGGTCTCCCCTCCCTTTTGTCTCCTTGTCCAAGGTCCTTTGATGTATTTTGTCATCTTAATGTCTGCAGAGAGAACTAACTTAATGTCTACCCACTATCAGCTGGGTAAATAAAAATCTATTTCATAGCATGCCAAGACACTCCTTCCACCGATAAAGACCTATAGAGATTTGCCCAAAATTCAGCCAACGTTTAGAAGATTGAAGTACTTCTGTTTAGTTCATGTTCTCCATTTTCAGTTTTCACATCTCCACAGCTTAGCCTTTTTTTCTGAAAGAAGTGTTTAAAATATCCTGGCAGAGGCTTTTTTTGTGAAGTATCTCAGATTAGGAGGTAGCCAGAAGAGGTTTCTTGTGGAATTCAGGCAGCATTTACAGCCCAATTAATGCACAAATGGCTTACTGCTTCTCAGTCTTTCTGTATTTGTATTGCAGTAACATCTAGAGATCATAGCTCTGTCAGGTTGGTATTATACAAACAGGGCCCCTTTCCTACTGAGAAGATGCCTAGGTGCTCAAATTAGAGAGGGCTGAAATTTTATCTCTTTTCCCATTCAGAGTTTTCGTATCCCTCACTGCCTTATTTTGAGAGTGGGAGAAGGCTGTCTTGGTCTGGACTTGCTGTCCCTGGTCTCATGATCTTTTCCCTTTCTTCTATGGAGTGAAAGTGGAAAATTTTTCTTATTAATAACATAATCACACTAATACTTTGTGGGTTTTTTCATAGCTTCAATAACTTCATATGTTAAAAAGCAAGCAATGAGGAGGGGTAAATGTCAGCACTGGTGGTCTGGGAGGTTGGTGAAAGCCAGTGATTGGGTTAGAGGTTTGGGGAAGTCCACATGGCTTTGACCTGGGGTATCCTAAAAGTGATTAGTCCATTGAATAACAAACTCAGTCATAAAAGAAAACAAGTCAATATATATTAGAAAGTGCATTAACCACATAATATTTTTCTGGGTCATTCTGAATGACATACTTTGTGAAATCCTTCTTTGATATTTCAGAAATATTTGCTACAACCCTCTGGTTTCTTCTGGTGACTTACTGTTAGTGCTTTCATCTTATGCTCTATGACTTTTTAGTAATATACTGGAAATTTTTTTCTTCCATTTTGTTCTTCAGACTGAACAACTCAGAGTCTGGGCTTCCCTAGAGCTTCAGCCATATTACTCTCTTGTTTTTGCTGTTCCATCTCTGCTGTAAATTGCATTTTCTGTCTTTTTCTAGCAGTGGGATGAGCTGTTCTTGTCCCTCTTCTTCTCACTAGAAGTCTGGTTTCTTTTGGTTAATTTACTACCTTTTCCACTGGAGATAGTTTATCAGTTTCTTAAGCATTCTGCTATGTTTTATTGGCCTTATTCTCTGTCTTGCTATTTAATAAGTCTGGTGCAGTGCCTTCCCAATGGATTTCCTATGCCTCCTTTGTGTACAAGGTTTTCAGCAGTTAGAATATTTTCTTGTTGGTTTCAGTTTGTTTGGGCCGATGGGCTCTTCCCTGCTGTTTGACTGGCACATGGCGATGTCTGCTCCGTCACTTTTCTGCAGCCTGATTAACTATTTGGTTGTCATATCCTTCCAGAGCTCCATTTTCTAAATGTTAGTCTTGAAGTTTTTCCAGTCTCCCTATTAGCTTTCTCATAGGGATGCAAAGTGATTTTTCCCAAGGGCATACTGAATTTTAAGCGCTCTACTCACACTCACATATTTATTATAAAAGCCCTGTGGTGTCAAAAACGATTCAATCGGTTGTGACAGGGTGACTTCAGGAGTCTCACTGCTCTGCTGCTGTGGCTGACCAAGAAATGGGCACTGAGACAGACTGATAACTCTCTTATGTGTGCCTGAGAGGCTTAAATGCTGGGTTTTTTGAAGTGGCACACAGCGTGTGAGCCTCTCTAACACCTTTGTGACAGCTTACCCTAAAAGACAGTAATGGTGTATGGAAACACAGTGTTACAGACCCACTTGGATACAGACTAGTTGTGTCCCCCACCCCAAGAAAGAGCAACCAGATGCCATGTAGTGAAAACAGAAATAATAAGCAAGAAAACAAAACCTTCCCCAGCACTGAAATATAAAGTCATGTTCCTAAAGTATTTGTATGCCTGCACTTCCCACCAGTGTGCTGTAGGGAGCAAGGTTTGGGAAGCTGAAGGACAGGCATACATGCTTGTATGTTCTTCTCTGAAATCCATAGCAGAATCGTATCTCTTGAAAAGCATAGTATATGGGGTATGATTTGTATGGCCCTGTGGCTCAGATTTTTCTGGACTGAATCTGTCATCAGTCTTCCATGTTCTGCCACACATCATCACACTCAAATCCTTACTTTGTGAACATCTCCATGGAAGAAAACAGAATAAGTCACAGGGAGCCGTGATGCTGCGTGTCTGAACTGGAGCCTGCATCAGCCTGGGCAAGTCACTAACCTTCTCCCAAGCTCATACAAGTCACCACCACTTGTGAGCTGGATGTGCTCTTTGTGCAGCGAGTTCAACTATTATAAGCTCAGCTTTGTATGTTAGGGTCAGAGCAAAGTGCTGCATGTGGAGGATCAGTCTGCAGGACAGGGAGCATCTGTAAAGGCTTCCTTTTCTGGGCTTTTGTATTAACAAGTGCGTGAATGCAGCTCCTTCGATCAGTTTTGGTTTTTTTTTCCTGGGCTGATATTTCTTCTTGTTCTTACAAGCCTTTGCATTTCTTGCTCTTCATTTCAGTGCCTGAACATCTCACTTTAATTTTTCCACATAAAACTCCTAGGAGGTAAGGTCGTAGCTGAAACTTGGATGGTTGAAATGACTTTAATAAGCTTCCATAAGCAGTTTGTGAGAGGACAGGGAGAGAATTTAGGATTTTAGAGGTTTGGCACCAACACCATTTCCATTAGCGCTCCAGTGTTTTGGGAGGCTTTCCTTCTGGAGATTTGCCTTATCTGTCTTTCAGGAACTTGCTGTTGAGCTTGATTTAGTGCAGTCCCACAGTCCTTCTTTTAAAGATGTCTTTCAAATCAGTGTTTTTTATGAACCTGTGAGTTTAATTCCCTTATGTGATGTAGGAACGTCATGATTGCAGAATCACAGAATGGTTGAGGTTTGAAGGGACTTAGGGAGGTCATCTTGCCCAATCCCCCTGCTCAGGCAGGGCCACCTAGAACCAATTCTGGTCTGTGTCCAGATGGACTTTTAGTATCTCTGCAGATAGAGACTCCACAACTTCCCCGGGCAACTGGTGCCAGTGCTCTGTCACCCTCACAGTGACAGTGTTTCCTGACATTCAGACAGAGCCTCCTGTGTTTTAGTTTGTGCCAGTTGCTTCACTGGGCACAACTGAAAAGTTGGCTCTGTTGTCTTTGCACTGCCTCTTCAGGTATTTATACACATTGATAAGATCCTCCTGAGCCTTTTCCCCTGTAGGTTAAAAAGTCATAGCTTCTCAGCCTTTCCTCAGAGTAGAGATGCTCCAGTCCCTTCATCACCTTCACGGCCCTTCCCTGGACTTTCTCCAGCAGCTCTCACTTGAACGGGGGAGCCCAGACCTGGACCCAGCACTGCAGTTGTCTCACCAATGCTAAGCAGAAGGAAAGGATCACCTCCCTCAGTCTGCTGGCAACACTCCTCCTAAAGCAGCCCAGAATAGCATTAACCTTCGCTGTAGCAAGGGCAATACATTCTTCTGTTTTTAAGGAAAGTTTTAGGGTTGTATCTTCCCTCCTGAAATGTGAATGTTTCTAGGTCTGTGATCTTAACTAAAAGAACAGAGCAGCTTTAGACAGAAATATTTTTCTCAAAAAATCAGTTAGTGCATTTAAAGGAGTATTAATAAAAATAATAAAACCTTTAAGGAAGTCTGACAACAAATACTTCTGCTCTGTTTCTTAATTTTTTACTTCTCTGGATTTAGTGATGCCTTAATTTCAACAGCTCTGGAGACTCCACAGTGTCTCAATTTTCAGTAGAAAAAGGGATTGGAAAAATGCTTTGAAGGCATCTGTTTAAAAATAAAATAGACACTTTTTTTTTTTTTTTTTGGCTGGGCAAGCAGGAATGTTACATAGGTGCAGACTGCTAATGCCACTCCCTCTATGGAGCATATGTAATAGGTTTTGACTTCTCCCTTGCTTTAGCTTATTTAGATTTCACTTTTTCCATTGCATAGTGATGTTTTTGCAAGAATAGCATGTAGCTTATCAGTGGAATTGTCCATATCTTTTGTGTGGCTGCGAGAGAGACAACAGAACAAGGAGTTTTGCTGCCAGGAACTCCCTCAACAAAAGCTGGAGGCAATATCATTCTTCAGGTTGTATGGAGTGGTATACGGAGGTCTTCAAGAAGACATCTAGATTGTATTGCTGTAGGGTGTGATAGATACATTAAAACGTGCAGGAAATGGAAGAGAGGGGATTCCTGCTAGATCACATATCTCTAAGAATGGACCCTGCCAGCCTCAGAAATGGCATGGCTGCTTTATTTCAGTGTTCAATCTTTATGTTTGTATTGGCAGCGGGAAACACACCTATATATCTATATCAATGCAGTTAAACCTCAGTTATGTACTTCTGAGGACTGGGTCATGGTGAAGGTTCCTTATTAACCAAACTCCAAGGTGAATGGCAGGCCTAAATCTCCTGTGCCTGAACTGTAAATTGAGGACATCAATGAAAATGACAAAATTGAAGGTGAAAGGAATCTTTGCAACATGCTGCAATTCTGCTTTCCGATAGTGATGCAAACAAGGATCAGAGTTGAATGTAAAGGCAGAAAAAAAGAACATTTGGAGGTGAAATTTGGAATGAAGCACTGTTCCTTAGAGACAATGGAAAATCTCTGTAGAAGGAAGGCACTGATGATCAGAAAGGGAGGACAAAGAAGCGGGATGTGACGAGAGGTAAAAGATGGTTTCCAGGTGCCATGGGGAGGTGGCACAGACAGCACTGTGCAAAGTGTTCCTGGGCAAAATCCCAGTCTGGTTTGGAAATACTCCTTGAAGTCCAATGCTACTTCAGACCTCCTTCATCTGAATAGGGAGCAGGAAACCTCTTTCTCTGCATAGGCACTTGAGCGCTTGGCAACCCAGGCCACCATGACTCCAGAAAGTCTGATAAAAGACTGAAATCAGCAGGGAATTGCTGAACTCACAGCTAAAAAGGATTTCAGTTGTGTTTTGAGTGGAAATTTTGAGATTACTTTTACGTAGAGGCTACTCATCTGTGCATCCCTGGAGCAGCGTGTACTTGTTCTACTGAGCACTGCAAGCCAAGTATTAGAAGCAGAAGACCTGTATCCTGTTCTCACCTTTGCACCTAATTTGTTTCTAGATTTTGGGTAACTTACACAATTGCACCTCCAGAGCTTGGCTTGCTTGTCTGTATGATATATGACAGCCACTTTATAAAGCTTACTTCACAAAAGATTGTACTTGCAAAAGGATATTATTACATAGTGTGTGGTGGATAGAAATTAGGTGGCTTTAAGTAATTGACCGATTTGTATCCAAAGGATTCATATGGGAGTTATTTATACTTCTAATGGTGAGTAGGAGCTTCACATTATATTGAGGTCTAGACTGATCTTTTTCTATAATTCTTTACTTTGATTTTATTCTGTCATCAAAATCTTGACAGGCTATCAGTACAGTGTCCAGATGTCTATAACAAATGACTGTGATATACGAGCATGGAAAGCCTATTGTAAAAAGCAAACAAACAAACAAACAAACCCCAACAACAACAACAAAAGAACAACAAACTCTAAATCTTTTATCATGCATTATTCACTACATACATTTTAAACAAAAACACGATATATACAGCCTGTTCCTATTGCATTGGGATTTCCACCCTTGTTTTAAAATTCTATTTTGTGCTAACAGTTGCGCCTTGCCGTAATACATTTTTAATAATAATAAAAAAATTGTTATAAAGGTACAAGGAATAAAACAGCAGAGGGGTGTAGGATGATATTAACACAGTATGCTTTTCATATGGTTCGTTAATCATAACCATACATCTCCAAAGCCCTACTTGGTTTGAAATCATTTAGTGTTGCAAAATCAGTCATGAAAGTTCCTTGACCTGAAAGTTTGCCAGTTTAGAGAATGGAAAAACAGGCCTAGCAAACATAAGTGTATTGAAATGTTTTAGAATATAATAAATAAATTCTGTTAAACTCGCTAGGGCAGATTCAAGAATACGTAAGGTCTATTTGTATAGCTTTGACTGGATGCTTTGCACAAGACAGTTTTGAAACATAGCCTTCTGAGAGTGAATTTCAGTGATTTATTAAATTTGTTCTCATTCAGTGAGAGTGGTGAAAATTTTTATGTATCCAAATCTGGGCATTGTAAGGAGATCTTTCATGCTCTGACATTTGCAGTAGTCACAGTGTATGCCTGCAATATTAAAAAAAAAAGCTTACCTTGTACAACAAGGACTTTGCAACCTCATTTGCATAGATTTTAAAGATTAATTTTGGATTAAACATTTACTCTGCTTTAATAAAAATCATAGCCAGTAGTCACAGATATCTTCACTGCATGCTCTCCTTTTAAAAAGGAATCCCCATGTGGTACATAACATGGAACGAAACTTGAGCTGTCTAAAGCTGACTCAGTTCAAGGCTCACAATCTGACTGCTGTTGGGAGTGAGGATTTGTATTTCTTCACAGGTGGAAGATTCTCATTTCTCAAACTTAATTTCCCATTAAGTTTCAAATGCCGAGCAGGATTAGGGAGGGGACATGCAGTTGTCTGGATGCTTTTCAGAGGAAAAAGAATGAACTGCCCGCAGGAGCTGAAGTGTCTCACCAGTTTCTAGAGTTTCCTGTTGAAGAACTGTTGGAGAAGGTAAATTTATACCTTTAAGGCAATGGGTCAATGTCAGGCTCAAGCAGGGCAGAAGTTTGAAGGGTGATAGTTATTGACCAGTACTAGTCCTATTGTCACTATCCTATGATCACACCCTAAGGACTGACTTTGTTCTTCCCATAAATGCTCTCGGGTCTAATCTTCTCCACTGCCAGCCCAGCCTGTGGAATATTTTAGATGCGGATTTGTTTGTCTATTGGCATCACAAGAAAAAATCCCTTGTTGCCAGATAGACTCGGGAAAAATTCAAAATGAGGATGTTCTAACACAATGAATACTTCTGGCTTCAGTTTCTAATCACGACTTGGATTTAAGTGGTGTTTGCAAGTTGCTTGAGTTCACACTTGCATGTGTGTTGCTAGAGATAGCCTGAATCATAATATGGCTTCCAGCCCCCAATTTCTCTCTCATGTTTTTGTCCCTTCACTGTTTTTTGGAAACTCATTAATTTACCCTCCTTCCAGTTCTTAACTACATAAGAAGCCTTATGAAGATTTTGTATTCCAACATGGGAGCTCTGGAGCACTTAGATTTTAGAACTTGTGCCATCTCTATTTTTGAATAATCTTTTTAATACTCTTGCCTTCATTTCAGCATCTGCTATCAAGGCTTGGAAGGAGACAGTGCTTGGCACTGCATTTGAAATACACAGAGTGAAAAGTGTATAAATGATCTGTCATAGCTTAGATACTCTTGTTTAATATTGAAGGGTAAAATATGGCTGTTTTATTGCATTTACCTGCAACAAAGTTTGACAATGTAAACAGGAAAAGGACAGTTTAAAACTTGTGTGCTTTAGTTACCTTTCTCCAGCCTCCTCATTTATCATTCCACTTTAATTTTTAAATATTTCATCGCATCTTGATAATATGCTTAAAATTTAGCTTGGCATGAAATGCATAAACTGTATTATTAATATCCCATTATTTTATGGTTATACAAGAGCAGATTTGAATTGTCACTTTAAATCAGACCATAAGTCAAAGCAAAGATCTTAATAGGCTGCTTAGATCTGTATCTTCACTGAATTAAACAGTAATTTGGCAGTCTCTTCTGCTAAATGTAGTGAGATAGTGAGTTAGTGTGATATGCCCAGGCAAATATATTGTGTTGCAATGATGGAGACAATTCCCTGTGGCAATTGCACTGGCAGTTGAGTTGATTCTTCTTGATACACTGATTCAGTGTGTTCTTAATGTTGAGGAAGGAAAATGTGTTTTAGAGGCTCCTAATGTGAATTCTAGGAATTGAGCTGAATATAACTTGTCACCCAAAACAGTCTTCTCATATTCTTATGATATTAATTCTTCGTAGTCCATTAAAAGGCCTTTACTGTGGAATGTATCTAGCTGGAAATTATACCTAAATTGTACACTATTGGTGAAAATGCTTAGTATTCATAAAGAGCTCCATATACTTGATAGGGAATAGACCCTGTACTTTGTAAGGACACATAAGCTCCATTATTTAGCACTGGTGTCTTTGACAATCAGATATTTTTCCAGATGTCTTACCATCAGCACTTCTGTATGTCCAGAAAACAACTACAGTACATGTGCTGAGAAATTGAGCATACTCACTGCAGTGCATGGGGTACCTTGAGCACTCACATGAACCACATCCAAGTGGGACTTGCCTGTCTCATAATACAGAATCACTCCTGATTCTGCATCTCCAAGACCTTTGGAGATTAAGGGACTTCAATATCTTATAGATGCCCTTACTTTTTATTTCAAGTATTTGATTTAGATCTCTATTTTGATAGTGTCTTCCAAGGAGAAAAAGTGATGCTTATAAAAATCCGTGTTGTAAACAAAATGATGGTGTTATTAATACCTTAATGTAGATACAAATGTTTAGCCCAACCCATCTTTGTATTTTACTGAAGAGAAATGTTATTTTAGATGGTCCAACATGTTCAGACTGGAAACGGCTAAGAACTCTTTTGCCATAAGTGAGCATTCATTAGGGAATATAAACATTTTATGCAGATGAGGTAGATTTGCTTACAATAATGTTTCTTTAGATGCTACTGAATAAAGCAAAATAAACAGAAAATACAACAGGTGGTCTTCTATGTTCTGCTCAAAGGAGGCTATCTTTAGTAGGACATTTCCACCACATTAGTAGCACTTTTCCACCTCCTTTAGTAGCTGTCCATGTATGTCAAAAAAACCCCACTAGGTAGTGAAAGGTGAAGATTGAAGGTGAAAAGGAAAGTGCTCTTTGTAAATAGATGCTCTTTGCATTTTTCTGACTTTTCATGTATTTTTTTCGTTGACTTGAAGAAACATTTCTGTATTGTGTATGTTCCTGTACTGCAGTTGCTGTTTAAAATGTGTTCAATACATATTTTAAATTATATTTTAGAACAGAAATATAGATCTTCCAATAATATTGGAAAAAAACAAGCTGATGGTAAAAACCCAAATCCCTTAAGAGTAGGTATTATAGAAGACTTGTGTCTCTCCTGAAAATAAAGCAGCAGCTTTTACTTTAAATTATAACTTGAATTTCACTGAAACCAAAGACTGTATTTCAAGAATTACTAATATTGGAGAGCGGATGATGAATCAATACTTAAAGCAATTATATGTGACATGAAGAAAGATCTTACAGATAAGTACACAAAAAAGAATGATTTAATGTCATGTTTCTCTTATTTCTTTACTACTTGTGCTTTCACCGAACGCTACCTCAGGTCTCCCAAACATGATTACCGTTTCAGTCTTGCTGTCATATTAGGAGAACAGCAAGGCAGAAATAAGTATTATTAAACTGCTGCCTATTAAAAGCAGCAACAGCCACATGCTCATACTTTAGTCTTATCTTAAGCTGTTGGCTTTCGACTTAAAGACTTTTTACTTTCTTGTAGTATAAGTGCATACTTTCAACCTCTTCAGACATCCTTGACTTCATTTATGGTGAAAATATTCAGCTATACTGCTATTCTGTGAAACACACTCAGCAATTATGTTTCTTAATTTTTCTTTGTTAAGGACAGTAATGTCACTATTTTAACTGCCTTTGAAAGTGTGCTTAGGCGTCTCTTCTCTAGAGCAAAAGCCACATTTTGTCAGTCTTTCTGTGGGATAGCACCATTTCATAATTTCCATTTTCTACAGAAGGGACATCTCTGTGCCTTGCTTCATGGTAGCAGTCATCCAAAAAGCGACCACTTGGCTTTTTCAACAAAAAATACACTCTTTTGCCCATGGTGAAGTTGAGATGCATATCCTTGTTTCACTCTTGAGGACTTTCCTGTCCTGTGCTAGTGAGCTTCTCCAGAAAGCTACATTAAAAAAGAAAGGGACAAAAGGAAAAAGGAACAATCCCCCCTCATGCATTCATTGCATTTCTTTACCTTCAGTTTAAACATAGGATCTCGTCCGTCTCCTTAGAGAGTATGTCTCTGTTTCCTTCCACAGACTAGGCAGGATTATAAAAGAATTTATGTGTAGCTGCTTTACTGCCTGAAAACACTCCTAAAATATTCTCCCTTTGTGAAAATTTTTGTTTTCATTTCAGCTGGCAAAGCAAGTGTTTTTAAATTTGGGGATTTCCTAAGTTTTTGCCCAGGCTATCCACCCACCTACGAAATGCCACTGGTTTTGCAGTTCTGTGGCCCTGAGGGACAGAGGGAGGTGCAGCTACAGCGGTTAGCAGGAATGTCAGCGCACAGGCCTGAAGAGTATAGGGAGGGTCTTTCAGCCAGCCAGTAAGAGACCCCTGCCAAGAAAACCAGAGTGTCTGTTCTTTAGCTTGATAGGATTATTTTGCACTGCTGAATAGAAACAAAGTTAATTTTAATCTGGCTAGAGCTTTCCAGTGGATGATCTCCCCTGCTCCCTCCAAAATACTGGTTCATCTGATGCTAAATGTGATCCTGATTTTCTAAAGGAAAGAACTGGGAATGTGCTACAGATGAGTCAGGGCTATATGGAGCCACATAATACCTAAGTTACATTTCTATAAGAGACTGTACTGAGGATCTATCTTTAATGTATGGGTGGACCTGGGAAATGACACTTCTCTGTAGATACCTTTCCCATCATGCAGGCATTTAATTAACAGTGTTTCCATAACTGTAAAAATGAATGAAATCTGATTTCTTATGGGTTTGATTTTTCTGCTTGATTTTGTTGTTTAAGAAGGCGTAAACGCTGCCATGAGCTTTCCCTTGGTGGGAGCAGGTATGAGGAGTTGCCTTCTCATGTGGGCATTTCCAGGGTTTCTCTATTTTTCATAAAGTTACTAGGACCCAACCTATCTTTCTGATCTTGATCTTTCAAATTAATTCAAATCAGTCAGTGGGCTCAACGTTCACTAAGAGTGACAAATATGCAGGTAGGCACAACCAAGAAGCACTATCATAGTGGAAAAACAGACAAAAATCTAACAAGAAAGCTTTTGCAAACTGAATATTTTTTAAGTTTCAAAATGCTGAAGATTTGGACAGGGAGAGGAAGAAAGCTGCTAGCCCACTGACAAGTTGAAAATGGCATGTAGTACAATATGCCAGAGTCAGCATACTTAAGTGGATTCAGTGTCTTGTAGAGAATCTGTCTGATGTGTTCCTTTCCTGCAAAACGGCACTTAAAAAAGTCACTATTTTACTTCTGGTGTTACCCTGGCTATTAAGCAAGTTCATTTAATTTATTTACACCTTATTTTACAGAGTGCTAGAAGATAAGTAAATGACCTGTTGACTGCTCTGCATTTTAGCTGAGCATGTAAATCGTGCCTAATGTTGGGGTATTTTAAACATTTGAACTTTTTGTGTAGGACCTGCATGTAAACTCCAACTTTGTTTTTCTGAGTTGCTTTTTAAACATTAGAGTATGTATTTTAAGTGTTTAGATATTTTTCCTAATGCAATGGAAATCAAGTGCTCATATATGTTTTTGGAATGTTGTTTCTGTTATCTTACAAATATAATCATAATTAGTAATAATTCAACAATTCTGATGACCGTCAGCCTTTTTTGAACTGCAGGTATAAGAAATATGAACAAATGTATGTTAACAGCAAAGGAGGTTTTCTTAAGCCTGTCTGTATATAATTTGTCAATGTAATAGAAAATAAAATTTAATCTACGTGTAATAAATTGAGCTGACATTCCCCAAACAAAGCTTATTACTCAGGAGTGGCAAAGCACTGGCTGTAGTAGCGACTTCAGTGCTGACTCATTACAAGAGTGGCTCGGTGCCAGTTGCCAATTTTCATTTGCAAAGATCCCTCAGAACCTGTTTCATTACTTGGAATTGCCACTGTTTTGGCCTGACTCTATCGAGTACATTTCAGGCTTGTTTCCTTCTCTTTTCTTGGCATAGTTAAAGTTTCTTCTTCATGCCCTAGAGGAACAACTTCTATGCAAAGTTAGTTTAGTTATGTTTGGGTTTTTTTTTTTTTATTTTCTCCTGTTGTCCCCCAAAACTTCCTTTAAGATCCAGAGCTGAATAACTAGTGGCTCCAGGGCCATGTTACATTGCAGCCTTGCCTTCAGATCTCCAGTGCCAAAGAATGAGTGCTCTGTCAACTTGGGTCTTGTAGGGGCAAATGTGAATTAAAGTACAAAGCTATTTCCACTATATTACGCATAGAAACTGTAAAAAACCATACAAATCTGCTTTTGCCGTATGTATATTAACTAAAAGGTTGCCTTGGGGCTCAGCTACAGGACTAGAAATGGCTTCTCCTCACTGTATTTTTATGACATGCTGTTTTTTCTGCAGAAAAGTTCTTTAAGGCCAGTGTTTTAAAAAACTGATTTATTTGCCTGTTATTCAGTTGTCCATCGTAGGCCAGAAGTGCTCTCTAACTCTGAAAAATCAGTCCCAATTAAATGCAAATTACAATACCAAAAATATTAGTCATAGTTGAAATACAGGCTTTTAACTTTCTGGGGCTCAGAGTTCAGATTCCTAACTGTTTAACATAAATAAGAATGCTTCTGTATGTCAAGTGGGTATGAGACTTCACTGATTAATTTTGTAGTAGGTTTGGAAATGCCTATGACATTGCCAGCTTGTGGGGGATGCATCAAAGTCTTTTGGGAAGTCACCTCGATTTTCACAAAGTTTATGTCCTTCAGCCATTGTGTTTTTTAGTCATGAGAGTCCCAGCTAATCTTGACTGACTTTTACTAAAAAAGCGTGTCAGAGGATAGAAATTTGAAAACAGCTTCTAAACCAGGAAGCAAACATAATTGTACAAAAGTGGCCCACTCATGCTGCATTTTTGATCTGGTTGGGATCTGGGGGAGAACTTCTGTGTGATATTTCTGGTAGGCAATACTGACCTGGGATGACATGGGATTGCATAATGGAACTTTAAATAGCTATGGTGAATAACATGGTCAATTTTAACTTCTCTTTATAATTCTAGAATTTCTCAGGATGGTGTATAATTTTCTTAAATATACTTGTTTTTCATAGGTAATATTTGTTTTTAAGTGCTATTATTTATTCTACAGACTGAATAATAAACAAATTAAAAGTAGTATTTGGAATTCTAGCTGCACTCCTCAGCCATCAGCAGAGTATGTGTTATTTTCACTCTCTGAATGAATGAGCATAACTTTTTATTACTTTTTCTTTTCCACTTCCAGAGTCCTCACAGATGAAATCCACATTCACATCCTCCTTCTGATGTGTTACTTTTCTGGCCTTGAGGGGTCTGGTAAGGAATTTTGGGGAATAAGGTCATCCTGTGATGAATTGTACCCTACACCATGTAAAATAATACCAAGAAAGTGAGATTTATTGGTTATAAAGCTTTCATTAGCAAAGTAAACTTCTTTCCTGCAAGGTGCTTCAGTGCCTTGTGTGGGTGGCTCATTGTTTTCTCCTATGTGGGATTTTGGAAATGTTACCCACTTGCAATGTGAAGCACTGTCGTATGCCAAGCCCGCTGTGCTATGTAATCTACTGTTATGTGATTAACTGCAATTTCTTGCAAAATTACTTACCTTTACCAGTTGTACTAACATGCATAAAAAGAAAAACACGCTCTTACATATCTCTCTGCAGGACTGAAAAACTTTATTGACAAATGCTTCTTGTCTCTGATAACATTTCTGAAATCTATCAAACAAGGTTTTAAGTTTTACGGTGCTTATATGTACATTTTAAATGAAATCAAAGCAACCTCCAAACGAAATAGCAGAAAAAAAACCCCCAACCTTCTCTTTTCTTTCTTTTTCTTTTTTTCCCCTTATCACTCTTCATAATACAATGAGTTTGTCTTTAGATGGCTGTATCTTCAGGAGCACTCCTGAAATGACTTTTTGAAATATCATCCTCCATAAATACTGCACTTGTCATCACAAGCCCTTGCCTCTGAGAAAGCTCATGCAAAAAGCAGAGACTTATTGAAACACTAAGGGGAGAAAATTCAAAAGGGGTTGGGTACAATCATTGTCTCCATTGTGCAATCACTGCTAATATGAATTCAAGTTAAAATTCAAATGAACACTTGCAGAAATATTCACCCATCTCACACATTTTATATAAATATGAGATACGTGTTATTTATATACATGATGTAAATAGCATCAGTTTCTTGGCTCTTTTAAAATGGCTTGAAGAAATGGAGTAATCGCTTCAGCTGATGAGGCCTTGCAACATGTAATTTACTATGGGTCCCATCACTTTTGAATGTGTTGAGATTATGTTTGATGTATTATTGAAAATGTAACTCCTTCATTTGAAATTCTTCTCAACTCTCAAACAATGAGAACAGTCACAACAAAAAAGAGAGTGGAAGAAAAAGAGAGGGAACGAATGTCTGACAAAATAGCCAGAATAGCCGTCTAATAAACACTCTGGTAAAGGAATATTTGGGCAGGCTGTTGTCCTTTCTCTTACTATAATTTTGCCTCCCTATATTTTGACTATTTTGCTTTTTGTCTTCTGCTGCATGTTCCTAGAGGTTTATAAGTATTTTTATATGTATATTACCATTAAACTACTGAAGGCATTAACCTGTATGGGGAGTTATAACAGCCTTTTTTCCTCCCCATCCAGTAGCGGAGTATCCACAGTGCAGATATCCTCTAGATTCTCTCTACCACATGAATGAATGCTGGGGAAAAGGGGAGGCTTGCACAGGAGCACGAGCTGCTTTTTTTTCCCCCAGGTGATTCAGGAGGGAAGACTAGCTTGAGTCCCTTCAAGTGATCTCCACCGGGATCAGTTTTGTTTCACTGACAGCATGTGTTAACCTAACCATGACGAATACTTCCCTTTATCACCTTTTATCACCTTGTTGAACTGGGTCAGCGATATTAAGTTACTCCTTTGATAACAGCATTAGGACAGTTGTAAGAGCTGAACTGGGATTTATATCACTGAGCAAGTTATAGTTTGTCTCATAATCTCTGTGTTAGGATTGACTGTGGATTTTGGCTGGGGAATTCCTTGCAGGATGTAAAGATGGGCACTTCTCAGCCCACTGCATCTGGCGGCAACACTGGCAAAAGCACCCCTGATCTCAGGAGCAACAGGATTTCACCCAGCAGAGTGCAAGTTACTTGCAGTTATTTTACACTTACTTGTTTCTACTTGCCTGGTTTGTCACTATTACCCCTAACAGGTATGAAGCTCCATCTTTTCCTCTGTGCTATAACGTAATAAATAATTGTGAAAAGCTAGCAGATTTTACACTACTGCGCTAATTTATTGCGTGCTGCTGTCATGAGCAACAGCAACGGCAAAACCTTTAAAGTAATATTTGAAAAAGAAAAGAGCACAAATGAATGATCAGGAATAGTTTCTTAAAAGAGTGCTTGAGAAAGTGATTTCCCTACCAACATCTCCTCACTGACAGACCATTAATGGCCTAGCAATTTGTGGCAGGAGTACAGCTCTGTGAATGATTGTAGCTCTTCTTTTTTTCTTTTTATTTTAAATTTGCCTGAGGAACCAAAATAAGAATGTTAAGGGACAACCCCAAAGGAAAATTGATATTTATTTTTCTTTTCCACAAAGCTAAACAAAACCCCAAAGCATATGTTGATTTCAGATTGAGTGGGATGTTTTGCTTTAATACACAATTAAATGCTACATTTAATTTGCAGTTGTATTTAACTGTTTTTAAGTAGGTAAAATGTCAAAGTAAAACATGTTAAGAAAATAGTGCAGCATTAAAATGCTTATCAAATCTGTTTGTTGCTAGCGACAAAGAAGATAAATTCCATCCAAAGTCTCAAATGCCGCTTCTTGAAATTGTCTTTTCCAGCAAATGTGATCTAGTCTTAATAGACAGAGACAAAATTCTTGTCTTTTGCATTCTGCACATGCTCAGACAAAACCTTTGCTCTGCAAAGTGTATTCCCATTAATTACCTTATTCTCTTTCCCTTCTTGGTCTCTGTTTTGTTTCACACTTCTACAGCATCTTGTCTGGAGAACCACAGTGTATATTTGTATTGCATAGAATCTAGTTAAATTGAGCCATAGTGAAGTAAATGGCTGTAATAATAAATTCAAAGTCTCTACCACTCTGGTTTTTTTTCCTTGTATAAAATGTTGCTATTTTATACTGTACAATATACTGCCATCCATCCCAAGTTATAATTAGCTTTAAACAAAGAGACTTTTACTGTGGGGGAAAAAAAAAAGAAACCAAGAATTAGTGCGCTGTCTCACAACCAGATATTCCAGTTGCTCTTACCTATTTCTTACCTTTTGTTCTCTAGTATAAATTTAGCATACAACCATACTGTACTTCATATGTTCAAGAAGGACCTTGAGATCTTCACGTTCAGACAATCTTGTCTGAGCTCTTGCATTTAGTCCACTTGCCTTATATTGAGTGTGGTCGTTTGGCTATGACTGAAGTGTAACTGTCTGTCATCCCAACAGCAAGTTTAATTTATGTGTGTGGTTACAGAAAGTATCACATCAGAAGTTCCATTTTGTCTCATCATTCAACTGATCTGGAAATGCTGATGGCTAGAGATAGACTCAGGGAGGCCACAGCTATATTAAATTAATATATTGATGGTCTTTGGCATTTGTGAATAGTCTTCCACCATTAAACTCTAAACTTATTCTATCTGTAATTCAGTGCTTGTATTATTTCTTTTCCACCTTCTGTCTCCCTCTGGGTTATGGTAATAAATGAAAAGGCCACATGGTTCTGCAAAATTCTCAGATCTCCCATTCTTAAGGGGCCACAAAGGATGCTTATAGAATTCCAGTTTTCCTTTGTTCCTGGGAACAAACCCTTTAGCTTTGTGTTCATGCTGATCGCAATCAGTAACAAGCTAAGCCTCTCTATAGAATACTTTAATTTGATCTAAATATGTCCTATATTTATTAATATAACTGTATTTACATGGTTCTTACAGGGCAGAAGATGGAATACCTGTCGAAGTCACTGGATATAATAAGCGAGCAAGACAAAAGGGAAGCCACAACTAAACAGGCTGCTCTGTGCCATCACTCTGAATTCAAAGACTACTAGGCAGCTGGATGCCCATTTTTAGAAATTCTTTTCTTCAGGCTGAAATAAACACACACTTTCACATTGACGTTGGTAATCAATACAAAATCCATCAAAATGTGAATTTACATCAGCATCTAGAAGCTCTTTCTTTAGTCTAAGCCCATCTTGAGAAATTCATAAGAACAGACAAGTTAGTTCAGAAGGTCTTTTCTGTTTTTTCTACTCTTTAATAATTAAAATAAATATTCCTGTGGGATGGAGCAATGAGCAGCAGGAATAACTGGTAAAAAGTGAAGTGGTTGGACTACATATGGCATCCCTTCCATACCCTATTTTATTCTGCTAATCCTGCAGATGCAGTAGAGTGGATTTTTACAGGGAGAAAAGACAGTCGGGGGAATGGGCTTTCTAAAGAGGATTTGGCACCACTTTGGTACTTAGATGAAGGTTAAATGTTCAGAAGAGGCCAGCATCAAGCAGCTCCAACCATGACACTTGCGCGCAGATTTTTCAAAGAAGTCAGCATCTTGTATGCAGAGCTTGTTCTGATAATCTCATTTGTTTTGGTGGCAAAGCTGAAGCTAAGCTTTTCTGAAAATCTGACTGCTGTAACCAATTATGTTGACAGAAGCCCAGTTGATACATATTGAATTGTGATTCGGAATGGTCAGAGAAATGGAAATTTTGTGTGTGTTTCATAGATTTTGAAATGTTTAGTTTAAGAGAAAACTGAGCAGAACTAAGAGCTCATTGCAAGCCTCTCTTGTGTAGCCTTCTGGAAATCAGCTCCATAATGTTTAGTCAGTGCATTCTTTTCTTCAGATAGTGGGGAGCCAAACTGAACGGCATTTCACTGTAGGGTATAATTTTATTCTTTTGAAGAATCATGTATAAGTAAATAAATAAATAGCCAGTATTTTAAGTGATGAGTGAAATCCAACACCACTGATGCATTAGATATTTTACCATTAATCTCAGTAGAAACAGTCTTGGCACTAATTTTACAGACACTGGCAAAATACTTGATTTAAAACAGTGGAATAAAAAGTTGGTTGTGTCACCCAAACATAGTGAAGGTTGCTCCCCTGCCTTTCCAAATAAATGACAATTTCTGAAAAAAGTTAAGGATGTTACTATTTTAAAAGATACTCTTGTGGTTTCTCCAACCACACTTTCATCTATATATCTTTGTGAAGAAGGCAGATATGTACTGTGACCATGGCTACTTTTTTCAATTGTGGTGTTTAAACCAAAATATTACAGAATGTTATGGTGCATGTGTATGTACTTGGCTGCAGTAATTTAAAAGGTGTGAGATAAAATGAATTATTTCTCTGAATTCATTGAAGAACATGAGAGACATTCAATAACAGCTCTCAATCCTAGGCATCTAACAAGTTTTTAAACATGACTGCCAGCCATTACTGAGATTATTTTTCACAATTATAAGGTGGTTAATACATTTTCTAATGTCAGTGTTTACAAGACCAAAGTTTCACACACACAAAAATATTTTCAGCAACTTTAAAGAAATGTTGAAATAAAAATATATACGTGGAAATATAAACACCCATGCACGCACACACACACACATTCCAGAAATGTTCTTTAAAGACCTGCTGCTCATGTTACTCGTTCCATCTATTTTCTTTTCTTTACAGCCAAGCAGAATGTTCACTGGAATGTTTGAGACTGGAATGAAGACATTGACAGGAAACTCAACAACTCCATATAGGTGATAGTATTGTCCACAACAATGACATTAAGGAGAGAAATGAATATACCTGTTATTTCTTTCATCCCTTACCCCTTATTTTTTCCTCTACGATCTTTCTGCACAAACCACAAGTTCCAGGGTATACTTCTTAACCTCATCTGGGTATGCATATGCTCATTTGCTGGAGGCAGGTTGGAGGGGATGTAACAGTATAAAAAGGTCCAACCCTTTTCTGTTGACCAGAAATAGAGCCAATACTGTCTAGGTTTTATCTGAAGTTTGTTGGGGTTTTTTGTTGTGGTGGTTTTTTTCTTTCTTTTTTCTTTCCTATATTACTGTTTCATTTCATAGTGTAAGATAAGTTTCTAACTACAGACTTAATTAAAGCCCTGCATATAGCACGTAAGTGGTGTGTTGGTTTCTAGATAGTATATGCTACCTCTGTGACCTGTTTTCATGCAGTGAAGTCACTGGTTTGATTTTCATTTGTAGGTGCAATGTAAAAACAGCAGCAATTTTAAACCCTGAGAAGTGTCTGTTCAGGTGAATGGATAAACAGTAGTGTGTTCCCATTTTAGCTAGTTTATCATCCGGAATGTAGCAGCAACTGGTGATGCTAAATGCACTGATATCACTTGAAGAATCCTATTAAACACAGACTGAAGTGTAGGTGGTTCATTGCCCTAAAAACAAACATGGGAAATTTTGCAGGCTACAGATCTTTTCTCTTACTAACTGACACCAAGCAGAGAGGCAGGAGGGATTTGGTTCTTCGTGTCTGTCTTGTGTCTTTCTCAGTAGTTTCTTTTTCTCCTTGCAAATTTTGGCTCATAGCTAGCCTGCAAATATGAATTTCAACACACAGATGCTGAATATGGCTTGTGTGTCCTTATGGATACCATCTGCAGCATACAGGAAAAGCTAGAAGGTGTGCTGGAAAGAGAAATTCTTAGTAAACAAAGCTCTTTTTTCCTTTCCACTGCATTCACAGATTATTCCTCCTAATTTTCTCCTTTTACTGTGCAAAGTAAGCAGAAATGCTGATATCAGATGATTTGCATGAACCTCAGCCAGTTATCTTAAGCTAATTATTATGGATTTTAGGCCTGTTCGCATCTTCACAGGCAATTAAACAGTATTAGAGAGTAGTCATTACAAAAGGGATCAGACTGAGTGTGAACTGAGGCTCCTATATTTTTCTTCATGACTAGAGCTACAGTAAAAAACATTCTACCTGTACATACAGCACAAATATTTTGAGAACTGAGGTTTGTTTTTTTTTTTTTTCACAATGCTTTCTTAATAGCATCAAAAGGAGAGAAGTTATAAACAGATAAATATGTTTGGATTGTATCTGTCCAATCGATCGTGTTCAGTGGGTTTAAAAAAAAAAAAGAAATTAATCCCCTCTTCAACCACCCCCATCAACAAACAACTGGGGGCAGTCTGAAAGAACAATCATTGGCTGTGAGTTGCATTTACATTTTCAGCAAGGACCAGAATAAATATTAAGTATGCCAATTGTTAATATGATGATAATCCTTGCTTCCCATTTACAGAAATGTATCTTTCAATTGTTTATTTTATAAGGGAACCCTTCTGGAATTGAAATATATGAACTTTTTTTTAAATTGCCTCTCCCCCCCCCCCCCCCCCCCCCACCTTACACTGAAATCATATTTTCCAGGTTGTCCTCATTTCCCATCTTTTTTTAAAATAATGAAATCCTGAAACTTGGGCAATATTCTGTAAACTTCAATTCCATAGTTTTCTAATAATATATAAACTCTGACTGTACATACCTTCTGACTGTACATACCTTATCGTAATGCAGAAACCACTTAGCAAAGAACAAAGAGAATTTTTAATATGAGAAGGAAAGAAGGCAGATTAAAAAGATCTTTTAGCATTTTTGTGTAAAAGATTTAAAAATGGAGCTCTCCTTCAAACCATGAAAATTATATAAAAGATTTAGAGCATTTTACAAAGCCAGGGAATGAAGAATCATGAGATGCTTTTTAGATCCAGTAAGCACATTGTAAACATTCCTTGACCACTATTTATGCTGGTAGAAGGAAGAATAAACTGAAAACACTGTTTAAAATGTGAAAAGCATATATATTTAAAAACCTTTTAGAAGAACTAGCAGATGTACTATGAAGAATGATGTCTGGATCAAACTCCTTTCTTCTAAACATAACCCAGTCAAATACAGCTGGCTTTAACAAATTCTGATAAATGTTTTAATCTCAGTGAGAAAATGAATGCAGTGATGTGCAAAATGAGCATATAAGTATCAATAAGATCTTTATGTGCTAATGTTTTTTTTCTGCAGAAGATAGAGTATGGCAGACACTACAGGAAAGAGCCTGCCAGGGGTGTGTGCAGGTAAGACATAAAAGGGCTGGTGACAAAATCAGATACTAGTGTAGATTGTGCGGAGGAAGAAGATGGGATAAATGTTGACGTAAAAACCCCAAACTTCTTTATTTGTATTTGCTTTTGGAAACGGCAGCTGGATCAGAACTAAGTGCTGAAAGGCAGTGCTGTTAACAGGCCTGTGGAAGGACTTGAGTGGGGAGAATTGCAGCTGGACCGAAGAAGCGAAATACAGGCCTGGAGACCTTCCTGGTGTGGCCTGGGCTATTTTGGAAGAAATCACAAGATTTAGGTCTGACATGGATGGATGAGAGCAGAGATTATTCATAGATCCTGTTCAAAATAGGATTGAAATGTGCAGGCTATTTTTTTTTTTTTTCTGTAACATACCACAAACTGTGAAGGCAATCTGCATTTTCAGAGCAACCAAACCAAAATCTTACTTGATTTCCCTCTCAGTTATACGCATTATGTTGAATACTGAAGTGTTTTTGCATTTAATGTTATTTCACTTTGTTCACAGTGGTTAAATAAACAGGGTTTTTGTTTAGAAATATTTGTAACTATAATAATTGTAGTTTCTTTTCAATTCTTTTCAATGCTTTTGGTTTACTTACATATAAAGAACTAGATTTTTCTGCAGGTGCTCCTTTTTCTATGGATTCAGCTTTTTATTTTTTAAAATGGTTTATTCAACACATTTTGACATACGTGTGAACCATTCTTTGTAATCTCTTGTATGAATATACATATTCTAAGTTACCTGAAGCCTCTCACCTTACAAATAAAATAAAAAGAAGGGATTAAGTTAGAGGACAGTCATGTAGATAAAGCAAGCTTGAATCTGAATACAAAAGAAAATCTCCAAACCCCTTCTGAAAGCTCCAGCTATAACTGAATAAATTTTGTTAGACTTTAAGTATTTTTAGACAATTTTTCTATTTCTTTTCAGAATGCTTATTCAATGAAACACACATATATATGACTGTTTAATAAATGAAAGGGTATGTAAAGTATGTAAATGAGACTTTTTTTTTTTTTTTACCATGATCTTTACTTAAACCTTTCTCTCCAAAGATAGCTACTAAAATAGGTCACAGTATAAAAATAGTATAGTAAGCAACCTAAGGACTAGATTCTGTTTGCAAACTGAGTGGTATAAATCCACCCTAACTCCACTGATTTCAGTTGTTTAACTTAGATTAAATGGTGGTGTTCATTAATGAACATGTATCTACCGCAGATGAGATACTAATTCCTTCGAAGTCCTAACACCAAGAAGCAGGATTTAGCTGGCAAAAAATAAGAAAGTGGAAGGAAATGCCTACCTTCTTTTGTTCCATCTGCAAATTTCTACTTGAATCCTGTATTGCAGGAGTGTCTGACCTTTCAAGCAGATGGATGCCATGTCTCATAAGGAGGTACACAGCAGACATGCATCTTCAGCCTTCCTCTGCCAGATAACAAAAAGTGTGCCCGTCAAGGAGGTGCAGCCACCCTCTATCCCACGACTGGCACACAGCCTCCATATTCTGTTTCAACGTACGTATTCTTTTAGTTACGTGGGTGGATGAGCACTTATCACATGTTGGGGATGCCCAGATTTCTGCTGCTGTATTACATAGAAGTCTGGACATGCTGCAGACAGAGGGGTTCATGAGCCCTTGGCAAAGTCAATGAGTGCTAGAGCAGTTTAAATTACTTATGCCTTGCTTTTTGATTATGTCTTACATGTCCCTGAGGACTAAGTCATGCAGTATATGAAACAATTGTACAGAAGGGATCAAATAAAAGGGCCATTTTACAAGGTAACATACTCTGACTGTGCTAGTCCAAAGGATGATGTGCCACAGGTACTCCTTGTCCATGCTAGGCAGCTCTGCCCTGGGGCATAACCCTTCTGGAGCTCTTATCTGTTGATCAAACTCTACTCCTTCCCTAGTAGGCCAATAATGTAATAAAAAAAAAAATGCTTTTAATATTTTTTTTATTTGCAACTAATGCCTTCTTCCAGGTTCAGTGCAAGTCTGATTACTTCTTAAACCATTTATTAAATATAAGGAGCAAAAACTAAACCAAAGTTTCACTTTTAGTGATATTTGACAGCTGGAGGAACGTCAAGGCTAGCAACTGCCAAGCAGAGGCAGTTCTGAATAGAAGTTTAAAACAAAAAGTTGATTTTTATCAAAAAATCTTTCATAAATAATTTGGTTTGGGGCAGCTGAAGCAAATTTTTTTTCTCCCATCAACTTTGCCAAAATATAGTCTATTATTTAGAAATACTTTCTACTTAGAAAATTCAGATTCTTAAGAGTTTTTACATTCAGTTGACCTTGAAATTAGGAAAAGAGGTCCAGTACCTAATTAATCTAATTTCTTTAAAAACCTGCCTGGCTACAGAGCCTTATGAGCAACCTCAGAGATAGCATAGGTTTTTCTCCCACCAAGGATGCATACTGCTGCAAGGTGCAGTTATTAAGCTTCGTCCTCAGTGCACAGGTATTCATAATGATACAATTTTCAATCATAGTTTTATGCAACACTACAGAATTTGACACAGCTCTATTAATAGATAGCAGTTAAGAATCAAGCCCATCACACACCTCTTACATCCTCTAAGTATTGCCGAAGAAGCCCTCATATAGTTAATCATTAGCAGTGGCATTAATGCAAGTGGGTAAGTTTGAATGAATAATCAAACCTTCCTGATACTAATGCCAAAGTTCATGGGGAGGTAGTCAAAACAGTAACAGGATGCATGTCAGACTAAGCAAAGCATTCAGGATATGTCTAAGCAGAAAAGAGAAATTATCATTGCACAAGAAATACCCAAATGTCTGAAAGATTTTTATGACAAGAAAGAGTACTAAAGAATGTGATAATTCATATAAGCTTTTTTTTTTTTGATAAAAAGAAATCTCCCTTGTATCTGCCTTCATTTATCCTTGTATTCTCCAAGTGTGTGTTTTTTAACAATCTCTTTGTTGCTGCAACGCTAGTAGATTGAAATTCTCAATTTGTCGGTCTCCTTGAACATGCTTATTCAGGGGATGGGACTTGCACAAAACAATACACTTCTATGAGGCAATGCCATCGCATCAGCCTTCATTACTGTTTTTAGATTGTCTAACTGGGATACTTGTCAGTGATTGCTGTAGTTCCCATGCTCCCAGAAAATGGCCTTGATTGTTGTGTGCCAATCTTTGATGCTCCATCAGTCTTAGCTTTACCATGATGTCTGAATTAGATGAGCATCCGATGTGCCACAACTGCAGCTTTTCTCCACTAATACAATGGGATGTTTTGAGCACAGGAACTGAGGTCTTTCTTCATATGAGTATGTGATACAGCTGTTGTTTTTTTGTGTATTTTTTTTTAAATTAAAATACTGTCGTTACTATTTATTTCAAGCTCATAAGTTTATGCACATGACAGTTTACTGCATTGGTCTTCTTCAAAGGAGGATGCAGAGTGTCTGAGTTAGTTTCATATTTTCCACAGCTGGATGATGTGTCTCTCCATTCCCCTTTCTGCCACATCGCATGTCTTTAAATCTATCATGAGTCATTTTTCTTATGTGGAAACTAATTAACATCTTGGGAACAGATTGCTTGCATTGTCTTGATATTTTCTGAAGTAACCAGATGCTGTAATTACTGTGTATACAATCCTCTTTGCCTGTAGGTTGTCAGATAGCACCCCCCCATCACTTTAATTAGCAGCATAAAGTTCATTTACGTAGTAAAAGATGAGACAAATTTGTTCAGGAGTCTTTGAATGTAATAGGAAGAAAGATTCGTCCTGAAGGTAAAAACAAAACAAACCTAATTCAAACCATTCGTGCTAGAATACTTAATTCCTTTCCTTTTTAGTGCTACTATTCTTTATTTGAAATTCTCCTACCTTTAATTATATTCCTTTTGTTTAATTTTTATCATGTATGTACTAGTACTCTGTGTTAGTTTACTGCAAAATAAATCTAGATCTTCAATAATTACATTCCTGGTGAAACCTCTATTTATTGGTCCTTGTTCTCTTATACCACTGTCTACTTTGATGAGATCATTTCTAGTGCCTCATTTTTTTCTGATTTTTCCCAAGAAGCTGAACAAACTGGATTGTTATTAAGAAAAAAGATAGCTCATTGTTAATTACTTTTTAGGTGACAAGAGGCAATAAGCATTCTCTGAGATCTGGTTTAAAAATATCTGTATACAGAAGCAAAGGGAAGGAGGACAAGGCATCAAAGCATGAAGACATTTATAAGGAATAAATTAAATCAAGTGGCTCTCCTCCTAGCCATTGTTGTTTATTTTTTCATAGGCAGATTTACTTATGAATGGTGTCAGCTTGACTGTATTTTAAGTGGTCCTCTATACATTGTCCGCTATAGTGCAACACAGCACCTTTTGGATGAGAGGACCTTGTTATATCAGACTTTCATCAGAGGCTTTCTGAGATCCAAACACGTTGTTTCATGTTTTAGTCATCAGTCTTGGCTATAGCGTGTTCCAAACAGCTAAGACAGATTTTCTCCTGAGAGGTATTAAAGAAAGATAAGGAAGAGAAAATTCAATGGAATGTGTCATCAGTTAAAATGCCAGACACATGCACAATGAAAGTACTTGATTTGAGGATGGTACTCGCATCAAATCCAAAAATAAGAGTGGAGTCTTGCTTCATGTAAATGCAATGTTTAATTCATGACATTTGGTTACACATTTTTTCCCTATCATAGTCTACAACTATTCAAAATATTTTTTCCTATAACCATGTAAGTTCTTTTCAATTACATGATGATGAATATCATAGTCTTCTGTCCTAACTTTCAGCTCAGTATGTTGTATGTTACACAGCTGTGACTGAAAGTGTAAAGTGATAGAAAACTATTATGTCTGCAAAATATATCTTGGTTTTTTGTTGGGGTTTCTTTCTGCACTTTTAGTAGTCATGGTGGACTATTAATAAATAAGAATAGCAATATCAGTGACCTTTGAAGTCTATGTGAACTGTCTATTAGTGTCAGGGGAATGTAATAAAATGGGTATTTCCAATAGAAAATCTTGTTTTACACCCTTCTCTCTGAAATCAGGAAAAAGCGTAACATTAATGTCACACAGGAAAGAAGGAAAAAAATGGATTAGCAAGTGGAAAGAACCTTGGGAGCCATTAGAAGACCAGGTGTCATTAACAAGACTAGGTATGTGCCAGCCAAAGAAGAGAGACCTGTGTCTTTTTTTGTGTATTTGGTTGGTGGTTTTTCTGTATTTCAGGAACCTTTTAAATAAAGAAAGTAAAAACATATTTGTTCCCCTGATATATTGTCCCTTTATGGACAGACCTGGGTTTTTGATGTACTGGCACTGTTAATGGAACAATGAGTTGTGGGGAAGCGTGCGGTTCCAAAAGCACTCTCCACTTTGGGGATCAGTCAACTAAAGATGGTTAAAGGAAGGTTTTCCTTTTTTTGTGATTGCTGATGAACTTGGTTAAGTGTCAACACCAAAGGTTCCCGAACTGTGGCTGCCAGACGATGTTAGTGGTCTGTGAATTAAACAACTAGGCCACACAATGCTTAGGATGTCAGTTGCTAAGTTCGATAAGATGGTAGCATGAGGTTTGAGATACGTTTAGTTGCTGACAGTGGACAAAACAAGTGTCGCCTTGTTGTGTATGGGGAAAAGCAGTGGGGCAGGGCAATCATGCAGTAGGAAATCATAGTCAAGGACAGAGCAGCCTGGGGAAGCACCTGGAACCAAGAATCAACAGGGGAATGCAAGAGAGGACCAGAAACCAGGGCTTAAGGCTGGGGAGATGGGAAACAAGTCCAGGATAGGTGCAGGTTTTTCAGGCAAAAGAAGAAATCTAGTTAAGGCGAATGACGAAAGGAGATGAAGGCAAAGATTGTAAACGGTTTGAGTGGGCTGCATTGCTGAGATGCTTGTTGTCAGGTCTCAGTACTGTTGTTCAAAGTGGGAATTACAAAGAAAAGGACCTTCATCTCAGCTTCAGGCTCATCTGTTGCTTACTCATGCTGAATCATGACCTAGCTTGTTTTACCTCCTGAACTAACATAGGCTTAACAGTAATTGAAAGGCCAAATGGCTTTAATTTTAAAATATCTTGTGCTTTCAGTAACCAGAAACACCACTCTCTCCACAGAGCATTTTTATGAGGTTCAGTTTCATTAAAATTTTGATTTTTTTTCTATGAAAGAGGCAGGAGCTTTAGCTGCAGGATATGCTATCTGGAAAGCAGCCAGCTGGAGACTCTGAATTTTGCCAAATCCAAGGCACTCTGACGTGCTGCATAAGAGCTGAGCAGGGACGATGACGGGCAAACAGGAGGTGTTTGAAATCTACCTCAGCTCTAAACAAGCTTCACAGGAATTTTTCTGTCTTTATAAAACCACTTTAACAAATTAGCAGTCTCCAAACAAGAATAAGCTGTCCCCCACCCCCTCAAACCACGCATCAGATTTAAAAGCGGTTCTACATCCATGCAGTTTCTCCTAGGCTGAAGTTGGTATCAGTCAAAATGCTGCTGGGCTTAAATTCATTAGTGCCACTGCTGGCAGCCAGTACTGACTGAAGTAAAAACCCTGTGGTGCATTGGTGGAGTGTGTTCTAAAGATGATGAGTTTATTTATCTTCTGCTAAACTCTAACAATTTAGTTGAGTGCAGTTTGATCAATTTGGATGGTACATCCCTCACAACCAAAACCCAATACTTTTTATAAAACACAGCATTTGGGGTGATGACTGCCCTGTGTCTTATTCACAATATTGTATGTACTCCAGAGATTGAGATGACTGTTTTGGACAAACAGAATGAAGATGTTGTTATCTAATATTTGTGTTCTGAAAGGCAGATGGATGAATGAATGTCACTTTGGGAGGACACCTTATTTCTATGCTGGTAAAGCATAGAAATATGGAAAATCTTGTATTGCATTGCTTTTTCCCATATTTCTTTCTTGAGTTGTAGCCTTCTCTTTTACTGTCAGATTTTCTTCAATACTGACTTCAGTTCAGTGATTATATATATATATATATATGTGTATGGAAGCGTGAATTACAAAGAAATGTTTTATAAAGTAACTAGTATTTTTGATGGTTGAGAAATTGAAAAACAAGGAGTGATTGGGAAAAGTAGAGAGAACATAGTTCTTTGTCCATTACTCTTCTAAGAAAGCATTAGCTAGAAATACTGTTTTTCTGGGTTTTACACATTTTAAATAGAGTTAAAAGAAATGTCTCTTATTTTTTTGGTTTCATGAATGGGTGGAGAAAACTGTTGTGAGCAGTAGTCAGTCATAAGAACTAACTGATCCAAACGACAACAAGAGAAGCAAGGTTAGCCATCACACTTTTTCTCAAAACTATTCTGCTCTGTCCTGTGAGTGTGCCACAGCTAATAGTCACATTCACAGAGATTTTAAATATGTTTTGAATAGTTTTTAGAAAACAAAATGTAGCGATGGGAACATTCACTTTAAGTTTCCTGACGGCCCATCCATTCGGTGTTATCTCTGTGATACCTGCCTGTGAATTGCCTCACCACATGTCAGCTGAATGTAAGATACATTCCTCATTTTCCCAGTCTGAAGCTATCATTGTTGCTGCACAGTCGTAAACAATTGTTTTGGTCCAGCTGAGAGGCAGCTGCTTTGAATGATGGGTAAAAGCTTTGCTATACCAAGTTTGATTGCTCAGTGTCTAGTGACTTCAGGACAGAAGTCTCAAAAATGACAAGAAATGCTATGTGTTGTTTAAAATACTGCAGACCTCCCTGTGATTAACTGTACCCTGCCACTGACTCAGTGGGCTCTGATGGACTGTAGGACTGGAGTGCGGGTTACTAGGTGTCACATACAATAAAACAGTGACCTTTTAGCCTATGGACCTCTGCCACCTTCCTCTATGCTGTGCTGTGCCTTTTCTGGGTTTTAAAATGGTCTGCAGATAAGTTAATGTACCTGTCATCTTGCCCCTAGTGAGATTTGTGCCTAGTCTTTCAGCGGTCTCTCCAGTAATGCTGCTCACACTTTTATGATTTTGATTCCCTCATATTGTAGATTTAGTTTTATTTTTCTGTAGATGTTCCCTGGAGCCAAAACAGAAGGAAGGGGAAATCTTTGCTGTAAAAGTCTTATAATTATGAGGCTTATGATGATGGGGAGGGGGAAGATCCTTAAAAAATAACTCCAGTTTTTTAAACCTTTGTTCACATTTTAAAATGATCTGTGGAACACAGTTCTGCGTCTATAAAACAAACCAAAAACCCCTTGTGATGTTGTTATTAATAAAGCAGGTGGATCATCATTCAAAATCCCATTTTAGCCAGGCAGTGATTTCCAATGAAACCTGACATGTTCATTTTTGCCAGACTTAGCAGCCCCCAAGGCCTGTTGAAAGTCATCTGAAAAAAGCCTTCTTAATAGATCTGTTTTCTTTGCTGAAGCTGTAGCATCTCCTGTATTTATAGAGATTTCATTCCTTTACATTTGTATTAGTTGAGCACCAGGCTAACTCCGATAACACAGATTAACAAAGTAGGCTAGTTATACAACATTGAAGAGTGATACATCCTGGAAACCATTTAGTGAGCACCTTTATATATTGGCAACTATATTTTCATTTTTCCATTTATTGTAGAGAATTAATCCTTGGGAATCTATTGACATAATTGATGTCAGCTGGGGAATTGGAGCCAGCTTTGCAAATATGTTAATTATCACTGCAAATGATAGAGAGCACTGGGACAAATCCAGATCTAGTTTGAATCCATTGACTTCTCTGAGCTCATAGAGGATTTTGCATGTTAATCACATGACTTTTGTTCAAAAATGCCTCCCAGTCTCCTGGTTCACATTTTATTAAAAAAGATAGTCTGCTAGCTGCTCATTAAGATACTCTGCTTAACAGAGTGGATAAGCAGTCATACTTTTTGAACAAGTCTGGCTATTTACTTATAACTATGTGAGCAGAATAATAATGAGTTAAAGAAATTTTGATGAAAGGCATTGCTTTTGTGGTCTTCCTTCCAGCACAGAATGAGAAAAGGATGTTTTTGGTTGAGCGCAGCTATGGTTTTTATCTCAATAAAATAAGCATAGATCTTTCATTGCTCTTACCTCTCCACAGTCTTGTTCAGTGAGTTTAACTTTTTAAGAACTACACCAGCTTGCAGCATACTCATTTCCCTCTGGACTTTGAAACTTGCAGTGGCATCAAGCTTTACTCATCAAACAAGTTTTAATCATTTATCAGCCATCCTGGCTAACCAGGCAGGTCCCAGTTGACTGGAAGTTAGCAAATGTGACACCCATCTACAAGAAAGGCTGGAAGGAGGATCCAGGGAACGACAGGCCTGTCAGTCTGATGTCGGTGCCGGGGAAGGTTATGGAGCAGATCATCCTGAGTGCCATCACGTGGCACATCCAGGACAACCAGGTGATCAGGCTCAGTCAGCACGGGTTTATGAAAGGCAGGTCCTGCTTGACTAACCTGATCTCCTTCTATGACAAGGTGACCTGCTCAGTGGGTGAGGGAAAGGCTGTGGATGTTGTTTACATGGACTTTAGTAAAGCCTTTGACACCATTTCCCACAGCATTCTCCTGGAGTAACTGGCTGCTCATGGCTTGGATGGGTGTACTCTTTGCTGGGTAAAAAACTGGCTGGATGGCCAGGCCCAAAGAGCTTGGTGAATGGAGTTAAAGCCAGTTGGCGGCTGGTCACCAGTGGTGTTCCCCAGGGCTCAGTACTGGGGCCAGTTCTTGGTTAATATCTTTATTAATGATCTGGACAAGGGGATCGAGGGCAGCCTCAGTAACTTTGCAGACAACACCAAGTTGGGCGGGAGTGTTGATCTGCTTGAGGCCAGAAAGGCTCTACAGAGGGATCTGGACAGGCTGGATCAATGGGCCAAGGCCAGCTGTATGAGGTTCAACAAGGCCAAGTGTTGGGTCCTGCAGCTGTGTCACAACAGCCCTGTGCAACACTACAGGCTGGGGGAAGAGTGGCTGGAAAGCTGTCCGATGGAAAAGGACCTGGGGGTGTTGGTCAACAGATTCCTGAATGTGAGCCAGCAATGTGCCCAGGTGGCCAAGAAGGCCAATAGCATCCTGGTTCGTATCAGAAATAGTGCAGCCAGCAGGACTAGGGAAGAGATTGTCCCCCTGTCCTCGGCACTGGTGAGGCCGCACCTCAAATACCGTGTTCAGTTTTGGGCCCCTCACTGCAAGAAAGACACTGAGATGCTGGAGTGGGTCCAAAGAAGGGCAACAAAGCCAATAAAGGGTTTAGAGAGCAAGTCATGTGAGGAGCAGCTGAGGGAACTGGGGTTGTTCAGCCTAGAGAAAAGGAGACTCAGGGGAGACCTTAACACTCTCTACAACTACCTGAAAGGAGGTTGTAGTGAGGTGGGTGTCAGTCTCTTCTCCCAAGTAACAAGTGATAGGACAAGAGGAAATGGCCTCAAGCTGTGCCAGGGGAGGTTTAGGTTGGATATTAGGAAAAATTTCTTCACCGAAAGCATTATCAAGCATTGGAACGGGCTGCCCAGGGAAGTGGTTGAGTCACCATCCCTGGAGATGTTTAAAAGACATCTAGATGTGGCACTTAGAGACATGGTTTAGTGGCGGACTTAGTGCTAGGTTAAGGGTTGGACTGGATGATCTTAAAGGTCTTTTCCTACCTAAACAATTCTATGATTCTAAGTTGGAACTCACATCTTTCCCCTACTGCTGCTGAAGCAGAAGCTGTGTGGGATGAATACAGTGCTGGTGTCAGCGGGAGGGCCTGAACTCTCCCCCTGCATCATTTCAGGTTTGGGGGACATGGGCATGGTTTGAGGGGCTAAGAAGAGAGGCGTCACACACCTCCTTCACTCTGTAGAGCATGATAGCTCTGGCTCTCATGTTAGATGTGGCATCTGGGGTTCTTCTGAAAGCCTTGGTACTGCCGAAGTGAGCCTTTTTTTTGTATCCTGGGCAGTGAGTGGGAGACAGCAATTTGCTGAAGCTCTCCTAGTCAACCTGTTACTTGTAAGAGATGCCTTCTAAGCCATAGGATGAACAGTGATTGAACTTGTGAAAAGCTTCCTCAGTAGGAATTGGTCTCAATAAAAGCTGGTTAGGTGTTCGAAATGCCATGTGTTTTCCACAGAGGGCAAATAGTGTTCCCTTTTCAGCTGTAAAATCAATGTCTCTGAGCTTTGCATAGTAGGAGAGGACTGAGATAAACTCCTGAGGAGTCACATCTAGGACTTTCCACTTACATGACTCGTATGCTGCTTCATCAAGAATAGATCTAGAAAATTGCAGAGGCACCTATTATATGAATTGAACATCCTAAATGGATCAAATAGCACTGATGGAGATGGTATCTTCAGGTATATGAGATAAGGAGAGAATGCAACACGAGGAACTGGAAACTAGAAAAAGTCTGGAAAGCTATATTCTGAATGAGAAATGAGACTTGGTGTCTCTTACCACCTGCTTGAATTCACAAGTCACTTATGTATCCAATATACAGAAAAAATCTTCAAAGTGGTACTGTTTCTGCATCTGGCTTCTGAAATTCCTCATTTTGTGTCTAAACTTGGGTACTCAGTTTAGTGAGCTTTGAGAATTGTCTTGTGTATTTGTTAGAATAATCATCATAATGAGTTTGGTAACTCACTCTTAATGTGGCTATCATTCTTCCCTGGCTTCAACAGGAAATTATAAGTTAATTTGAGCTGATTTTTTCTATATATGTTAACATTGTATGAGATGGTCTATCTAAGGCACACTACTTCATGCTTTGGGGAGTTTTGCCGTGATCTGATTATAAATGATGGAGCTAGTGTGCCCATGTTGAGGAAGGAACTACTTCATTATGGCAATATAGTGACAAAATAATTTGCTCCTGCATGAATTAAGATGAACTGGATTTTTATAACTTTATTTAGCTTGTGCTATGTCTGTTGGTTTCTCTGCAGATAAGTGTTGACATTTCTCTCTAATGTACAGAGGTTTTTTGGTTTGATACTTCAGCTCTGTATAAGAAACTATCTATAGAAAATAGGCATTTGAACTAGCAGACATCAACACTAGGCAACTTTCTTTTTTTGTATTCTGTTGTTTGTCTGTCTTGGTTTTGGTGTGGGGTTTTCTTTGGTTTGGTTTTTTTTTTTATTACATGCCAGTAACTTTGTAACACGACAGACTCTCCTCTTTCCTGTTAGTTTATATATAGTAATGAAATATTTGCCATCTACAGAGCTGTAAATTGTGAAAAAAAGCCCCTTTCTACTAGGTGTATATTTTAGGGCATCTTAAGCATAGTAGAGGTACCCTCTTCTCAGCACTAGTGAAGCCACATCTGCAGTGCTGGGTCCAGTTCTGGGCTCCCTAGTACAAGAAAGAGAGATGGAGCTGCTGGAGAAAATCCAACGAAGCATCACTAAGGTGATGAAGGGACTGGAGTTCCTCTACTATGAGGAAAAGCTTAGACAGCTGTGACTGTTCAGCCTGCAGAAGAGAAGGCTCAGGAGGATCATCTTAATGTATATAAATACCTGAAGGTAGGGTGCAGGGAAGACAGAGCCAGACTCTTTTCAGTGGTGCCCAGTGACAGGACAAGAGGCAATGGGCACAAACTGCAACACAGGAGGTTCCCTTTGAACATCAGAAAACACTTTTTCACTGTGAGGCTGACCAAGCAGTGGCACAGGTTGCCCAGGGAGGTTGTGGAGTCTCGATCCCTGGAGATACTCAAAAGCTGTCTGGACAGGGTCCTGGGCTACCTGCTCTAGGTGGTCCTGCTTGAGCAGGGGGTTTGAGCAAGGTGACCTCCAGAGGCCCCTTCCAACCTCAACCATTCTGTGATTCTGTGAAATGCCAGACTTCATGATTTTGGGTTGAAATCCATGTGGAATTAGTGCTTTGCATTTCCTTCCGAAGTCCTGAACAGATGCTGGTTTGCACTTGCTGAAATGTAGTGGAAGCTACTGGACATAACACAACAGCTTTTATGCGTGTCTTTTGAAAAAAGAATTAACATCAACAGTCTGCGTAACAAACTGTCAGTGTGCTTGCACTCAGGCACAGCAAAAAACCTGGTCTCTTCCACTTCATTTGAGTCTGCCTCTTCTGGAGCCGGTGCCTATCTATTTATTTCTAAACAAGGCTGTGAATGGGTAGCCTCATGCTTGACTTTCCCAATTCACAGGGCTTCATCAATGATACCTGTCTTGAATAGAGGGGTTTAGTATGTCAGGCAGTTGCTATGGATTAACTTCAGGTTATAGATGTCTTGATTCAGTCTCCTAAATATAGACATCTGGTGCTGTCCTGGTTTCAGCTGGGATAGAGTTAATTGTCTTCCTAGTAGCTGGTACAGTGCTATGTTTTGAGTTCAGTATGAGAAGAATGTTGATAACACACTGATGTTTTCAGTTGTTGCTAAGTAGTGTTTAGACTAAAGTCAAGGATTTTTCAGCTTCGCATGCCCAGCCAGCGAGAAAGCTGGAGGGGCACAAGAAGTTGGCACAGGACGCAGCCAGGGCAGCTGACCCAAACTGGCCAACGGGGTATTCCATACCGTGTGACGTCACATCTAGTATAGGAACTGGGGGGAGTGGGGGCGGGGGATCACCACCCAGGGACTAACTGGGCATCGATCAGCGGGTGGTGAGCAATTGCACTGTACATCATTTGTACATTCCAATCCTTTTATTATTACTGTTGTTATTTTATTAGTGTTATCGTTATCATTATTAGTTTCTTCTTTTCTGTTCTATTAAACCGTTCTTATCTCAACCCACGAGTTTTACGTCTTTTCCCGATTTTCTTCCGCATCCCACTGGGTGTGGGGGGGCTAGTGAGTGAGCGGCTGCGTGGTGCTTAGTTGCTGGCTGGGGTTAAACCACGACAGGTGCCATTTGATATGCTTTGCAGTGTCCCCTGTCCTCCAGCTTGTCCTGGGAGTGTGGACTCCCATTGGCCTTGATTCACCTTTGCCATCACTGTGCAGATGTCTTTGATAACAGAGGTCTCAAATGGAGCTAGCTTGTGCAGGCAACTGAACTGATGCAAAAATCTCTTCGATCTTAGAAATACAGCCATGCTGGCCATCTAATAAATTTATCATCACTGGAACATTACAGTCTTTTGATGTTTCTGTTACCCTCTGGTTTCTCGGTGCATGTATGTCTATCTGGTAGTAAATTCTGGATTTTTAAATAGCCTTCTTTATATTCTTGATGACCAATCCAGGAGGATATTTTCTTCTGCTGCTGCTGCTTTTCATCCAAATTAGTTTTGAGCATGATAAAGACATAGGACTCTTGGAGGTGGATGTGGATTTACTGGAAGGTGAAGAGGCTACAGCCTTCCCTCTCTTGGGGTGCCACTTGATACAACACACCTTAGCCTTTATGCGGGGACTTCTTTGCAGCTCCCAAATCCAAACTGCAGTTGAATCCTCGGCTTTACTTATGTTTAACTACCTGACACCTTCTGATCCCCAAAGTGCTGTCAGACACCTAGAGCTTGCTATTTATTTATTTATTTTATTTATTTATTTTGGTTTACAGTAATTGCACAAGCAAATATAGTTCTCATGTAAGGGCTTTTGCTAATTACAAATCCTGCTTACTCACAGAAAGGTAATTTACTGCCTGGAGGGCAGGACTCAAGTGTACCGGTGCTTCCTGGGTAGCTAAATGGATCATTCCATTCCAGTGCTCATTCACTTGCTGGCCTCTCTCAGACTGCTTGCAAAAGCACTTACCCTGCAAATGCTTACTCATGTAAGTAATAATACTCTAATTAGAAAGTAAGTGGGGTTTGGAGACATTAGGGCTTTTTTTTAAGTGAGTAAGCACTTGCAGGGCAAAACCCAAGGGCACCAGAAATGATGATAATTTTCTGCATAGTACATTGTCTATTTTTATCTTGAAGTCTGGATCTTTACATAACTTTCTATTAAACTGTTTGAGATCTTCCCTTCCTAGACCAGTCAGGAAACCCAATGGGCAGACATTCTTATGCTTCAAAGCATTTTCTAATGACTCCCTTTTAAAATGAAATGAAACATTAGCCTGAATTATAGCTGTGATCTGCTTCTAAGTTCCTTTTTAAGCACTAAATTATATCCTTCCAGTGACTGTGTCCTTTCTTCTGTCCCTCTGAATCTCACTTCGAGCTTATCAAATAACTGCTTTAACAGAAGTTGGCATTCAGGTTCATTACTTGTCCTTTTAAAATGAGATTGTTTACAAATGTCTCCCAACACCTAACAACTTACATGAGAGTGTGCTTTTTCATCTGCAAAGGTGAAGAAGACAATGAAGATGTGTCCGTGCAGGGGCAGCTTTGCCACAAAGACTGAAAGATAGCCGTCAAAGCAAAAAAAATCACTAATTCGGTGAGTGGAGGACTGTGAGCTACCCAAGCAGACATTAACTGGTACGTATATGCTTGACTTGCTGATGCTTCTATTACCAGTCTTTTCAATAGTACTCTGAGTACCTTTAAAAACAAGTCCCTTGTAAGAACGCTTTCATATCTCAAACAGTTCTTGTGATTTTACTCTTCAGCTATTTTCTTCTTTCAACAGTTTATAAAGACGGTTTGACTCAAACTCCAGAAACATTAAAGCAACGGGTGATGTTTTGCCAAGCCATATGTTCTTAAATGGCGTATTTTATGCAGTTGATAATAAATACTTTAAGGCATAGTAGCTAAAAAAAAATTCCAACCTAATGTAAGCAGGCATGCTTCCAGTGATTTCAGCACTTACATTACTTACAGGGATGAATTTAACTGTCTGTTTTCACTCAGGACTGGGCATAGTGTTCAAACTGTGTAGGTTTCATTGACATTAGGTGTTTGGCTGGGATCTAGAATAAAATTGCTTTTTTCTAGTCTACTCAAGTTAAGAATTACTTCACTCTATTTCCAGCTTTATTGCTTTGCAGAAGTATTAAAACACTGATATAAAATGTTCACTAGGTGTAAATAACTTGCCTACTATTTGATCATTTTCCTACCTCAACAGCTTTTTAAAGACATCATTCACCTGCAAACATTTTAATCCTCTTTTACATGAATAAAAAACTTAGACCTCTAATACATGCACTATTCTACATAAAAATACCAACTGTAGGCCATAAAATGTCTGTTCAATTGAATCATAAATTGCAATGCGAGAGTTAATCTCCAAGTAAACAAAGCTTTTAGTCCTGCTTTCTTGGTATGCCAGGGAAATATAGATTACCTTACATAGTTAAAGTAGCACTGTTTCCTTTATACTTGTAGAAGTACACTGCACAGGTGTTGCTTATCTAAGGTTTGGTGAGAAGAGAACAGACATCTTGGGGTGCCAGGCTGACAGTTGGCCTCAATGTGCTGACACTCACTTTTTCTCCATCTAGAAAGGCTTTTCTGGGGGCTTCTTCTGCCTTCTCTTTTCTTAGATGTGCAACAAGAAGGGTTTTAATATTGGTGGATCCTAAGTTGTTCAAAATTTTCTTTTGTTCTTATTCCTTCATTGTACATCTCTAATTCCTCTCTCTCCTGCCCAGATTATATTCTGTCCTGTGCTCTGCTGCTTTAAATAGATATCCAAAGTGTGAGGTGATGACATGGGGGTAAAGCACACCCTTACAGTTTAAATAGTCTTTTCACATTATTTGAAAATTGTTAAATTGGAATTACAATAAAAATCTCCTTATGCCAGGAAACTATAATCTCATCACAGCAGTCAGAATTGAGAGGGTATCATGGCATCTTTCTGACTTTGTTTTTGGTCTTCAGATAACCAGAAATTTCTATGTGAATTGTAACCTTTAAGAAAAGGTTTTAAAATCCTTGTAAAACTGAAAATTTTAATTTCTATTCTTCCTAAAGAATGTCAACATGAAACAATGAAAATGTAAGGAAATGACTATTGCGGGTATTTTGCTCTTTAAAAGAATGCTGTATTAAATGGAGTAATGTGTTAAAATGCCATAAGCAGACAAACCTAACTCATTGATCAAAGGATGCATATTAATGAGTGGAGAAGAATTTACAGCATACCTGTCATTTTAACAGCTTAAAGAAAGTTTCAGGAACATGAAATCCTTAAGTGGTTTCTCTTAAAAAAAAAAACAAAAAAAACCCCAAACCTATTTTTTTCCCCCAGATTCTTAAAAAAGAGACAGATTCTAAACATGCCACGCACTTACTAATGAATCATCAAATGTTAAACTTTCATCATCCTCCCATGACTATATAATGCTTTGGTTTCTTGTCCCATTACTGAATGTACTTCCATGTGTTAGTCTATGCCAAGTCATTTCATGATACTATGGATTTTAATAGTGGAATTACATTAGGTTTTTGGGAAGCAGAGATTGGCCTCAGTATGACAACTGTATCTTTATTTTTCTCTAACACCTATTGAGGGATCCTTAGAAAATAGTTTTGGTCTAATTTTATCACCGGTGTAGAAATGAACAAGATATTAAGGAAATAGCCTGCTGATATCTATGGACAGAAAGTACCTACAGAGGAGCTAAGAATTATAAATATTGCTTATCACAGTAGCTAACTACTACTTCCTTAAATAATCAAAAGCATTAGTGAATTCTCACATCATTTTGACTTATTTAAATAATTCCTAATTTCATTTTGTCCTCTGAACAGTGAAATACAGAGTTTTTCTCAAAGTCATTCAGTTCTTAAATCCCCTGAACCATAAGCCTATCCATGCTCCCTGTGTGACTCCAAAATCACACTGCTAGGAGTGAGAGGGGTTGAGAAAAGAAGCTGTGTTATAAAAGAGACCAGAAAAGGTGTAGAGGGAAAAATAAATACAGAAAAATTACATTAAAATGAATCGTAGTAACACTCGCCGATAGCAAAATTTTTAAGAGTAAGAAAAGAATTCTGAAAAATGTCAGTTGCAATCAGTGCTGGCAATATCCATCCATCCAGGAAGAAAAAGAGACAGTAATTACTTGGCTTTAGTTTTGCTGATGTAAGAAATGCAACCTTGGTCCTCACTTGGCAAGTGGCAAAAGTCCTGTTGACACTGATAGGGCCAACATTTTGCTCAATGTCTTTGATGCAAGCCTGATATAAAACCCAACCAACTCACATTGCACCCAGTAGGAGTTTTGCCACTGACTTCACTGGCAACAGTGCTGGACCTTTTGCCTTTGGGCCGTGAGGCTGAAATCAATGAGATTTCTGCTTTAAATTAGGTCATGGATTCCAAACCCAGTCCTGCAGCGGATTTTCTGTTTCATAGCCTTTTTGTTTTTGTTTTGTTATGACTACATCAGGGTCAGATCCATAATCTGGCACAGAAGTGGAACAATCAGTTTTCAGTGTACACATTAAGGTGTGCATAGATGTTGTGTTGTGTTACAGATTCGATCAATCTGAGCTCAGTTCGGCTGTGATGTAATTTCCATTGGTCTCAGTGAAATAAAAGTAGAAATAAATGTGGCCCATTTTTTCTATATCAGAGCAAAAAAAGGATTTTGTAAATTAAAAGATAAAAAAGAACATTTGCTTGATGCCACTTTTCAAATTTGCTTTGAAATAGTTTAACTAATGCAGATTAGTAATCTGTAGCCAAAACTGTTAAAGTTGAACATCTTGTTTGCTGTCTTAAATATTGAAATAAAAATGCTAGAAGCTAGTGACCATCTTGTAATAATGTGTAGTTTATATGAGCGTATCAGTTTTGTTTAGAAGTGAAAACTTTGATGTAATAGAACTTCTTTTCAAAGGAAAATATAGCCTAAAGCATATGCATCACACTTCATTTCAAAAGCCCTAGGAGAACTTCTCACTGAGATTCTTACAAATTATGCTAATTTTTTCGAATGCATCTATGGAAATGTACTAAGAGGTTGGAATGTAAGAAAATGTCAGCATTTCTAATTGTTATTCTTCCGTGCCTGTGTATGTGTACACATAGACTCTGTGATGCCCAATAGCATATTTTTGCATAATGGAAATTCTATATATATTCATTTGTGCAGTTGCAAGTTGAGCATTCTTTATAGAAATAGGTAGCATTTTTGTATTACTGCTTTACTTTCAGTGCAATAATTGTCATTGCCATGTTATTTGAAGATACATAGTATACATTATCACGTACTTAAGTGGTGTAATTTGGCATTGTATGTTAAGAAGATAATATTTAGTCCAATTGGATAATGATGGGGGGAAAAAAAAAAACCCCAAGAGCGAACAGTAAACATCTAACTTGCAAGCAAAGACCCACTGGGAAAAGATAGCCTAGATGTGGATTTTCACACAAAACTTTTAAAAAATTGCTTATTACATTTATTTAGTTTGATTAGTTTATTTATTGTGATTAAACAGACAGTGCTTGTAGATTGTTCTCCATTAGCAGGTGTAATTTTCATTTTTCACTCTCTGCTCAACCCCTTTTGCTCTAGTCCTATGTTTTGTACTGCATGTATATGACCGCTTTCACTTTATTTTACAAGAGATTAAATTTTCTCTATGTTCTGTAAGGGTATGTCAACTCTGAGCACTGGAGCCTTGTGCAGATCTCCTTGAGTCAGTGTGGATTTGAATAGATAAAGACGTACAGTGCAGCGTTTTACCAGCATACTTACTGGCACAAAAGCCGTTTGCACAGCAGTGCTGTACCACTTCCAGCCTTGATCCAGCTTGCTGTGCTGCTAGGCTGGGTCTCACATTCCTTACTGCAGCTGGCTAGTGTATGTGAAGCCAGCTCAGCTCAGCTGTAGCTCATCTACCTACACAGAATACATGTGAAAAGTAGGAAGCTACTAAAACTATATAAATCTTGTTTCTGTTGAACAAAACTATCTCCAATATACATATTCCATATTCTACAGCAAAATTATCTTTGCAGAAGAACACCTGTACTAACTTCACTGTGCAGCTAGGGACATATAGGCCTTACATAAGCCTATGAACACTTTTAATCAGAGAGATTCCTCTAAATCTATTCATAAAAAGATTCTCTGTCTCCACCAGTGTATCATAGAGGAGGCTTCTCTTTGCTGAAAAACATGCTTTGGCTTGAAGAGAATGGCAAAGAGTGAAGTTAGCCGAGTCAAGGCTCACTAGTATTACCCATTTTAAGAATATTCCAAAAGAGCTGGGTGAGTTGTTGTTCGGATGGATATGTCTGTACTTGCTGCTCAGCTACACAACATGGTACCCACTGAGGATTTTGGATGGAAATTTCACAACCTACAGGTGAGGGTTTCTTGAATGTCTGATAAGGAAAAGACCTTCCCTGGGATCTTGGACAAAACACACTCCCAGGTGACTCCGCATTAAGTTAATGCAAAAAATGACTGATATTTGTGAAGTAAGGGAAGTGACCCAGGCCATGCTTAGATTGTGGAAAGTGAAGAGTAGTCTGATGCAAAAGGGAATCCCAATTACTTGGCAAAAGGCATGCAGAGCTCCAGTCTGGGTCACAGAACAGTGCGTTAAGCTATATACACTGTGGAAAACTGTACAAGGTAAGATAAAAGCTAGCATAAGGGAAAGGAAAAAGGTATTGCAATGGATAATATCACTGTGCAGGAATTTTAAAGATTTGCTTGACACACATCATGAACCAAGAGGATGGCAAAATCCCTAGCTCTGGGACATAATCCCTAGAAATAATAGGGCCAATGTTGAAATTTCTGTTTGGACTAACCACCTGAAGGCAAAAGGTGCACAAGTCAGCTTTGCAACCAAAAAGTTATGTGAGAGGCACCGTGTGAAAGTAGCCTCAGTTTCACTTTGCAATGAATGTGTGTGCTTCAGTGGAATAAAACGGTACAGGATTTCTGAAAATGAGCAACAGTAGAGGGGAATTTATAAATTATTAATTTTATCTAGATCCTTTCACCAGCTCTCTGAGGATGCTGCCACAGGAATCCCAAGTGACATTGCATGCAAATTGGAGAAAGACTTTGGGAATTGAAAGGGCTGGTAAAAGTCTGCAGTTATGAAGTACTGTGACAATGCAGAAAATGTGCACTCCTGGGTGTCTTTTGCATATTCCACATAAACGTATATATTACAAGGACACTACTCTTATATAGGTCTTGACTGTGCATGGACATGACAAACGAAGAAGCAGAGTATATTTGTAACATACAGCTGAAAAGATGAAGCATTCATTTATTCAGCTAAGGAGGGAGTTTGTTCCCTCCATAGGGATGTCAAAGGATAATGTTTTTTGCAACCACATTAGGGCATGCTATCAATGGACACGAGAGGATGAGGGAAAACTTGTTTTCTTACAGGAAGCTGTAGGAATTGCTGTTTCCCTGGCTGGAAAGTGCACAGTTAATGACAGGTTGGGTCTAAGACAACAAGTGCAGTAAAGAAGCCTTATGTGCCCAAGGGAAATTTATGGGGAAATGTGTTAATGTAGTAATGAGATTCATCTGTAGTTGACATATCAAAGATAAATGTCAACTTATCTATTTGTTAATGGATCTATTAAAAGCTTTGTTTATACTTTCTGTCTATTTTTTTTTCTCAAGCACTTACACACAGATGGATTGTGCAAACAAATACTTCATTAAATGTAGGACTCGGAGCCAAGTGAACACTTTTGAGTCCAGAATCATGTCAATTAACCCAATTTAGTTGCTTTCTTGATCCACCCTCCCTTTTTTAACATTCCTTTTTAGGTTTTTTGGATAAGACAAGAGGGGCACTGACTAATTCTATATGACTGAATGACTCTATACTTCCTATTTCATTAATAAAAATACAATCTGTGCTCTCAAAATGGCACAGTACCATGGAACAGAAAACCAACACAGACACCAAAATCCAAGAAGCTTAGTTAGAATGAGTCACTGAAGCAAAATTGGCAGGAACAGCCTAAGATTCCCAAGCTCAAGTGAGCTGGTGAGGGGAGGCAAATCCTATTTAAATATCACAACCGTTTTGTTTAAAATGAGTTCTAAGACATATTTTTCCTACTGCTAAACAGCTACTTTGTCAGTATCAATAGTTCAAAGAAATTTGGCTTTAAGTTGCACTAATGATTTGTCATATGTCTAGTTGCAACACATACACCTAGGTTGGTCACTTGGACACACAAAATGTTTTGATTGGTGAGAGTTCTAGAGCATATAATAAGAAATGGAGTTTTATCTGCAGCTGGCTGTATAACACAGAAGGGACTATTTTGTAATTAAATGTAACGCGCAGTACAAACAAACAGCTTTGGTTTTTGGGGAAAACAAAAATTTACTTCCTTTGACCAGGAACCAATCTTCTGAAAACTGACAGCAACTGGCTCTTTTGTTATTTCTTAATGACTAAGAATAACAGTACGAATTTTCAATTTGCTCTTGTATGGTCTTTTCAATAAATGAAAGACCAGGTGGTTTAAAAAGATGCGTTTCATCCTAGATTTTTGAAAGCTCTATCATTAGCGTATGGTCAAATGTAGGACTTCTGAGTGAAATTCTGTACAATAATTCCAAAAATTACAAGCTGGTACAATGTATAAATGTATATACATATATGTATATGTAGTATTTTCTCTTCTATTATACCTTTTCACTGGTATATATCTCATTACCTTTGGCAGGCATATGTGATATTTCTAAGTAATTAGATGAAGGACTTTTGCTACACACGGGTTTTTGGGATGCGGTAGAGGATTGATCATGTGATGCCATATTCCTTTGCAAATGGATAACTGATATTTTTTTTTTTTCCTAATGTAAAAAAAAAAGCAGCCAAACTTTAAATAATAGTTACTGAATATCAGTTACTGAATCTATGAAAATTTTATGACAACAAACATTTTTAACCATCCTTTCGGTTGTTCAAATTCTCCCAAATAACAAAGAGGATTTTTAATAGTAAAAAATGAAATGTGAAGTTGTTCATATGTCAACACATAGCTTTTTCAAATTTCAGCTTTCTCAGACCCTCCACAGCTGCCTATAAATCCATGTCACTTGAGCAATTCCAATATCTGTGAAAATACAGAATTTGCAATTAAGCAAACAGAATCCTCCTCTGCTGAAAAAAACCATGTGATTGAGCACAATATCTTCAATGTATCTCTCCAAAGAAACATTTGATTGTTCAGTTCTTCTGAACAATGTTAAAATAATAACTTAAACTCTCATTTGGTTTTCTCATTATGCTCACTGAAGTTAATGGGACTATATGCATGCTTAAGCATATACTCTAGAGATTTCTTTATAGGTTGTAGGTCAGAACAGCAGGGGGATAATATTTAATCAAGGAAGAAAGTTTTAGTTCAAACTTCCACCACACTGTTATGTCTAATAGTGAAGGAAATCATTTAAAAGCTGCTGGCACTAAGTCTGTATTCAGCATGATTTCAAAACCACAGAATGGTCTATTAAATTCTTCTGGCATGTGAAACTTGGAACCTGAAATGTTAAGGGACTGTTCCCACAAATCCCTTGCTTGCAAGAATAAGTACTTACAGGGCTGAGCTGAAAATCCTGAAGTTCTTTCTGAGTTTTCGCTGGAAGCTAGGCAAAATCAGGGACTTAGAGTGCAGGCACCCAGCTTGGCACCTGGCTCATATCTAAGCTCAGTCAGGAGCCAGATCCAGTCAGTATGTCTGCTTAAAAAACCCTGAGAAAAACAATTTAGTGGGAACTCTTAGGAGCATGCCTAATGAGTAACAGAGGTGGCTGCCCCACAAATGTAGCTTGGGCCACTATTTTAAATTTAATTTCAAATTAAAATATGGCTGAAAAAGGACATGTCCTTTTTAGTTGATAGCCTAGTGGCTGAAAAACTTATTTAGAAAGTGACAAATTATGGTTCAAATCCCTTTTCTGCCATTTCAGAATTAAATCTATATCACTTTTAGGAGTGGACATTAGCCATTGGCCCTAAAGACTCTACCAAGGAAGGAGCATGTTTTCAGTGTTTCGGCTGATTGTGGCTCATAATTATTATAAGATATATAAATTCTTATATGATAAATAATTGACATATGTCATAGAAGGAACAAGAGTCAGCATCACTTTGTTAGGAAGACTTGTGGGATTTTTTTCTTCTGCTCCCTGGAGTATTTCTGTATTTTACTTTCAGCAGTCTCTAAATAGTTTTGTGAACTGCCAGTTTTCCAATTCTCTATAGAGTTCCCTTTGAATCCACCTCTGAGGCAGGTCTTCCCATAGACACATAGCACAACATTACTGATTTTCTTTTGGGAGTGAAATATTTATAATTTAGACAGTGTATTCCCTAATTTTAGGTGATTGTGCTGTGTGTTAGATATGTGCTATGTAGTAGATTGCATCCTTTGTCTTTGCTGAGGCAAATTTCCCATTGACAGACCCAGGATTAGAAATTAAATAAGGTAAGCTGAGCTTTGACCGAATCTGAGTTTCTCTTTCTTTGATACTTTAATATAGAAAATATTAACCTGTTCCAAAGCATGGGAACACTACCTAGTATTTCATGTGCCTTGGGTTTATCAGATTTTACTAGGCTTTTTACATTTATTGTACCTATAATTTCAACCACATGCGATTTAGAAAAGATAATTATAGTACACGTTGTAGGAAAGTTCTGTTCTCTGAAATATCATTGACTTTGATTCCAGTGTTTGTAGATCAGTTTGATGAACTTCCATCTTATCAGAATAAATAATGCTTCTAACTATGCATTATTCAACATCTGTATATGCTTGATCCTGCAGTTCACACAGGAAGATTTACTAAAATTAGTAACATTATTTAGGATGAAATTTTTACAGAATCAGACCAGTATTTTTTGAGACTTTCATCTAATGCTGACCTAACCTCATGTCGTGGTTTAACCCTAACCAGCAACTAAGCACCATGCAGCTGCTTGCTCACTTCCCTCCCTACCCAGTGAGATGGGGGAGAAATTGGAAGGAAAAAGGTAAAACTCGTGGGTTGAGATAAAGACATCTTAATAGGTAAAGCAAAAGCTGCGCACGCAAGCAAAGCAGAACAAGGAATTCATTCACCACTTCCCATGGGCAGGCAGGTGTTCAGCCATCTCCAGGAAGGCCGGGCTCCATCACGCCTAACGGTCACTTGGGAAGACAAACGCCATCACCTCCGAACATTCCCCCCTTCCTTCTTTTTCCACCCAGTTGTATATGCTGACCATGACATCACATGGTATGGAATACCCCTCTGGCCAGTTTGGGCCAGCTGCCCTGGCTGTGTCCCCTCCCAACTTCTTGTGCCCCTCCAGCCTTCTTGCTGGCTGGGCATGAGAAGCTGAAAAATCCTTGACTTAGTATAAACACTACTTAGCAAAACCTAAAAACTTCAATGTGTAATCAACATTCTTCTTGTACTAAATCCAAAACATAACACTATTCCAGCTACCAGGAAAAAAATTATCTCTATCCCAGCTGAAACCAGGGCACCTCAGTATTATGTTGTCAGAAATATTTTTGAAAATTCTGGGTAAAGTCCCAAGCCCTTTGAAGTCAATCGACTTTATCAGGTACAGAGGTTCACATATCTTCTTTTCTCTGTTGCAGATTAGGTAATTGTAGAGTAAATTATGATACCTTTTAGAAAATGTTTCCTTTTGTGTAAATGAATACTTAATATTGCTGCTTAAGTGTGAGTGGAAGGACTGACTGTAGTGCCAGATGCACCTAAGTCTAAGAGGGTGTTGCATTGTTCTGTTGAACTGCTGTGGCTTTTAATATTCAGGCTTTTTGTCTCTGGTCTCTTAGAGCAGTGCTGTGCTTCTAGAAGTGAAGAGGAACTCTAGGTATGTAGACTTGAATTATCAATATTTCCTTTTTTGTGTGCAGCTGTGCTGAAATTTGTATTGAGTTTGAGTTCTGAAAACAAATGTTATAGCCTTGTATTCAGAAACAAAGCCTAGCGTATGTGCTTTACATCTTTGGTTTTGGCAAACCTAGCTTTTTATTCCTGTGCTGTGTTTTGAAGACTGGAGTGACCTAGAATGATCTTTTGTGCCATTAAACCAAACTCATGCCACAGTTGTCCCATGGGATAGACATACCACATTAAGAACAACTGTCTTAGGAGTTTTAACTTTCTGATTACTGATAGGAATCATTGCTTGTTTTATATTAGTATAAGCCAATGAATGACTGAAATGGAGATGAACTACTAACTATTCAAGAACAAGTAAGTTACACATAATGTATATAACTGTTTCTATGTAGAGAATACCTCTGAGAGGTATAGGGTTATGAAGTCCTGAAAGATCCAATGTATTCATGTTGAAAAATATGAGATGGAAATAGATATAGCAGAGGCAGATTTGAAGCAGTTTTATGTGTGTAGTGCTTTTTAGTTTTACTGTAGCCAGACAGAAAAAATAAAGACACGCATCATTATTAACAACATTATTTGTGGTTTGTCAGTTTTTAAAAGTCAGGTGGTTCCATGGTGTGTATCTGATATATGTCATGTATTTCCATATCCCTTATGTCTTGCGGCTATTAAAGCTCAACTTGAAAAAATGTATTGGAAACTCAAGAAGTGTCACATATTAAATTGCATTTTTATCTCTAGTCCATAGGAAAGGCAGAGTCTGGTTGTGACAGGCGGAAGCAACCCTGGAGAGGAATGCTGCTTTCCTGTGGTCAGCAACACAGCACTGGCTTCTGGGAGCGGTGTGTCATACAGCTCAGCTGTGCACTGGGTAAAATAGAAGCTGCTTCTTTTCTCCCATCCCCGTTTCCTACGTAGGACACAAATGCTGTTTTCTTTTTCTCTATTCATGCAGTACTGCGGAAATGTTTATTTTGACCAAGACTGAAAGATCACATAGGTAAGGCCAAAATGCATGTCAGAACTGTGCCTGGTGGTAGAGCCCCTGCTGCTGCAGATGCAGTGGTGAAGAAGTGCTGACAACAACCCCCATCTCGCATTTCACACGGTTCTGGTCTCTGCCAGCTGTGAGATGTGCCAATCAACTAGAGAGCACATGACCTGACGTGCATCATAATCGTGAGCATTATCAGCATCTGCTTCTCACTCCAGGGTGAGGTTATTTTTCTGCTATGTGTATGAAGAGAAAAGTTTTCACAGGGAAAAAGGACACGTTGGTTAGGCTCCTCCTGATGGTCTAAATGTCACCCTTCCACTTCTGAACCCTTTCCTCCGCAGGCCAAAAGAGCAAAATTGCAAAAATTCTATTATTCAGGGCAAATAGGTTTCAAAGAGGTTAAGTAGTGTGTGCCATTGCATTGTGATAGTTCTCTTCATAGCACATCAAAGAGAGAGGAAGCGGTGAGACAGGGGTGTCACGCAGAAATACTGCAATAACCTTGGAACCTGTCAGCATGTTCTGCTGGATGGTCAGGTCGTCAGTGTCAATGCCCTGGAATTCAGCTGCTAAATGTGACAGACCTGTGGCCATACCCTCGACTCTGAATGATCCCTTAACACTGCATAGGTCCAAAATTAAAAGGAATAGAGAATAAACCCTGAACAGAAATGGTTCCATTAGGGGCCAGTGAAAGCACCAAAGAAAGTTGAGGAAGGATGAAGGCAATTGGGAATTTACAGAAATGTTGTTATATGGTGACTAGTGGGGAACCAGCCAAAGGAAAAAGAACTAACGCTAGTAATCATGGATCTCCTGTACACCTAATTCCAAGGGAATTTCCTTATTTTGATTCCATATTCTTCATTGATGTTACATAGAAACACACAGAATTCTTTCTTAATGTTATATCGGAGAGGTTGTTAGACACCTATTTATACTTACTTTAAATATTAATGTAGTAGTTCTTTCAATAATTAGGTGGTTATTGAAGTAGGGGGAAACACAGACCAAATTATGTAATTTTGAGATACGTGTTTAAAAGCTGCAAATCTGTCTTACTCCATGTGGCTTCACACTAGTGCATTCTCTTTACCATAAACACCTAAAGTAACAGTTTTTGACTAAAAGCCAGGGAAAAGCCATATAATGTAGTTGTAGTGGTTTTTAATGGGTGATTAGGCCTCCATAACTGTATGAGTTTAGTTACATTAACATGCTACTCAGTAAGGATGTAGCCTAGTCTGTGTTTGATGTGCTTTTAGCCACTGCAGTGAGGGTCCAATCCCAGACGCTATATTCAAGCATAACTCCGGTGGAATACAGAGTGAAACCCTGAATTATAGTCACAGAAACAAAGAACAAACAAACCATTCACAGTCGCTTGTACCATAAAACCTGCGTGAGGTTTTCTGCAAGCTCCTGCAACCTACCGTATGCCGGAGGGATGCTACAGATGTTGCAGCTGTTGGCGGGGAGACGCACAGCCAGGAGAGGTAATGTTTCATTCAGTACGTTCCTCTTGCAGCCCCTGGCAATAGGTTTTCTGCAGGTTCCTACAGAGCTGCAAATAGAAACTAAGGCTGTGTCTGACTCACTGAACCTTTAAGAAGGTGACAGGTGAAAAAGAGCCAGCCCTTTTTTTTTTTTTTTTTTTGCAGGATGAGTTTCTACTGCAGGGCACTGGCTTTATTCTAGTTAGGGTATGAAATGTCCTTACAGATGTGAGCAGAAATGTACTAAATTCTTAGTCCAGATTCTATTGTTAGTTATATTATGTTAAACCAAATTAAATTTATATTACTACTACTTTTTTAAAGTAAAGCATAGCAAATATGTTTCTGACACAGTGACAGGGAAACATATATATAACAGGGACCAAGTTGAACGCTGAGAAAGACTGATAACCGACATAGGAAATAATGTAGGAGTTGCAGATCACACAAAATGTGTGTCAAAAAGGAAGAAACGGCAATTTTCTCTCAAACTGCTAAATTTGTTTGCTAAGGAATTCAGAAAATTCTGGGAAAATTTATTTTGTTTTGGAAAGAAGTAGAAAGGAAGATCTCTTTAAACTTTCTTACCACAGCTATTTCTTAAATTCTGTGACTGGGGTAACTATAAGCTGAATTTATCCTTTTATGACTGACCTCCTAATTCTTCTCTCAAAGATCCCTGGGTGTACTTTTGCTCTATATTTACCTAAAATCCCATTCCTCAGGGTATCCAGAGCAGAAGCGCTAGTAAATACCTGAGAGCAGTGTGCCTTCTTGGGATCCTGTCTCTTGCACATCCTAAAGATTTATCTGTCTTCTGATCCAGCTCTTGAGTAGCACTTCCATTTCATTAGCTAACATGAGGGACCAAGAGGCATCCCTGCAATAATTCCATAGCTTTGAAAACAGAAATTTCTTTTACGTGAGTTTTGTTTTTCAGTCACCAAAACTTAACTGACCTGAAAGAGCAGTAAACATTCAGTTTTTCTTTATACTTGCTTTTACAACTATTTCATTCAGAAACTTCCGCGTTTATTTGTGAGCTTGGAAATACATACTTATATCTCTCTAAATGTTTGCTCATGGGTTATTGATGTACATGCAGTTTCCTCAGCCTCCTCTAAGTTACATAGTGAAGTATTGGAATATCTTCCACATCAATACTAGGATAAATGAACCTGAGGTTACAAATCTTGTAGTTCTTCAGTATGTTGGATGAAAAGACAAAAATGTGCAGACAGCTGTGTCCCACAACAATATCTGAGAGGCAGGATTGTGATTCAAGTAGCTCCCTCTGATCGGATTTGAGTAAAAGTTTGAGTAAAATGGACTTTTGGCACGACATTCAACATGTAATAGCATCATTTAAAATTTGAGCTTCTAGAATACTAACTGAAGTGCTCTAAGGTCAAAGCTGTACCCTGTGAGCTTTCTAAATTTCCATATTTATCACCTCTGGTGCATTTGCCCAGCATTCCCGACTCTTTGGGCAGACCCTCAATTGCTTTTTACAGTTAACTGGATCAAACTCTGTGTGGCATGAAAAGGGCAGGCGCAGTTTATGAATTGTGTCTTCTGTCCTACCCATTGGAAATGCATCGCTTCACTTCCACTAGCTGGAAAACAAGTTTTCTGCTGTTAGGCTAATAACTGAGAGAACAGAGGTGCATTGAAAGAAACACAGGCAAGGGCCTAGAGAACAGAAATGTTGCTTTCCAGCGTGATATTGTTTCACAGTTACCTACTCTTTTCCCTAGTTTCTAGGAGTAGGAGAAACAATATTACGCTTAAAAGAAAGATTCTGGGAAGTGAAGTATACCTTGAAGTTTGGGAATACATAACCTGAAAATTAAACTTTGTAGATAAAAAGATTAAGTCACTATTTTTGCTTTATTCTACATAAAATTATAGCGGCTGTCTTTTTTGTCAGATTTTCAGTACTAAGATCTGACTCCATTGCACATTCCTTTTTATGATGAATATCTAGTCCTCTAAACCTATCCCCAGGTCCGTGAAACAATTAAGAGCACAGGAAGCAAAGAATATGACTTGTTTAAGGCTGGCCTTGAAGTTTTCCTCAAACAGTCTCGGCCAGCAATTGCTCTCATGATTTTGAGCTGGTGGGGATCCCCGCTGCCCACCACGCAGGTGCAGCATCTTTGCTGGATATGGTGCCAGGGTGTGCATAGCTGCTCCTAGCACATGAAAGAAAGAAGACTCAGAAAGATTATCCTGAGGATTATAAGGTTGTGGCGGGGGTGGATGCTGCTATTGCCAAGGCAAGAGCCACCACAGCCTAATTCCTGCCCTGTGCCTTGTCTTGTACCAAAGCCACCCCATTGTTTTTCCGATTCCTCCAGCACAGGGAAGCATAAGAGGAGCATAGACAGGCTGACCCAAAGCAATGCATGAAGGTTGCTGTGAAAGGGCAAGCTGGGGTCCAGGTAGGTGCTAGTTTAGCTGTTTTGTCACAGCTTTGCACCTGCACAAAGCAGAGGAGGGCAGCTGCAGGCAGGTAAGCTAGCCCAGAAAAAAGATGCTTGTGGTTATTCTGCTTTTGTCTGCTTTGTACAAAATCGCTTGTGCATTTACATAATGCATTACAACCTGGAGGCACCTTCTGGAGGGGCACAGATTCCCATGTGGAACATGAAGTGGTGTTCTGCAAGGAATCAGTGTCATTTTGTGAACTGCTTTTCCTGCCGTCTAGGTTTCCTCTCTTTAGCCAGGTTAGGAGAAGGTGGGTATCTTCAGTACCAAAAGACACTAAGAGAAAATTCTTGTCGATGGTAAATTACAAGGATGTCGCCAGCAAGTTTTGGACTAGAAGGTGAGAAGGGGCAGAACTGCCTTGGGGCTTCTAGATTAGAGCTGGATTGCTACCATGGACTGAGCTGAAGCCTTACAAATTTGAGGTCGTGTCCTCAGATGGACTGACAAGGCAGAAGGTACTGTGTATTCCCCTTTCCAAAGGAAGCAAGTATAATTTCAGCACTGGAAATGGTACTATTGGAAATTCTTCCATATTATTCTTGGGTAAAACAACAGATGCCTAAGCAAAAAACAAGTATGGCAATGTTCCTATTTGTGAAGGTCTGAATAAGTCAGTTCAGCATAAGCAAAATTTAGAACACGTATTCAAATCACCAGTCTGTTTAATGTGTCTATGCAAAGAACATGTTAAACAGAGAGATATGACATCCAAATAGTCCTTCGGCAGTGGAAAACCAGCCCCAAGTTAATACACGAAAACAGTTGTACATCTTCAACATTAAATGAGCAGGAAACATAAACAAGAAGAAACAAAAATTAGCCTGCAACTTATGATGGTACAGTAAGGGAATGACAGTATGATATATAGAGGTATTGTATAACAATTCAGTATTATCTTTTTATGATATTTGTACCTTTTCTTTTCAACAGAGGCTGCTGATATTCTCCATTACACCTTTTGTCGGCATATGATGAATAAGTGAGATGGTCCTTTAAATCACAGGTACTACACTGTACAATAATATTTAAGAAGACCCTTGTGTCTTTCACTCCTCTAAAAAAAAAAAAAGGAAAGTTATTAAATGTTGATCATGGAAAAATCAATCTTTCAAGAAGGAGTTGCAAATACATTTTTTCAGCTGTGGAAGTTTCTGCAAAAATACCTCTTTGCACGAAGACAAATTTAAGTATGTAAGGTTGGTATAAGTCTTTTTTGCCTTTTTCTTATTTATTAAATCTCTTCTGGAATATTAATTCTACATACAACTATGGCAGACTTTTCCTTCTCACTAATTCCTTGTTTTACGCGCTATATTTTTTTATATAATTTAAAAATGTTGCTCTCTACAAAAGTTTTTTATACCCTGTTCTTAATTTGCGTTCCAGCTAATTGCTGTAGGAGTTTCATATTCTTTGCAAAAAGAGGTATATCTCCAGTTGTATTTTCTTTTGTTGTTCTTTCTTCCTCCTCCCCTGTGTAAATACTACTATAGAAGTGCATTTAACAGAAGACTATTCACTATAAAAAACATCCTCATGTAGAACAGCAGTGACACGATACACCACACACCCACTTGTGTAGTCTTTATCAATAACAACAGAAATGGGATCAAGTGACAGAAATATATGTGATTTAAATCAGTTATTTTGGGCGTGTATTTATTCAAGATCCTTCAAGTGGAGATGAATAGCAGGTTTCTAAAAGTGATATTATGAGGGTAAGCAAATGAGTTATTATTTGTATTATAGCGCAATAGAGTTGGGCAAGAACACCACTACAAGAGGGAATAAGCAGTCATATCTAACTGTTTATTCTATTACATTCATCACCACGGGGTGTATCTGTACATGTCAGGTCAAGGTCAGCGATCCTTGTTCACATGAATCATTCTCCGTGCTAATGAAAACCACCCCGATGCAGCATGTTCAAACACCAACAGCTTCGGCAGACGACAATGTCGGACTGACTCACTTCTGCGAGCCAGAATTCACAGGTGAGGCAGAATGGCTGGCGGGAATTCAGGGTTTAGGATGGATAACGGATTAGCAGAGGCTGTTGGAAGAGATCAGCGTTGAAAAAAAGGTGGATAATTCTTAACTCCAGGACAAAACAGTGCTGTTGCATCGTAGGCTACGGCTCCTTTACACCTTGGCTGTTTGAGTTTCAAAGCCAAACAGAGTCTCTCTAAAACAAAAATTAATTAAAAGAATGCAACTTGGTTCTGAGTTGGTTTCCAAACAATAAGTTTTATGATAACAATGAATCCTAATTATCTTTCTCCACAAGCTGCTTGAAGTCAAGGAAATAGAGATAGAATATTGTGGCACAGGAAGGAGGTTTTATCTTCCCCCTCCCCCCCCGATCAGTGCAAATTCTGCATACATTTTCTCTGTATTTCAAAGTGTCCAGATAGAAAGAGGGATATGCCTGGTGGGAATGCTGATGACATATAGATATATATGCGTATGAAAAATGAAAAATCAACTGTGGAATACCTTTTCAGGGCTGTTGCAGTGATTGCTATAATTTGACACACAGGTGGATTTATTATCAAGATTACAAATGAAAGTTATGCGCATTATTTGTGCCTAGGAAACATACTGCTCTGTCAAATCCTCAGGACTACAACTGCATTTCAAACTATTTTTTTTTTGCCTGAAAACTGCTGCTATTCCATCTCTCTGTGCCTGTAACTTTTTAATCCCCGAGTCTGATTTTAAAAAGACAACAAATTTCAGAGAATATCACGTTTCTTTCACTGCAATGATCTTTTTACAGAGATATTGGCGGCCCCATGCCAAAGCAAGGGGAGGAAGGCGGCGGCGGGGGGGAGTCCCCGGGACTCTGGCGAGGAAGAGGGTGCTCCGCGGAGGTGAGGGAGGGAGGGAGGCAGCTGTCTCACCACACATGGGCTTGTGGGAAGTGGGAATCTCAGGTTGAGTTACTCATCGTTATGGAGTCAGGAGTGTGCAGAGCCAATGATTTTGATGGCAGGAGGTAACGTACACATGTTTTTCAGTGGAGGTGCCGTAGGAGGACTTGCCGGCGGGCAGGAGGAGGTTTATGCTGAGGACCGTCATTTCCCAAGTGTGGAAGCCGCCAGGTCCCGGGAGCCCACCACCGCCGCCTCTGACGTTCTCCCTCCCCACGGTACGAAGAGGGGGCTGCCGCCGCTCTGCCCCCCCCCGTCCCGCAGGCGGCGGCGGCGCACGGACCCGAGCGGGCAGGGCGGGGGGGGGCCAAGCGCCGTCCCCCGGCGCTCCGCACGCCGCCCCGGCTGAGCCGGGCGGGGGGTGGGGGGGGGCGCGGGGCGGCGCTGGCCGGGGCTCCGCGCTGATTGACACCGGGCCGGGCGGGGGCGGGCCCGCCGGGACCGCGCTGCTCCCGCCCGCCGCCGCCGCCGCCGGGCAGCGGGAGCCGCGCTCCATCGGCGCCCCCGCGCTCTCTCCGCCGGGCTCGGCGCGGCGGTGCGCGGCGGTGCGCGGCGGTGCGGGGGGCCGCCCCCGCCCGCGGCATGGCCGGCTCGCTGGGCAGGGGGGCGGCGTGCTGGCGGATGCGGAGCGCGGCGGGCGGCAGGAAGGAGAAGCCGCCGGGCGGCAAGCCCCAGCCGCGGCACGGTAAGGGGGCGGCCGCGGCGGGGCTCGGCGGGGTGGGACGGGGAGCCCCGAGGTCCGGGCGGGGCAACCCCCGAGGCCAACTTGCCTGTGACTTGTTTTACCCGCTGGGCTCCTTAGGGGCGGGGGGAGCCTCTTCTCCTTTCCCCTTCAGCGGGTGCGAAGGGAGGGAGGGGAGCTCCCCGAGCCCGAAGTCCGCCGAGCCGCGCCTCGCCTCGCCTCATGCCTTTTATTTACCGCGTACCGAGGGTAGGGGAGAGGAATATAGGGTCCGCGTGCGTTTTGGCATCTGGCTTTGACAGCGGCTTCTCTGATTGTTGCAGGAAGCGTTTGCAACCTGGCAAACGCCAGTGAATCTGGGAAGAGTCCTCGAAATCTTTTTTGGCTTGCATCTGTCTGGTCTTAATGCCCGGGAAGCACTGTTAAAAATACTTGCCCTGCGCTCTTGTCCCCACCTGACTTAGTTCGGGGAGATCTAGCTGCTCTCTTCCAAGGCTAAGCAGCACGCAAACAGTTCTTCCAAAATCAGATCCCGACTTTGGAAACACACAAGGGAATGGTGTTGCACGAACTATTGAAAACAAGCGTTCAGGTTCCTGACCCGGGGTGTGCTGAACGGTGAGTGCGGTTACCCAGAGCCAAATCTGTCATATACGGTTTCCTTACTGTACCACTTGGCTGTCGCCGTTGTCTGCTTTGATGAACAAACCCAAGCGCTTGTGGATACGGTCGCAGTGTCTGGAGATCTCGCTAGAAATTGTTCTAGCTGTGCATTCCCCGTAGGTTTTAAACCCGCTGTTTGGGCAAGTGGGTTTGCAGAAGCCTCTGACCTAACCCCTCAGTGATAAAGTAACAGTTTAAGTTGTGTTTGAGCTCTGCTTTAATTTGTGCTTGTTTGTTGTTCGATAGGTTAGTCCCCAAGTAACTTTGCGCCTTTTCCACAGAAAATAATTTGGCTGAAGGAGTAGTTTGTACTCTTCACAAGTATACAGAGCGCTGTAGCGCACACAGTAATTTTGATGACGGAGATGTTGGGATGGTGGGGAGCCTGGCGTCTTAGGCGACGGCGTTCTGAAGAAGGTGCTTGCTATCAAAGTAATACCACCAAGTGCAGGTCTGAAATGAGAGGAAAGTAGAAGTTGCTTCTCCCACCGACTGTCACCTGGGTATTTCTGAGCTAGAGTGCTTTTGCAGCCACCCCTCCTTTTCTCTTTTGCTTGTTTGTGCCTCTTTCACAAGGCAAAGAGGAAACAGACTAAAAGTCTGAGTGAAGGTCTTGTCAGTGGATATCAAAAACCCTCTAAAGTAAATGACTGCGCAGAAGTGTTATCCAGTTAGAGACTAAAAGTGGCTGTTTAAAAATACTTGTAAATATTTATCCTATTAATTCTGAGTGTAATGCTGGTAGTGGGGAATAACTCACATGAAAAAGAGAATTGGTGGCATCCCTTTAAGTTATATACCTGTTATTCATGGGTGTTATACAGTAGCTAGGCACATAGACCAAAATCCTAGATGCAGTGAAGTCAGTGGGAATTTTGCCACTGACCTGAGAAGCACCAGAATTGAACCCACAGACTGGTGTAAAGTGTCGGGCCAAACTGAAAACCTTTGACTGATACAGCTATGCAATTATGACAAAGTTTATAATACTGCAGTATGCTGCCGTGATTAAAATATTATCAGAGTAGCTCTACCATAAATTAGTTAATTTAGGGAGATATTTTATAACTTGGTTCTAATTTAGCTTAACAAAGAAGGTGTGGTGTGCTTCAGTCTATCAGAGTTGCTTCTTATAAATGTTTTGTAAAGTATCGTATGATGCTAAATTCTCATTTAAGTAATTGCTGTAACAACACGGAACACTAAATTACACTGCAACACATACAGTTTGCATCCCAATTAGTTTGCAACTGTACTTTAAGGATAATCACTCTTACTGCTGTACTGTCTTTGCAAGATGCACTTGACTTATTTACCAGGTCATTTACTATCCTTTAACAGCTCCAAATGTAAGGTAAAACCAAAATTAGACCTGATTTGTATGTCCCTAATACTGATTGTGTGCTACAGAGAGATTTTTTGGGGGAGAAAAAAAAGCGTAGTATTACTTTAAGTATTCTTCTTCAATTTTCAAAGTCATAGAAACACTCTGTTTTCCAAGAATGGACTCTTAAGTAAATTTTGTCTTTTGTAGACAGTATTGACCACTTCATGCCAGAATGGAAAATCTACTTAAAATGTTCAAGCTAAAGCATTAGAGGGGTTATAAGATAGACCTAAAAGTAAAACTGTGGTATGTGAGCTGTCAGCAATTTTTTGACTGGCAGACAGACTTACAGGTTTGACTTATTCATACATGCATGCATGCAGTTATCAAAGTGAAGTGAGAACTGCTCACAAGAGAACTAGGAGGTATTGAAAGTATGGAATACTTTCAGTTTTGGTTAGTAATGTTGTTCTTTCCTATTCTCTTTTTGCTGCAAAACCATTTCAAAGGGCCACCAGCCTGTGTTGGTAAACAGTGGCATAGCTCTGCGGATCTCAGTGGCACTGTTATGATTGATACCAGCTGAAGACCAAGCACAATATTTCTGTGTGTGTTTGGATTAAGATACGTTTCTTTGGACATCACTTAAGGGTCTAAACTGTCAGGGTGCTTATTGAGTTGTGAACACCTGAGCAAACCTGCCATTTAACTGAGTCAAGTTACAAGTATTTGCCAGCTTTCACATTCTTCTCACCTTTTATATGAGCAATTATGGAGACTTTTCTATACTTTTCAAATATTTTAAAACACAAATGTGAAATTTTCCCTATGACGTCATGTGCAAAAGTTCTTGTTTTACACTTTTTGTGGTTTCATACCATGTAAAGCAATGTAAAGTAGAACTAGCATTTCCACCCATTGTGATCTAGACAGTAAACGAAGTCTTTGTCAAGACTCCAGCAAAAAGCTTGAGATCTGTTAAGATGATGAGTATTAATGGTCTTGTAAAAAGTCTATTTTTAAATGATTTGATGTTGGGTTAGCATTGGCACCTTACCTGTAAAATCTTCCAAGAGCTTGAAAACCTAGATGGATGGCTACAGCCAGAATTCTATTACAGATACTCTCTAAGCAGAAGATGTTAAGGAGTAGCATAATGGAAACCACAGCGTAAATCAAATAGTATTTTACTGTATTGCTTAAGAAACCTTTGAAATACTTGTATGAAAAAATCTCCTCCCTCGAGGAGTAGATATAGAAAGTTTGTGACTAGATGTTGTGAAACAGAAAGATGTTTTAAGTTACTTGACACCACCAAAAATAACTTATGGAGAGAAAGCAATATTTTATATCCCATTTTAAAGCTATGTGAAAGTTTTGTAGTGAAAAAGTTGTTCTGCATCCTTAGTATAAAAACAATTACTAGGGGAAAATAGCACAAGTGAATAGTGCTGGATGTATGTGTTAAGAGTGTGTGTGTACACATAGGTGATATTTTAGACAGAAAATTGTTACTTCTTTCTTTCTTTCTTTCTTTATTTTAACTGCTCACAAAATGTGCCAAATGTAGGCTCGGGAGTGGAAGTCCTCTGTGCTTCAGCCAGCACAATGAAATCAGTTGGTATTGTGCCAATATGTTGGATCATGCCCAGGTAGGCTGGATAAATAAATGTGAGCTGTAGCAACACAGACCTCTTTTTCACCTGGACCTGCCGACTAATTTTAGACTTCACCTGTCTAGAGCTGTCACACAACAAGACAAAAACTGTTGTCTCCATTTCTGTTTGGTGTTTATTCCATCTGAGTGTAACGGAAAGGTTGTAGCGTGGTAGAGAATAGGAGTCAGCATGTCATTGCTCCACAGAAATGGACTCCTCTAACTGTGGTAAACTGATGGAATAATGGGGAGAGAGGGGGGAAAAAACCTACAAACCTGTCCGTTATTTTCCTCTTGTATAAGTTTAGATGCATGCACATATATATGCTAATGACTTCTGGTTGCTACTGGACTGGACTAATTCCACGGTTGATGGTAAGGAAATGAAGTTGTGCTTGAGCTTTCCAGTTTCAGATGTTCTCATCTTTGCACATTTCTTCTTGAAATATTCAAGAATGTGCTTCAGTATTTTCTGTCAGCTTGTTCATTTTTTCCCTCTCTGTCTCCTGGGAAATAATGTTCTTGGTCATATTGAGGTAGTCATAACCAAATCTTCTGTTTTGCTGGAGGCATAGTTCTCTACACCTCACTTTTTACGTGTGGCTTACTGTAGTATTTGTAAAAGTAAATGTCTGAAATTCATGTAGGCGTTTTTATATATATATTTTTATATATATAAATCTGCTTAATATAACAGAATAGAAGTTCTCTTCTTGAAGCAAGTAAACCTGTTTTCTGTGATCTGCTGGAATAATCTGCAGGTAGACTTTAAATCTCAAAATATTTTTCTAGCCTACACATTCAGATAGTGTGAATGTCGATGTTATTTCTGCTTAGGTCTACTAACACTTTGATGCCTCAGCAACTTTTTCGGTCTCACTAGTCAGTGAATGTGTGTTTGCTATATGTAATGCAGACCTTGCAGTGAAGGCATGGCTTTCAAAACAAATGGATGGGTAAAGGGTTTGACCTGGAGAGCAAGAAGGGTTGGTTTGCCAAACAGATTTTAACTTGCTTAGCCTTTTCCTTGATGTAAGCGCCAGCTAATACCTCTTTACTTAGCTTACTCAGACTATATACATAATTGGTACAACTTCTTTAAGAACTTGTGTGATTTAGGAGTTAAGTTCCATTCTGTGCATGTTTTGTGGTTTTTTTTTTTTTTTTTTTTTGTGTTTGTTTGTTTGTTTTGTTTTTCAAATTAGTTCACAATGATGTTACTTTAAAAAAGGTAACAACCCTTCATGGCCAGAAATGTGCACGATAAAACCAGTAGATACCTGTCGCATGGCTGTACCTATGCCTTTTCCCCCCTAGTTCACGGAAAGGGTTATTTACGATACTGAAAAAACCTAGCATTACAACTTGCAACATTAGAAGTAGGTAATCAGAGCTACAAATCCATGGGTTATTCTAAATTAGAATTTACAATATAATGACAAACCCACCATCTACATCTTAGAACCAGACTCCAAATACAGTTTTATGATATTCATTTAAATCTAATTTTGGCACAGAAATGTAGTTAATAAACCAAAGACTTCCCCTCCATTCCATAACCAGATTTATTTTTCTGACCTTTTTTTTTACAGAAGATTTGGAGACTTTTAATCAGAAAGAGGTCACAAATCACTTTGCTGGGAAATGGAAGGTGTCCTTTAAAAGGGAAAAAAAAAAATCACTTTCCTAATCATTTGGCTCTTGCTGTTTAAAATTGTGAAGCTAGGTGAAATGATTACTCTGACAGAACTATAGAAACTATCTCATTTTAGTACATTCTGAAGTACTTTATATTTTGAGTAACCCTGGCTCAGGGGCATTTTATACTCACATCTGGAAGTTTCCAGTCTTAGTATTCAGTTTAGTGTCTCTGCCTTTGTCTTTCCATTTAGCCTTGCCATGTTATAACAATGAATCATCTTGTCCATTAACTAAGGTTGGAATGTCTGTTTATGCACTGAATTTATTTCATCACGTCGCCATAATAATTGATTGGAACCGTGGCAACTCTGACTGCTTTCCCATATGTATTGGGGCTGGACTTTACCCAGTGCTGTTCTGAGCAGCAGAAGGAGAAGCCATCCCAAAACCTTGAATGTCTTTATCCTCTTAAGATTCAACCTCTCTTCCTCATGAAACTGCAGGGTAGCATTTTGCTATTCTATCTCCATGTATATGAAATAGGGTAGAGGCTGTAGTATTTCCAATCATACGACATCATAGTGGAGTTGCAATACACATATAGGTGTAACAGTTAAACAAGGAATGTTGCTATTGTGGGTTCACTTTGATATGTTCTGTTTTGTTGATGGATTTTAAATTAGTGCTGATTAAAATATTGAACCATTAAATAAAAAGTGAAACAAAACTACAGTGGCATTCTTTGATTAATTTAATAATGTTAATAGAGCAGACAAGTGACATGGTGCAAATGAACAGGCCACGTGGCAGGGAGGCTCTGCCAGCAAATGCAAATTGACATCTCTTGCTATGTGAGTGGGCTTGCAGGATAGCACTCTGGTTGCTATTTAAGCAGAGTGTTTTGCAAATAAATGTCCTTTTGTTAAAAAGGTATTACACTGGCTGTACCTCGACTCACTTAATAGCATTTAGCCTTAACTTACTTTGTGGTAGTATCATTGAAATAATTTTCTTTATTTCCACAAAAAAAACCAACTTTGTTGCATTTGGAAGGTAAATACTGAAGGATCTGCTGAACAAATAAAACTGAAATGTTGTGTAAAACACATATGTAGTTTTTTTTAAGATGGCTTTGTGATCTTGTCTTGTGCACTGTGAAGTCTAAGAATATTTTTGTGTGCTCTCTATGACCAATTTTCATTAAGAGTTGTTGATGCCACATTCCTGTGGAAATACTGAAAAGTAGAAATGAGGAGTAGGAATTAGTGGGTAGAACCTTCTCCTGAAGGCAGATTAAAGTAGAACTGTTCATTTGTGATAACAAACCTAAGAGCCTGTGGAAAGAAGTGAGAAAAAAAGACTTGTTATTGTCAATGACTGCATTGAGCTTTGCTGTATGAACCATTCCAGTATTTTGTTCAATACTTACCACTCTGAATCTCTGAAACTGCAGAGCTGTCTAAACTGCTGGCATTTGTAGTGAGGGGGAGGAATGGGAAGTTGAGAAGAGATACTCTTTCTCCAGAAGTTGGATTGAGTAAATATGTGTAGTATAACCAGGTGTTCTCACCAGTTTGATCTTTCTGGCTGATAGTCAGTGTGGTTTCATGTGGGAGGTCATGGTTGCTGCTAGACAAGAAGTGGGTGTGAGTAAAATTTTTCAGGAGGTAAGTGAGAGGAGGTTCTGTAATGAGAAGCTCTATGCAGAAAGATCAAGGGACCCTTGCAATGCATTCATATGAGCCAGGATTGCAAAACAGGTGAGATGCTGTATTCTGTGCTGGGCAGAATGTCTCTGGGCTTCTGCATCATTTTTAAATATAAGACATCCTGATAATCAAGTCTTGACATCATTAATATATGGCTTATAATGTTCAAGCTTGAATTAGAGGGATTGGGAACGCAATCTTCAATTTTTATTTAAGCTAGAGGTGTGAATTTTTGGCTGTCTAGCTATTTGGAATTCCAAGAGATATTCAGATCTGCAAATCCCTTTAAAAACTGGAGGAAAGTGGTCTTTAGAACACAAAAAATGCTTTTAGGGAAACACGGTCTTTTCCAGCCTGGATGACGTTGGACTTCTGTGGATTCTCTATGGCAGGCTGTTCCCAGTCCAGGTATTGATTTCAGTTAACATTGAAGTAGCCTGAGGGATGGTCAGTTGTTTGTGTTAATGGTACAGCTGGGTGCAGCCTAAATTGCTTCAAGCCTTTGGCCTACCAAGGCAAGTTCTAATGAAGCAAAAAAGAACTTATCGCTGGTTTTATTCATTGTGCAACAGGAGGACATCTTGTTATTTTTCACTGAGAAGTGGTAATGGTCTGATCAGAATAGGAACATATTTTGGATTTTTTTGTGTGTGTAGTGTTTGTTTTCCTAACGTCCAGGCTGAGAAGCTAGTCCTAGCTCGATTACTTTAATTTTTGAGAGAGGGCTATATTACAAATATAAAGGTGGGAAAAGGATCACCTTGCAGAAACTGCAGTGACCGGAGTGAGATTCTGATCTTGTAATGACTTGATCTTGTGGGACGTAGCCGCTTGCTGTATGCACCATATCAGTCGGTGAGCTTGTTTTCTAGGCTTTGTGAATTCTTCTGTTTTACCACTTGTTCCAGGGATTGAAGCAGACAAATGATCTCACAGAAGTGATGACTAAGTGACATCTGAGAGTTTTTCAGAGTTCTTAATAGCTTTGAGCAGTTGCTCCATTGCAGGGAGGGTAAATCTGAAGATGCATCCTGGGTCATGGCTAGCTTTTTTGCTGTATCTTATTCCTGTAGCACTGTGATGCCAATTTGATGGTAGAAGGATATTTTTAGCAATGGCTTTTGTATTCTGCAAATTGAAACTCTATTTTACTACTTTCTTAGTGTAAAAAGAGGAAAGTCGCAAAATTCTTTATTGCAACAATAAAGACAATGGTATATGACTTTTTTTTTATATCAAGTTAAAATATTTAGATCCATTAAGTTCTGATCATATTCAGCATATTTAGTGGAAACCTAGGAATGCATAGGATAATTCAGGTTGGAAGGGTCCTAAGGAAGTTCTCTAGTCCAGTCTCCTGCTCTGTGTCAGCTGTGAGAGCAGATCAGGTTGCTCAGGGCTTTCTTCAGTCCAGTGTTGAAAACGTCCAAGGAAGGAGAATGCACAAAATCTGGCAACTGGTTGCTTTTTCACAAGTCAAAATTAAAAATCGAGCCCAAAAACTTTGGAAAAGTGGGAGTCCTAGATAATGGCCCCATCTTCCTAGAAATCAGACCAACAGTAAGTGGTGCTAAAATGATACCAATGATGATCTGAAGCATCACTTGCAAAACATAGTGCAAACTGCCTCATTTTAGGATGTTCTAGAACAGATACTGTGGAAAGCTAATCATTTGCTTATATGCATGGCTCTCAGAATAAAAAGAATGATAACTATTCCTAGACTTGCAATCCCTTATCAGAGTGCACCTAGAAACATAGTAACTTTTTGAGAAATACAGAAGAATGTGCCAGGTATCTGGCCCTGCAACTATCTGTTGCATAAATCAAAAGTACAGGTAAGATTTTGTGACAAGAAGGGTCTTGGCAACTTGAGTAATTGCAATATTCCGGTGTAATTGTAGCACAGAGGTGTCTGGTCATTATGGAAAGAGTCTAAAAGATAATGCTTTGCTGTTTGTTTTATTTATTTGTTTTTTACAGGGCTGAGGGCTTCAGTCTTCAGACCACTCTGTTTTGCTTTGCCTGTTCCTTAAATAATGCTGAGCTTGTATCCTGTATGCATCGGACTTGACTTACAAGTCCAGACTCAATATGCATTTCTACCTTTTACTCTCTTCTAGAGTAAGACCACCAGTCTCTGGTGCACCTCTCTTCAACAGTGTTGAAGGAAGAGAACTAGTGTTGGATCTAGTTAAGTGTTGTCTGCCTGGATTCCTGCACTGTGCTCCGTAGCAGAGGCCATTTCACTAGGTTCCGTTAGTAGAAAGCTTGTGTGCCTGTTGGCCCTGGACTTGCTGGGTAGTTGCCCACAAATCTGTAGAATTAAATACAAGCTCAGTCTATTTCTATGTGAGTCATCCATTCCTCTAGTCCAAATCAAATTTAAAAAAAAAAAAAAAAAAAAAAAAGATTAAAATTGTCAATGAACCAAAGATTCTTCATTTCAGTGAACTCTAACTGTACTTCTTGAACTCTGCAGCCCAGAGCAAGGAAGCCATAACCAAATTGCAGCCGTGTAGGTACAGGCCTGATGTTCACTGAACACATTTGTGAACATCAGGAGCCTTTCACAAACTTTCTGGGGTCTGTCTCTGGCTTCTTTGGCAAGGAGTCTGGAACCTTGATGGTCCTGTTGGATCTGGGCTCCCAGCACTCTTTGGGTCCCAGCTTTGGGGTAGTAGCATGGCTGCCTGCTCTGAGGCTCCACATGCCACCTTGTCAGCAGGGTGGGTGGGTTTTTCTGGCTGTCCCCTGTGTCTGGCTTGAGGAATCTGCTGAAGAAGCTGCAGCTCCATTTCATCTTTATGTCCTGGTATCTTCCTGTGTACAAGCCTATTGGTGAATTTCACTGTTTTCCAATGATGTTCCTGTGTAAGAAATTGTCACGCAACACAGCCTGCATGCAGTAGTAGATCCTTGCTGGTAATGTATTTTCCTGGTATAGAAGAGTACTGTTTTTCTTTCCAAGTAAGCACTTTAGAATTTTTGGTATTAACAGCCATTGTCTTGCATATCCTAATAAATTCAGGTATTTGGTATAATTGGTTTGTTAATGCTTCTGCAGCCATGTAATAGGATACATTGGGCCATGGGCACTCTAAAGGCACTCGTTAAAAGATTGTTTAGAAAATCACTTTCTCTGCTTAGTAATCTTTTACTAAGATCTTTCATTGAGTTCTGTGGCCATTAAAGTCTCAGCTTTGAAGTTTTTCTCTTGCTTGTGTTGTCCCCAACTGTTGTGTGTTTTTTTGTTTGTTTTTTTTTTTTTTTTTAATCTGATATCTGATTTTATCGTTTTCCCACTGCTCTTTGCAGGTTTTGCTTTTAACAAGTAGATGGGTAAGCATTTCTGTCAGTACAGGTCTGATTGAGAAATCTTTGTTCAATGGTTTTCCTTGGGCCTTACGCTCCTAGTAATACTGCAGGTGTCAAAATTAGGGGCAGCAGATGATTTAAGTCATTAAAGTCCCTAATGTAGGGAAAAATTAAGGACTGTCTCTGCTACCAAAGTTGTGAAAATTTGGTAGTGGCTGACTTTGTGATGCAGAGAGGCAAGACAGATTTCTCCTGTTCGTAATCTTTAACATGTTACTTGAGAATTAGCACCCGAACTTCAACAGTTGTATTTTTAAATGTCTTTATGTGTGAGAATGTGTACATGGAACAAATCCGTGTATCAGAAGGAATTATAATGAACTAATAGCTTTTTCAGGAATCTGTGTTCTCTGGTCATAACTTACTAAGTCTTGAATCTGGTGTAGAGAAATGTGCTGTATGAAGGGTGACAATGAAGTACTTTCATTGTCAGAGCAGCACTGTGTAGCGTGTGTCTGTGTTACCACGTTTTGTTTGTATGTTTTTGCTACAGCAGAAGATAGCAATCACAGCAGGCACTACTGAGGAGCGTGGCTAGGAACACTACTGCCATCTGTGTTAGCGCTGTCTGTTCATGTTGTGTGCTTGTTTCCATATGTATAGTTTAGCACTTAGTCTCTAAAGCCATTGGAGTAACGTATCTGAAAACAGCTGTGATAATGAAAGTCGATAGCAAACAGTCATTTAAGAAGTTAATTTACTTGTTTTCAATATATGTGCTCTGTTTTTTTCTTCCTTTTTTTTTTTTTTTTTTTTTATTCTTCTACTACTTTAGACAGATTTCATGAGATACAGCTGCTCATTCCAAATTTGAACTCATCACTTTTGGCTTTGTACATCGTAATAACCTCCACAGCAACCACTGTGATGCCATAAACAGAGGGTTTGACTTCAGGTGAAGAATGTAGGCAGTAAAAGCTGAAAAACCCATAAAGGAAAATGTGGGAGGATGGGGAGGACAGGGAAAGTGATTATTCTGGCTTTTTGTATAGCAATTATTTTTTTTTCCCCAAACTTTTTTTTTATCTTTACTGATAGCTGAAGGAAAATAAATTCTTTTAAAATGTCAGAGTGGAACTTCCATTTTAGACAGTATGACTGAAAGAATGTATAAGCAGTGGGGTTTTATTCTGCATAGGATTTCTTTTTCTCTCGTTCCATTCGTTTTTAAAAAAAATCACTTTAGTAAATCCACCGTGGGAGGATAGTTTTGCTGCTGTACTTTTCCCAGGATGCAGCAAGACAAATTGCATTTGCAGTTCACAGAGAATGGAACTAAACTTGCTCTGTCCTGATGATCCACTATTCCTACACCCAGCACATTTCTGGGAGAGACTCTTGCATGCTATAGGAGGCAGTGCCCTGAATGTGCTTGCACCTGCTCTTGTGCATGAAGGAACAGGCATGGATTTGGGCCCCCATAGCTCTCAAATTAGAATTAGGTACTGTGTGGAGTGCCTTTGTGTGTGCCTGCCTCCTCTTTGAGGTGTCGCTCTTGGAAGGAGAGACTTCAAATGTGTCACTTTGCTTATAGAGGTTGAGACTACTTGCTGTTCTGTGATATATTTATACATGCTCAGAAAGATCATGGTTTTAGAGAGCATCAGGCAATTGAAGGATACCCATTTTCAACTTGCATTGTCTCATGTTCAAAACATAGTTGGGTGCTAAACTGTAAAATCAGTAAAAAGTAATTGGCAGATGCAAATCACGTAGTGGCAACTGAAGGAGCAGACTGTCATTTATTTGTTTAGTTGGATGGCAGTGGGAAAGGCAACTTACCGCCCCCCCCCCGCGCCCCGTCCTTTTTCTTCTGGAGCAGTAAAATCTTGCTCTTTAATCCATCAACCATCCATCCAATAGAGATTATGTACATAAACTTTTATTTCTAGGCTTTCATACTGCTTTTACAGGTGGTCAGTTCTTTCTTTTGGGCTGTGGCTTCTCTAAAGCAGCTTCAGGTAGATAAATGCTAAAATGACCTTAGTGCTCATGTAGCACCTTAAGTACATGCTTAACAGATCACACAGCAATAAGTACTTCCTTTTCCTACAGAATAGAAATTGAATGCATATAAAGCCTATGGAGAAAAAATTCTCCGATAAGAACAGAGAAAGCCCAAGGATCAGCAAGGATCTCCATTTAATATAACGCTGATCCTGTGCTCCACAAAGCTTGTTGACGTGAGGAGACTCCCACAATATATCTAAAAAAAGTTAGCACTTTCTGTTTGACAATTCCAGCAGTTTTCATTTACATTTTAAAGCCAGAGAGAGACTGTGAGCACTCATACCTGTGATTCCAATAGTCCCTCTGTCTGGATGACTTTTTCTTTAGAACTGACACAGTATGGGCAGTTTTCATCAATTTCATTTGTTCCATCTTCTCAGATGAGCCTTTAATCTCCTGCTTGCTGATCCCTGGTTTATAATCAGGTTTGACAGAGATAGGTGGTAAATATCTTGAAGTGAAGGTCTATAACAAGATAGAACGGTTGTTTCCTCACTTTTCTGGTAAAGTAAAATTTTATTTGTGAAGTGTGAATAACTTTGAAGCTTAAAGCTGCCTGGTTTCAGGCCATTTTCAGGTGCACCTATTTACAAGGAAACCTCCCCCCCCCGCCCCCTCTGGAAAAGGCAAGAAAAAGGCTTATTTGTTGACTTGCTTCTGAATGTTTTGGAAAGCAATTTCATGTCAACTTGATTAATTATTCTGTTTTCCCGGAGGTTGATAACATGCTGATTTCAAGTAAGACCTGAAATAATAGATATTTGACATGTGCATAATCATTTTGATTCCTGAATAAAGCCATTCCTGAATGGCTTTAATGCTGTCAATAAAAACGTTACAGTTAAGTGAATGAAAATATGTTTAATAGCTATTTTGTATACATGTTAGGTGTACAACTTCTGCATTGATTCTTGTTTCCCATCAAAATGGGAATTGCTTTTTAAGCCATCCTCTGCATAATCTTAAAGTTCAAGTTTTGCCATAAATTAATATAGTAAGAATATTCAAAGTATAGAAGGTTAGGGACATACACAAAGTTAAGCATATACCCAGGTTATGTTAAGTGTAACCTGTGCCTATGGAATAAAACAGTTTTGTCCAAACTGTAAGATGTTATCAGTCCTTTTCCATTTTAATAAAGTTTTTTTTTTTCTTGAATATTTTTACCTGTTTGTGTCTCCTCTTTACTTTTTATATTCTTATTTATAATTCTGGCATTACCGCATTGTAGCCTGTCTGCCATAAATCTTTCTGTTACCAGTCTTGGGAGGAAAAAGGCTCTAAATACACTACCATATTTTCTTTCTCTCACTCTTCTTTTCATGATATACTAATTTCCATGTCTTTGCTGTTCCAAAAATTCCTCTCCGCTTTATTTAGTCCCTATAACCTCAGTTAAATCTGAGCTTCACTGTCAAAGGCAAGAATTTAAATGTGGTTTCCCCTCCTGCTTAACCTCTTGCCTTTCACTTTTATGATTTGGTGTTCGTGCCACCTGCCTATTCGAATTTCCATCTGGCACACTACAGACTCTTCTATTAGATAAATATAAATTATCTGCTGCTAAGATACAGCACTTAATTTGATTTTTCTTAACAAAATTTGTGAGGTTTTTCATGTGTGTGAAATTTTTCAGGTTTTTTTCTTCACAGTTTTAACGAGTGTCAAAATTGTCAGCCCAGTGAGCCCTGAGTTCCATAGCTCCACATGCTTACCTGTGTTATAGCACTGTACCTTTCATTTATGTTTTCTCTGCTTACTGTTTTATGCCAATAACTCCAGGAAGATCAAACCTAGTAAACTTTCTAGGTATAACTTTACAGATAGAACAGAATTCTTCTGAGTAAAACACGCTCCAAACTATGCTTATCAAAACCAAACTCAAATCACGAGATGTACAGACAAGTGCTAGTGATGATTGTCCTCTTTGGAAGCTGCTGTTTTCACTGATGTGGCTGTGGGAAAATGTCTATTGGTTGTTTTGAGTACATGTGACTTACAGGACTCTGTGGAAATTGCTGATAGAAAGGGAGGATCTGATTTGGGAGGTGCCTGTAGACTGTGCAGGGGGAGTGAAGGATTGCATTAGTGTTTGTTACTGGCAAACAGTAAAAATCCTTTTTTGTTGGGTCAGTGTTTCTGTTTCATCCACCTGCCATTTGGGTTCTCAGTGGATATGCTATTAGAGGACTTTGAGAAAGATACTGAAAAGTTGTATGTAGTAAATGAGCATTACAATTTCCTTATTAATGCTACTTTTCCTTTTGGCAAGCTTTTCAACTTCAGAGAGTGTATTTCATCTCCTGCATTTAGAATTAATTTTCTATGCCTTGACAGCCAAGTTATTTGAAGTAGGTGTAAAACACTGCATATGGCAGTCATTGCTTGTGAATACTTGGACTGAGCTGGTCCTACCACCATACGATAGTGTCCAACTGACCAGGAGCCAGGAGAGAACCTGCTGGTAGGAGGGAATTGCAATGTGTGTGGACAAAGACAAAGTTGATGTGGAGTTCAACAAATGGGAACGAATTGCAAATAATTCAACATTCAGGCAAAAGTGATAACCATCACTGTTTGTGCCAGCGTGTGAGTTGGCCTTTAATTAGCTTAGAATTATAAAGTTTGTAACTTTAGGTGAAAGATGGTAAAGATTGTGTCAACTGAAAGTGAATTGCCTGAGATTTTTGGAGGGATTATTACTGAAAACTATACCATTCCTATCAAAACATGAATTCTATATAATATATAATTTATTTATATTTAACATATGTTATATCAATATATAAATTATATATTGATATGTAACAATAGAATGCCTGTTGTGGAAAAGAATATGCAAAACTCCACATGAGAGGACACATCTTTGCCTGACTCTTTAAACCGGTTATAGGTGGCTTCCTGGCCCTGCGTGAGGAGCTGTATTTAATGACTTGAACATATAGGGGCGTATAGGCAATGTCTGCACAGTGGCTATTTGCATTTGAGAAATGGGAACAGGTATCCAAGAAATTTACTAAGGCAATTTAGTAGGTTTTTGAGTGTGGAGAAAGATGCATGTACTGGGGAAAGCTAGCATCTGGCCAAATCTGCATGCATGGAGCTTGAATGTTGTTGGCACTTTGCAAAATTGCTCATCAATAGCTTCTTGGGTAAACAATTTAATTTTACACAATTTAATTTTACAAGTGTGGAATATTTTTGAATGATGAAATATTATAGCAGTGATAAGGAAGACAAAGAGCAAAGAGTATGATTAAGAAGGACACAAAACAGTCGAAGTAAGACGGCAAAGCCTCACACAGAAGGTTTTGTTTCCAGATAAAGGGCATTCTACAGCTGAGCTTGCACGAAGGTGAGTATGGTGGATTTAAAGGGAGAGGTGGAGAAGATTAAGTATTTAACTGGTTAAAGAAAGCAAAGAGGAGTATGATATATGGTGGTCAGCAATAAAGTTCAACAGTTGAAAAGCGTATTTGACAAATGTCCTAATCACAAACAGAATAAAACAGTAGAGATGCTGTTTTAATTTTCTCTTAACTGAAGCCAGGAAGCAAACGAGAATCCTGAACTGAAAGTCTTCTGGTATCTATGCTCTGCCTATGGAAACCTACAGTTGTCCAAGTAGAAATACAACAATTTGTGAGGTATGTAATTCATACAGTGAAACTGTTGCAGGTTTGTATGTCTGTGGAACTTACCTGATTTCTATTTATCTGGAGGAAAACAGTGAAGGCAGCTCTCCCACATAAAGATCAAATCACTAGATGATGTATTAGAATAACTAGATGAGCTACTTGTTTTAGTAATGTCTATAAGAGGACAGGAAATCTTGGAAGACCTGCATCTTTCAATAAACCAGTTAACACAGAGCTAGTAATGAATACTAGTGACTCCCAGTTCTCATCAAAGACCAAGGATATAGTAACTGACCAGTCCAGGCTGAAAGGGCTGTGTGTGGGGGGTGTGGTTTTTTTTTTCTTTTTTTTTTTTTTTTCTTTTCTCTTTTTCCCCTGTGAGTCCAGAAATGTGATTTCAGCACACAGATAGTTGGGCTGCACCTAGAACTTTTTGTTATTGGTCAGAAGATACCACTAAATATGAATGTGTTTTGGAGTTAGCCTGGCATTTGGGATGTTTCAGAGGAAATAGAACCAGGCACTTGGGGAAGTCTTAGATGTTGAAATTGTTGCTGGTAATGTTCTTGTTGCAAGGAAAGGAAAAGTCAGGGAAGAGGCAGTAGAATACTGTGATACTGGATGGTAGCAACTCTGGGGCATGCCAGGCAGTGCTTATGCCTAAATTAAAGGATGAAAGGGAAGGTAGCATTTGTGGGAAGCCAAAGGAAGACCGAAGGAAATCCTAAGGGTGTCAGTGGTTCTAAAACTTTGTGGAAACAGAGCAATGTCAACGACACTCTGATACTTCTGGAAATTCCCCAAAACAGGCGCTGGTGTAAACACTGCACACCATGGTGTTTGCTGGCAGAGTCTTTAGAGACACAGGAAGCTACAGCACACTAAAATTGGTAGCAGAGCTACCTAAGAGACCGATGGTCAAGGTTAAAATGGCAGATCCCTAGCTGACAGTGTGTGACTACTCGTATTACTTGAAAGCTAGATAGTAGTACAGCAGAGGGACTGGCAGTGGGTTAGAGGAACTGGATCCTTGATTGCCTGCAGTAGCCTTTTGCAGTCCATGCCACTACAATACAACTGGCAACACATGGAAGTAATTCATTCCAATCATTTATGCCTATGTCTCAGCCTCTTAGTTCTGCTTTTACTGATTCCCAGTTCCAGTTTCCTTCTCCAGACAGTCCCAGGCTCCTTAACACTCTCAGTTGCCCCCTGTATTTTCTTAGCCCTCTCTCTGTCTTCTAAGCCATTCACATCCAGTGATCTTTTCCAGACTTATGGGCAAAGAATGTGTTTCCCTAGCCTAATTTTCCTAAAAAGTCTTTAGCCATGTTCCCCCCCAAATTCCATCTGGGACAGACATGGAACAATAAAAAGAAGTCCTTGCAATTAAAGTTTGGCAAAGTTCTAAGCAACTGAAAAATGAAGTCTTCCTGATAGCAAATGATGGCAGTGTTAATGTGCAGTGCTATTGGTTCTCCCTGTAATTACAAATTTTCACATATATATTGCCAAAAAAGAATTGTCAAAAGTTTGAAGGAACAAATTATGCCTAGTACTCACACCTCAGATTAGTAGGAGGCATTTGAAAGAAAGGGACTCATGAAGATAGATGGAAATTAAAAATACAATTCTGTCTGACACTGTTGCCTAATGTTCTTAGATGTAGCAGTGAAGGGTACTATGACTAAAGGAGCAAATGGATTATTTTTTGTCTTTAATATATTGTGTGTTTGACAGTGCTTTGTGGGATTTGTGTAGATCTTGTGCAGTACTAATTTTTAAAAATTAAATTACCACATTGTGTAATTTGAAAAAAGAATGCAGATACAACACATGTACATGCATTGAATTTCTTTTTTGACCTTGAGTAAATTTAATTGCAGAGAAATTCAGCAGTGAATTGAAGAAGCTGTATTTTAGGGTTGTATTTGGACCTCTCTCTTTAACTAGAATGAACTAGATTTTCTTAAGACCTTCTTTAAAAAACAGCATTTTCTGTGAATAACTTTTCATTTTAGTGTATAAGGTATTTCAATTCCATACACAATTGGACTTGAAATACATATATATGTATATTTATTACATTTTCCTTTTTATTTCAAACTAATCCAGCCTGGAGTAGAATAACTATCTTCTAGAAATAGTTCCTATTATCAGTGGAAAATTTGTATCCACAAAAACTCTCCTACTTCAGGCAGTCTTGCTCTTCTCCCAGACTGAGATAGCTTTACACCTGAATTGGTTTGTGTGCATGCCCTTTATTTCTCCTGATGTCATTTGCCGTGTCAATGCTGGTACACAGCCAGTTTTGCGCCCTTGCTGTTATAATTCATATGAAGTTAACGCAGCTGAAATCACATAGTTTTTAAATCGCCATGCTTTGTTAGTTCTGTGTTACCCAGGTTTATATTTACAGTAGCCCAGGGGTTCCAGACTCTTTAGAGTGAGGAAATGTGTCTCAGCAGTGTGAATGCTGAAACGCAAAATTCCTGGCATATCTGGAAGCATGAATGGAGAAATGCAGAAAAGGGCCAGGGCTTCTTCAAAACAAGCAAGGGAGCAAGCAAAGAAAGTGTCTTGGGAGGACTGTAGAAATACAAGCTGCCTCAGTGCCTATGCTGTTTGATGAAGCACAGGGCTGAAAGCAGGCCGATGTGATGAATGTGCCATGCTCCCACATTGCCCTGAAACATCTGTGTGTTAGATGCAGCACGTCCATTATGTTCTAAAACCATCTAAAGATTTAGGTCAAGCATCTTCTCTTCCCATTGCCTGGTGCCAGATGTGCCCCTGGAAGGAGCTCAAACTTGCCAGTTATGCGTAGTCTCTGGCACTGTTGTAAGGCATTCCCATAAAGATGGTGGGGTGAGTGGGTGTCCCTCGTCCCCAGGTGTGGAGGAAAGCAAGCTTAGAATTTGTTCCCTGTTATTTTGTTCCACTTTTTGTTAAAAAGTGGAGTGAAGTTTTCCAGGGATGACTGAAACAATAGCCTGGGCTGGGATAATTTACAAAGTTTGGAGCAAGTGGGAACAAAACTGAAAACGGGCACGAAGATGAGCTTGGCCAGTACTGTGACCACCCTGGCACTGGAGAACTTTCACAAAGGCTGAGTGGAGAATAGCTGAAATTGCAGATGAAGATGCTCTCATTGGAAGTAAGGTGTCCTGTTTTTCCGCTGGTCTGGCAGGATGAAATTGTTCATGCCATGGTCAGATGTGTGCTGCAGAGGGAATGGGAGTGCATGGTTGAGAAGAAAATGCAGGACTGGCATCCAGCAGTTCAGCTTACTTGGGCTGCTTCAGGTGTACAACATTAGGTGACAAATCACTCTTCTGTAGCTGCAAACAGGGCAACAGCACTAGGCAGTGTTTATGCCATGTTTTCCTTGCCCCGCCACCATATCACTTTTTTTAAATCAAATCCGTTGCAATTTTAGCCTCTTGAAGGCATGCCTCAGGGCAACATGCTGATAGTCTGTGGATTGTATGTTGTATTACTGACTCTATTGCTCACTCTTCTAATCCAGAACGAGTCAGTACAATGTCTCTGTATGAAAAAGGCTTTATGATCACCTAAGTGCTAGTAAGATAAGACAGGAGTGTTGTTCTGGTACCAAAAGGGAAGAAGAATACCTGCAGAATTTATTGATGTTGTTATGGAGACTTGTACTGAAACAGTAGTTTTGTATAGAGTGTCTTTAACAGAGTTCAGGATAGCATAGCCATTATGGAGAAGGGTCTTAAATAGCTGCTGAGGATCCGAGACATCTCTGTAAGGAGTGAAAGATTGTGATTTTGATCTCTAGAGTAAATGGAGAGAGGAGAAGGCCAAGAAAGCAGATTAGCTGAGGGAAGCACCTGGAAAAGGCAAGGTCATGCAGGCAGGGCATCTGGACAAACACAGAAACAAACAGCTCTTCAGGAGACTGTACTGTTGGTAATGAACATCCCTAGAAAACCAAGCACTGTGCGCTATGATGAGGACAGAAGGCCAGTTAGAGACCACTGAACTATCACATCTGTCCTGCAGCATTTTACCACCTAGGAAGGGCAGAATTTACCTTCATGACTATTGACACTAATATATGAACAGTCAGAACTTCAGGCATATTCTGCTACAGCTCTGTTGCGGTTTAACATTTTGTTGTTTATATTCAATTAATAAACAATTTTTATTGTGAAAAACATGGTAAAACCATCTCTCTGAAATGCAGCTACCTCCTAATAACATAAATTCCTAATAACTTTTTTATGCAAAGACAGGGCTTTAATTTTCTTTCTTACACTACGGAATCATTTTTCCTGCCTTCTACCCTCTAGATTTCAAGTGGGAGCATATCATGCAGCTCTGACCGAGATTCACCTGCCATCTGGGCTACCTTTTAGAAACACCCTTTTTCACTGTATCATCCATAAAAGCCCTTTACCTTTGCCCCCCAATCCATTAGGGAGATCTCAGATATGACTGCACAGATGATGAGGAAAACACAACGGACATGTATGACAGAAACAGCTATTGCTCACAAGCATCCAGGCTTGTCACCTCTAGTTTACTTTCAGTTTTACACATTACTAGTTACTTCAGTCTTACAAGTAACTAGTTCTCTTCCATTGGAGTAAGCAGAGCTGAGTTTCCAAAGAGTCTGGCCTAAATGACCTCACTGCTCTCTTCTTCCATGTTAATACATGGTATTTAGCCAGGCTGTGAAGTGCCCTGGGGAAGACCAAGACCTCATTTCTCTTGTTGGCCTCAGAAGTTCATGGAGCAGACTGATGAATGCTGTTAGTGTTCAAGCAAAACTGGAAATCTCAAGCAGGTGGCTGTTGCCTCTGTGAGATCGGCTATGTGAATTCACCTATCAGAACAAAACTAGTTAGCTGCATATCAATAGGAATTGAAGTGGTGAATTTCCAGATGGCAACGACCAAACTTAGCACAAAGTTAAGAAACAGCTCTCATGTTGATAGAGTAGCACTGAAAATCATTGCAAATGAAGACATTTTTCCCTGGAGCTTTTGTTTTAAGTTATTTTACCATGGACAGTTACAGCTTTAGAATGTTAATTTGACCAACAAACCCTTTCTAGCTGATCAAGCCTCAAAGTATTGATGACTGATGAAGCTGGTCTAGGAGGACTTTTGGAAAATACACTTTTTGATTCTTACTTCTCATGGAGTTCCTTGTTCTGATAACCATTTCCTAGTTCATAAAACACAATGCAACTGCATAACAGTGAAGAACAGGAACTGATTTACTGCCTTAATGATGGTCAACATTGGGAGGTATGTTGGAATGGTATTGCTTTGCAAAACGTTAAGATTATTAGTTGAGTACCATGCTAAAGTCTTCAGTTTCATCCCAAGTCTCAGAACTTCAGTTGAGCACCATGCTGCTGAGTGGAAAAGGCTTTCATTTGGTATAGGCTATCTTGAAAGTTGGTGTATAGTAATCTGCTGATTTTGAAGAAATCTTTTTTCCGGTAAGAAAAAACAAAGTCTTTTACAGACATCTAATGTATAACCTGTGTCACTGAATGTCTTAACACAAATTACTTATCTTATGCTCCTTTTGTATTTTGTATTTTGCCATGCACCTGAAATACATATGTATGTATGTAACTTTTAAAGTAAAATTATTCTTCTAGATTTTAAATGAACATGTAACTGTCTGCTTGCTTTTTAGAAAAACTAGTGCATAGGTTTACTGTCATGAATTGTCAGAAAATTAGCACCTTTGAGTAAAAGTTAGATAAAATTGAGAGGAAAATAATTTGAAATTGTAATCTTGCATATTTGTGCATTACAGCTGACTTTGCTAGTTGTAGTCCTTTAGTTATGTGTCTGATTAAGACCAGCATGGCTGGAATTATGAATTCAAGAACAAGTATTTTCCTTACAGAGTCCATAATGCAAGAATTGTTTGGGACTTTTTGTTGGTTTTGTTTGTCTGTTTGTTTTCAAAACTTCAAAATAAAAAAGCCTAATGAATGTAGTAATCTCCTTGTGGCAAAACTTGAAAATAGAGAAAAGCTAAACGACTAAACTCTTTCAGATTGTTTGACCTATTTAGGAAACTAAGAACTGCAACCTTTTGGACTTAATTCTGTCAGTATTTGGTATCTACAAAGGAGTGTGCTCATTATTACCAATAAATATGAAACATCTACGAGCTAGAATGTTATTGAACAGAAACCAAAGAATTACGGGTTCAGTTCACTGTCAGTTGAAACATGATTTGAACCTTAAAGTAAATCTCCCACCATTGGCAATTTCCAGGGCTTTTCAGGATCATGAGGTAGAAATCACTGTTTGCTTTCCTGTTGTAAATGACATGATTCACACATTCATGACACAGTCTAACTTAGAGGAAAACAAAGTTAACATCTGAGACTATGTGAAATGAAATAATGTTGTGATTTGTGCCAGATGGGTGCCTGAAGTAATTACAATGTCAGTGCTTCCTAAGTAGGGTAACGATAGGGACCTAATTCTGGTCAGTCCGGAGAAATCTATTTTGATGAACTTTCTTTCAACTCTATTTACCTCAGACATATGTTAAAAGATAACCTAATGGGATGTTACTGCAATCTGTTTGTATTTCCCCGAGCTATTGAATACACTACTGCCATAATTATACCAATGATGGTCTGTACAAGTACTGAGACAAAAAGGCTAAAGCCTATTATTTTTCTACTTAGTGAGAAGCCTAAAGAAATAATCTCTGTGAGCTTGGTATTGTGGTTTGTGATGAGCAATGCAGTCTTGACTTGGGAATCTTTGTTGAATTTAATTTTTTACACGTTAACAGAAACTTCTGATCATGGATTTGGGTATTGAGTGGGGGACAAAAAGGAAAGAACATAAACAATTAAACAAGTCAACTCCTTTCCTTCCCCTTCCCCTTCCCCAGGCTGAGCTTAATCTAAACGCCTATCCTAACCCCTTCCTAGTCTCGGCTTCCCTTATTTTCACTACAGGTTAGGTTCAGTGTGCCCCAGCTCCTTCAGTGAGGTGAAGTGTGGGAGATGGGTTCGTGTGCCATAATGGCATATTTGTGCCCTTTCCTTCAGTGTTTTTCCTGCCATTCTCTTTCTTAATGTCCCTGCTCTAGAGTGACATCCACAGGTGAAAGTCCCCTTGGGGGTGTCCCTTCCCTGGTGTGGGATCCCCACAGCTGCAGTCTCTTGGGCGTGTTGCTGCCCCAGCATGGGCCGCCCGTGGCCGCAGTCTCTCAGGGGTGACCCTGCTCCTGGGTGGGTCACCCATGGCCGCAGTCCTTCAGGATGCCTCCATTTGGCATGGAGCACCTCCTGCCTGGAGCGTGTCTTCAGCTGCGTTTCCAGTGCTGTGCCTCCCACGTCTCACGGCTGCCACTGGCTCTCTTAAACCTGCCTGAGGTTTTGGGGAGCAATGGGCTGTTTTTGCTGGTTTCAGAGCTGGCTGGAACCAGCTAAGACCGGCTCAGGGCTGCCTCCCACGTAGGGCACTGCTGCAGCCCCCTGCTACTGAAACCCTGCCGCTGGTGCCCCATATGCAGCTGTAGTGCAGATTTTTCTAATCGTGTTTTAAAATTTTATGCCGCAAAAAATAGTGCACAGACAGACTTGAATCTGCAGTGCTGAATTTTGTAAGGGTTTGGAGGAAATGGTTAACTTCAAGTAAGGGCTGTTTGATGAATAGCAGGTGAAGAAACAAGACTTCGTAAACAATTGTTTCTAAATCTTGGTTGTGTGTCTTAGTTCTTGTGTTTCATTGATATCGTACTCATCTTTCACCTTAAATAACAAGAGACAGCTGTATTTCCTCAAGACTCCTCTTACTTCTAAGAGGTAAACAGCATGCTCATTTACTTTAAGCTGCAGCATGCTTCATGCCCTTATTCTTCCTTTGCTGTGTTTTAATATATTATTTGCCATATTGCTGAAACAGTTATTTAGCTCACTGGGATGAAATAATTTTTCAGTGAGCAGAGGCAACAGAAAGCCTGAGCGCCTGGGAGCGGGTGCTCTCTTGCGTGTGCGCTCACACCCCCAGTAGCTGATGGTCATGTCAGCTGTAGTCTGGGATTTCAGCAAGGGTACGTGTCCAGTTTGCTGACTCTGGATACACAGCTCTTCCTTTGTTTCCCACCTAAATCTTGACAGACGTATCACAGCTGTGTCATTTAAAGTGCTCAGGAATCAACTAGCTGATGCTGGGTTTTTTAGTGTATCTTTGTGAGCTCAGTAGTGTTGATTCAAGTTGCTGTCTGAAGGCCGAGAAGTGGAATGCCCTCTTGGTTAACACTTCACGCAGGTTTAAAAAGCTTTTTGAGTTTGTTTGCTAAGTGGTTGTATTCTAAAACTTATCTTCACTTTTGTTTTGGGTTTGTGTGGTGGGGTTTTGGTGGCAGGGGAGAGGCTGCAGGGGTGGCTCCTCTGAGAAGCTGCTGGAAGCTTCCCCGGCTCCAAGTCGGACCCACCTCTGGCCAAGGCCAAGCCCATCGGCGACGGTGGTAGCGCCTCTGGGAGAACAGATTTAAGAAGGGGAACCTGCAGGGGGGCAGGAGATTGGAATGTGAGAGAAACCCCTGTGCAGATACCGAGGTCAGTGAAGAAGGAGGGGAGGAGGAGCGGGGGAGGAGGGGGTGCCCCTGCAGCCCATGGTGAGACGGCAGGCTGTCACCCCCAGCCCATGGAGGGGAGTGGGGGAGCAGATGCCCACCTGCAGCCTGGGGAGGACCCCACGCCGGAGCAGGGGGATGCCCCCAGAAGATGGCTGTGACTTTGTGGGAAAACCTGTGCTGGATAAGTCTGTTCCTGAAGGACTGCAGCCCTTGGGAAGGACCCATGCTGGAGAAGTTCATGAAGGACTGCAACCCTGTGGGAGGGACCCCACGCTGGAGCAGAGGAAGAGTGAGGAGTCCTCCCCCTGAGGAGGAAGGAGCGGCAGAGACAACGTGTGATGAACTGACCCCAACCCCCATTCCCTGTCCCCCTGCGCCACTGACGGGGACGAGGTAGAGAAAATCGGGAGTGGAGTTGAGCTGGGAAGGAGGGGGGTTGGGGGGGGAAGGTGTTTTAAGATTTGGTTTTACTTCTCATTATCCTTGTTTTGATTTGATTGGTAGTAAATTAAATTGATTTTGTTTTTTCCCCAAGCTGAGTCTGTCTTTTTTTCGTGACCATAAGTGGTGAGTGATCCCTCCCTGTCCTTGTCTTGCCCTATGAGCATTTCTTTATATTTTCTCCTCCTCATCCCACAGGGGCTGGTGGGGGGAGGAGTGAGCGAGTAGCTTCGTGGTGCTTTGTTGCTGGCTGGGCTTAAACCACGACAACTTTAAAGAGGAAAACTGGGATTTGCTGGGATTTGAATGTCTGTTTGGATCACACATACTGAGTCGAATGCTTCTAGACTGCAGGTCTTCTGACCGACATATCCTATTCATCTGAACAGAGCAGCCTATTATATAAATTGTCCAAGGCCCATTTTATTCAAAACGAGCTATCATTCTGGCTTTACATAAGCTGAAGAAAATATCTTTTTGCAAAGCTGACTGAAAGTCAGTAGACCAAATTGTGTAAAAAGAGTTTGGTATTTCAATTTAAAATTATATTGAGGATGGAGGAGAAAAGGAGAGACCTTTTTGTGCTGAAAGTTATGATTAGCACAGAAATAATTCTAGCACAGTGGTCTCCCTTTGGAAAATGGTATTTCATTAAAATCAGCCTTCAGCTGAGTCTCTCAGAGCTGTCAGTCACAAGAAGAGGCCATTAGGCATGAAACTCTACAGAAAGATTGTAGGTGCACAGCCTGTCTGAGTATATCTTCCATGCAATAAATACCACCACACTTTTTGATTTGAGAAATACAAGAATAGTTTATTTAGTTGGAAAAGCTGAAGCAATGAATTTCTGAGTTAAGATTCTTGCGGGGTGCGAAGTGGGCTACTTTATTCTGAATCCTGTGAAGAGCTTAGATATTATAATTTTTCTACCTTGGAACTTATCTGTAGTGTTGTTGAGTTTGGTTTTGGATGTGATGTATACGTGTGACATCGGACATTGTATAGTATTTATGTGTTTTGGAGTATCTATGACTTGGCAAGACATTTGCTCTGATGAGATTAGGAGGTTAGCTGCATGTTTTACCCCAAGAGTTTCTCAGCAATGAAACAGTGGGGTCATCTTCATGAAAATAATTATAAAGAACTGCCAAAACACTAGTATCTATTATTGAAGTAGTATATATCCCAAGGTGATACGTTAAAAAGAGAAATATCTTTCATATTTGTAATATTTTTGACATTAATTGAAGGACTTTATAGCACTAATTGAAAATGCCAGAAATCTAAATGATAGTATTAATGTACAATAATTATTTTTGCTGTTTTACTACTATTTCTAAATTGCTGGCTATTGTAATCCTACCTTTCTGAATGAAATGTTACTGAAATTGCAATTCCTATATAGAGGCAGAAAAAAAAATACTAGCTCAGAATATTTTTGTTGTCTGTGATGGATGCTCGACATCCAACATTTTTTGGTATATACAAATAGATGGCAATTGCCACTTACCCATCCAATTTTACGTGATGTGCTATCAAACTTGTTCTGGCTGCACGTAGCATAACTTCCACAGAATGTGATGATACCTTTTGGATTTAGCTTTGAGGGCTTTTGTGTCAGTTGCATTTTCTGATTTATTTTAGTACACATATTCAAGCCATGAGAAAGCTAAGGCTCTCAAACTTATCTATATGTGATCTGAAGAGACATAACTCACCAGTCTAAGGATGGCCTTCAGCAAACAAAGGCTCTTTCTTCAAAAGAGTGATGTGACCACTATATGTACTCTGGTTACAAGAAAGAAGCCATCCAGTATGAGTAGTTGTTCTCTGTTGTTTTTTGTTTTTTTTTTTTCTTTTCCCAGATATTGTTATATGCTGTATTGCACACAAAATATATCATAGGCTACTTGGTCTTCTACTAAGATTGTTTCTTAAAAGAAGTTTCCCAACTTCCTTTCCTCGCTTTCCCTTACTTTTATTTCCATCAGTCTTCAGTCAGCTTCCTGTTCCCTAACATCTGCAAACTCATCCTAAGATGAAAACTTTTTTTGGACTAACAGCCATAAGACATCTCTGCATCTGCAGTCTTGCATGGACTTCTTGGTTTTTGACAATTATATATGCGCAAATTTCAGCATATGGTACGCTTTATCCAGTGCATTGAATGCTATTGGAGTGGGCAAAATCAAATAGTACTATATAAACCAGAATAAACTTACACAGGCAATGAGTAATGGACAAAATAACTGAGAAGAGGAACACTTTCTTACAAAAAAAAAAAAAAAAGCCTCCCTGATTTCATAGTCTTGATCTTCAAGATAAACTGCAAAAAAACTTTAAAAATGAATGTCAGTGCTAAGAGTAAAATCTCATTAGTTACTAAGTGCAATGGAGACATTGGTTTTATGGCAGATTATCATTTTTCCTGAGTAGCACCTCCTAACACCCAGCTGTTCTCTAGGTGCTAAGTATTTATTCCTCATGCTTGGGAAACATGAGTTATTGCTTCTAGCCCTGCCAAAAGTTTTTTCTGCACTCTAGCTCCCTTTTTCTAAAGATTGTCTAATTGTTCTGGAACAAAGATATAAACCAAGTGTTTTCAAATTTTCACTTAGCTTGATGTTTGCTCTATTTTTCAAGTCTGATAAAGGCTTTGAGTGTCAAAAAGCTTTTGTTTCCTTCAATATCTCTTTATCTGCTGATGTAAGAAAAAGATAGTATCCGCAAATGCTACTTCAGCTGTTCCTAACACACTCTTATTGCTTGTCCTTGTCTCACCTGGTCAGTAGTTGGAGGTTGTAAAGGTTTTTGAAGGTTGTAAAGACAGATGAGTTAGGGAGAGATTAATTTCATCCACCCTTGACACAGTTAAAACTTCAGCATGTGGGTCAAACTAGCCAACTAGGCTTCTTCTGCAGTAGAGGGAAATAGGCAAGAGCAAAAGATAATTATGTTCTTTCATTACTTAGCCTATTGTAGGAAAAGAGGAACAAAATGGGGGAAGAAAAGCAAAGCTTTAACCCTGTCAAAATCCATCTAGTTCCCATTCCCACTTTTCCCTTCAAAAATGACTGATTCTGGAGCAGTGTTTTTGCCCAGATCTCCCTGTTACAGTCAGGACCTGATGGCTTAACAAAACCAAAATGGAGGGAAAGCCCACTGATTTCTATGATAATGTTCAGGTGAGTAAATTAAGTATTGGAAAGAGGTGACTGGAGAACTAATTACTCTCAGGGATTTAGGATTAGGATGCTGATATTTGATAATCTGTACGCAGAACAAAATGCCATTAAAATAGCACTTTTACTATCTGAATTAGTTGCACGTTGTATCTGACTCTTTAATACTCTATTACAGTGGACTTCATATACCAATATTGTTTGCTTTATGTGGCTGACATATAATTTTGAGTGAAAAATGGTGCACTTAACCTGCCATTATTAATCTTTTGAGACTTTTGTATGCTTTCCAAAACTGAATTACATTTGAATTTCTGTAGTGGAGTGTTTTAACTAAGCTCTTCTTGGTCTGACATTTAAATGTGGCAGTTCTCTTTTTCTCTCTCTTTTTAAAAAGGACCACAACTTTTGATACTAACATTAAAATGAAGTTCAAAGAACTTTTACACAACTTGTAATATATTTTGTATTATTGTGATAGACAGATTTTTTCAAATGCAGTACTCCAGGGTATCTCCAGTTTCTAAACTCAATTAAATGTACTAAAGCTCTGTTTTAATAGGTTTCAAAGAGAGACCTGTTCAATCCTCCCTGCATATGATGTTTTTACCTGGACCTTCAAGAAGACACTTGTGGAAATTAAAATTTGGATAAATTAATTTTCAAAGGGAAAGAAAGAATATACTAAAATACGTGTGTTAAGATTTACTAATGGTTGCTGAACTTTATATACTGTGTATTAACATCTGTTTGCAAATGCTGTGCATTTAAGCTGTGCACTGTTGTGGAAAAAAAATGTGCCTGTTTTCCAGGTTATTGTTGGAACGTATTTTCTTCTAATAACAAAGCAAAAACTAAAGATGTGGTAGGTAAGTGCCATCATAGAAGGAGAGAAAGACAGGCAAGCACTAAATTGAACTAAATATTATGTACTTTTGGAAATGTTGCAGAGATTTGATATATTTTAGTTATAAATTATTCAATTTTTAGGCTTGCTTTCCTAATAATGCAAGTTCATCCACAGAGCAGTAGTAAGAGGCAGTAGCAATTATAAGTATTTTTAGCGAATAAGTATTAGAAGTTCTAAGAGTGCCATAAAACTGTTATACCTTTTCTAAACATTATATCTGAGCTACATATAATTATTAAATTGTTTTTAATACCTTTATGTTCATACACTTTTCAAGTATAGAAATTAAATATTTTGGCCTCCAAACTCACATCCCATTTGTGTATGCACTGTGCAATTTGTACATAGTATGGACCTGATTAATGGTATAAGTTGATCTGCAAATTTAGTCCCAAACAGAAATCTGTGTAATTTAGAGAGAAAGTTGCAAATTTTCTTGTATCCTTGGTAAGAGGTAGAAAAGATTTAACTGATAAATTTGTGTATATGCTGTTAGCTGATAACTTTTTGGAAACTTCGGAGGTTTAATCTGCCAGAGCTATTGTATTTGGAAGTTGACGGAATGCAAGATCAAAAATTCTATTTCCTGTGACTCTACGATTTAATATAGGGTTATTAATGCTGTCTGTGTTCAGCATATCTTTTTCTCTGATTTACAGTAATGTATTATTTTGTACTTGCATATTTGTCTTAGAAAACTGTTGGGTTTCATTTTATATCTTGATTTGGGAGATAGGAACATCTTGTCACAAAAATGCTTGTTTATCTACTTCTCTTATATGCCAGTGTAATAGGTGTTACAGTTTGAATTACTGCTATTTTATAGAAATTCTTGGGAGGGAAGGATTTAGATCTTATGGTCTCATATTCATTTTTTCACTGAAATAAAAAGTAAATGGTTTAGAAAAGTAAATGGTTTAGATGGTCTATTACTAGTCGTAATATTTAGATTAAATGAACTAGAAAATAATCATGCTTGAGAGGCAGTGTCCATAGACAGCATAGTGTGTCATTCTTTGAAACTGTCCTTCCATTTATGTTTGTCATTTATTCACCTCCCCCAGGAAGGTCAAGCAAGATGAACTATCTTTGAGTCGGTAAACACACTGAGAAGGTAAACGCACAGTGCCTCTCTGTTCAACATAGCTGAGTTTAATTTTATTAAAATTCCACACCCTGCATAAAAGCATTTCATGGTTGGCCATGGATTTGTTTTGAAATTCAGTTAGTTCTGCAGTGACTAAGGATGCACTCAAAGATCCACAGGTAAGATTTTGCATGTGTATTCCTCGGCAGTTGGTTAGCAAAGTGAAGATAACCTAGTCCATCGGGACAACTTCAAGGCCCATGAAACTTATGGTTAAAGGCCAAGCCATTTTTTGGGCTGCACAAGTTGTTCTTTCATTACCTCTTTGTGAGCAGGGGTTTTGTTCATTACATTTGTAAATTAGTATTGTCTCCCTCCGTCCTGTGAAAATAATAATTGCAAATAGCTGTATAATGATAGGATGTTAATAAATGATTAGAGAAATGATTTTCTGATTGATTGATTGCAGAAAATTAATTAAAGATGACTTGTTGGCACTGAAGTCAAGAAAAGTCAAATGATCTCTGTAGTCTTTTGATTGTCTGTGACTGAGCAGTGAAAAGTAACCAGATATAAAGACCACTGAAGTCAAAAGAAAAGTTCCCTTTGTAAAATGGGCTTTGGATGAGTGCTAAATAGAGAAACCTGGAAGTAATATAGTACTTGCTCACCTCTCTTGAAATGTTTTCCAAGTCAATTAGCAGGGCAACTTGTGCTGCCCCCAATTCCAGTGTCGTGTGATGTTCTGTTGTACTCTATTTTCATTTGCATTTTGTTAGCATTTGTGGGAAGCACAAAAATGGAAACATTTAGATAAGCACTCAAATCCATTTCACAGTTTAGATTAATTACACTCACTTACGTAATGTGGCCTTGAATTAATAAGCCAGGCTTTATTGGGGCTATTAAATCAGAGGCTTTCTTATAAAACACTTGCAAGTTTTAAAAGTTTTTTTCAAATGACGTGCAAGCTGGATGACTAATTAAGGTTGCTAATGTCCCTGTGGCAATACTATGGGCTGCAGAAGAGGAGAGAGAGATTTTCATTTCATGTTCATGCACAGAGAAAATTGCATACCTGCCACATTTCTACTGTAGGTAGTTGTGGACCAAATGTTTACATACAGGCTCACACACACACATACAGAGCGTTGCCTCTCTGTGGCACATGGCCCACCACGAGTGTGTGACATGAGCATCTCTCGCTGCTTATTTTCTGTTGGCATAGCACTACTCTGGTCTCACCACATTCCATGTTATTTCAAAGGGATAAAGAGGTTTGCCTGGTGCCGTTTCATTTATCATAACTGATAATTTAATCTCTTCATTTTCTCTTTGAACAGTGAATGTTTTTCCCAATTTTATTTTTATATACAAAGATTTCAGAGTGTGTTCTCCTTCCTCTTCTGTATTTTGTTCTCGTTCTGTCTCTCATCTCAGACTGGTTTAACCGGCAGCCTGCTGCAGTAAAGTGATGCTGCACCATGGGTTTCCAGCTGATGCTAGCTGAGATCTTTGGAAAGTTGCAGCTCTCTGAGGCTGTCACATAGCTCTTTGTGCTACTGTGGCCTGTAGGCTTTTGCTTCTGCATGAGCTCCCTGTGTGTGTTGATGCCAGTGGGCACACGGACATCCTCTGCTACTTGGTGTCTGTTAGTGTGTGAGAGCGTACTCTACCAGTAGGTTTTGGCAGTACCATCACTAGTCAGATTGCATGAATATATCGATGCCATTTGGGCATGACAGTTACTTGGGAAGAAGAAAATAATAACATCTTTCCTTCTCAAATGCTTTTTTTAAATTAATAACAACTTAATAAACTTTATTTTATTCATTAGCTTGAAAACAACCAATCAAATTTCAGTAAACTTGTAGAGAAGCAGATAAACAATAAAATCTAACCATTCTCTTGGGTAATGCAAAGTGAGACCTTCACTCTCCAATTAAAACTTTAAGCTCTGTGAACAAGGCTACACTTGCAATCATGCCCAGGTGATATGGGAATCTTTAATTTACCCAAGACTTGCAGATTTCAGTGATCTTAAGAAAACATGATGAAAAATACATTTTAAGTGAATATTAAATATTACAGAACTTGTGGTGGAGTCAGAATTTTCATAATTCACAGCAGTTCCGTTTCCCTTGAATGGACAGACTGATGCCTACTGTATCTTTATTTTAGAGTGTGTGTGGGTTTTTTTGTTTTTGTTTTGTGGTTTTGGTGTTTGTTTTGTGGTGGGTTTTTTTTGTTTGTTTGTGTTTTTTTTTTTTTAGTTTGAGTTAATTGAATACAATAAAAAGGAATGGGGATTCTTTATGACTTATTTTTAGTCAGATAGAGTTAATTTTATTTTGTGCCCAATTTGACGTTTTCCTTTTCTCTTAGCATTGTTGAAGCTCATTGATAAATGGTCAGACTCAAACCTGAAATAAAGCTGGTAGATGAACAAGGGGTAGCTGCAGTTTATTCTCCCTCTGAAGTCATTTGAGCCTTTCCTCTTCCTTACTGTCTTTTCTCTCAGCCCACTGGGCTTTGGGATGAATTATTACTTCATTGTGTGACAGTCTGGGGCTAATCACACGAAGAGACTACTTGAGCTTTCTCAGTCATGAACATTGTAGTTTCAAGCTGAGTGACACTTAAGACACAATTTGAAGTTTTTTCAGTGCCATAAAATGGTAGGTAGGTAGGTATATTTACAATTATGCTGGTGATAAACAGGGATATATAGACATAGAGAAGTACTACTATAACTTCTGTTGGGAGGCTTAGGAGATAAATCCTTAGGCAGATTTTGTAGTATGAGAAAATACTAATAAAACCTTAATTAGGTGTGGAGTCTGCTGTTACTCCTGTAAACACACGAATAAAGCCGTATTTCTATTCCGTAGTGTATCTGTGATAATAACATATGGGCTCCAAGCTTTTAAGATTTTTTTTCTGGAAACATTTATGCATCATTAATACTCAGCCCTTCTGGTAGGGAATAAAACAGCATTTAGGAGCATTCCTTTACCCATTGCCTTTTCTCTCTGTCTCGGCGTGTAGGCATGTTGTTGGTCGAGGTGGGATGAAAAGCAAGCCAGAGCTATTTAGAACACCCGTTTCAAATGCTGGGCATCCACCCAATGGGGTGGATGCATTTTTCCTAAGATAAAATGTCACTTGCAATTCAGAGGGTTTTTTGATATTGTGATACACAGTAAATGTATGAGTTTGCAAGTTACCCCAGTGCAGTGATCTTGATGTATCAATATGATTCTTTAGTATTAAACAGGGTCTGCATTTTGGAATCCTGATGCATCTAAACACATGCGTATCTGTACCTAGAGGAAAAGATACATTGTTTGAATGTGTGTAATTTTATATCTTGCACTTGCAAGTAGTACGCTTTAGAAGAAATATTTTTCCTTAGAAACGCTTTGCTTGCGCAGCTAATTAAGGGAAAAAAAGCATAACTATTTTCTGTATCTTATTTTTTGTCTAAAAAAGGGCTTCTTTAATCTCTGATTTTATGGCTGCAGAAACTGTGGAAGAATTTATATTTGTTCTCAGACATTCTTTTGTATTTGAGAGTCTCATTTGCTAGGCTTAACTTCACCCTGGGGAAGGGATGTTGGTGTGGGTGGGTGAGGGTCCTGAGGGCAATTACTGCCTATGCAGGTGCATTTGGGGTCCTGGCAGTCACACCAGTAAGAGCAGACAATAGTTGACATCAGTCTGCAACATTTCATTCAGTGGAAACTCCAATTAGATCTCTGTCTTCTATCCAGGTATTAATTTTCTTGTTAAATTATACTAAAAATAAAACAAACATTTGTTTTGATAATTCAGTTCTCGTGGTGTAGCTGAAATTTTATGAAGGGGAGCAATCTGGATCTAAGGTACATGGCAAAATTTCGTTGTGCAGCATATTGTTTGGCAGAGTGAAAATTCTGTTGCAGCAGCTTTATTTATTTATTTATTTTTAATTGTAGGCTTTTAATTAAAGAAGCAAAATGAGAATAAAGCCAGACATTAATGCTGTTACCTATTTTGATATAGAGTCCTATTTTGTGTTCCCCCTTCGTTTTCAGGCTTTGAGTTGTTGAAAGTTTTTCTGTTGACAATACCTGAGTGCATCCTAGATACTGACAGGAGTAAACTGGAAGCTTTTGGAAGAAAACAGTAGGGGTTTCTGCAACGTAGGAAGTTTTGGAAACAGTTTGGGAGTGTTAGAATAAGCCTATTAGCTGGATGTTTCTGCAGAAATAATAGGCAGTTAAAGTTAACAGTGCTGACATTTACATTGTTATCTTTAGGTGTTAGACTTTATAAGATACTGAAATGGCTGAAGCAATTTATGCCACGTTGCAGGCTGTCCCAATGTTCTGAAGACTGCGTTGCCCTGTGTTGCAGTGGTTTTGCCTCCAAGCATGGGGGTTAGAAACCTAGCTCTGTTTTTCTAGGAAATAAATAAATGAATGAATAAAAAGGTAGCAGAGCAGTGAGGACTGGGTAGCAGAGCAAAATCCAGCTCTGAAGGAGTGACGAGAATGATTATGGGAATGACACCTGCTTGTATTTCTCTGAATGAAGTGAATTTCAGAAGGCAGGTCGTGCAAAAAGTTAATGCTGTTTTAATCAACTTTTTTTTTATTTTGTGTCACCTGCACCTCTTCATTAAATATTTAGGAACATGATTTGAGGTTGTGTGGCCCATCAGAAATGTACCTTGGGGCTTGTAGGGGTGTGTCCTGTAAGCTCCAGCAGGTATCCAGACTGGCTGTTCGAACTGTTGTTAAGTTTAACAACTTTTGTTTATTAGAGGAGAAAAATGAGGCCACATCTTCTCCCCACAGGTGTGTTGCTCTCTCCATTGGCAAGGAGAGAGTGGGGGAAAACAATGGTATCTTACTTAAAAAACGTGGTGTTCAAGATTACCAGGCTGAAGCTCTACAAAGTTCAAATTGCTATCAAGAGGCATGTTGATTGTCTTCTATTCTCCTGTTGAAATGTTCTTATGGTAGCGTAAAATAACATAAACCAAGGCTCCTGAAAGACTTAAAAATGTGTAGTAGTAATTGTTTAAACTCTGAAAAAACAGGGGGAGAGTACAGCAAAAGCTTGCTTTTTATAGCACAGTTGGATACCAAGGCTTTACTTTTAGAAGCCTGCTCTTGTCTTTCAAGTTGTTCATAGAATTAAGGTACTTGCACAGCTGTGAAATAATTTTGAGGTGTATTTATTTAAAATCTTCTCTAAGGAGTAGCCTCCTGAGGTGGGAAACTTGTTTTCTTGAGAGCCCCAATGGGATACCAGCCATCCAGTGTTCCTTGAGCATCCTTCATCTCAACACAGTGCAGGCTGTATAATACACTGAAGTCTGTTCAACAGCAAAAAAAGACACAGTTTTAAATGGGAACCACATTTGGGCTACTTTACACAGCAGGGGCAGCTGGTTTAAGGACGCTGAAGTTCACAGTTTTTAACAGGACATCTGGGAGGCACTGCATCAAAGCCAGGCCAAGTACATTATAAGTGTTTGGGGAAGTATCAGTAAGTGTCTAACCTGCTGTGGACCCTCTTAGAGAGTGCAACATGTTTTCTGCTCTGCGGCACTAAGTGGAGTTGTCCTTGTGTTTTAGGAGTTCAGATACTGAAATTCTATTTGACTGTTGTATAATAGCACAAGATGGAGAAATCTTGCATTTGCTGCTTCCCGTGAACTTTTTTAATGCCTCCAGTCAATTTGAGTTGCAATATCTCACCAACTGTTCCACTTTGCTTCAGAATTGTTATGTGCAGCACTCCCACAGCATTTTGCTTTAGGAGTGAAACAGATGCAGGCAAATTTTGGAAGCCAAAATGCAAAAGCTGCTACAGCCTGGTTATATACCATAGCAATATTTCTGATAATAACCATATTTGAAGAGTTCCAGATTTGTATCCCTGTGTAACAGTGTATTTTCTATGACACATACATTAATTACACATACACATTCTTGTTCTTCACTAGTGGGTGATGAGCTATTTATTCTGTCCTAGTAGTAAAGACTTCTGTATTTTGGTACTGAAAACTGGATTTTTTTCCTTGAGTCACTGCTCAGGCTATGTATAGCTAGCTATAGATTTTGATATCACATATGTAACATTCAAAAACTGATAGACACCATTTGGATGGCACTGTGCCCTTTTTTTCTCTCCTCCCCCCCTCCCCCAGCAGGCTTCCAAACTTCAGTTTCTCTTTCAAAAGCAAAATGTAATAATTTGGTGTCTAGAGAAACACCCAAAGACTATATAGAGGTTTGCTTTTCTGATAATTTGACAGTGATCTTGACTGAAATGTTTCATTTTCTTCATGTGTAAAATTGTGCATGAAACATAATGTCCAACCTTGTATATTATAGCATTTGCAAGTGTCCTGGTTTCAGCTGGGATGGAGTTATTTTTCTTCCTAGTAGCTGGTATAGTGTTATGTTTTGGGTTCAGTAGAGAAGAATGTTGATAACACACTGATGTTTTCAGTTGTTGCTAAGTAGTGTTTAGACTAAGTCAAGGATTTTTCAGCTTCTCATCCCCAGCCAGCAAGAAGGCTGGAGGGGCACAAGAAGTTGGGAGGGGGACACAGCCAGGGCAGCTGACCCAAACTGGCCAAAGGGGTATTCCATACCATGTGACATCATGCCCAGTATATAAACTGGGGGGAGTTGGCCTGGTGGGGTGGCTCAGGAAGTAACTGGGCATCAGTTGGTGAGTGGTAAGCAATTGCATTGTGCATCACTTGTTTTGTATATTCCAATTCTTTTATTATTATTATTGTCATTTAATTATTGTTATTATCACTATTAGTTTCTTCCTTTCTGTTCTATTAAACTGCTCTTATCTCAACCCATGAGTTTTACCTTTTTCCTTCTGATTCTCTCCCCCGTCCCACTGGATGGGGGGGAAGTGAGTGAGTGGCTGTGTGGTGCTTAGTTGCTGGCTGGGGTTAAACCATGAAAGCAAGTCAACAGATTTGTGTTCAGTTATTGATGTTATTGTCACAGTTGAATACAAATATGGTGATTTTTGTTCTGGTATTAGCTGAACACTTCCTAGTGATTTTTTTTTTTTTTTTTTTTTGTCATTCAAGATGGATAGGATTGTACCACCCCATGTAATATAGTCTAGTCAAGATATATTTTATAAAAATTTTCATGGTAATGCTTTGAGCCATTCAGAAACAAATGCACTTAACGACAGTATAGGAAAATTAATGAGTGATCCTGTTTTAATGGTTGTGGGTTTTCCTAGCATAAAGAGAGAAGAAATAATAGAGAGAAATTGGAAAAGAAAAGGGTGTAATGGCACAGATTTTAATATTGATGGTAACCGAAGGACAAGTTGGAGGACTAACATTTGTTTTCTTGGATAGCTCAGCTCTTTAAGTGGGACCTAAATGGATTCGTTTGGATCTCTGGCAGGAGAGATACAGCGGTTGGGCAATGGCTAATGTATTTTATCCAATACCTGATGCAGGGAATGATAAAGCTGGTTGAAATATATTTGCAGGCTGTAGGCAGAGAAGAATTAAGATTTTTAATTCTCATCTGAGTCAGAATTTATACCTTGAAATTTATAGCATGGTTAAAGTTAACTATAATTTTCTTTGAAAAATCATGTGACAAGCAGGAAACCATTAGAGTATGCTTACTTGGAAGCATTTAAGAAACAAAAAGCAAAAGTCTTTGTTTATAGTTTTCAGAACATTGATAGAATAAAAATACTGAAGAAATACAGAGGTTTAACATAGACAGATACTGACTTCTCAAGTTTAAATTAAAAAAAACCTCAAAAACAACTAGGCATACACAGTCTAGCCCTGCATTGGGATCACTCTGGATAGAATTTATTTTAAGTTTGTTATTGATAAATCTAACTTGTAAACCAGCTTGAAGTAATTCCCGGTGACTGTGATGACTCTTTAATTATGAGGGCACAGCTAATCAACTGAAAGCTCTCCTCTTGCTGAGTTCTGCCAAGAAATTGTCTTGACAATAGCAGATGCTTTTTTTCCCCTTTTTATTTTTTTATATATATATTTTAAGCCACTGAAAACCTTATGAACCATCTTCTGTGGAACACACTTGGTGTTGGTACGACAGCGTGAGTGACTTGTTTACACCAATACCAGTAAAGCAGTTGGCAGCTGTTGGAATGGAATTTTGTAGTAGTAGGTCATCTTACAAAAGAGGGTATTAGCTAGCTGGAGGAGCAGTGAGAGAACAGTCTTTATTGAGCACAAATGTATCAGGCCTGCTTTGTTAAATACAGCATGTATTTTCAAAGATTTATTGTATAATTACCTTGATTAGATGAGAAAAAAGTGCCTGGAACTAATCAAAGAGCTACAATTCATTGGTTTTACTAATCGTTATTTTTCCCCTTGTGAAATGCAGGTGCTTCGTTTGAGTGTGAGCATGGTGGTGCTTATCTTCCACAAGCTTTGATTAATATCTAATTCTTTGCATGATGGAAGGAGCTAATCAGATGTTCAGTTTGCTAATCAGCTTCTCAATTTGATTAGTAATATACTAATCACTTAAGAAAATCAAATGTGACATACGTTTAAGGTTTTTGACTTAAAGTTACAACCATTTTTGAGGGTGGGAAGGTAGAATCATCTGCTTACTACTACTAGTTTGATGCAGCGTTAAGTCTGAGGCAGCTGCAGCCTCTCCAAGAGTACCATGGAGGAGAAAAAGCTCAGAAGCAGATGCTGCAGCACTTGCTTTTACAGGCTGCACTTGAACTTGTGTCCCTGGTGCCTGCTGCTTTTCCTAGTCAAGAGCTCCTTTACCTAGTCAAGAGTGAAAGTGAGAAAGCAATGTCCCCATTGCTCAGCTGATTACTTCTGTTCTCACTCTTGGCATTTCAGTGGAATGTCTCTTTTGTAGATTTTTTTTTTTTTTATTTTTTCCATAGTCAGGATATGTTTAATCTTATTTTTAGTATTTAGTTTTGCTTCATGATGGGTGTCACTGAGAAGGTGGCAATATGTGAAATATTGTCACCAGTGGTGCAGGTCTTTTTCTTTGCATTGTTTACAGGCACTGCTACCTGAAACAGTGGGACTGTTTCTCTTGTCTTCACAGGAGAAGCCTTTATTGGCCATCTTGCGTTTCCTTTTTCTGTTGATTGTAAAACGCTCTCTCCTAATGAAGTTGTCAAAACTTGCTTCCTTTGTTGTTTTTTCTCTTCTGGTTTGTCTTTTTCCTGATGAGAAGTGGACAGTGCTTTGCCACTGCTTTTGTTGTACATAAGTTGTTTCGTTTATGTTTGCTCATTTGCTAATGCTCGAGGTGCGTTACTGAGCCTGGACTCTATTAAAATGGATGGCAAGAGGAGATGTACTTGGGCCCTTGTAAACATATTAAAAATTAGAGTTATCTCTTATATGCAGCTTTATTCATTAGTAAGGCTTTCTGTGTGTTACAAATCTGTAGGGATATCTCTGCTAGGCCGTGATGCTCTGTGTTTAAATCCAGAATGGGAAATAAACTAGGGAGTAAGCTATGCTGTATATATGCTTCCCATTTATAATGTATACATTAATGAAACCAAAGTCAGGTGAGATGTCTGCTGAGGACATAAGAGAGCAAGCTGCATGCCTTTGTCAGAGAACTTGTTAAAATGGGGAATTTAATGGACTGCATTACATTAATTGATTTTTGGTTGAACTTTAAAAACTTAAAATAGCATTTTAATTATTATTTAAGCAATGTTTAATTTCCACTTAAATAATTTTGTGCCTTCAGCTCTTAGATGGCTTCATCTCTTCACTTGTCCATTGCCTGGCAATATTTGCAGTGGTGGCTGGCTGAATATTGGTCCAAATAAGAATAAGGCATTCGTAGTTGGAGGCTGGAGGCATAACTGGGATGGCAACAATATCCGGGCCTGTGATTGTGTTCCCTTTGTATATCTTTATAAAATGAGTAAGAGAATGGATGTATCCCCATCTGCTTCAAGTAGATTTATTATCAGTAGCAGCAAAAAAAGTGCTTTTAATCTATATTTGACTAAAACTCAACACATGCTGACCACGTATTTATCAAAATAGTAAAAGCCTGGGAGCTGAATGATTGTGATTATTGGTCTTTGTATGCCACCTTCTAAAAGCCAGTATGAGTTTGGCCTGTGGATGATGGAAAAACGTCATTTTAAAGTGGAGGAACATCAATTCTGAAGTAGTGGTAGTCTTCAGCTGCCTCTGCCTAAAGTAGTTCAAGTTAGATATTACAGTTTGCAGACCTTCTCTAAGGAATGGGCATGCAGAATACAAGGGTACACTTTAATATTTGGCGATCATTGAACAGCCCTCAGTTTTTTCCTACCTTTTGATAGTATGTGTCTAGAAGGGTGAGTCTAAATCTTACCCTGAACTGAGATGCAAGAAGTCTGGGAGAATTTGTATTTCATTCTCTGTTTTAGTGTCAGGTGACCCTCCTAAGTTGAATAGGGCAGAGGTAGAAAGGCATGACAGAGCTATTAATGAAATTTCCAGAAGGAACCTGATCTTGTTCTGCTCTGTAACTGAGGAAGACTTTGCTAAGATGGCGTTCAGATTCGTGAACTTCGATTATTTTTTGCCTCATTGTCCATAAAGGATTACATTCTTACATTAGAGCAAAGTTTGGATGCTTTGGTTTTATGACAGTTAGGCCAAAGGGTTTTTGGGATCAGTCTGTGTCAAGACAAACCTATGGAAAGAGGGGAGGGAGACTCTGGCTAAGCCAAGGCTGCATCAAGGGCTGGCTGAGTCGTGTTTTGCTTGCGGAAAAAGTATATTGCCAAGCACTGAAAGCAAACACCCCTTTGCTATGAATCTATAAGAGGATATTCTTCTGGGAGTATTTGTTTGACTTCATGAATATTTAGTCTGCAATGTGTTTTGAATGCATTGTTACAATATTTCCATCTTATATACCACCATTAACAAAGAAAAAAACAGAGGATGGCATCAGTTAAGACAGAGACAGGGGAGTGTGTGTCTTTATATATGCTCAATTAGCCTTAGAAACTACTAATTTATGGCCACATTGTGGCACTAATACTCACAGAAGGAGTAGGATATTGTGGAAAGATTCTGCCCAAATGGCTGAGGCTGCAGGCATTTTCTCCTTGGAAGGAAAGATGCAGAGAGGATATTCCCGGTGTGATTTGGTAGTGCCTGCAGTGTGGCAAGTCCTGTACCTTTTAACCGCAGTATTGCTAACCATGAAAAACAAACAATCCTGTGGTTCAGTCCTGATATTTCTTCAGCCTATTCTGCCTATCAGTAGGAGTGTAGGGTGCTGACGCTTCTGGTATCTTTCCAAAGAGCATAACAGCTGAGATTCAGACTTCTGCAGTCTTTTGTTACTCTTTCATTGGTGTTTTTGAGGGGGGGGGGGAGAATTAAAAAAAACGACAACCCTTAACACCAGATCTGGGCATGTGTCACATGGCTCTCTGGCAAGCACTCAAAAGAGTATTCTGCTTTGTGGCGTTTCCCTCACAGTAAATATGCACAGTTGCCTACTCGTGCTCAAATAGTATGTGATAATGAATTTTCCCATTGAAATAGGAATGTCGTATCAACCTTCTTAATAAAGGGATAGCTTTTAATAATACTAATATACTCCTGGTTATCTAGAATAAGAAAGATACTTCCTATGGTGTCATGCTCAAAGAAATGTGAGACTTTCACTAGGTTGTAAATAAATGTGCCTGCTCCTTCTAAAGAGCCAGAGACTGTGATAATGGCATTCAAAATGATGCTGACATCAGCCCAGTGGTTCTTGCCACCACTGAAAGAGCAAATAGTTGCCATTTAATTCTAATGCAGCGAGATAGCCTGGAGCTAAATAATACATTTTTGTTAGTAATTATTTAGCACAATCCCAAACTGCAAAATAAATTTACATATGACTTGTCTCTTGTTGAGTATCTTACTTAGAGGGTATATGGGAACACAGGAAGGAAAATGACTCCAAGAGGATGGTCTGTTTGCATTATTTCAACTGTTAACGTTATCAGAAGCCTTTAAATAAAAATGAAATCTAAATAAGTTACCAGTTTTAAACATTAAGGACTCCTGCATACAATATTTAACAATATTCCATCAAAGATATTACCTTTTTATGTGAAAAGGAATGTATGAATACGAAAACACTTTCCTGGGTCCTTTGGTATGGAACTCCTGTGGTTGTTTTTATTAATGCTCAAATAATTGAACATATATGGTGAAGGCTGTGTGAAATTCCTCCTCTTCTCATTCAGTAAATTGAAAAAAATCAATTAATTACTTATAAATCTTTGTGGATCGATTTTTACATAGCTTTAAAATGCAGCGTTCATTGTGTTGAACTGAAGGTAAGATATGGCGAAGTTTTGTTTGTAGGCATTGACGTGAGCCCTGCTCTTTGGGCTTAGCTGTGATCTTTGAACCTGTGTGCTTCTGAATGAGCTGGACATGACCGGCAGGGCTCCTAGGGGCTATGAGAAACCTGGCCTTATTGGGACACCCTCCCTCCTCACCTGTCCCTTTCTGGGCTGTTGAGAGCACTCCAGCCACCTTATCGTCCAGTGGAAACATGCTGGAGAGCTGTTATGCAGTGTGGCTCCAGCAAATCCTGAAAATTACTGTATTGATGACTAAAGGATAACGTTTATCTTTAACAAACTCCCTCAGTGGAAAGCGCTGGTCCTAATTTACACCGTATTGCTCTCTTTTATTTTGTTTTTACATCTCTGTGGTTTGGTTCCTCTGAGCTGGCACTGGTCGCACCGGAATCACAGAGCTTCTTCTGTTGTCCCAGTATCACAGTCCTGCATTGTCAAACATTGATGCCACAGTATGTATTAAACAGGATAGTACAAGGTCACTTTTTTTGGGCACCCTTCTTGGACACAGGGTGTTTTACTCGCTGACAAGCATCTGTCCTATGAGGGAAGTCTGGGAGCTGGGACTGTTCAGGCTGGAGAAGAGAAGGCTCGAGGAGGATCTTACCAATGTGTAAAGATACCTAAGGGGTGTAAAGAAGATGGAGCCAGGCTCTTTTCAGTGGTACCCAGTGACAGGACAAGAGGCAAAAGGCACACGTTGAAACACAGGAGGTTCCCTTTGAACATCAGGAAACACTTTTTTGCTGTGAGAGTGGCCAAGCAGTGGCAGAGGTTGCACAGGGTGGTTGTGGAGACTCCATCCTTGGAGGTATTCAAAAGCCATCTGGACATGGTCCTGGGCAACTGGTTGTAGGTAGCCCTGCTTGAGCAGGGGGATTGGACCAGATGACCTCCAGAGGCCCCTGCCAACCTCAACTATTCTGTGATTCTGTGAAATCCTCGATCTCGTGTGTTACAGCTTTTGCCTTAGAGTCATTTTTCATTTGTGTTTGACTTCCAGGCAAAAAAGAGAAGAAAAAAAAAAAAGCAGCATTAAAACAAACCTAGCAGACCTTGTATAAACAGATGGATTGAAAAAGAAGGGAAACCCAGTCCTTAGATCTATAGCTGCAGCTAACCCATAGTCCTCCGAGGGCAGGGAAGATGTTAAAGCCAGGGCTCCCAAATCAGCTCATGGCCTAGTTTGTCTGATCTAGGCATACCCAGCAGTCACTGGGTGGTACTGGGGAGGCTGCACAGGGACCTCGGAGTGGGAATACGCACTGCCTGATTGGGACCGAGAACTGCTGAAGCCGCTGCCCTTCCTGGGCATGTAGACTGACTATAGATAAACTGGGGGACTAATTATGTTTTTGTAGAGAGGAGGAACAGAACAAAAAAAAAAGGCTGAGATGGTTCATCAGTGAAGAAAGATATACATGGAAGAATCTGCTAAAAATGCCCCTCTCTTTCTGATACTTAAGGTTTCAGTGATTGCTGGTGTTTGCAGGCTGGGATAGAAGAAGCAGGATGCTGCATACTCAGATAAGTCCGCTCAGACTAATAGATAGGTAGCAGGGGCTCTTATTGATTTGTAAAGTGCATCTTCGACAGAGCTGCTTGAAAGTCTGGGAGTTTATTACCCAGCCCAGTCTAAAGCTGCAGCAGTTTGTGCCTGAAGCAGCTGCCAGGGATAATTTCTCTCCGGATCAAGTCCCTTCTGTTTAAACAGGAATCAGACTGATAGTGGCTTTTCTGAGATGAATTAACATGATCTTTATGGTAGTGTTATGTAGGCTACACTGTGTCCACTCAGAGTGTAGGCCCCACCACCTCCTTCCTCACCTGCAGCCCGGCTGTCTGTTGTGGCTGAGTGGATAACTCTTGAATTTGAAGCAAGGTCTATGTGAATGTTTTGTACGCTGCTTAGTTCTAGTGCAAATGAGCTTTTTTTAAAGAGACCTTTTTTGTTCTTGGGTGCCTTAATATGCAGCATTGGTTGCTCCATTTTCCTTTGGGAGAGGTGATGAGGATGCTTTTATCTTTCTGAGGCAATCCAATGTAAAACAGATGAGAAGAATGACAGCAGTTATAAATGCTTCCTTTAATAACTATTATTTTTATTGCTGATGCTTAAAATTTACATGCACAATAATGTTTCTGTGATTTTGTGTTAAGACTTTCAAAGATGAGTTTTGTTCATAGGAGAATGGGGAGAAGAGCTTTTAATGTGCCTTTGCTAATTTTTAACAAACTGAACTGCAGCATTAAAATATTCTGTTTACAGTGACAAGTGAGTGCAAATCAGGTTGTAAAGGTTGCCAAGCTGAATGTTTTGGTTTTAAATATTAATTTGGAGTGGCTCATTCTGAGGCAAGTGCATATGAGGGAGATGGTAGATTCAACCACAATTTGAATCTAGTCCTGAACTGTGATTCACAGTAATCAGATTATTAACATTTGCTATTAAAATATGTACAACTGTATTCAGCTGCATTCATCCTTAAGATGGCCCATTAGCAAGCAGGCAGACCTCAGAAGGCTCCTGGGGGTTTCTGAAAAGAGATGGCATTTTATTGTAATGCAGAGGAAAGGGGAAGCACAGCATGGTTCAGGCACCTGTATCATCGTGGCAATTGAAGCTTTCTTTTAATTGGCTAGCCTGGGATTGACTTGCTTTTCAAGAGAGTCACATTTGGGGAATAAGGGAGCTAGATCATCCTCAGATTGTGACCCTCAGCATAGAGTAAAGACCTGGAGCTGTTCTCCACTTCATGGGGACAAGGCAGCCATGTAGGGAAAAACTGGGAGAGCGTGAGGTCTGTCTCACTGTTGCTTCACCAGTCAGCCACAGTACTTGCTAGGTGTGGGGCAAGGGAATTACTTTTTTTTTTTTTTTCCACTAAAACCCCTAGACAACTTAATCTTCCTACAGAATAAAGATGAGAAACAATTCACTCTGGTTTGGTGGTTTGGTCCCCTGTAGTGAGGCTGCATGTTATCACTGACTTGGAAGTGTGGACTTGCTGATGGTGTGCAATCACAGGATTGAAATATTTTGGCCTCATCAGTCTGATCTTTAGCAAAAGCCAGGAACATCTGAAAATGGTTGTTCTTTGTCATGGCTAAATTATACACTGATAAATGTTTCCTTGCACAGAATACCTAGAATTTATTGCTTTAGATATTTCAGCTTCCTGAGTTGTAACCATTTAACACCCTGAATCTGTGTTTTTTCTGAGGTAGGCTTTAATTCACGGACTAAGAAACTTTTCTTTTTTAAATGGCATGTTACTGGGTTACCATCTAAGGTGTGCTTCTCAAGTCCATTATTTATGGAGAAATATGTTGTTTCTAATCGATTACATGCCTTTCTGCATGCTAGTAATGACTTCATAATTAGAGCAAATAAAGCGCATTACATTTCAACATGTAGTGTATAGTGCTATAGCATTAATGTTGACTTACACCAAAGGTGTTAAACCCCTCTAAGGAAGTGGAATAAGGAGCTAAATTACTGAGATCTTGAGTGGCATCTAGTAACCTGAGAAACCAAATTCTGAAAATAGACCTAAGTGACAAATAGAAATATGAATTTTATCCATGATACTCTGCTAAAAGCCAAGGAGCTATCAAAAAAATTGACTTCTGTATAGTGGCCTTCTTTCAAGCTTTTCCTTTCAGTAGCTTTGGTGAGCTTTCTGTGCCTAGGCTGAAGCGGAAACTAACTGTATGGAAGCCCTCAGCAGCTCACACTCACCTCTAAAGGTACAGAAAGATGGCATCATTTATCACAGGCTGTACCATGGGTAATGGCTATATTGTATGAAGTGGTGACCAGTTGCCTTCTCTGGCTGGAGAGTATCATCTCTTGAATGTCTCTGTGTGGCATACCGCATGGAGCTAGGATCATCAAATTATATGCAGGTAGATTGATTTTTCAGTTACTTGACTACTAGGAAAAAACTGAAGCACTGGAATTGAGATAAATGACAGAAAGGAGATGTTACTACAAATATTAAGAGTAACCTTGCTTTTTTATACATACCGCCAAATAGTAGAAGCATGTAGAAATAGAAATCTGTTTATGCCTCTTGTAAACTTCTGCTGTTCTGCATTTCTGTGCTGTCATCATTTGAAGGCTGGTGCTAAAAGATGAGGGGAATAAAATTATTTCTTAGGCTAATTTTTCTTGAACTTTTCCCCCCCCTCCCAAATCTACATAAAGTTTTAGGTATTGGTGTTTTGAGATAGCGCAACTGGAACCACGTCAAGACAGCATTCTTAACGTGCATGTCAAAACTCTCAACCTACCACAAGATGGAATCCTTCAAACTTCTAGGTCCAGAGCTTGATTTCAGGTGATGTCAGAGTAATTAGGGATATCTATATGGATTTATATCACTGATAAATGCAGTGGATATATTTGCAACGTAAATTTGCAAGTAATTGTATTGGAAAATTCTGGCACTTCCAGGTATTTGTCTGGAAGCTCTCTTTTCTTGCCTGTGCCTAATGTGAAAATATGATCATGGTTACGTGGTAGATTTACTGTTGTTTATTTAGTTCTAACTGGAAAAAAAAAAAAAAGCATAGGCCTGCTACAGGGCTTTCTCCCTGTGGAATGGTGTTTCCTGGCCGTGCAGCTTACTCATGCCAAGGGATCCAGAGGTGTCCAGGGCAGCACACAAGATGATCTTGCCAATGCAGTGTAATTCTTATCCTAGCTGTGTCAGACTGGGTGAGATAAGAGCTTGGAAATACAGCAACAGACCTGTCCAGTTATGTCCATGTGGGGGGACTGAACGGCTTTTCTCTCTTGCCGGGCACTGCAGTGTCCCCTTTGGAGACCTATATCAACTTGGGGAGAGGCTGAGGGAGGTGGGTGATGCTGAAGGTTTGCACTGAGCTGCTGCCCACTTTCATGGCCATTCAGCTATCATGTACCCTCTCATATCCACCTTCAGCCTATTGCCTACTGTGCTCCACTGCGGTAGGTTGTTGCAGGAGGTACATTTTAAGAAGTCAGATGAAAACTGGAGACTGAAGATGAGAAGTGACAGACGATGTCTTCCAGAGTACCTTCTCTAGTTGTTGCTTGGGAATGGGAGAGTATTGCTCAAATAATGTGTTTCCTCTTGTCTGTTCAAGGGCACCCTAAAAAGGGAATGCTGTGAGTGTTCTTGAACTATGGCTTGAAGCAGTATTATTGTGGTAAAGATTTACTCTCTTTCAGTATTTCAGCTGTTTCCTGCTCCAACACCATCTCTGGGCAGCTGAGATTTCAGTCATTTTTAAATACATTTCACCAAGATGCCTTTGGGATTCCTGAGATTTCCTGGTAATTTCATTGAATAACTCTGCCGTTAGTTATCCCTAAATTTCATTTTGATTGACTTTATTAAATGGGCTTTGACTTTCTTGATATTTGAGTAGAAGAAGCTTCTTCTGGCATTTGCAAATGTTCAGGGTTTTTTGGGGGGTTTTTTTGTTTGGTTTTTTTTTTTTTTTTAAGTTTGTAATCAAGTTTTATGACAAGGCTTGCAGTTGTTTCTCTGCTATTTGAGTATGTGTGCCTAGAACTGCTATCAGTGTTTTCCTTTTTAGCTCCATTATGTTTGTTTCCATACTTAAAATTCTCTGAAAGTTTTCTCAGACATCTTGAATGCAGCTGTTTTAAGAGACTCTTTGGTTCATTTGGTAAAACTGAATTATTTTTAAAGTGCATGTATGGATTTGCATAATCAGCTCTCTGGAAGGTGTCTGATCTTTAGTGTTCTTCCTGAACAGCACCTCATACAATTTTGCCTTCAATTCTGATTTGGGGCTTTTAGGCAAATAATTTAAATATCGGATTTACAATTATAAATTGTAAAAGTTAAGAAAATGTAAATTTTATGTGCCTGACAACAACCCTGACATTTTTGAACTCCATGTTCTCAGCAAATCCCAAATTTAGTGAGCAGCTGTGGTGAAAGTGACAAGCCATTACTAATTAAATTAAGAAAAAAATTAGCATGCTTCAGGCAAACTGATGATGTGGGGTATTTTAATAGCTATTTGATAGTAGGTGTGTATTTTATTTCCCTGGCAAAATGTTGCATGTTGTAATGGAGCCTCAAGTGTCTTTGAGTTTTACCCCCTAAAAATTAACTTATGTAGGAAAAATAAAATTAAGGTAGGTAAATATAAAGATACATAAATTTAAGAAGTCTATACCTAGACAACAAGGTAGAATTTTAATTACTTTTGACGGCATATTAAATAGTAGAGAAAAGTTTTTGAAATGAATCGGATGGTTACTATTCAGACCTTTTCATCTGGAGACATTCATTTGGTTTGGGCAGCAAGCAAAATAATATATGTATGTTTTTCCCCTCTTCTCTTAGGTATTACAGTATGACCTGCTTTCCCCAGGACTGTCCCTATTCAATAAATTTTTTGTTATCTTTTTCAGTGCTACAGTCAGGAAAAATACTAGATATTAAATCAGATAAAAGGTGAGACAGTATTTTTGTCTTTGTATTTATTTATAAAATATAAATATCTTAATTCCATGAATAAAAGCTAGAATTGAGAATGATGCCAGAAATTTGGAGAAGGATAGCAGTGATGAGAACAGCAGTCTAGAAATAAAATTTGTTTTAGGAAGTAGGTTTGACTGTCCATAACATAGAGATGAGCCTATATTGATTATAGGAACTTGGCACTTTTGGGTTCCTACATGGCACAGTACCACCTTGGAGTCCCTTTGTTGTCTACCCATTGTTTTGAAGCTCTGCTGTGTTAAAACCTTGCTCTGCTGTCATCCTTACCCCATTTTTCTGTTCTTCACCCTTCTGCTGAAAACTTTCCTCTGTATAGTACTAATTTAACTGTTGAGAATACAGATACAGTAAGCTACAGTGCAATATTTTTAGTATTTCAGTACTATATTATTTATATATCACTGACACAAGTAGCACATGGAACTCCCTTATTGACACCTATGCAGCAGCATCCCTTCAGTCTTTTTACATTCATGCTTCTGGGATATTGCATGTTTAGGTAGTGTTATTGGGATGTGAATCAGAGAGATTTTATGTTGCAACGCATTGTCCCTATGTATTTAAACTGCATGTATTTTTTGAGTCTCTGTCTGCGTATGCAACCCCCCCCCCCCCCCTTTAATTCTTACAGGAAAATGTCTTCATTATCTGTCAAATCATTAACCATTACACTTTTCAAGAACGCATCTTTGGGGTATTCTTATATTATCTTTATACAAAACACCTCCTATAATCTGTTCATTAGTGGTATTTACTGCATTGTTCCATGAAACTCTGCCAATAAAAAGAAATTCTGCATGACTTGATTGCGAATATCATCATAAAATTAATCAAGATTATTCATATGAATGAGAAAATGGAATGTTTGACCTGTGTTACTCCATAAGAAAGTGACAAACAATCAGCTGTCAAATTTTAGTATCTTTCTCCAGAACCATGAATGTACATTCTTGTGATGTTCTCTAGAGCTGCAAAGTATCTTGTCCTTTTGGAGCCGAATGGCCGGTATTGTTTTTTTAAAAAAGCCGATGCAATGTTAGGCATTATTAAGAAGAAGTAGAAAATGGAATGGAACGTCATTATGACACTGAGTGATTTCACGGTGTGCCTGTGTGTTCAGTATTCAGGCCAATTTTGGTCTCCATCTCTCAAAAAACATGTAGTAGAAATGGGGTAGATTCTAAAAAGGGCAGCAAGTATGATCAATGGCATGCAATGACTTCTGTGCAAGGAGGGACTAAATTGGCTAGGACTCTTTATCCTGAAAAAAAGGGAGCTTATTTTAGAATGCTATAAAATTGTAAGTGGCATGGAGAAAATGAATAAGGAAGAAATGTTCACTGTCTCATCTAAGAAAAGAAAAAGAGGAAATAAATGAAACCAGCAAGATCTAGCTTAAAGCAAACAAAAAGAACTACAGTTCAGTGCATGAACTCCTTGCTGCAGGAAGCTGTAGATAATAAAAGTTGATATGGGCTTAAGGTATGATTGGAGAGTTTCAAAGAAATGAAATCCATGAAGCACTCTTTTAAAACAAAAACAAAGCCCCCACAAAACCCCCAAACAATGAAGTGAACAAAAAAACCCCTCCAAACCACCCTCCAGTGCATCAGTGTTGGAAATCCACATACTGTTGGAGACAGGGAGGTTATTCTAGGTGTACATGATAGATACTTGTGCTGTTTTGAAACTCTTCCATACCTCCAATTAACTTCTGTAGTTGTAGACGTGCTAGATAGACTTCTGTTATCTCTTATACTCCTGTGGTCTATGAGCAAATTAACAGATAGAAGAAAGTTATTTTTCCATATGTTTTATTTTAAAATAATACTTTGTGAAGTGTTTGTGTATATACATATCTAAAGATACCTAAAAATATGTCCATCACAACCAAGTGTTATTCAGTGCAGTTCAGTTTAAAGTAGTATGCCAGGATAGAAAGCTGGTTTCCCAAATTCTGCACTTGCAGCAGTGATAAAATTCTTGCTACTCATATGAAAATATGCAGAAATCTCTTCTGGGCTTTATGGCATTTGTTTTAAGGCTTTATGGTTTAATTTTGTGTATATATATTTTGGAGTAAAAACTATAATTTTTATGGTACATAGCAAACATATTTCAAAGAGTTTTTTTTTTTTTTTTTTTTTTTTTTGAGAACACAAGTTGTTCCAGCTATTCCATTTGTATAACCCCTGCTTTTAAGTAACACTTGGTGGAAGAGTTTAATACTGTCATTTTTTTTCTTCTTTTTCTGGCATGCTCTGTCACTTTATATACTAAAGAAATCTCTTTAGTAACATTTATATTGTTAGTGGGAAAAAGAAAGCCTTGTCTTTCAGTTTCTCCCAGCAAAGTCATATAGGCATGTAGCAAGGAAGCCCTAAAGATCTCATGGATATTTTCCTAAGGGAGATGCTTAGAAAACCATTTTGGCAGTGTTGCAAATGTGCAGGTATGAGCAACACAGCTCATGGTGTTGTTGAAACTGGCCTCTTTGCAGAGCTTCAGTGCAAGGACTATTTATCTGGTAGGCAGCCCAGCAGATTGTGCAAAAGACACAATCTCCCAGCCACCCTCTAGTGATAATAAAAGGACACGAAGGCATTGTGTACTTTACCTGTGAAAAGCATTAGGATACTGCATATTTATTGAAACAATTTATCTAAATCATCACTGCAAATTTTTAAAAAAGAACAGATTTTCGATTTATTTTAAGATGAAAACTTGTCAGTGGGTCCTGCTTTTCTGTTTTAGTTATTTATAGATTCCGACTGCGTGTCTTGAGCTATGCACATAGAAATCATCTTTGCTATAAAAAGGACCAACAAATTCCTTCCCAAGAGGCTTTTGCATGGTACAAAGCAAAAAAAAAAAAAAAAAAAAAAAGTTTTCATTTATTTTCACTTATAGTGCACATCTGTGATACTGTGTAACTTAAATTTCTCCTGCTGCTTGACATTTACTTACCCAGAATGTATCTCAGAGAATGGTTTGTCATTGTGGTGACTTTTTTTTTTTTCCCCCCAATAAACATTAGTGTTAAATGCAAATAACTACGTTAATGTGACATTATTGCTGAAATTTACACACGTAAAGTCAGGAGATTCAGCATAATGATTCCCGCAACTATCATGACTTGTCCCTTTTATTATGTAAGGTGTACTATCTTCTGTTACCCTCCCTAAGCACTAGTGTCTTGTTAAACACTGAATGTTGTTTCTCTGGTTGGACCACTGCCTTTCTCATATACAGCTTTGGATTTTGCTAAGTTTGTAATTGTGTTATAATTTCCTCAGCGGTAGCTTAATGTCAGTGAACTAAATATGGTGAGAAACCAGTACCCTTCAGTCTGAAATCTCTCTTTCCTCAAAGATTATTTTAATCTGAATGGGGACAGTGTCAGGGACTGAAATTGTGCAGGACTGCTGGCTAAGGGAGGGCCAGTCGTCAGACCTTCAGTGCAAACCAAGCAGAATGAAGCAATTGTGTTTGTTTTTCTTACCCTCAGGGCATGTTTTGACTTGACATAGTTCACCTTTATGTAATTATAAAATATTTCTGCTATAGGTATTCTGTGGCTCCACAGTGTTAGGCTGTTGCAGCATATTCCAGTAATGGGTTTTCAGTTGGCACAGTGACATTATTTTCTTAGGTGAGATCAATTAACACAACTTGCAAATGCTCTAGAGTTAATTTAGCTGAATCTAAATGAACATTTACGCCAGATTATCTATGTTGGCAAGAGGGTATGAATCTTTTCCTGAGAAAAGCTGTATCAGAAATCTTTTCAGCCAGCATTACTACAAAATTTTGGAAATAACAGTTTGAGTCTATACTTAGCTTGCTTGAGAGAGAACTGCAGGTTTGGGAAGATAGGTGTCAGCATATCCAAAACTTTGTTCTAAGAAAATGTGCACTCTTTGGAAATAGGATCTAATCAGCACAAAGCGAGCGAGTGCAGGAACAGCATCTTCTTTTGTTTAAGTGTAATATTTGTTTTTACTTATTTGACTGAAGTAATACCAAAAATGCATTAAATGCAAGAAACATGGTGTATTTACACTCTTGGAGCTTTGTTTGCTTTATTTAATAAATAAACATCCTTCTAATTGGAAAAGGACACAGTGTGGCTCCGTAATAAGAATGTCTTTTTAAGGGCAGGCCCTACAAGACAAAAAATCCTTTAGTGCTATTATTAGCAAGTCTTTTAGCCAGTAGCAGAGGGCAGGATTGTCAGGCAGTCAGCAAATGTCTGCAGGTGAATTGTTACAGTGGATACCCACAAAACTGGCATCAATTGTATAGTTTAGCCCTGCACCCTGCAGTATTTAGGCTGGTCTTCCCCTTCAAGGTGGCATCTCCACGGGCTTCTCTGCAGGTCAGCTGGCAAAGAAATGTTTTGGTTTCCTATTTGAAACTAGGCATTCCTCACTCATTGTTCTGCTTTTTGCCCCCCCCCCCCCCTTTTTTTTTTACATATCTATAGATACTGTAGGATTATGTGTATGCACTTGAAGACAAAGTTTGCTCAATTAATCAAATGTTTTGCAAATAGGCCTGGTATTCAGTTTGGCTGAGAGCTAGCCAAAACCATTATAAAGCTTCTTGTTTCACTGTGTGTTTTTGGAGTTATCTGTGTACATAGCTTTGTAAAAAATAATCTAGTGCATGGCAAATAATGCTCTATAATGCATTTCAGATATGTCAGAAACAAACAAAAGGAGCTTTATCAAGTGTCCTCCAAGTAAATTCAGTCTTGAGCTAAGACATTTTATACTAAGAGTGATTTTCTTTTAATAATTTACCGAAGTGACTCATTTGAAAGTTCTTTCACCTTAATGACTTCTGTTGGTGGCACAAAGCTCCAGTGTCATCAGCATTCTGCGCCTAAACCTGCCATCTGCTGAGGAGCTGCCAGGTACATTAACTCTTGTCAACTTAACAGAGATTTGTTGTAAGAGAAGCTGCCTTCTTCATAAGAAGTTCAGACTCAGCCTTGACACTTAATCTAAATACTGAAGCTACAGGGATTTTCCTGGAGGTAATTTTGAGTGATTATAAGTTGATTAAAGTAGTTCTCTGTGTCAGTTTCAATCATGAATTGGCCTTATATGTGTCGGAGTCGGAGTTTATCATGCTGATGGATATTGGTGTGCAACTGAGTGTTTTTCACATAAATTGGAAAGAACAGTTTGGTAATCCCCTTTTACAAGCTGTAACAAAATCCCTCAGAGTAGCTCTGCAAACATGTCCATCTAATGCAGTTGCACTAAGCAGCTAAAAGTTAAATACCCTTTTCACCTTCTGTTTTTATAAGGTAGACTGTCATGTGTGTCAAATTTGTTGTGTGCGACACAAGCTCATTTAAATATAAATAGGCATTCTCAGATAATGAAATTTTAAATGTGTCAAAAATGTAATATGACTGAGTGGAATATTCATCCTGTTGACTATAAACAGAAGAGTTGATTGTAGCAAATACTAAGTTATTTTGAATTTACTGTACTGTTATCAGAAGTGTGTTTCATTTTTAAACCTGTAATCACAGCAATAATGAGGTCCTGTGCCATGCTCCAAGTACGTTGTGCTTGGATTCGTAGCAAAAGACAGGTCTGGCTATCGCTGTCTGCCAGCTTTGCCTCTTCTTGCTGTAAGCTCTTCCACTAGATCATCTGTATGGTTTACCCTGAAAGATCAGGCTTCAACCTTTCACCAAATTTGAGTGTTCTTTCTGAAAAGATAATCTATTTAACTGGGATCAAAATAGATATTTCACTATTTTAATGCAGAACTAGAAAGAGGGTTTACTAAAAATTAATTTTTTGTCCTCACTGTACTTTTGTAAAATTAGTAACATTATGATGAAGTAATTCATTTAAATAAAAGAAGAATCTCATTTGCAAATCATGTATGAAAATTGGTTTTAAGTTTCAGGACTTAGCATAGAGTAGGAATTCTATTTTCCAGGTGTTTCTCTTCAGGTTTCTTTTGTGAGCCATTGCCCTTAATTTAAAATCTGGAAAAGTGACCATGTAGTAATCACACTTCCATCTGCATCAACTTTATCAACATGCTTAACTGCCAGTTCTTGTTCAGTTAGATTTATTGAGAGTTTCATATAGTTTGGTGTGGTTTAGCTAACACATAATTTGGATAATTCACGAGTTTGCCTCCTTTTAATCTTGGCTGGTAATTGGAAGGGCATGTCAGAGAAGATTCTTTAGTATATAACTGCATGCATCTGCAACTCACAAAAACATTGAGGAGACTGCTGGGGCTGTGTGATATCACTAGGAGATCTGGCATAGGAGGGGGTCTTGTCCGTCAATCCCTGCATGAGGAAGGAGAGCCAGCAGGGCTTCCTGAGGCCAACCATCTGGCATGTTGTCCTGGTTTCAGCTGGAATAGAGTTAATTTTCTTCCTAGTAGCTGGTACAGTGCTATGTTTTGGATTCAGTACGAGAAGAATGTCGATAACACACTGATGTTTTCAGTTGTTGCCAAGTAGTGTTTAGACTAAGTCAAGGATTTTTCAGCTTCTCATGCCCAGCCAGCAAGAAGGCTGGAGGGGCACAAGAAGTTGGCACAGGACACAGCCAGGGCAGCTGACCCAAACTGGCCAACGGGGTATTCCATACCATGTGACATCATGCCCAGTATATAAACTGGGGGGAGTTGGCCTGCGGGGGGGATGGCTGCTCGGGAACTAACTGGGCATTGGTTGGCGGGTGGTGAGCAATTGCATTGTGCATCACTTGTTTTGTATAGTCCAATTCTTCTATTATTATTATTATTGTTATTATTATCACTATTAGTTTCTTCCTTTCTGTTCTATTAGACTGTTCTTATCTCAACCCATGAGGTTTACCTTTTTCCTTCCGATTGTCTCCCCCATCCCACTGGGTGGGGGGGAAGTGAGTGAGCGGCTGCGTGGTGCTTCGTTGCTGGCTGGGGTTAAACCACGGCACGTGTTGACCTGGGCCTCCAGGAAAACCATTGCTGGCTATTGCCTCCTGGAATTTCCCATTTTTTGGCTCTTTTGGGGTTGCAGTGTATGTTCTATGTTATCAGAGTTGTGTGCAAGGTCTGATGTGTAGCATATAGAATCAGGAAAGGTAGGCATCCATCCTATGCATAGTGGCCTTCATCAGGGAAGTGTTGATTTCTGGTTTTTTTTATCTATTTAATACATCAACATTAATGCAGCTTTTCTATGCCCCTGTTTTTCTGTAAATTCCAGGTAACTGCAATGGTAACTCCAGGCATACCTGATCAAGATTCTGCTTATCATATAAGAATAGAAAATAAAAGCATTTAGTTCTTCCACTGTTCTTGTTGAGTAATGCAGAATTCTTTATTTTTATAGTGTGTTAAATGTTGCATTAATTCTCTCTTTACTTTTTATTTTTTCTGTTTCTCTTCTCTGTACATTTTGTCATTTGTATTGCCTGTAGCTCTTATGATTTTTTTTTACCCTGAATTTCTGTAGGAGTGAGTAGCAGGAAGGCCATTCAGGTTTTTACGCTAGTGTCAGCTGAATATTGGATATTCAATAAAGTTTGATTTTCCATTTTCATACTTTCCATTTTATTTGTTTATACATAAATGATCTTTGCCAATTTTGATAGAAGGAAACGAAAGGTTGAAACTCTTCTGCTCAAAGTGTCAGAAGTAACACTCCTGGTTTTAGATTTAAAGCTCTTCCCATGTTTCCGAGCTATTATCAAGAAGCACTAGATAGGAAGTTGATGGGGGGACGGAGAATCTTAAGAAGATATAAAGCCTTTTATCAGGCATTTATAACTTTTGATAGATTTTGGTACATTGCTTAGTAAAAACTGGCCAACCAGATTCATGGCATTCATGAAGGTTCTCTGTATTTCTGTGCTGTTTGTCCTCCAGCTTGTATTGTAGACCTGAATCTTCTACTGACTAAAATTTTTAATAGTTGTAACTTGTTCAGTGAATATTGGAGAAAATTGAGATTTCTGGATGCATCGATTTATAGATATCCACACAGTGAATTTCCAAAGATTAATTTCCTTTAAAGGAGAGTTAAATATTCTGTCCTTTCTGAAATTAAGGTGTTGCAATACTAGCTACCTTAGAAAATCATCTTCTTCTGTATATAATAGACAATACATGGTTTAGACAAAGGAAGGAGATGTGGGGCGCAGAGACAGGTTTACTAGTTAAAATGCATAGTTGTTAAAACTGAAATTTTCATGTATATACACTCACACTCTTGTTTTCTGCTTCTTCCCCTCCTCTCCCCTGCACAATCCCTGCGCTGTGAGTTTGAATACAGTGCTGTGGAGCAATACTGTTGTGTGGTTTTGGTTTCTTTTTTTTTTTTGTCTTTTTTTTTTAAATGAATGGTGTTTATATATAAGAAAGCAAGTATTCCTTTGCAAGTATTGGCCTTCTTTATTGGCAAATAAAGCAAGTGATGGAGACGTGTATATAGCCATATTTTAGGGGAGACTGATCTAAGGAGGTGCCTTTGAAGCAGCTGTACTTTACATCTGTGCCTGTTCAGCTTTGTGCCAGCTTTGGGGTCACTGACCACTGAAGGATGCCATAGTCATTCTGAATCTTCGAACTCATGATTATTTGAAATAGGATTAGGAAAAGAAGGGTCAAATGGAAAACTGCATCAATTTCTGTAGCTTGGTTCTTAAAATAAGATAAATGAAGCATGAGAAGCATGAGATCATGTTGTGTGCAGGAGTAATATTTATCTCTTTCTGCTCTTCTGTTCTGGTGTGTTTTCCTCTCAGAGCGGTAATTTGCAGCCATTGCATGACCACACTTGGTGGTTTCTTGTGGAGAAGAGAACTGGATACAGCCCTCTGCTCAGGCATAAAGGGGATTTCAAAATTGCCTTGAAAATTCAACCAAATTGAATAAGTGATTGTATTGCTTAGACAGATAATAGTGAAGCTGCTTTAATAAACTGGCTCTTTTTTATCTTCTCCCCCCCCCCCCCCCCCCCCCGATATCTTTTAGGATAAAGAGAGTAAGTGCCATTCAGTTTGTCTGGAACGGTTACAGTTGTGAGATAATATAGTTGGCTCTACAGTTTGATTGCTAAGTAAGGGAGTATTGCACTTGGAGATGTGCTTTACCTACCTGTATCCCTCAAGTGGTGTGTGAATGAAGAGGGAGGTAATTGATTTAGCAAGGATGCACTTTCAAATACAGCTATATATTTTTCATTAACAATAAATAAATGGAAAAGGAAATTACTTTTATTTTGTATTGTATCATTCTCTTCAGCATTATAAGCTTAGTTTCAGGTGTTCTTTATTTCTGAGTGTGCAGATTTTTGCAGCAAAACAATCTATTGGGAAGTTACTCAATTCAGATGTAACTCTAGGAAACAGGTGTTTGAGACTATTTTAAAATAAAACTTTAATGATTTTTCACCAAGATGTTAAAAGATTTTATGTGATTCAGTTTTATTTACTAGACTTATGTTTAGATGTTCTTCTCGTTGTTTGCATTCTGAAACTATAGTAGTTTATCACAAAAATCTGTCTTGGTGTTCTCAACACAAGATAATCTTCCCAGTTGATCTCCTGACTTGCCAATATATGTGCAGTTCGAAAATATTTCCATACAGAATATCTGCTGCTATTGATATTTTGTAAGACAGAAAGTTTGAGTTGTTCACCAGAGAAAGAGTAAATGCCTAACACATAGTATTCTCGCAAGATTTTGCTGTGATCACCTTGCTGTACTTCCCCCCTTCCCATCCCGCAAGCCCTGAAGAAATGTGCAGAAATAATTACAAAGATTAACCCTTCAAAGACTGGGCCCAATTCTTGATATACTAATGCACCTTGTTAGAATTTAATTGGTTTATTTTTGTGTGAACATAATATTAGAACAGTGTACCCTGAACATGGACAAATCTCTTGCAGAGATTATGACATTTGTCTACCAAACTGATGGGATTTGCTTATTGTTTTTTTTTTTTTGAAAAGGAAAAAACCCCTAACCCCCCAAACCAACCAAACTCCAAATACATTGATTTTTCTTATCTCTTTATGTATACTACTTAGACTTGTAGATCTCGGGGAATTCATAAATAATTTGACCTTTTTTCTTTACTCATTGTTTCAACTTAAGATGTGTAAAACAGGATGATACCATGCATACTAATTTGTTTTTTAGCATAAATCTGTGAAGACAGAGTAGCTATTTCTTCCTAGCTCTTCTGCTATTCTAATTATGGAGATGTTTTCCAAAACCAATAGTTTATCATTCTCACTGTAGAACATCTGTCTGCCTTAAATCTTCTGAACTTGCCTGTGAAAATGTCCTTGCAAATGGATTCTTGTTAATAGCTAGGATACCTGTAATTGCTGTATCTAGCTTTAATATAAATGCTTTATTTATTTCATGTGTCTTGTGCAAAGTAGTGTGATTTATTAAAATATACCAGTGTCTAAAAGCAGGTATAAAAGTACATTTTACTCCAGTTCAAAAAATATCCTATTTCCTAGTTGTCTTTAGAGTCATTTCTATGTGGTAAGTCCTTCATAAAAACACAGTGGGAGCAGAATCAAATAGTTTTGAAACACTGCATGAGTTTCAGTTATATTGATTTCAATCCTGATAATCGAATATACTACTATTTACCTGCAAACTGTTCTGCAGTTCACAGAATCACAGGATGCCTGAGGCTGGAAGGCTCCCCCCACCCCACTTGGGTATTTATACAAATTGATGAGATCCCCCCTCAGCCTTCTATTCTAAGTTTACTTTGTGTTCCCCTATTTGTTCATTTGTGGCCACTTTTCTTACAGTTACATTTTGGTACTTTACAGTGGTATGTGGAGATCTCAAGGGATGTTTTTGGAAACTTTCTTATGGGTTATATAATGTAAATCTAAATCCTGAATTGACAAGTAACAACATGTTCAGTTACCTTTAAGCATAGGTTGATGAATAGTGACAACATGGGTAAAAATGCTGAAATTGTTCTAACTGAAAAAAAAAAATTTGAAGGAGCTGTCTAGCTGTCAGAGGTTGAGCTTTAATCCTGTAAGTCACTTCAAGAACACTAACTGTATTTCTGGTGTATTTATATGAATGATGCTGAATGAGCCATATGATGGGCTCCCTTTAAATTACCAGATCAATGGTAGCCCTGTCCATTTCCCATTGAGGTCCATTAAATCACTAAGTGAATTAAAAAAGGTTGAAATGAAAAAATATGATCAATGCCTAAGAGAAAGATGATCAAATGCAATTCAGGTTTGTACTACCTCTTCATCAGAAGCCCATTCTCCCAAACTTAGGACTCGTCCATGCAGAAAGCAAAAGCAATAATAAAATGGGCGTTTATTTCTTGCATGCAAAGGTTGCGTATCTGCCTCCATTGCCAAGAGCACCAGGAGTAGTTTCAAGGTCCCGTCTTTAAAAATACTGGCAAATGTTGGAGAGTGAGAGGGGAAAAAGGAAAGGCATGGTACATGATGTTGTTAAAAAAGGAATAGCAAAAGCTAATGAGTATGAACTCTGTAGTGCCAGAGTTGTTATTTTTGCTTCTGTTTCAGTTTCATTGGAGCTTGGTTGGAAGAGACTTCGACCTTCACCCAGTGCGCTCAAGTATGATGAGTCCTCAGCTTTTTTGCAGGCATTGTAGTTAGTCCTGCAGAAATGTATGAATATAGTTCTTGCCTTAGAGAATCTGTCAGCAACCAAAATTGTAATTATAACTGCATACTATAGCAAGTACATTATGAATGTCTAGGTAAAGCAAAATACATGATAACTCATATTTTAAGTTCATGCACTGCTTTAGTACTGCTTCCCTACATAAATTGATAAGACATATATACCTGCCAACTATAATAATTTTTTCCAATAGTCTGTATTATTTTTTTTTTCCAAATAAATTTTCTTTCCATCAGTTGACCATTTGTCGAGGGATGCTTGTACATCACATAGCTGATCAGAGTTGTTGCTGTGTAGAGAAACTCAACATGAAATACCTGTAAGAGCTGGCTTTACATGTCATCTAAGTTGAGTCCCGCTCATTGGATTCACTGCCCTGATGAGGAGTAGGTGATTTATTCATGTGCTGTCAGATTTCCTCTGCACTCACTGTTCTGCTGTGCAACATATGCAAGTCCAATGCAATGTCAGTTCATAGAATTTACAGCATAGGTGCTGCAGGGCTGATGCATTAAAGCGTATATATAATCCAGCATGCATGTGTATTGTACGCCAGACTCAGTAATTAATTCCTGTGAAATGTGTTTCATTTATTTTCGTATAGCTTTCCTTCTCAGATTCAGAATGTGAAATAATATTTTGAAATCTTTTTTTTTTTTTTTTTAATGGGTTGGAAAGTCAATTAGAAATCTGGTCTTGGGTAAACCAAAACCCAAACTACCTTTAGTTTCCAAATTTTTTATCTTTCATGTTAACTGTATTTACAGCATTAAAACTTCTGGGCAAGTATACACACGGATATGGCCCAGAAAATCTACAAGTATTAAAAAAAAAAAAAAAAGAAGTGTTAAATTTTAAAACAATAAACCAATAACTTAGCTGTCAATTTAAATTTATCCATAATCACCAGTTCTTACTTTCATGTCCTTTTGTATAGTTCAAACATGGTGCTTCTTGCATAGAGTACTGTAACGCAGAGTGGAGAAAAGGGAGTTCTCCATGGCTGATGTGCACCAGCCCACAGTACCTGTCACTGTCACATTTTGCGTTGATTTTTTTTCATTCATTCTTTTCTCCTCTGTTTTTCATCCCATCCTGCTGCTGGAGTTGTCATGCTGAGACTTTATGCTTTCCAATACCTTTGTCACTGCTGAATGCCTGTGTATAATTTTTGTACCCAGCTGTGGTGAAAGCATGTGCTATTAAGATACAGAAGAAAGGTGAGGCTTCCTTGCTGGGACAAACCCTTGAAAAAACAGAAACATTATAAAAAAAGAAATACCTTTTTGTAGTCATTAACAACATTTAAGTGGGTGGGGGGTTTTGTGGGTTTTTTTTTGTTTGTTTGTTTTGGTTTGGTTTTTTTGACCTTTACTGTCAAATTTATCTTCCTACAGGAATCTGTTTCGGTGTCACAGTCCTAAGTTGGATGTACGTGTTGGGAGAGATTTTAGTTCCATACACTCTGTGAATGAGTTCTTGTTTTCAAAATTCTGTCTGTTTTCAGTGCAATGCTAAGCTCGTTTTTCACAGAAACGGAACAAGGAAATGTGAAGGATTTTCAGATAGACGATGTATATTTGTTGAGTGACTGTATGCCAAGATAAAAGAGAGGTAAATCTGTTATGCAGATCTCAAGAATGAATGCACTGTTCTAACAGTATAGCAGGAAGCATTTATAAAACCGTATGTATTCAATATACAGCCCATAATACGGCCTAGTTCTAGTGATCTCTCACAGAAGGATAGTGAAAGGACAGTTAAGTGATCCTGAGCTGGAGCCGAAATAGAAGAAAAAGCTCTTAACAGTGTGATGTGAGGAATTCCTACAAATATACTCTCTGTCTCCAGAGAAGGGCAAAAAATACTTTCTTTGCAGATGCAAAAAAAATAAATGTTTTTTACTTGGCTATGGTTTAGCCTTTCATCTTAGAACGATAGTCTTTCAGAGAATACCATTAATTTGGCATGCTCATTACGTGTTGGTCTTGTGATCTATTCTAACGTTAATATTCTCTACTCTAAAACTTCAGCCTAACCAGTTTTTCCCCATCTTGTATTTGCGTGGGTGATGATTTCCATTCCTGTCTTACAGGGCTTTTCTCCACCTTGTCAATTCAATTTTGAGTTTAATCTTTGCCTCTGATGTGCTTTCCAACCCTTCATGCTTGATGTGATCTGCCAGTTTAATAAGTATATACTGCATTCTATCATCCAGTTGTTAATGAAACTAATGAATAATATTGGACAGAGAACACATCCTGGCAGAGCCTGTTAATAAATTTATTTCTCATTTGGAGAAATCATTGACAGTTACAACTTGGTTACTGTTTTCTCATAACTTTAGCCTTAATCTCATAGAAGTTGCATTTAGAGTATTTTTTTCAAAATTTACCAGGGAAAAATAATGGAAAATGGCATCAAATGACTTTAAGTCAAGAGTTAGTGTCTGCTTTTCCTCGCTTTGTAAAGCCTTTTACACTGCCAGAAGAGGAGTTCAGGTGTTTTTACTTGATTGTTTTTGACACTTTCATGTTACTCAGGTTCTTGATACTTCTTACGTAAAAAGTTTGATAATTTGGTATTTTTCTGCACATTGAAATTAAACTAGATTGTCTGTAACTCCTTAGTTTGCCATCTTTTCCTCCCTCCTACCTTTTATACACAGACTCTGTATTTGCCTTTTTCTAGGTTTCGGACACTTTGTCCGTCCTCTTTGAATACTCAAAGAAAACTAACAACTCACTCTTTTTTGTTGTTGTTTGTTTGTTTTAACCGTTCCAGAGCTTCCTCGTCAGCAGACAATAGTCTCGTGGCATTTCTACCCTAATAGTGTTGTATATTGGTTGAATTTATCATGACTCCCGATATTTTTTTCCCCACTGTTATTGATGGACATAATAGTGAAGAATTGAAATGAAACTGCAGACATTTATTTCCTTGTAACTGTTAAAGGAACTAGCAGTGGCAATAGTTAATTGAATATAGGTAAGTTTGTTTATTGGAAGAGCTCAGCCTCTCACAATTCTTTCCTAGCTGTTCAGTGAGCGAAGGAGCATTTTGTTGTGCTTTTGCTACCAAGGAGTTCTCAAATCAAGGAACAGACACTAGATTGTTGTAGTGTTACGAATGTTACTAATTATATTTTCACTATATAAATATTCTCTCCATCCAGACTGAGGCTGATTAAAGCTTATGTGAGCCTCCTATGTGATGGCAATGCAAATCACTATGGAGAACTCCCCACAGGCCTATTTATTTCCTTTCAAGCCTGCCTTGGTTGTTGGTGCAGGGATGTGCTGAAGATCCTCCAGGGCAAAGTGGTGGCTTGGCTCAGCTCCACAATCCTTTCTGAGCATTGAGGGCTCAGAGCAAGTGACACGAGTGTTATGAACAGGCTAGTATCAGCATGTAAACTGATCGGAGCACCTCTGCACTGCATACCTCTAAGTTTTTGCTGTGCCTGGACTGGCTTTCTTAGCTGGAAATGAGTCCTTGCTTCAGACAAGAACCTGTTTCACAAAGCCCTGTGCCATAATAGGCTTCCCAGTCTGCTGACTGTATGCCCTGGAAACAAGCTCTGCTGTTTCCAAAGTCCTTGTTAGAATGTCCCATTGTAGAAAGTCCCATGTGAAATTCAGGTTGCAAAGCGTGTTAGGTTATTCCTTTCTTTCTGGTTGTTAATTTTTTTATGTGAATTAGGTCAATTATTAAAGCAAATGAGCAGAGTGCTTTTTTAACTGGAGAGATTCGTTCAGTGTCTAGTACCATAACTCCTCGCTTCCTTTCTTGCTGTTTCTCTTTTTCAATACTGTTTTATTAGTTTCTGCAAAAGACAGTATATGTTTATGCTTAGTATTTAAATTTTTCCTTGCCAAGCAAGTTCACAAGAGGCAGTTCAGTTTCTTGTGAGATACTAAGGTGATTCAAAACTCCATGATTGGTGCAATTTGTTAGGTAAACTGGACAAATTGCATGAGTGCAGGAACACACCATTGGGTAAGGCCATGGAGAAGTGTGGGCCACAGCAGCAAGCATGTGAGCATTCTCTACTCCAAATATTAGCTGAATTTATGAATAGTCTGCTGAAACAGGTGCACTACACTGCTACCTATACATGGTGACAGGTTGAATGTTGTCTATGCTGTTGAAAGTCTCCTTTGAACACCTCGCTTGTCTAAAAAATACATGTATGGATGCAGTAGATCTGTAGATTACTGAAAACTCCTTTTTAATGATCAAAAAGAAACAGAATACATTAAAATCCACCTTGTTAGAAGTTTTGTCCAAAATTATGCATTTATATGTAGTTCCTTCAAAGAAAATGATAGACATTGAAATCACCATTATGTATCCTAAATATCCACTTTCTTCTATTGGATATAATCTTTGTGATCCATTTCTTAGTAACACAAAATAACAAATCCCAGTAATAACAAAACCTTTATTATGATCATACCTTTCATTTCCTTGTTGACAAGTGGCATGCATGAGATTGTGTATATGAATGATAACTGTTTTGTGTAAAGATGTGGACGTAACTTTTCTTTTTTTTCCTATCTTAAACCATTTATGCTGCAAAGATTAAAAAAGGGTCGAGATACTGCATGAAATCTGATGTGTAAGCTGATTTGATTATATAATATATTATGAAGTGTAGAAAGCTACTCCCAGACACCTGCCTGTATTTTAATACAGGCAGCCACATTTTGCCTATGTAACTTCCTCTTGCAGCTTTGTTTAGAGACTGTCCACTTTCTTATTTGCATGCGTAAGTTCTTGGCTTTCCTTTCTATATCTCAATGGATGTGAAAATTTCTCACTGAGCTGCTTTCATTGGAATGACCACGGGGCTGCACACTGCATGTTGAGAAATCCTTCTCCACAAATTGAAATGAAGGAAACTATGAAATTGTGGTAAATTATAATCACTTTACAATTAAGAACAGGGCTGAAAAAGAAGCTTCTTTTCCTGATGCAGGATCAACTAACTACCCCTTAGAGACATGAAGTTATTAACATGCTAATGGTTTTTTTTTTTTTTTTTTATTCTGACCAAGTTGTAGCCAGCACGAAAATTACCAGCAGTTGACATTCAAAAGTGTTTTTGAATTACTAAGTGGAAAATTGAAGAGAAATTGTTGTTTTACGGTGGAGTGGATCTTTGAATGTTACATGCAATCACTGGTTTTACCAAAAAGGTATGGAGTGTAACACACTTCAGAAGGTATTGTGCTAGTACAAACATTATATGCCTTATGTGAATGTGTTTTTTGGGAACATGGCTAATATTGTACTCTCTGGGTCACTGTTGCCACTTTAATATCTCTTCAGATTCTCTCAAAAAGAGGAAGAGCAATAAATAGTTGCCAGAAGGAGGAACAATGCAACCCAGACCTACGTCTCAAGTGACTGTATTATTTTTGGTAGAATAAGAAGGAACTTGAGGAATGAAACAACCAAGCAAATTCTTGGATGCAGGAGAACTTATATCACATCTGTATCTGCAGGATTATACTGCAATGTACAGTTAAATATGCCTAAAGCTTAGTAATTTTCTCTTATTTTTATAGCTTGCTTTTGTCACAGATCTAATATGGTCATCTGAATTTATGATCTGGGGGAAGAACACTTCTTAGTTTTTTGATTGGTTAGTAAATAATTAGTGGAAATGATTTCTGAAAAGGCAGAAAAGGGCCTCTTGCTCTTTGGGATGTTCTGATCTATAATGCCAAGGCAGAGGATGAAATGCCTGTCCTTGAAACTTCCTGCTAGAATACTCTGTGTGTTCAATCAGATGCATAAACCAAATGTTATGATTGCTGTTAAGTGCTGACATTGGAAAAACTGATGTTTACTGGGATATATTCGATGTCTCTAAAATTTGAATAATATTACTTAAATTTCTTTTGATCCTTTTTGTCAGCCTCTAGTGTGGATTTAATGTATTTTAAATCAAATTGCTGCAATCAGAGCAAGCTCTTTAAAGATTTTTATAATGAAATGCTAGAGCAATTGAGCTGTGTTTCAATATGAAACAAGCCAAGCTCAAGTTCACCAAGGTTTGTGAACCTGGACTGAATTTAATATACTGTCCCTATATTCTTTTTTATGTTTTTGATTTGGAAAGAATTCCTAAATCAAATAAAAATTCTGAAGACATGAAACCACAGAAATTAAAGCTAAGTGTATGCTGAAGCCCAAACTCCTGAGTTTCAGTTTCTGAAGAGGGTTGGTGTTCACCAGTTCTGGGGCTTTCCCCACTGATTTGGAGACTTCCACATATTCAGTAAAATTTTATTACGGAATTCTAGGTGAAGAACCAAATAAACTTTTGGAGAGAGTGACCTGTTAGAAGAGTGCTCTTCCACCTCAGTCCTTGTCTCTGACCTGTATTTCTGTTACAAAAAAGCAGGAGTTAGGAAGCTGGCGTGTCAGATTATTTGCTGCTGATGTCACTCCATGTTTCTCTCTTCTCACCCTTCCCCAGGAGATTTGGACTTTATGCCTGTGTTGGGAAACCTGCAGTCACCCTCTTTGTCAAGTAACCATATTTGAAACAGTCTTTCTAGAAGCAAGCAGAGTTGCTATTTTGTAGAAGACGATGCTAAGCACAATGGTGGTATTGATTTATGCAGAGTTCAGACAACACGCACTGGAAATACTGCACACAGATACAATTAAGATGAGCCTAATTCAAATTCTTCACTAGAGTAGAAACAATAAACAATAATTTATAAAAATAACTTTATTTCTATTGAAGGCCTAATGTAATTCAGACTGGGGGAAATCCCGATTGTGGTGTTACTAGGAGGAGGGTTGTTTGCTCTATGTATGTGTGGGGGTGTGCGTTGGTCTTTGGTAGATGATATTGACAACATTGTGAGCGGAGTTTAGCGTACGATGGAAATGACTAAGAGGAGGTCAGGGAATGATTCATCTGAGGTCAGGGAATGATTCATCTGCCAACCCGTCCGCTCTTAGCTGCCCGCCCTGGGGCAGCGTGGTGCATGGCGGGTAAGGAGTGAAATGCGTGAGCACCGTAGATTGCGAGTCCTTTCGTGTGGCTAGTCACCTCTTTGTTCCAGCAGCAGTCCGTGCGTGCGTTGGTTTTAGTTTTCAAATGTTCTCTTCATAGGACTGCCTGAGCCTACAAAACCCTGATCTTAACTCTGGTCCATGTAAAGGCCACTTGGGTTTTCTACATTTTCTGTGCTTGCACAAGAAGGGTATAGTTGTCCCTCAGTTGGGTTGAAGCATGTTGTAAGAATTCAGAATAGGGTCAAGTCCATTCAAAACAGCTGATACGACATTTTTCTGAATTTAACCAGTGAAACAAAATCCAGCGAAACAGTGTAGAAGAAACAAATAGATTAGCTTTCTAAGTTTTCAGATTTTGGCCCATAATTCTCATGGAAAAATATTTCCTGTCAAGTACCTATACTCTTTCTACTCACCTACAACTAACTTCTCAGTCATTGGATAATCCTTAAATGTCTGAAAAGACGCATCTGCCTGTGGTCTACAAAAGTCTGCCCCACACTGTTTTGGTAACAGCACTCGGCTCTTCTGGCGAATGTTACATGTTCAAAGCACTCAACAAATATTAGCTAATTAATTGATTAAATCAAAGAACAAAGTATTCTTCCAGCAATGCAGAAGAATGTGCTTAGCACACATTACAGTACCAATAAATGGATTCCAAATCTCTTTAGCAGATTTAGGAGACACACTGTACTGTTGTCTGGTGAATACATTTGGATAAGTGTCTTAATCCGATAACGTCACGTTTATAGTGACTCAAAATTTTATGCCACAAAATGGCCAAATACAACATTATTTTTTTTTTTAAATCTATGTGACTACACAGAAGTATTTGCATGTTTCCCTCATGTAATGAAGTTTTTATGATTAAATAGTTTTTTAATTATTATACAGTGATTGCTTTTTAAGAAATTGGAGAAATACCCATATAAATGTCGTGGTTTAACCCCAGTCAGCAACTAAGCACCATGCAGCCGCTCACTCACTAGCCCCCCCCCACCCAGTGGGATGCGGAAGAAAATCGGGAAAAGAAGTAAAACTCATGGGTTGAGATAAGAATGGTTTAATAGAACAGAAAAGAAGAAACTAATAATGATAACGATAACACTAATAAAGTAACAACAGTAATAATAAAAGGATTGGAATGTACAAATGCTGTACAGTGCAATTGCTCACCACCCGCTGATTGATGCCCAGTTAGTCCCTGAGTGGTGATCCCCCGCCCCCACTCCCCCCCAGTTCCTATACTAGATGTGACGTCCCATGGTATGGAATACCCCGTTGGCCAGTTTGGGTCAGCTGCCCTGGCTGTGTCCCCTCCCAACTTCTTGTGCCCCTCCAGCCTTCTTGCTGGCTGGGGATGAGAAGCTGAAAAATCCTTGACTTAGTCTAAACACTACTTAGCAACAACTGAAAACATCAGTGTGTTATCAACATTCTTCTCTACTGAACCCAAAACATAGCACCGTACCAGCTACTAGGAAGACAATTAACTCTATCCCAGCTGAAGCCAGGACAATAAGTTAGACTAAAACAATCAACAGAGCGTACTAATTGCAGGCTTTTTCGTTTGTTTCGGTTTTAGGCTCAGTTTGGGCATCATTTTGAAAATCTCATCCCTTAAGAAGAGATAGTACAAAAAAATACAACTATCCTGTCAAAGCTTTATTAATGGTCTAAAAAATTTCAATTCAGCAAATATAGATGCTGCACTGAATAATACTAGTCATAGCAATTATTCAGTAGTTTCTTGGGGAAGACCACTGAAATGGAGGAATAAATAATCTGCAGAAGAGTTTCCTCCTGTGGCGTACATTCAGTTTCTAAAATATGATATCCAAAATTCAAACATTAACCTTTATCTAAACATATGGCTTTGTGTTTGGTGCATTCCTAGGATTTGTTGTTCTTCCTAGATAGAAAGCACTAGACTACAATGATCATGAACTTACCTGCCATTTATCTGGGATATTTGTGGTATTTTTTTGCTACTGAATTCCCAAGTGCCAGAAAATTAAATAGCCTTCTAATGTATTTTCTCTTTAAATAGCAAACAACAGGGAACAGGAGGCTATGAAACACACTGCTGAACTTCCCTCCATGCTAAGCATAGTATCACGCTAACAAAAAATACTCTGACATTCAAATGAAGTTATTTGTCAGTTTTCCTTAAAAGCACAGTAATCTCTGAAAAATAAAGTTGGGTAGAAAAGGAAGAGGAGCAGAGCAGAGAAGGGAATTGGAAGGAAAGAAAAGAAATTGTCCATTAGCATTAGAAACTGCACTAAGTTACGAGCCTAGAAAGCATGAATTCAAGTTTCACCTCCTACTGCACTTGGCAATTGCATGATTGACTGAAGTGTTTTTGTCTGGATGCAGACAGGAATTGTACAAGATTTACAGATATGGTAAAAGGCTTTCAACAAGGTCACTGCTGGCAGCACTGTGTTGTTCTGTAAGGTATTTTCTTCAAGCTCCTCCAGGTAATGAAGAAAGTAGAATAGTGCATGTATCTAATCTTCCCAACTTTGTTACTATCTCCAGTGCTAAAATATTATAGTACTTCATAACATTATCTGCATCTTGGTCTTATATTCTAATTAAGCATTTAATTTAAAGACACTTCTGCTATATTTGTGAGTTCAGAAAGGTTTTCTCTTTGTTGTGTCTCTGTAGGCACTCTCTCCAACCCATTTTCTTTTTTTAAATGGTGCATGTTTCCTTCATTATACTTTAAGAAAATAATACCTTTTGCAATGGCTATGACAGTTCTTCAGGCTTCACAATAATGCAATTCTAGATTGCATGTTTTTTTTCTGCTTCTAAACGGTGCCTTTCATGCTGATACTAGATTTAAAAAGTTCTGAATAAGGTCCACCTTATGGTGCTCTCCTTCCTGTGTGTTCCTTGGCATAATCCTGAAGTGCAGGTCTAAGATCTGACTGTCCCACAATTTACAGAGTTACTGTAATTAAAATGGACACCAAACCTTACCAAGGTGATATCTACAATAGCAAAGTGATGCATTTCTTTATATATATATACACACACACACATACATACATCCACCCGCCCTCCCCTTTTTTTTTCTTTGCCTTCACTGATGAACTGTTAGTAGAGTGGGTTCTTGTTCCATATGGTGAACACAGAAAGTCCTTGCATGCAGGCTCAGAAATGTGACTGGTTATGGAGGTAGGTAACATTATCAAGTAGCCTCTGCTTCTTTTCTTACTCCTGAAAATCGGTTGAGCCCAAAAGTTCAGATCTGAAGGATGAACTCTGCAAAGTCAGTGTGAGAGGAAAGGTCATGGATGGAATAGCTTGGTTTCTTTATGTTGTTTTATGCCAGAATTTACCATGTTTGATTGTACATTTTGTCAAGGTTGCTGGTTTTTATCTTTAGGGTGAGCGAAAGACTCCTGCAGGCAGAAGTAAAAGGATCTTGGGTCATAATTTGTCAGTGCTAATCCCTTTGTTGACAAAGTGCTCTCTCAGGAGTAGAAAATCCTGTGCTATGTTCACAGGAGTGACAAAATACTGTGCCACTGTGAAACTTAACTCATATCTAGGCTGTTGGCTGCTTTCTTTCATTTCGTACTTTGCCACTGGGGCACTCGTGCTACTGGTAGGCTTGCTCTCAGAGAAAATACACTCACCTTCCGATACCACTTTTAATGCTTGAAATGTGACAGCAGGAAGAGTGGTAGCTGCTTCATCTCCTGCCTTAAACCCATAACAGTGTTGAACACCTGCTAGTAGGTGATTGTGGTACTGGCTGTACTAATTAGCTGTAATATGAGTACATTCTTGTACAGAACAAAATTTGAAACATAGTGACTTAGTGTTGCTAGGGCTAGAGGACCCAGAAGCTTTTGTTCCTTTCTCATTAAAATTTAAGTTTGGGCAAGGAAAGTTGAAAAAACATTGTCATCTTGTTTGTGTGAAAAATGTTGATTTTGGCTAAGTTCCTTGAAGGAAAATCTCCAGTGGTTTTGACCCCAAATGATTTTCTCAAATGACCCTTTTGAGACCTCTTTCAAAAGCCTCAGATATGTATATCTGATATATATGCATTATTTATATATACGTAAGTACACGTAATAAATGAAACTTTCCTGTCCTTCTTGAAATTATTTATCCCACACAAAGGTTGAAGTTAGTTGGCAGGACAGAAAGAAGTGTGCTTTGTGGCAGAGGAAGTTTCAAAAAAAGTCCTTGTAACCTCCTGCGTGGTTGGTGGCCATTCAGAACAATTGCCTTCCTAAAGCCATGTGGCGAGTTACTTGTGTGTTATAGATCTTTGAATTCTTCAATACCAAAGAAATAAGTCGCTTATAAAATAGTAAAGATATAAATCATAGTGCGCTAGAAGGGGAAAAACAGCCCCTCTTGCAGCTTACTTCTAGGTAAAGACTTTGCAACTGTAATGAACAAATTATTCTTTTCTTAAATAAATGCAGATAGCTGCAAAATGTCTTGATATAGTAAGAAGTATCCAGGGTGAAGGATCACTGCCTTGGTTTGTGTGTGAATTCTCCTTGCAACAGAAGTTTCGGAATTTGCTGAAGCAGCAGGAGAGCAGTAATGTGGAATGAGGTTCAGTCAGTGAAGAGCAGTAAGTGTAGTGATCAATAATCAAGTGATTTGTGAAAAGCAGTTGATGACCGTGTGTGTTGGTTCCAGATGTGTATGTGCTGTAGGAGCAAGGCATGCTGAAGTGGATTACACTGCTATACTGCAAGGTAAGCCATTCCCATTTGCTTCCTGGCAGTGAGTGTTGATTGCAAATGACATTATTGGACCGGATTTTAATAATGCTAAGTAAAAGAATGATGATTTTGTCTAAAATAGGGAAACGAGAGGTAGGATGAAGTAGTCTTTTGTGTGCAGTGGCTTAGGGGAAGGTCACTTGTTCAGTTGTTTGGTTTTAGGCTGTGTTTTTGATGGCTTTGCTTGCATGCAGTGTTTACTCTTCATATGCCTCTATGACAAACAAAATGAAAATGTGACAAAGATTTCAAATGGATTGCCATCAAAATGAAACAAAAGCAAATGAATGTGTATTGAGAGGTGTATTTTTTATCTCGGTTGCCCATAGTTCAACAATTTTTCTTCTATTAAAGAAGAAATTTTTCAGGGAAGAAACAAACCTGACAATATCAAGGTTTAAAGTAGAAGTAGTAATTTGACATCGTTTGGATTTTTATTACCTTACAGATCTTCTCAGGAAACTAAAACCAGCTGATTGGTCAGATATTCATTAAATTAATAGTGAATGTATTGCAGCCTTGTGAGTCCTACAGTCAACAATGAAGTTTTAGCTATAGTAATCTTTATACTTTTTCATTATTAAAGGTTTCCCTTTTTTTGATTAGAAAAGCTTTGCAGTCCTTCAAAGCTTTTGTCATATAAGTTCTTACTCATGCAGGTAATCCCATTAAAATTCCCTGAGACTGCTAGTGTGAATAGTCTGGTAGTCTGGGTCTAAATTAATAAAGGAGTCTCATTTCTATTCTTCTAGAGCAGAGGTATATCAAACACTGAAAGTGCTTTAAGTGTTCTTTAACCCAAGCTGTAAAAGATACCATAAATTTAAAAAGTGACAGTTTCTATAATGCATAGCAAGAACAGCAGAAATTATGGTGGCTGCTGAGATGCTGAAATCACCAGTGACTGCTGAGATGCTGAAATCACTGTATGAATTTCTAGGTAGAAGGAAAATGGGGATCTGATTCTGCTTTTCTTGCACCATTTTAATGTCAGTGTAATGCCGCTGCATTCAGTGGCTGTCATCCTGACTTGCACCTGGATAGGAATATGTTTATCTTGCCATTTCAGGTAAAATGGATTCAGGCAGATGTCTATTTTTTAGTGGAAGGAGCACCATATTGCAAAGGTCTGTCAGTAGCTGAGGTTCATTACTACCGTTGTATTTAACACTTCTCTAACTCCTCTGAAAAAGTTCATTTAGATTTAAGTCTTGTACATGTCCAGCGAGGTGCAATGTTTTAGATGATGAGGTTAATTAGAGAAGGTAATTCTGAGATAAAAAGCCTTGAAATATTGGGCCATTTAATATTTTGCGAAGTCTTCTAACCTTTTGTCATAAAATCATGTTTCAAAATGAGTTAATTCTGAAAACTTCTTATATATTTTATTCAGTAGTCTTACATGACCTTCAGTGCTAACGAATATTTTAATGCAAAGTTGAGCTGTATTCTGAAAAATTAAGTAGTTGGGCAAGTCCCAGGGATTTTATAAACTTGTCCTGCGTTTAATAGAGTTTATAAGCTTCTTCATCTGAATCAGCATGGCTGAAGAAAGAAACTTCATAGGTCTTACAGAGCTTTAAATTCTACCGTGCATGACTTCTCAGAGGTTTTCAACAGCTTCAGCCTACCCCGACAGGTTGAGAGAGATTGCAGATGGCTGGCAGAAATATTTTACAGACTCAGCAGCAGTAGTTTTGCAGATCACAGTGGCTGAGCAAAGTGCTCAGGCTTCCCAAGAGCAGCAGTTCTGGGTCTGCACTATAAGCATTTGCCACGAAGTGCAGTAGGAGAAGTACTGCTGTGAAGGTCTCCCAGAGAAGGCTGGAAAGCATCAGCTATTCTGCTTTCTCTGTGTGTGTGGTGTTATTCCCACACTTTACATGACTCTTTTTCAGAAATACATTTTTTTTAGGACAAAAAATTACTTCCAATCTGTGAGGGTGTTTCAGAAATAAGCACTGCTGCCTTTTAATTATTAGCAACCCATGCTATATAAAGCCTGACAAAAAAATAAAATGGTGGTGGAATCCTGAAGGTGGTGGTCCAAGACAACTTTGCACAGAAAAAATATATAAATGTATATATATTTCTGCAAAACTGAGAAACCTTTCCTATATTAGAAGTCTATTTTGTATTTTAACAATAGTAAGGCACTGTCATTGATTAATGTGTCCAGTAAGCTCCTGGGCCTCTCTGGTAATTTTCTAGATTCTGGAATATATTACTTTAATATCTTGTAAAATCAGCAATTTCAAATAGGGGCTGATTTTTACAACCAAAGTGAAGCAACAGTCCCTGTGCCGGAGGGGAGGTATGGGCTTGAAGTGTCTAGTTTGTCCATGTTTTCCTGTATTTCCATATTTTTATTATTGAGCTGTATATGTCCAAATTGTAAATAGGTAACATATTTCAGAGATCTTGGATCAATAAAAACTTAGAGAAATAATTTCAAACCCTCCCCTTGTACTTACCCTAAAAGCTATTTTCATGTGTGTAACTTATAAAAAATATAAGCAAATTCTCCCCAATGTCCCCTACCCTCATTTTCCACACATGATTCAACAGAGGAGTGAATTACACTTGTGGGAAAGTAATGCAAGGAAAAAGTTACTGCAATAAATATCTCATTGCCCAGTAGGTCCTCTTAGGTCCTGATATTCTATGATACATTTTCCTGGATGTACACTGGGACATAACACTGACCCTATGGGATTAGAGCAATCATACCTTGAAAGTACATTTGCATTCACTAACAGTGAATCACCTGAATTTAGCCCAAATAAAAAATAAATCATTCCAGTTTCTCTTTTCAGTAATTAGATTCCTTTTGCACATTTTTATTTTTGATGCATAAGCATTTCTATAAATGCATTACATCGGGGTACTGTGATGAAAAGGTTATTATAAATGTGACACAGGCACATAGGCTTTGTGTTAAAATAATTCCCCAGCTGCATAAGTGAAGCCCTATTTTGGCCTTGTGTGACTGTAACAAAAGACTTCAGCTGCTGCTGTAGGACACTCTGTCATCCTGGGGAAACATGAAAAGGTCCAGATCTCCCAATTTGTCTTTCAGATTTTTTACCAATACATGTCAAGGATAGCCTGGTTTGCTAGACATTTCTCTCTAAATCCCTAATATTGATGAAGAGATTGAAGTAAATGTGTAGTTGTCATGAAAGAACATTATATCAGCCTTAGCTACAATAACAAAGACATTGGCTGTCAAGACATGACAGAGAATATACTTTTTAAGTTATATACAATGTGTTTATACTTCTCAACTAAAACTGCACAGTCTACCCCAAAAAACACATGCTGTAAACTAGCAGAAATTATGTTCCTATTGCCATGAATGAAGTACTAAATGCATCCTCTTTGTTAAAAAGAATGCAATCCAAAGGTGCAAAAATAAGATAAATGACAATAACTTTCACATGCACTTGTGAAAACATCTGCTAACCTTTCCAAACACAACAGATTTTTACCTTGATATGTTTGCATTGCTTGGAAAATGATCTGCTCTCCATTAAATTCAACATTAAATGGCCCAGTGGGTGTAATGAAGCAATAAAATAATAATAATAATAATAATGATGATAATGATAATAATAATAATAATGATAATACTCTACACTTGTAAATGCTGCCAGAGCTACCTTAATATTTTATAATGAGTAGATAATCTGAAAAAATGATTACTTCTGGGAAAGTACAAATGGTAATATTCAAATATAAGCCCTAATTCCTCAAGCTTTTTTTTAACACTGGTGTTTGTAAAAGTGCATTTACAGGGAGACTAAATGTACAATATTTCGTTTGATCTGCAGATCGCTTCCAAAGGGTAACTGATTGAAGCACTAAAATTGCTCTTTTGCTCTTCTATGGTTCTTATTGTTTTAAAGTCCTTTTGTTTAAAAAATATCCACATAGCAACTCCCTAAAACAAAAGAGGGGGGAGATTGACTTCTAACTTTCGGATGTTTCTAGATGTGGTAAACATTGCTGTTTCTTAGGGCCTGAGAGGTTGTGAGAATTCAAATCATAGAACTTTGGCAATCTTGAGAAATTATGTTGTAAACTACAAGAAAAGAATAATTTCCGAAATTGCTTATATGAGAAAAAAGAAGTACAAAGCACAAAATTCTGACATACCTCCTGAATTGAAAGGAAAAAAAGAATTCTGAATTTTAGTAATCCCTTGCTTGTGACCTTTAATTTCCTCTTTTCTACCATGACTACATTTATTGCTGGTTTATTTTATTCAGTGTCTGATGTCTACATTTTATATGCATAACAAATATTGTAGGGGATGAACTATCTGTCTCAAAATTACTATTCTTTATTCAGCAATGTTTTTTGGGGGGGTTGTGGGGTTTTTTTTAAGCAGAACTCCCACAGAGCTCATTCATATGACTTGTCTTTTAATTATTTTTCTGTTTCATTTTGTAGATGTATTTTCATCAGCATATTGCCGAAATACTTAACCACAAAAGGAAGGAAAAAAAAAAAAAAAAAGTGTTTCTAAAGAGATAACCTGTCAACAAACACTAACTGAAACTTAATTTTAAAAATTACCTACTTGGATACAGTGGTAGATAGTGGTTGTATTGGTGTGTTAAGAACAGAACTTACTCGTCTGCAAAAATTAGTTGCTTGTTATGCCCAAATGATTGTCCATGCTCTCATTTTCTGCTTAAATATAGATCTGTCTGGATATTTAGGTACTAGGAAAACTAAAGATCTTTAAGGTGTAATACGGCACTTACAGGATATCTGCATGACACGTTGTAGGCTGATTTCACATCAGGGGGTTGATCCGGAGAGGCTGAAAGAGGTGATTTTTATCTATGAAGTGAAAATGTAGAATATTCTTGTATCAGAAATAGTGTGGCCAGCAGGACTAGGGAAGTGATCGTCCCCCTGTACTCAGCACTGGTGAGGCCACACCTCGAATACCGTGTTCAGTTTTGGGCTCCTCTCTGTAGGAAAGACATTGAGGTGCTGGAGTGTCTCCAAAGAAGAGCAATGAGGCTGATGAAGGGTCTAGAGAACAAGTCTTATGAGGAGCAGCCGAGGGAACTGGGGTTGTTCAGCCTGGGGAAGAGGAAGGTCAGGGGAGACCTTATCGCTCTCAACAACTACCTGAAGGGGGGTTGTAGTGAGGTGGGTGTTGGTCTCTTCTGTCAGGTGGCTGGAGATAGGATGAGAGGAAATGGCCTCAAGTTGCGGCAGGGGAGGTTTAGATTGGATATTAGGAAAAATTTCTTCACCGAAAGCGTTATCAAGCATTGGAACAGGCTGCCCAGGGAATTGGTTGAATCACCATCCCTGGAGGTATTTAAAAGACATGTAGGATGTGTAGACGTGGTGCTTAGGGATATAGTTTAGTGGTGGACTTGGTAGTGTTAGGTTAATCGTTGGACTCAATGATTTTAAAGGTCTTTTCCAACGTGAATGATTCTATGATTCTAATGCCAATACCTACAAAATTTCAGTAGTTCTGTAGAAAAAGGTCAATTGTCATCTTTGCCCTTCACAAATCCTTTTTTCTTTACACCTGTCTCCGGACCCTGCTAAATGGTCTAATTTATATGTCGCTCAGAGTTAATAACTTGAAAAATCTGCATTTTTTTTCCTGAACTTTAAAACCTGTACTGACTGCCTACCTTCTTAGAAATAATGCTGAAACCAAGGTTTTGTCCAGTAGAGGCAATCTGAATTGTGATCAGACACTTCTGTCCCTTCTTTTTGAGCTCAGCCAACTCGGAGTGCTGTTGAAACGAGTTTTGAGGCTGTGAGTGGAATTCCCAAATGTGGAAATCAAGAATATGGGAAAAATAATACACTTCAGGGAGCATGGCAACAACAAATTTGCTTGGTAGGCAGAGCCTTCATAGCTTTGAAGCTTTGCTAGCCATTGCTTTTGCCATTTTAACTATTGCCTTCTGTACAAGGTCTGTACCACAAAATACTGGTGGTGGAGAGGGAGGTGAGGCAATGCAAACAGCTTGCTTTACCTGCATGGGAAGAGCATCCCTCAGGGCCTGGGTACCAGACACATAGCTGAACCTGTGTCTTTATTTGGCCACGGTACAAGCGGAAATCTTTGTCTTCACAAGGACCATCTCTGAAAATGGATTGAATAAAAAGCAAATGAGGGAGTTTTCATGGCTTGGCTCTGGCTGTAAGTCACCACAGTAGTGCTTCTCAGATTTTAGAAGCTGATGTTTGCAAATTAATTACTTGGCCTTTAAATAGTTCCAAACCACCCAAAGTGCTCCATTATGTTAGCACAGGCTTGAGAAATAGATATGTATTACTAGCTAATTGAATAACATATGGTGTTGATTAGTGCTTAGCTCTTTTTATAGAACTCAATTAAAAAAATGACTGCAGTATATTTTGAGACTATGAGATGTCTGTTGGTTGCTTCTGGCACGAGGGAACTGCTGAACCAAGAAATGATGAACTTTTTCTGTGTAGTTCATCTATAAGTTCCTTTAGGAACTTGTGGTGCATGTGGCTGTGGCGGGAGATAGGCTGGAGTCTGTTCATTTGCTGCAGTATTGAAACGCAGCCTCTTCCTGAAAGATTTAAGTGCTCTCCCAGCAAAACAAAACAAAACCCCAGGCTTTTATTTTCTGTGCTATTGCTCAAGGTATATGACTATACAATAAGCCTATTTCAAAGGGATAAAAATCTACTCTTACAGGGTTCAGTTTGCAGAGATGCATTTCTTGGGAGGAGTCCCAGGACATAGACATTAAGTTATAAATCCCTCCAACCCTAGATAACCCCAGATAACCTTGGTCTCCTTTCGCCTCATGCCTGCCCCCACCCCAAGCAATAAACAAGTGGGGAAAACCTGCCTTTATTTCTTTCACTTGATGCAATTTTTGCTCAAGAGATTATTTGCCTCTTAAACTTCACAAAAATCACCTGAGGTGATGATGATTATGATTTTCTTATTATTCACATGGATGATTGAAGTGGTGTAACAGCTAGCAGCAGTGATCAGACTGGGAGGAGCTGGAAGGATTTGGAGAAACAATAAACAGGAAAAAAAGATGTTTTTCTACCTGACTTATCTTTTTTTTTTTTCTCCTAAGCTGCGTCTTCTACTGTATTTTGTGTGGATTTTTTGAAGAGAAAATTTGGTAAAGAGCGGCTTCAAATGTGATGTGATGTGCGCTGTATGAGACAGACAGCAACAAGAAATACTGACTTCTATCTGCAGTTTTATCACTGACTAGTAATTTAGCTCTTGGGTGTATGACCTGACAAACTCTTCCTTGCTTTTTAGAGTAAGTGATGGTTATTCTTGCAGTCCTAAAACTCTTAGTAGAAAAGCCTACCAACAGTGTAAAATTACTTAATGCATGTATTTTGCAGATTTTCACATCAGCTTTTATTGTATTATATACTATTTTGTATTTAATTTTCATCTGAAAGACAGCAAAATCTGAAAGACTCAGAACAAAGGAGGTCCTGAAAAATCAATTATTTTAAAAGAAGCCTTTCCAATCCCAGTAGGTTCCCATTCCCCAGTAGCTCTTCCACTGAAATGATGTTCATTCATCCATCCAGAGAAAACAGATGAGTCCTGCAGCGTATCCTGAAGGTTACTCAGGTCATTTGGGAGGGAGCTGCATTTCAGAGATGCAGTGCTTTCACCATGAGTGCCCTTTCACTGTTTTCCCATTGTTCGTCCTTCTCATTGTATGTTTGTAACTGCCACAGCAGGAATGTGTAAAATAGACCATTCATGACCTAAATCGCTCTGGGCTCAAAACCAGGAGCAGGTGCAACCCTGATCAAAACTGGAAGGCTACAGTGTTGGGACCACATCATCCAGTGATAATGGGGGTGGAAGGAGCAAAAGCTATTTTATTTTTGTATTCCTAATTATTCCCCCAGGCTGTCCTGCCCCCTCCATCCATGTATAAAATAGATGGCAATATGTTCATTTTAAGCTTCTCCCAGGAACAAATTTCTAGAGCCAACATTTTATTCAGTGAGGCCAGTCTAGAAGTTGCAAAGGCAAGTTAGCTGTCACTGGCTTCTTGGTAAAGGCATCACAAGTACCTGATGCAGCAGGGATTTTTGAGTAAAATAATAGGTAAATAGGAAGACCTTTGTATACAGATACCAGTTTTGGAAAGGGTCCTGTCACATATATTGGCTCACAGTGTGGAAGAGATTCTTAAAAGGCTGACACAAAGGTCACACTGCTACCATGACGGTCATCAACCAGTAATGTCCTATCACCTGAAACATATAGCATCAAATTTATGATGTTTGAAAAGATTTGAAGGTTCCAGTTATTACCAGAGGGTTTTTTGTGTAGCATGCTGGTAACATTCCCCCAAGATGTGAAAACTGACAAGGTGATAATTAAAAAGAGGATCTTGATAAGTGGTCGATCTTTGTTTTTTTCTTTCTTTTTTCTTTTTTTAAACATTGCACTAGCAACAGTTTCTTTGAAAGCAGCTGGTATCTGTTGATATCCGTTGTTATCTGTTGATATCTGAAACCTGGGTTTTATTATTACCTGCAAAAGTTCAATCTTTTTAACATTGGAAGAGGCTATTATGGCAGGCAGAGTGAGATTCATCCCATTCCATCTAGCAAAGACATCTGCAAAAGAAGAGGAATACATGTTTCTAAGGAAAAAAACACCTGAGTTTATAATTTTAGCCTATTTCACAGTAAGATGACTCTTTCCATAGGCCCTGTTGGTGAGATTTACAGTGACTGCAGAGTCTAGGGGTGACTAAGATGCAAGCACCTGCATCTTTGATGATTGCCACTTAAATGTCTTTCACAGTTTTGTTAGAAATGTTAGAAATCCCTGAATATTGTTATTAGTGAACTTTTGTCCTTAATGCCCTGTCTGTATTTTCTATCCTTTGGCTATTACAGGAAGGTATTTGTTGTAGTGACCTGTTGGGAAGAAGACAGGGAGATATTCTTTAAGATATATTGTGTCATTCATCAGGGGCAAGTAGTCTGTATTGAATAGAACTGATTTACGTGCATAGCGGTCTCTTACTCTGGGATTCGTATACTCTGTTGACATCTTAAATGTACGCAGCATACTTGACTATTATGTACACAGGGTCAAAGTCACAGTGACTGGGATAGTTCTATGCTGACAAGACAGTCTGGAAACAAAACAATTAGTTGTAATACAAATGAGCATAGTTTCCTTTTAATATCTTTGAATAGAAAGCATGCTATTGTCTTGCAGTTAAGAAGGTAAGGATTGTTTCACAGGAAAGATGTAATTTCTAATCCCTTACATTGAAGCACATTTCAGAATAGAAATCCCCAGGCAGTAGCTATGTTAGCTAAGCCAGCAAACACCACAAATTGTAGTTGTGCTGGTTTTCCACATGGGACAGTTTTCTACTTCACAAAGCTGTAATGTCATGCAAAGTTCATTTTACTGGTAAGCATCATTGAGCCAAAATTGAGTTCAGAGCTCCAGGGAAAATAAATGTAAGCATTTATCCACAGTGCTATTAAAATTGGCTTGAAATTTTGAGTTCCTGGTTGCCTTGCTCATTCATTTCTTGTTCACTGCAGTCTTCATTAGGGCTCCTAAAGGTTGAGAAGCTAGCTTTCTTTTAGCGGGGCGGGGGGGAGTTATCTGCAAAACTGATGACTTCATAAGATATGTAACCAGTACAGTCAAGATGAACCCTATAATATGATGGCAGGGAAAGAGGGTTTTCATTTAATGCCCATCCATTTCCACATAGGATCAGCAATTCAAACCAATAAGACACTGACAGCAATTAAAAATTGCTTTTAAAATTAAGATTATAATGTTTTCTTCTAACCATATTCCATGTAATTTCCCAATAGAATAAACTAAGCATTCTTATCCTTTCCCCCACCAATCAAAATTGCTGCCTAAACATTTCACTCTAGAAAGTAGAAGTATGCAATGATGCAGGCATGAACTGAAAGTCTGCTGCTTTGCAAGAATTAGTCTGATCTGTGTTAGTTTAAACATTGGTGGACCTTTATAAGATTTCAAAAACTTGATTTTTTTTTAATTTTCTTTTAAAATACTAGTTGGAGTAGTAAATTGTATTTTAAAAGTATCTCAGCAAGTTATACTCAGTTGGATATCTCCTCCTTCTTTATCCTTTGCTATCTTTATTTCCTTGTCCTTTAAGGAATATTGAGCAAGGACTCAGAATGTTTTAATCCTAAAATGCTTATGTTTTTCCAAAATTTCTTGTCTTCATGTTTGGGATTTTTTTTTCTCAAACCATTTGTGTCCAATCAACAGTACTGCTATGTAATGCTGCCTTACAGCATCAGCTCAAGTGGTTTGCACAGGTGTGTAATATTTCACCTTAGTCCTTCAGTAGTGCCATTACATATTCAGAAGTCACTGCGTATCTGTAAATGAAATGGTGGCAGACTGTAGTGTAATATGTATTCCTGAAACTTCTGGTTTCCTAATTGTCTTAAATTATCCCCTTCTTCCTCCAGATTTAAGAGAGATGTGGCAGTAGGCAAAAATGTACTGCAGCTCTAATGCCATCACAGCTTTCTAATGAAAGCACAAATCAAATGGTAGATGCTTGAATCATTTATTTCCAAGGTGGAGTTTCCCTTATTATTTTACTGTGCCTTTATCTGGTGTGCATTTTAGAATTTCTTTTTCTGGAATGAGATTAGACTGCAAGACAGAAGTATTCTATATGCCAAAAATAAGACTCTGATAGATTAGGCTGTGTTGACTGGAATATTAGAGGGATGTAATAACATGGTAATATACTTATTAGCGTAAATGTTTGAAAAGGAATTAGACATGTACACATAGTGCACAATGTTTGTTTAATTTACTAGATTATATTTGCTTACAAAGTTTTACATCTTGGTTAGAAGATCTGTTTTGTTATAGTAATCTCATGCCTATATGACTAACACTATAGGTCTAGAGATATATTGTAATTTTAAATTCATACTGCTCTCTAGTGGGGAATGCTTTCAATGCAAAAGATTATATATATTAATGCACAGCATCTATATAAACTGGGATTTCTGAAAAGTTACTGTCATCTAGAGCAATTCAGTGAAACTAGTGCTATCATGTTAGCGTTGTAATTCTTGTAATGCTTTGATTAAAGACTGACTTTCTTAATTTAAAAATATTTTAGATAAAGATAACTCTCTTTAGAGTGAACAATAATTCCAGCAAACTCCAGAAGGCTGAGAGGTTGATGGATTGCTGCTGCTTCCTCAGGAGAAACTTCTTCATTCCATTAAGAGAAATATGCTATAGATCTGCTGTAGAAAAACCTCAGGTTTTCTCCTAAGCTTCCACAGTGTCATAATGTCTTATGGGATGGTTGTGATTTGTCTATAAAAAGTTCCTATCATCACTGTTGGTATAATAGGATTGATTTTAATAAATAACTAGTTTTATGCTGCTGCTTTTTCTCTTTAATTTTGCTTTGGAATGAATTGTTTAACCTGCTTTCTCATCTCTTGCTTTAGGCAGCTAAAATCCTAGATAAGAGCTGACTATACACAAAAGTGGAAATAATAATACTGACTGAACTGGTTGAGTGAGGTTTTAATCTGCAGCATATGAAGAGATCCTCTCAGAACTGGGCCTGTACTTTCTTAAATGAAATAGGGTTTAGTTAGCATAAAAGAACACAATACTAATTAGATAGCAAGCAAATCTGAAAACTGAGACTGAAACTTTTGAATATTGATAGGTTTTAGATTTGCATTTTTAGATAAATTTGTCTTTATAATTTGATTGGAAAGCAGTAAATGTGTTTAAATCCTTGGGAGGGGTGGCAAAACGTTTAGCTGATGAAATTTACAATATTTGAAGCTCTCTCAAGAATGATTTGCAGTATTTTGGTGTAATCAGACCCAAATCTGAAGGCTTGTTTAGATTTATTTTTAGATACTGAACCTTGCCTGGATCTAGGATTAAAAACATCTGTAGCCCATTTTCTTGTGTTGCTGCAATCATCTTTTTTGTCTCTAGGTTGACTTATTTGTCATGTCAGTTAGAGATCAAATAGTACCATTGTATTTAAGGCTGCTGTAATTTTGTCACTCGAAGTACAGATTAGATTCTTTGGCTAGACCTGCATTTATTCACTAAGTCTGGGAGAACAAGCAGTTTAAAGATTTATATACTATATAAAGGTCTCATCAAGATGCTAAGTTGGTATAACATTTTGCACTCTGTGAATAGTAAATTAGGTTTGCAGTGCACAGAGCACTTCTTCACTTGTGCCATTTCTGCTCACCTTTAATCACAGAAGCTCATGTTTACATTGGTTTCACTTGAAGTTCTGCAGATGGGATTATCTTCTCATTTCTGTAGTTGTTACATGTTGGTATTAGCTGAATCTAAGTTAACTATCCTTGAATTATAATCCTTGGAGGTTAAGGTAAGAAACTAATAAATAGAACATGTTTATTGTTTGTCTTTGAACTATTTTGAAGCAGACAAGTTATGAAATGATTAGACATGGGCTTGAAAGCATTCACAGGAAGTGGAGAGGGGATGACTAGGGGTTGCTAAATACCCAATTAATAAACTCAGGAGTGAGGTCTATGCATTTAAGCTTGCCTGACTAAAATATAGGGTGTTTATTTTTTCTTCTATTAATTGCAACACATTAAAATATATAAATATGGGTAACAGAGACTAACTCTCTCCCCGTCTTTTTTTTTCCTTACTTGAAAAATGCATCTTGCATTTCTAAGTGCTAAAACAGCTACATATTTGTAGCAATTAGTCAAGTGCAGTATTTGAAAGTAGGAGTGTATGTAATGGAACGTAACAATAGGTAGTCGTCCACGTAGGGTTTAACTGACCTATTTATTCTACAGTTTATATGAAAAAATCAAAATGTGATACTTATGGATTTAATCATAGAGAGGATTATAAAATATTTCTGCTGTAATAACTATTTGTATTTCTGTGGTGGATTGGCCTTGGCTGGCTGCCAGACCCCTACCCAGCCACTCTCTCACTCCCTTTCCACACCAGGGCAGGGAGGAGGAAACAAGATGGAAAAGCTCAGGGGTTGAGGTAAAGTCAGGGAGAGCACTTACCCATTACCGTCATGGGCAAAAGAGATTCGACTTGGGGAAAATTAATTTAATTTATTGCCAATTAAAATACAGTTGAATGGTGAGAAACAAAGACAAAACACTAAACCATTTTGCCCCTCTGCCCCCCTCTTCTTCCTGGGCTTAACTTCACTCCTGACTCTTCTACACTACTCCCCCACCCTCGCATGGTGCAGAGGGATGGGGATTCAGGGTTGTGGTCAGTCCATATCACTTCATCTCTGCTATACCTTCCTCCTCACATTGTTCCCCTGCTCCAGCATGGGGTCCCTCCCACAGGAGACAGTCCTTCAGGAACTGCTCCGGTGGGGGTCCTTCCCATGGGCTGCAATGCTTGAAAAACTGGTCCAGCATGGGTCGTTTCTATGGGGTACTGTCCTTCAGGAAAGGACTGCTTCAGCGAGGGTCCCCCCATGGGGTCACAGGTCTTGCCAGAAAACTTGCTCCTGTGTGGGCTCCTCTCCATGGACTGCAGACCCTGCTGGGAGCCTGTTCCTGCATGGGCTCTCCATGGGCTGCAGCTTCCATCAGGGCATGTCCACCTGCTCCGGCGTGGGGTCCTCCAGGGGCTGCAGGTGGATATCTGCTCCACCGTGGACCTCCATGGGCTGCAGGGGGACGGCCTGCCTCACCATGGTCTTCCCCACGGGCTGCAGGGGAATCTCTGCTCCGGCGCCTGGAGCACCTCCTCCCCCTTCTTTTCCACTGTCTACATGGCTGTTTCTCTCACATTTTTTCAGCTGCTGCACAGTGTTTTTACCCTTTCTTAAATATGTTATCACAGAGGTGCCACACCTGTGGCTGATGGGCTCAGCTTTGGGCACTGGTGGGTCAGTTTTGCAGCTGCCTGGAACTGGCTGTCCCCAGCATGGGACAGCCCCTGGCCTCCTCTCAGAGAGGCCATCCTCCAGCCCCCACTGCCAACACTTGCACCCAATACAGTTTCCCACTGAAGATGACAGTTAAGGTGTCTTCGCTGAGATTTCTAACTTGGCATTTGTAAGGTTGCTTTTCATAGGATAATTCTTAAATATTTAAACTAACCAAGGGATAAGATAGAAATAATTTAAAAATAAAATAGAAAAAATCCCTGTGACAGGTTGGCTCCAGTGATAGATCTAATTGTACCCCTGAACATTTAAAGATGTTCACCTGAGTGGCTGTGAAGTTACTCAAGTTACACAGCAGAACTAAAAAATGTGAACAGAAAGCAAAATACATGAGCGGAAATGTAGTGTTAAAATATGAAAACACAAACAATGGTTTTCCGCCTTTTACTGGTTTGCAGATATAGAAACCTTGTGTACGTTATTTTGTATGACTCATCAATTTTCCCGCTTATGTTTTTTTTTCCCCCCCCCCAGAAACTATGAAGAAGCCCTGGAGCCCTGATTTGCCAGTTGATAACCACTCATACAGTTCAGATTTCGCATCCATCCCGGACAGGGAAGGTGAGAAAGAATTAGCACCTGATGGCACTGAAGAAAAGAAGGAGAGAGAAAAGAAACACACCAATTTCACTTTGTGTAATGTTTGTAACATTCAGCTGAACTCTGCTGCTCAGGCACAAATCCACTACAATGGTAAATCCCATCAGAAGAGGTTAAAACAGCTCAGCAATGGAAATCTCAAAAGTGATAATGGTGAGCATTAAAATATGTATACCTTTTGCCTTTGATGTGAGAATTGCAGCAATGTCCAGTAATGTCAATATACATGAGTCTAAGCATTTTTTTTTTATTCAGCCAACAAATTCTTTGAAGTTAAGGCAAAGGCTCTTGGTGACTTCAGAATGCTTGGGGTCATTCCTAGCATGAACATCTGGCAAATAGCTAAAGGTATACCATCTGTGTTGTTACAAGTGTTTTCATTTTACATTTTGTTTACATGATGACGCTGATTCAGATTCTTTCTCATTCCATTTGCATTTTGATGGTTTTCAGCATAATTGGTGATTTTCCATATTTCACAGTCTACTAGAGAGGTTACACTTGTTAGGGGTATGTTTGCTTTTAATGTGTGTAAGGCAGTTGCAAAATAAATTGTAAAGAATACATTACACACAACAAATACATTCCCAAACTCATTTCACTTTAGTTTGCTTATTCAGGGTTCAACCCATAGCTAGCAGAAGTCTGTTTAAAGATCATGACTGAGGTCAAACAGAGATGGAAAAAAGGTTATTTTGATTTTAATTTATTTCATTGACAGCTTTGGGAAAGGCATTTTGTAATAGGTGGCATGTTTTCCTATCATCAGAATGAATTGTATGCCTCAAAGAAAAACATGTTTGTGACTTTATGTACAAAAGTAGATAGATAATAGAGGCAAACGATGGTACCCTGACAAGAAAAAGCAGATTACTATGTTATAATTTTCTCAATTTCATAACAGGTAGTACTCAACTTCGCTGTACTATGGGTAGAGTTGTACTGCATTGTTCTATCTGCTTCTATGCACCATGTTGCAGAAGTGATGGTCTTAATATGATCTACTCAGGACTTTCAGACTTTCTTCAGACCACACACATTGCTTAATATTTTGTGCCATGAGCTTCTTCCTGCCCTGCCTGCAGAAGGGTATGCAGAGCACTAATCCTTAGATAGGACTAAAGAGGTATTTTAATAATCTGTGCTTTGTCCTGTCTTTAAGAGTTGGGAATAATATGGATATGTTGCTGAAGTATGTTGGATGTGAGTGCTTTGCTATGTATGAGGTGTTGCTCATTTCCTTAAAACAAAGCAAAACAGTAAAACAAACAAAAAAACCCCATACACTGAACAACACAAATCATTTTGTCTTTAAGTGGCAGGACTACAGCACTTGGCACTGTTCAAAGTTCAGGCTTGGAAATAATACTGCTACCATTAGTCGGAGCTGTGAAAATGCATAAAGAAAGATTGATTTCCTAATTGACTAAAGGTCCAATATGGTTATCCACAAATATATTCTTTCTAAAACCAAATAAACAGTCTAATGTTATTGCTATCTTCAGTTAAGGTAAAATTGTGTTCTAGTTATTATTAGCACAACAATTTTGCTAATGATAGAAAGTGTTTTTCTGCAGTTCATTTTTCTGCTTTAATCCATGGTAATGAAAGAATTAGTAATTAAGCAATGCTGAAATTAGTGTCAAAGGGCCTCAGTCATGCTTCAACATTTATATTCTAGAGAGGATCAAAGTAGTAGTAGTATAATGGCATGTTTCTTATTTCTTCCTTAAAAGTATCCCTATGTCATGTGTAGTTGCATCCATTTGTAGTCAGAAAATAGTCAATCAGCTATCTAGTTCTTTGTTTCAAAGTGCAGTTATTTTGGGGAGGGGGTGTGTGTGCCTAAAATTTGAGGCTTTTCAAATCTGGCAGATCTTTGAGTATCATCAAAAGTAGCACTCCACTGAGAGAATAACATAGGGAAGAGCATAAGGAAGTGATTTTCCCATGTTACCAAACTTTGAGATGGCAGGTTTTTTAAACTGAAGATTATGAATCAAGTAGAGACCAATATTAAATGTTTTTTGCTAAAAGTTAGAACTGAATTAGAACTGAATGTTTGAGTAACCATCCTCCCTGTGCTTTAAACAGAGACCCTGTCTGAGATCCCTTTTCTAAGTCAAGTAGAAATAGGAACCTGACAGACCTTCCACAATAATAGGTTTTCTCAAAACTAGTATATCTGAAATATGAGCAATGTTTTTTGGATGAATAATTGTTTTGTTGATGAGATCCCAGCAAGCACAAGTGACATATGACCATGACTAAAAAAATTATTACTTGACCCTTTCAGTTTATCATGTGCACACAAATGACGCTTTTTGAAGGTCACTGATGTAACTGAAGTAACAGTTAAACATGCACACTACTATTTATTTCATGTATGCCAGTAGGTTGCTTTATTTATGAGAATGGTATTTCTTGTGTAGAAGTCTGATAGTCACAGAAGACAGCGGTTATGCTCAATGTCCAGGTTAATGGTCTAATCGTTCTTGAGACTAAATTCTGCTGTAAATTAAAACGACGTAAAGGCTCTGCTTTGTGCGATTGTCTTCTAAGGCTTCGTCATCAGTAGTTATTCATTGTATCTCATGCTGAATGAGTGAAGTGCTTGCACTATGCATAAGAAAACCCCATTTCCAAATACAGCGATTCATGTACTGTACTATGGGTTATATATGCCTTTGTAAAGCTGTGTGCTCACTTGGAACTGGCGTATGTGGAAAGGTTGGGAAAAAGAATGGAATTGTGACTTCTCCTTGTTTTGTTTTATCTCTGAATTATTCCCATGTAGCAGGACAGGGTTGTGTGTTTTATGTCACGAGAGGTAATAGAAATGGAGGATTGATTTATATGAAGCAACAGCCCATGTCTTGTTCCCAAATAATTTGCAATGGACTGCTGAACAAAGGTAGGGTTCAGCTGTATTAGCATTTGACTGTCTAATTAAAGCTGTCACGCTATAGTCATCATCTTCAAACTGTGTGAAGTATTATTTATGTCCAGCAGAGAAAAGCTAAAGCATGTTACTATACCTGAATATCTCTGCGTAATTTCATAAGGTAAGTTGCTTAAAAGCAGCATTTCTTTGCTGCTGTATTGGTATCTGTACTGAATTTGGACACCTCATCAGATTTATTCTAAAAAGTTTTGCTAGTTGCTTATCTGTCAGCTTGGCAGCTTTACTGTGTGATACCCACTTGGTTCCTTCCTGGGGCAGAGCAGCCTCCGAACAGCACACTGTGCAGAGTCACAAAAATGATGTGAACCCATTGTTTCTTGTGTCATTACTTGGTACAGTGATTTGTGATGACTTAATAGGACATAGTCAGACATCAGCACTTCTGCTGCTGAACTGTATGTGCTTGGGAGTAACACAATTTTCTGTGTTCCTTCCTCCTAATAATTGCCTTTTATGTCACTTAAAAAGACTTCTCACACTTTCCTCGTTACACCCTATAATATATTCTTCTTGCTGGTGATTTTTTTGCCTTTCTGCTCTCATACATGCAGTAGCAAGGCGACAAACAAGTCAGTGGAGATTTTGAGTAAGTTTTGGGATTAAAAGAGGGCAAAATGCATTTCCTATCTTGTCAGTCAACATCGCACCACTTCTCACAAAACCAGCCTGGATGCTGTGGGAAGAGGTGACCTCTTGTGGGAAATAGCTTATTCTGACTAGCAGTAGTAAGACTCACGTTTCTACTGACAGAATGGAAAAATAACCGTGGATGCAAATGTATAGCAGTACCAGTGAGAAAGCTGATATTTCTAGGTTTTTATGTAAACCAGAATTTCCCCTGTGCTTCCTTTTGTGTAAATTGCTGAATCATCATAAGTGAATGAGGCATGGTTAGGACAAAAACTAAAACTGCTTTCCTCTGCAATACTTTCTACAATACATTAGATTACAAGTGGAAAAATAATGAAGGAGATGAGAAATGCCACAAAACTCATAGAACTCCTTTAGCTTTAAAAATTGATTTCTGAAACATTATTCTTTTGAAACACAGGAGCCAGTGAGGCATTTGGCAGTAGTTTCTTTATCTAGCTCTCTGAATTCATGACCCAGACAAAAGCCTATTCAGTTTAGCAAGTTTCATTTACTTTCAATTAAACTAAACCTGCCTACAACTTTTTTTCCAGGGAAATTCCATGTTAGTAAAATTTTATTGTACTCTGAACAAGGACAATGATTGCATGGAAGAAAGAAAGGGAGACGATCAGAATTAAATATCCTTTTTTTTTTTTTTTTAATCCCTTGCTAATTGCAAAAAGCAAATTTCTTAATTCAGCACTAGATATTACTTAAGAATGAATAACAGTTTGATTGTTACAGTTATACTGAAATATAAAGTAAAATATGAACAAATTTTTTCACACTTTTTTTTCAACGATGTTTTGTGATTGAATGTAGTTTCCCACAACTCCTGAGATGACAATTCCATAATATCTATGCAGTAAACTTTTGCACACTGATCAGAGAAAATATTTAATATTTTACAACTTTTTTTTTTTTTTAATCTAAATCCTGACACTTTTCAATCCTGCAAGTAGGAAATCCAGAAGCTTCACCTAAACCACTTGCAGAGTCTCCTTCCTTGCACTTTTCTGTGGCCAGGTCTTTTCTAGTTCTATGCTGCTGCTACACTTTACACCTCTGCTGTCAGGTTTTTTGATCATGAAAACTGGCAGCTTTGGGGCAGACAGAATCTTACTTTAAGGTGGCAAACTACCAAGCTACAGCTTTCAGGGAAATGGTGTCACCTGCTCCTTTCATTGCATTAGTCCTCCTTTCAGAGAAAGAGGTTTGGATAGGGCATTGAGGAATGGAAGAAATCTTCAGACAAAGTATATTCCCCTTCAGAGGAGGGGATTTTCCATTAGTTTCCAGGGAAACAAGTATTGTCAGACCAGCTTGAGATGTCTCTGGAAGTCAAGTCTCTTGCAAATGTTTTCTTTTTTTAATGTCATGTTCTGATGCAGAGCCTCACTGCCAGTTAACAGTAAATCCAGTATGAGTTATCCTCTAGTTTTAAGCCTCTAGTTTGTGGGTCATAGATGCCAGTATTTTGTAAAGAAGCACAGCAGGTTCCTTCTGGGTATTCTGTAATACCTCCCAAATGCCAAAGCTGGAGATCTCTGGACAAGTAGGACTGGCTGAGGGCAGTGTGTTGTCACTATCACTGCTCTCAGATGTAAATCTTTCTTCTTATTCGAAAGCGCTTGTCTGTTTTCATCATGTTCCTGTTCCAGTTAGTGAACTATTAACATAGTTTGTGCTTTTAAGAGGACTTTTGCAAGCAAGATATGCTTTTAAAGCACTACTTGCGTTTGCAGATTCTTTTTTTTTATTCTATTTGGAAATGTAATATCCACCATATATGACATCATAGTTCAGCGCAAAGTTTTATCAGAAGGTAACGTGTATCACTGAGTGAATTGAGCTTAAGAAAGTGAGCTCACACCAGCCACATGCATGATATTTGTATTTCCCCTAATAAGCATAGTAGGATCCACTTGGCTTCGTGAGTATACAAAAAATGATGGATGGATGTTAATTGTGAACAAACCCTTTACATGTGTGCAAATATCCATTGTGGACTTGCTATAGTTAGCTGACTGCTACCTTTTGCAAATAAATACAAAGGGACATTACTAAATTTTAATACAGACCAATCACAGGTAAACCCCAGCATTGTAACAAGTTCTGGGGAGGCTGGGGCAAAAGTTTAATGAGTGCACCTCGAATAATTTCAAAAATGCCAAGCAGTCACAAAGGTCACATATTTTAGCAATCCTCAAAATATTCTTTTGGATTTGGGGGGGCGAGAAATTCATAGTAGTTAAACAATTTTTCATGTAGTATATCTGGTAATTGGTCCACTGAATAGCGTGACAATGAAAAAAAAATCATAGGAGCCTAGAAAACTGTTTATTAATTATGATTAATTCTTCAGAAGCTGGGGGATAAGTAGAAATTTATGCCTAAATATGCTTAAAGTATTTTTGAAGTTCCTTATTGCTCATCAAGTGTACTTAAGAACGTGCTTATGTCCTTTGTTGAAGTATGGTCTTGGTCTCAACTGGCAAATGCCTGCCTTTTCTACCATCTTAGGTGACAACTGAATAAAACCTGCTGAGGCAGTTTATTATGAATCAAACCGTTTAAGGTATATGAAGAGTCTCAACCATCAAGAATATCTGCCCAGGGTCTAAACAAGCCTCTAACTGCAGGTTGAAAAAGTTACAAAGGATTTGGTTTGTTCTAGTTTTCTGCCTGAATATAAGACTGCAGAGGTTCTCTTTTAATATCCCCAGCTATACAGAGTACCCTCCTTTTGGGTACCATCTCCAAAGTGAGATGCCTGAATATAGGACTGCACAGGATCTCTTCTAATACCCCCAGCTGTACAGAGTGCCCTCCTTCTGGGTACCATCTCCAAAGCAAGATGCTTAGCAAGTTGTCTCCATCCAAAGCACATAGATGTTTGCCCATGAGAAATTCTACACCAGTGTTGGACAGCTGAAACAAGTTCAGAAATGGGTCCTTACTTTGCTGCCTTCTAGCAAACCTGGATAGGGTTTCTGACTGGTATGCAAAGGTAGTGGGGGCTGAGGTACTTAAAGGTGTCTTCAACAGCACACAAAGGCTGCTGTCATATGCAGGTTAGAGGGTGAAAATCTTCACCCATCGTGTGCCTGCTTGCTACGTTTAGTCCTCTTCCATGCTCACAGTTCCAAACATTCTCACAGTTCACTTGTCCTTTTTAGACATTTATGGCGTCATGTCTTCAGGACTTTATGTTGCTCCTAGGTGTACAACACTTTTTCTTCTACGTTGAAAAATAACTGCCCTTTTAGTCCTCAATCTGGGCTTAAAATATGCTTGCGAAAAGCGGGAAAACTAACTGTCATCCTGCTCTCTTTGTGCCTCTGCTTAACATCAATATAGCCTCTTATTAATCACTCCCCCCCCCCCCCCCCCCGCCGCCCCCGTATGGCTTCAGGCTAGAGCCTGCCGTACACCCTGTTTATCTGAACTGGTTTCTCTTTACATTTTAAAGTTAATACTGTTTTAGGTAAGTGTGGTCTTAATGTTTTATGCTGTAGCAGGAATATCAATAATCAATACTAAATTAGCTGTATAAGGTTCAGTTACTCTGGGAGCAATCTGTGTCCATCTGTGTTGTTTCTGAACTGTGCTGAGATAGATGTTGGTCTGCCATTGTTTGCTTCTCCCTGAGTGTGGCACCAGTCTCATTTCTGAGAACGCTGGCATTTGATCTCTACTTGCATGTACAGCTTACAAACTGTTGAAACCTGTTTTGCAGGATCTCCATTTAGTTCTGCTTATATCACTAGGTCCAATATAGATTATGATGACCATGGCTTCTTTCCAGACCTTCTCAGTAACTTGTCTTATTTTAATATGATGGGGTTTTTTTTGTCTGCACCGGCATCTGGTAGGCAACAAATCTTCTATGAGTCATGACAACACACTAAGTTTATCAACATTTCCCGGTATTAATTTCCCGAGAGCTAGCTTTTCCCATATTCAGTTATTTTTCTTACTTCAAATATAGGTCTATATTCCTCAGTGAGGCTGCAAAAGGATAATTTTTTACTCTCATGTGGCATTAATTTTTTTAATTTTTAGGATATCACAGATTTTAAGCAAAATTTTTGAGCTGTATCTGAGTAGAAGAAAATAAAGCAGATATCATCAAATGTGACGCACATTTCAGTAATGCTGACTTTTTCTTATTTATGGCTTTTTATTCCTCTGTTCAAAATATACTGTCTTCCTGATAGTCATGTCACTGAAATCCTACTAATTTTTTTATCTTCTGACATGTTTCACAGCGGGGGGAAATTGATCTTGAGATCTGAGTTTTAAGACCATCTCCAATGAAATTAATTACAAACTCCTGTTGATTTCAAGAGAAGGAGGCAAGTTCCTTACTTTATTGAGGAACTTAATGTTAGCACACATTTATGCCAGTTCAGTTTACATCATCGAGGAAGCACCAATTCTAATCTACAGCTCACGCTGCTACTGTGGGACTGAGTTTATCTGTATGATGTCTTCCCTTTGTTTCTCACATTAATGCTTATGGGTTAGCCTGGCTGGAGTCCCCATGCAGACAGCGTTGTAGATATATAGATATAATCAAGATTTCCCCCCTAGTTTTTTCCATATATATGAAATTAGACACCTGGAAAGAGACACTAATTGTAAGCAAAGCAGCTCACTTACTAAACTAATTCTTTGTTCTGTAATCAAAATTAAGATTCTTAAAATTCTTCTCTAGACACTTTACGTCAGGGTAATATGTCTTTAAATGCAAGCCTCCCTAGTGGGGATGGTATATAATTTATTATATGGAATATAACATCTGTGTGACTTTTTGACTATGAAAGTAATATTGCATGTTTCTTTTTACAGGCTTTAGCAGCATAATGACTATTAGACTAGAACCAAAACCAAGACATAGTCTCCTTCTGTGCTGGATCCTACAATGTTGTAGAAGAAAAAAGAAAGTTAATGAAGAATAATTTTGTGATCAGACATTTTGTGAGCTTTAAGCAATTTCATTCATAGCTAAGCACAGTGAAAGTAAAACTGGAAATGCCCAAATGACTCACTTTGGTATTTATGAGTGCAGTTTGTCAGCAATTTTGTCAAAGATTATTCAGAAATGGAGTATTATTAGTTTTCTTCTGTTGAACCTGTTCCATTTGTAATTATTCTTGGAACACTTAACAACTCTTCTGTCCCTTTTTTGCCAGGAGAGCCCCATCCCTACCTTTGAGTAATTCTCATTCCATCCCAATAGAAATAGCAATATTATTAAACAGTGTATAAAAACTTCCTCCTTTCACTTCCATTCCTGTCCTCAAATTCAGTAGAGGTTTGAACCTTGACAGCTTGCATTGTGAATAGATAATTTTTCCACTGGGGAGACACAGTAGGATTTTGTCTTTTTCTTGGTCCTCAGTTTAACTATTCTGATAATATGTCCTAGTTTTTCCTAGGGTGTTGTTTGGGTGGGTTTTTTTTGTTTTTTTTTTTACTATTATTTTTATTTGATCATCAAACTGAAGAAAACCAATGATTACATGGCCATAGTTCTGGCTGCACTTAGCTCCATTTTCCTCACTTTTGATTCAGTCATGTTACTAGTCATAACACTTTTGTATAGTAAAACAGAGATGGATGCATATGCATAGGTGGTCATTCTCAGTAAACTTCCAATTTCAATGCTGCCTTTTTCTCCTTTTGCTGTTGAAAAAATATTATCTTTAGTGTTTCTTTTTTTCCTAGAAGAGGTAGAAAAACTCTACTGATAAAATGACAGCATTCTTCTTACCAAAGGTAGTTGAGACAAGGACCGTAGACAAATGTAGTCAAGTTCAAACTGAAATACTACCAGGGATGTCCCTCAGCTCAGTACTGATATCTGATACTCTGAAGTGTCTTTGCTATGTGATGTGTTAAAAATTAGAAGTCTTTAAAAGAAGCAGTTTACCTTTTTGGAGTAGTCTCTGACCTCGCTCCCATAGGGCATTAGTGTCAAGCCTGTAGGAGTTTCTCTTGTGGAATTGTATACTGGAAAAGTCTTCAGTGGCAAGCAGGATAGTATATTTTAAAGGGAGGAATGTGGGAGGAATATAAAACAGTGGTGCCTGGACAGAGGTAAATGTTGCTCCCATCTTCAGAAAAGGCAAGAACTAGAAGCCAGGCAGTCAATTATCAGTGGCCAGGAAGTTTATGGAGCAAGTCTTTATGAAAGCCATTTGCAGGCACATGAAGTAGAGGAAGGTGCTTGGGAACAGCCAGCACAGATTTACGTGCAGACTTTGTAAGACCAACCTGATTACCTTCTGTGGTGAAATGACTGGCTCTGTGAACATGGGGATATAATTTTCTGGCTTAAGAAAGGCTTTCATCGTGGTCTCCCATAGGATTGTTGTAGCCAAATTGGTGAGGGAAGGGACTGGATGAGTGGAGTACAAAGTAGATTAGAAGCTGCCCAAACTATCAGGTTCAAAGTGTAATGATCAACCTTTTACATTCTAACAGGCAGGTGACTGGTTATGGCACTCCCCAAGGATTGATAGTGAGGCCAATGCTGTTTAACATCTTCATTAGTGACCCTGGTGATAGGATGGATTACACACTTACCAAATCTGCAGATGATGCTAAACACAGTGAAATCATTAGTGTGATGGAGTACAAAGCTACCATTCATAGGAACCTCAACAAGCTGCAGGAGTGCCCCAGCAGTAACCTCATGAAGTTCAACAGATGCAGAAACATGAAGTCCTGCACCTGGAACATACACAAGTACAGGCTGGGGACTGACTGGCTGGAGAGCAGCTTTGTGAAAAAGGACCTGGGTGTCCTTGTGTGCAACAAGTTGAACATGATTCATCACCTTTTGTAGAGATGAAGGCTTAACTGCACTCTGGGCTGCATTTGCAAAGGGTTTAGTAGTAGTTTGAGGGAAGTGATTACTATCCACTCTGTGCTTTTGAGATCATATGTGGAATGCTGTGCCCAGTTTTGGGCCTCCAGTACAAGAGAGACATCAACAAAAGGGAGTGAATCTGGAGGAGCATCACTAAGACGGTCAGATTGCTAGAGCACATGACTCATGAAGAGAAGTTGACAAAGATGGTTTGGTTTACTGTGAAGAAAAGAAAGGCTAATGGGGGATCCTGTTGCAGTCTTCAACTTCCTAAAGGGATTTCAGAGAGAAGATGGATGTGTACAGTGAAAGGGCAAGAGGGGATAGTCACAAGTTGCAGCAAGGGAAAGTTTGATTAGGTATATGGAAAAAAGCATTCAGAACTTCACTATAAAAACAGGTAAGCACTGGAAGAAGTTGCCCAGAGAGGCTGTGGAAATTATTCTCTGGAGATTTTAAGAACTTAACGTGATCTAACCTCGAAGTTAATTCTGCTTTCAGTAGGAGGTTGGGTAAAGTGAATTCCAGAGATCCTTTTCCACCTGAATTATTCTAAGTTTCTGTAGAGAATACACTGGGAAAACTTCAGTTTCAAAGATTCAGGGGCCTACTTGCTTAATTTACATCAGGAGCAAGATATATACAGCCAAAGGCTTGGATTTTTCTTTATAGCTGTGTGTTTAAAAAGAAAAAAACACCAAGAAAACTCCACTCTGAATGTCAAGTTGCTGATGTTATTTGACAGAAGCAAAACAAATACAGTAAAATCTGTATTCTTAGAAAGACTTTGAGATGTAAAACAAAGTGTCGAAGCCTTTTTTTTAGTATTTTTATTTTTTTATCAAATTGCCTGTAGCATATAGTCAGAACTGCTGTTGATGCATGTTACTGTCTATCTAGTTAAAGATTATAAAAATAAAATTCTTGTACTCTAAAAGTGGAAATCTAGGAACAAAGTTACTAGTATACATGGATCTTGTTTTTAGACCTTTCTTCTGTCGTTAGTGGTGATAGAAGAAGAGATGCTGCAGGATGTAGTAAGTAACGACAGAACCATATAGTTCAATCATGTATTACGACGGACTTGGTCTTCATGGCAGGCAAATATTAATAGCCATTCAAACTTATTTTTCTTAAAATATGTTAACTTTTAATGTAAACCATTGAAGATGTCAGCAGTAGACCCTGCCATATAAACACTGGAGTGATCAAAGAGCTTATTTAAAAAAATATCCAATAATTGATATTGAATTTGTTGGGTTTTTGTTTTGTGTGTGTGGTGTTTTTTACTCACAGATCACATGTCATCATGAAATTAACATGAAATTAAATTATGATTAATTAAAAAGTAATTTTTGCATGTTGAGGGAAACATATATCTCTAGATTTGTCACTGCAATCTGGTATCAAAAGTACCACACATCAGTAACAGAGTGTTCCCAATGTTTTAAAATCTTGAAATGTTTAAGAAAAAAACATTGGCAATAATAATTCACTGTATTTTATTTGATTTTGTCACTGACTCTTTTGATGTCAGTGACCGTTGTCACAAATAGATGAAATATGCTTGAGAAAACCAAAGAAAAGATCCTGGAACTGCCAAGCTTTGAAAAATATATATTACTTAGAATTGCAGCATTGGCATTTAAAGACTTACTACTGTGAAATAAATTGTTTCAAGAACAGTGGCAAGCCCTCTGGTCGTACGAACACTCCAAATTAAAAGATTGTGGAAACAAACAATGCTATAGCTAAAGAAAGAACAATTAAATAAGTTTATACCTGGCATAGAAGTCTCAGTACTATTCAACAAGGAAACATTTTAATTTTACCAACACCTTATTTTTTGCGAGCCAGAAGAGTTTATTTCAACAGGTTGACTCTTAATTTTATCTCTGTGAGATTGGATGTATGTGTAAATAGTTATAAATTACTTTATGTCTTTTGATACAGGCTGAAAATTTGGACTGTAGGTTAGTTTAATCTGTTATATACCTGTAAATCTGCTCTAGGGAAAATAATTTGCTGCTTTTGTGATTCCTTTGATACCACACACAGCCCATCCTTCAAAATCCATTGACCACATTAATAGAGTACTGGAGGGTCAGGTTAAATTTGAATATGTGTGCTTCTGAGTACGGCGATTATATATTCATACACACTTGTACGCATACACACAAAAATCATGGCACAGTTTATTTTAAGTCTGCAGAGAGATATGTTATCTCTAGGGCTAGTTTGGAAGAAAATTCCAGTGCTGTGCTTTATAGGGAGCATGCTTGTGCACCATGTCCCTATTTACTCAGTCAGTCCTGTATGCTAGTCAGCAGCTAGTTAGTGTTTAATCTTTGAAAATTGTAGTGGATGTTTTTTTGCTGAAGAGCTGCAATAATTTCTTTTTGAAAGGAATTTTCCAAACAGTATGTGTTTATTTTGTCAAATCAGAAGTCATATTGATGATGTTTTCAAATGAACATCAGTAGGAATAAAGCTTCCCAATCCTTAATGGCTCTGGAAAGCTGAGTTGCGTTTCTTCTAATTCAGTTTTATTCACTGATGCTGCAAATTTTATAGTCCAAAGAACCAGCTCTTACACAGTATTATGTAGGGTTTTTTTCCTTTCTTAAATCTTTATCTTTTTCTATTCAATACACTTAAGAAAGCCTCTCCTCTTGCACTTCAGTATTCATATTCCCTTATGACTGATGTAAACCAATACTTAACAAGAATAGGTGTTAATTACTTTTGACAGATCTCTGGGAGTATGTTAGTTCTTGGTAGGATTACTGAAGCATCATATCTTTATGCAAGAATTTCTTTTTCCACTGGGAATATGAAGTGGTATAGTTTCTGTTCAGTGCTATCAAGATATTCCTGGTATATTTTGGTAAAAACTTGCATCCCTTCCTATATCCATTCTTTCTTAATTTCTTTGGAGAATGATCTTCATGTTAGTTTCTTCTTTTGCCAACTAACTGTGGATATTTTATTAAGTGTCCTCATAGAAAGCTTGAGTAATCAAGCTTAGCTGATCCCCAAAGTTACCCAGAAAGAGAGTTGTCATCATGACTTACTGTTTGTGGATACTCAAAGGATTTCTGGTTAATAAGTTCGGACAGACCTTTCCATGCTCTGCAGTTCACCTGCTATAGATGTGATGCTATTAAAATGTAGTGGCTGAGGCAGCATGTGCAAACACAAAATGGCAGGACTGGTGAGTTTGTAGTGCAGTTTCTGAAGACACAGCAGGGAAAAAAATCAAATGATATCTGCGTCATCCTTTATATTCCTTTGATAATAAAGCATTGCACAACATTCCTGAGTCCAAAGCAGACAGGAATATGTACACAAAGCACAGCATGGATTTTGAAATGTGCTCAACTTGTTTATTTTGTGTGCAAAGTGAGGTGCCTAAGGCTCCTTTTCTCTTGACATTGTGTAAGGTCGAAAACCACCCACTGTGACCCAAAGAAGCCCTACGGGAAAGGCAGGATATTACCCATACTGAGGGCAGTAATCAGGCCAACAGCAGCTTCCTACTAGACCATTTTACTGTGACAATATGTGAGGTTAGACTCATACTGTTTAATCTCATGGAAAACTTTAGAAGGCCTTGGTTCCCATGGAGAAGTGCTCTCTCTGGTAGTAAAATACCCTTTGCAACCCCCTGTGAACAGTGGCATGAACCCCTGAACAAACTTACTTTTATGCAGGATAAAAGGGGATCAATGCTGTGGCATGAGGAGACTGACTAATGAGGGGATAGTCAGATTCAGATGGGGCTAGGTCACTGCTTTTTCATGATTTGGTGGGAAAATCAGGCATAAAAAATTCATTTTTTTAGGGTGGGATTAACTTAGAGGTAAATACATGTAGAAATGTAGAAATTCATTAGAATGAATAAATGAATGACTGTGGGGAAGACTACGGGATAGGGGAGGGAACTGTTTGTCTTGTATGTCAAAGTAATTGAAAACCTGACAGAACATAAAATATTTTTTGCTTCCTGACCATCTTGAAGTCATTAAGGAAATTACCATAAATTTTCAGAGAATTTATATTTCACATTCACTTGAATGCCTGGTGCATATATTTCCTACTCAGATGGTAGGCTGCTTCTGCCAGGCGCCAGCAGGTTGGTGTAAATTACCCACCAGAAGTCAGAATGTTCTTTCATTGCAAGCTGACAAAGTGAAAGACGTATGCAAAAAACCGATACTCTCCCCAGCCCTGCCACCTTGTCATTTCTTCCTCCTCCTTCTTCAAGGAACCCTAGGAAAGGAATTCATAGTCCTTATCTGAGGAAAACTTAAGTGAAATTCTTGTCTGAGAACTGCTTGATTTTGAGCAGGGAAAAGACTTCGAAGTTAAACTGTGGCATTTCTCAATTTTTTGAATCTACATGATACTTTGATTTTCTGCTTTGTTTTTAATCTAGACTTTAAAAATAATGTTTCCATGCTACACAACTTAAAACAAAAATAAAGTTCTTAGTAACTGGAATTATGTTTCAAGAAAATCCAGTTCTGCATTGTATTTTTTACCCCACATAAATACTAGCAAGAAGATACAATGCAAAAAACCCTTTCTGTCTGGCTCAGCAGAAGAAGGATTTATCCCAATTTAGGTAACATATTATTTGAACACTGAAGTACTGAGCAATGAATCACACATTTCCTCTGAGGAATCCAGGTTTCCTTGCACGTAAAGTTCCGTGAGCCTTGGAACTTTTCTCACAGAATTATAAAACATACCTAACTCTGTACTCTTCTAGAAGAAAACTCTTTTAGAGTATGAAAAGACCCGTAGCATATTTATCATGTTGCAGTGTCATCAGTTGTTCTTCTGTCACTAGTTTAATTAGATAATGATACCTGTGGAATTATTTAATACCATATGGTAATATTATATCTGCTATGTTGGCGGACTTCAGGATGGGGATTCTGTTACCCTTATCACTATGTAAGGCAGAAGGAATGTGAAGACTCTAGAGTAATACTATGAATAGCTCAAAATATTGGTAGCATTAAAATGAAGGTTTGCTGGGGTTTTTTTGGCCTAAATTCACTTTGGCAGTGTGGAAGGTGTTGTCTGGAGAAAAAAAAAAAAAAGACTGAGGAAAAGAATTATTAATTTCATTTTGTGGAAGTTAATTTAGTGCTTCATGGGAATGGCCTTGGCTTTCTCTCCCTCCTTTTCTGAAGACTGTTATGTGGAGTTCCCTATGCTCTGGCTGTCTTTACCACGGAAGTGTCTGGGTTTTAGCAATACTGCTGAGTATGCAGTATGGTGGTATTAAGGCTTTATTTAGGAGAATCTTTCTGTGGCATTAGTAAAAAAACAGGCAGGTTCTTCGTGGTTTTTTTATTCTTCCAAAAGCACTAATTGAACTGTGAAGTGCTCATATATCTTTTGGGGATTTTAACCCATGTCTCTAAAACATCTTACTGTTTTAAACCCAAATATTAAATAGTTGCCCTGGAATGAAGAAGTGTATCAAACTTTCCTTTTTGCATCTACAGAACACATGCTGCAAGTGAAAGTACACTTATATTCCGACTCTGTTCTTCCATAAACAAATAGCAATATTGTTAACTTCACTGTGTACAAAAACAATATTATGAAGGAATAAAAAATACTTATTACTTGTAGTATGCAGCCATTTTTCCTCCTTGCTTTTCTTTATTGGTGGTACTTTCCATCCAGACGTTATTTTCTAAAAAATTAAATTGTGAGAAATAATTTCCTCAGAAGCTCCCTTTCAGCTTCATTCCTAACCACCCCTATTAATGCTGAAAGTGTTGGCAGCCACATTTTCATGATGTTTACAGAATTGCTCAGAAGTTTACAGCTTCTTTTTTTTTTTTTTTTTTTTTTTTTTCCTTCCTTGTGAAGATCCTAACACCCTTGGCTTTTTACAATTAGGGGAAAAAAAAAAACCCAACCTTGGTGGATATTTCATTTATCTGACAATTTCTTGGTGTCTGAAGCCACTACTGCCAGACTCTGGAAGAGTTTGTACTGAATAAATGTTCAGGGACTTTATCTGTGAATTTTTTTAAATGCCTTTGGGAGGTGAGATCAGATGTGTAAGAACGTGATTGTGTTTATTTTTTACATGAATCTCACTGGTAGAATCCTTAGGGATTTGCTGTATCAAAGATATTTATGAGAGTATTGCCCTTGGCTACAGTTTGAAAGGGAGCAGTGTTGGCCAGGGACAGATGAAGGGTAGGCAAACTGGTGACTCTGGTCAGAGAATGGTGAGAGTCTCCTAGATCTGGATACCCTTTCTGATACATAGCACTCAAGCAAATTAGGTGAATGTGCAAAAATTTGCAGTCACGTTTCCACTTCAAAGGTTCCTGAATGTTCATAATTTCAGAAACAACAAAGCATGAGCAGGATTAGTCACGCGACAGATGAACTCAGTATGTGCTGTTATCCGTACGTGGCATGGGCTTATTTGGAGAGCAAGATCTTCAGGCATGTGACTACTGTATTTGGCCTTTGGTGTGAAACAGATGTTTGCTGTTTGTACACGTGAATTCTTATGTGTTCTTGCAATCTTCCTGCTTTAAAGGGAAGAATTGGGCAAGAAGATGGTAAGTAGATCTGGCAGGTTTGTCATAGCAGTTCCTCAGCGTGTCTAGGTTTACATTTCCCCTGAGTAATAGGTAGTAAAAATGATGAAGCAAGCAGAAAAAGAGGAGAGTTACCAAATCAAGTTGTATATGAAGTTTCTTTCACTGAGGCTGTATTGTTTTAGTAAGAAGGAGCTATTTGCCCTCAGTTCAGTAAGAGATCTCAAGCAATACAGAGAACTGTTGGACTTGACGATCTTGAAGTTCTTTTCCAACCTAAATGATTCTATGATTCTATGAACTAGCTGAAGTGCCATTTAAAAAAATTAAGACATCTAACATTTATATTAATTTTGCTGACCAGAATAGTTGCATAATCTATTAGTAATATACATCTGCTGATTTACAAAAATAAGTATGTGTATGCACATGTGCATACACAGAGAGGGCTTTTAATTAATAAGATAATGTATAAATCTCTGCCCCTTTAAATTTGCCAATTGAAAAATGAAGAATTCCTGCCCTTTAAATGTTCAGCTTTCACAGACGTTACAGTAAATCTCTTAATCTCCCAAGCACTTATTCTCCTCTGGGTTTTTCACAGGCATTTATCCACAGGACATTCATTTCCAATCTGTATTTAAATCCAGCAATAACTATGTGGGCTTTGAGCTATCTGCTTTCATGCACTCCTAATGGGCTCTACCACAGGAACTCTGGATGAGCTGAAAAAAAATAGATTCAAGCCCAGACATATTTGGCTTCCCTTTCAGCTTAAACTGAGTCTCTATTTATTCTTGGTGAAGAAAGCATTAAAGAAAGCAATTATTTGGGTTGAGAGGGAAGGGCAGGAAGGATCCACAATAAAGGATTTATTCTGGCTTCATAGAGAACACCAGCGTATCAGATTTTCAGGCTTATAATGGGACATAGTTGAACATATCTGCAGAATGGGTGTGAGAATTTGAAACTTATTCTGGATTTTTGTCAAATGCTTTCAGCACTTTTTTTTTTCTTGTTCCTTACAGAAACTGTGGACCAGATTCTTAGGTGTAAATGGTCATAACTTCACATTGTCCTGTCAATACACAGTAACTCACAGTATCATGCTTTGTCATTATTTAGTAGATGCTTTGCAATTAATATCCTAAATGGCCTGTTTTTGTAAGAGAAACTTCGTATTAACTTAATATTATGGTGTGAAAGAAAATGCAGAAATAGTGTCCTTTTATGTAATTACAGTGAAGCTGCATCTTGACCTTCTGGCATTTTATGTCCTGTGCATCAAAGAATTCCTTTCAGTTTCATTAAGAGTGTACTTAGGGAGGGTAAGTGAAGGAGATTGAAAGAAACTATACTGAGGAGACTTTTAGGTCTGTATTTCCAGCTGTCGTGGTTTAACCCCAGCCAGCAACTAAGCACCACGCAGCCGCTCACTTACTCCCCCCCACCCAGTGGGATGGGGGAGAGAATTGGGGGAAAAAAAAAAAGTAAAACTCCTGGGCTGAGATAAAAACAGTTTAACAGGACAGAAAGGAAGACAATAATGATAATGATGATGATAATAATAATTATAATAATAATAATGATAATAATAAAAGAATTGGAATATACAAAACAAGTGATGTACAATGCAATTGCTCGCCACTTGCTGACCGATGCCCCGTTAGTTTCCGAGCAGTGATCTGCCCCCACTGTCCAACTCCCCCCCAGTTTATATACTGGACATGACATCACGTGGTATGGAATACTCCTTTGGCCAGTTTGGGTCACCTGCCCTGGCTGTGTCCCTTCCCAACTTGTGCCCCTCCAGCCTTCTCACTGAAAAATCCTTGACTTAGTCTAAACACTCCTTAGCAACAACTGCAAACATCAGTGTGTTATCAATATTATTCTCATACTAAATCCAAAACATAACACTATACCAGCTACTAGAAAGAAAATTAACCCATCCCAGCCAAAACCAGGACACCAGGCTATGTAAAATAACCTGGATTTGAAAACAATCTTAAATTGTATCCAGAAAAATGTGCGTTATTACCAATGAACATAAATCCTTTAAACAATATTTTTTTTCATTATTTTCTGTTGTTTTCTTCCCATCCTATTTTCCTCTCTGGCATCGTTCTCTTCATTATTATTGCTCTTCTCTGTCTCCATTCTGTGAGCCTCTCCCCAGAGTACAAATCCTTCCACTTTCTGTGCACTGTATTTTCTGACTGTTTAGTTTGCTAATTCAGCTTTGCTTTGCTGTTTTGGTCTTATAATGGTACTACTTTATCAAAAGACAACTAAATAGCCTTCTGTCAATAATAGCAAGATGCACTACTTCTTTCCTACTTATAATATTAGATATACTATAAATACTAGTAGTATAAAGATTTGGAACAAAGTTCATTATTTTCTGGTAAATGTGCTTAACGTGAGATTTTACATTTGAAAATATTCTTATAAGAGAGCATACAGAGTGAGGATGAATTTGTTCAGTAGAAGATAGATTTTTGTGTTTCTTTCTAAATTGCATGTCTTGATCTCATGTGGAGCTATAAGTAAAAATAAATGGGCTAATTAAACAGTGATGCTTATTAAACTCTTGGCAAATTTGGTTAGACCCTCTTTCCTGGTGCTGGAAAAGTCTAATTCAGATCATTATTCATAGCATGAGTAAACTTCTGAATAGATGGAAATTAGGAAGAAAATTCAGGTCAAATCTTGTGAGATGCTGCTTGCTTCTTTCAGTTTATATTAAAGAGCTCAGGCCAAGGAGTACCTTGAGGGGAAGTGATGGACTTACACCAGTGTCTTGGCCTCTCACGGTAGCAGAAAAAAGGGAATTGGAAAGGAGTTGCTGACTTGTACCAGCTTGAGGTTTGACTTCTTAATTTACTGATAAGCATAACCTAAAGAACAGATCATAATATGATCTAATTATGTGTTATCCAGCTATTTAGTAAATGTTTGCCTGAGCAAATTTACTTAAAACCCTCTGGTGCTAGGAAGAGAATAGCAATGAGCCTGAAACTTGCTTTTTATTTATGTATTTATTCTTCCTTCTTAAGGGATCAAAGCTCTGGTCAACAGTTCTAAATGTGTCTCTGACTCAGTAAATTTATATGTCGTGGGTTGTCTAACTGTGTTTTCTTACCAAGTTAAGCAAAGACTTATAAGAGAATGCACAATCTTTCTGTAACCAGGAAAGTATTACTTAAGATCAGTATGCTTATTAGATTAGTTAAACAAGAAGCCGTTATATTGGCCTGTGTGTAACAACCTATCCTTGCACTGCAGATTCCTAGCTAAAATAAAAAAAAAAAAAAAATACAGATTTTCAAGGTGAAATAAAGAGGAAACCTGAAAAAATAATTTAAAAATTGGATAAGTTTGAAGTGGGAGTTTTCTAAATCTGGAAATCTGTTCTTTAATAAATTAGTGTTCAATGACTTCTTTTCAAAAACAATGAGTTGTTTGGTCACCCCAAGTTCTTGTTTGCTAAGGATTGCTTCACATTGCTGATGAATATGCATGCTTCTTAGCAGTAACATTTCCTAGCAGAGTTGACCATAGCAGTAAAGAGAAATTGTCTGTGAAAGAAACTTATTTGAAATAGCATTTAATTTGCAAGTCATAGAGGTTTATGCTGACTGATGGCAGATTTAATGATCATGATCACGTGGACCAGAGTCCAGACAATTCTCCTCAACTTACTGAATTTTTCTTAGTTTCTTAGGACCCTGGATGTTACAGCCTTTCCTTTGTTTTTTTATTTTTGCAAAGTAAATTTAAGCAAGTGAGGTATAGCCATGCTCTTCAGGATTTGAAACCTTCTAAAAAACTGAATTCCGTCTCTCTTATTGAAAAGCTTATAGACTGAAACACAAGTTTGTCACTTAGAGATTTAAATTTTTCATATTTGGCATTTGAGCTTAATTAATTTTCCCAACATTTAATAACTGCATTTAAATGAGGCCTGTCTTGATGGTTAATTACTGGGAATTTATGGCTGTCTTGACATTTCTAATACACTGATGATTACAGTGAAATAATTTACAAACTTAAAGATATTTTAAGTTGTTTGCTTATGAACTGTTTATTCATCCCCTTTCATGGGAAAGCACTGTAGCAGGAGGGACTGCAGGTACTCAGTGTGCTGCTGTATGAATTAGTTTACATCAGCTTCTCATCTGGCAAATTATCTGATAGTCCAGCAGACATTTTCACCTACTTGTAATAATGATAGGGAAATTCGGTAGCTAAATAACATTTCTCAGCCAGCCCAGATGCAGGTGTGGAATATGAGACATGGATGTTTCCTGACTTGCTCAAACTCTTGCAGTGAGTTTCTGGCAGCCAGAACTAGAATGAAGGATATCTGATTCATGTTCCAGTTTTCATGGCTTGCTTTTCTTCTGACATTTACAGTCCAAATCTGACAGGTAATTCACTTACCAGTCTTTGTATTTCCATCAAAAACTGTGGTACATATCTTTCTTTATCTACAGCTCCCTGACCAGAATCAAATACATATTTAATTTCATCTTTTTAAAAGCAAAATTGCAAAACTTATTTTGGTTCAAGGATTTTTACCCTTTAGTAAGTTTCCTCTGATAATAGTTTCTGATTCTTTGGCTTGTAATACATTGTAAACTTTGCCTTCTTTGCAGACCTGCTGTCATCAAATTCTGAAGAGAACTATGCTTATATTGATATATTTCTAGGAGTGCAAATGGAATATTCAGCTATATTTCTTTCCCCAAACCTTGACATAGGAATGGTTTGTGAGAATACCTGCATGTCTGCTGAAGCTTATTTTTCTGTGAATTCTAGTCTGAGAATTTTCTTATCCATTCGTAATATTCCCCCCCCCCCCCCAAAAAAAAAAAAACCCTCACCAAAAAAATCCAAACACAAAAAACCCAAACAAACCCCAAACTAAACTTCAGGACATTTGTTAGCTGGGAAAAATGAATCATTTCAATCCTCTTAGGACATCAGAATAACTTATGGCATAAATGTTAGTTTATGATATGTACATTGTGTTAAGCATAATAACATAAAATAACAAGTAGCTCCACAGAGAACAAGAATGGAAATTTGCAACTACACCGTTTCTCATAATGCGTAATTTATAAGATGTAAAGATATGGTTAGGAACTGGAAGTTACACAAGTTTTCAATACCAGCCAAGTTCATAAATTATTTTATTCCTCTGAAATATAGTTGAACTCATCAGACACTGGGGCATACATGCCAAGAAATTATGGTCAAATACTCGGGCTCATGCCTGTGAGCTGCAGTTCCATTTGCTTCCATCAGCCACACGGAGCTTTTCTCTCTGAGGATCTTCTGATGTTGCACGTAGGCTTCTGTGACTGTCAGTATCTTTTTGTTTGCTCATATCGTCACTTTTTCATAGCCCATTTAACTGTAATGGATGGATGGATTTAAAAACCATCTGCAGCTACTATTAATATCATTCTTCAATGTGTGTATTTCCACAAGCATTTGGTAACAGCTGTTTGAGCAAAACACTTTTTGATTTACTTCCTTTGTATCTAATTTTACAGTACCGTTTCATTTTTTGTTTGTTTTAGGTAATATTTGTTGATCAGAAAATGTCAGTCATAAAATTTTAAGAAAGTCATTTCCAAATGCCCGTGAGGTATTTGGACTTAAAAAGAAAGTATTAGTATACATTCCTTGTCAGTAATTTAAAATCAACACAGTTTATTTTAGTGGTATTTCTGGGAATAGCTTGTCAGGAGTTTGAGTGTTACTATACACTTGTTTTACTTTAATTATACGTAAGTGTGTTCTTCTGGCAAACCAATGAAATTATTTACTGTGAAAGTTGTACTCAGCCTATATTTATTAAAAGATTTAAAAATAGTGTTGTATTTTAATGACTTCCTTCAATGGTCATATAGTGTGCTTACTCCTTGGTTACTGCTTGATGTGCAATATTTATATCTAGGTAGTAGAAAAGCTTTCTAATTAAATAAAAGATTATACAAACTTAAAACATATATAGCTTTTAATGATTAGAGATTATTGCTGCAGATTATACATCCATGGAGAAGAAAAGGAAATATTTTGCCTGACATGAATTCCTCTTCTGTTTTGCAGGAAATACCTTCAGTTAATGTTGTTAGAACTTGGAATATGGAGGAAAAATCAGTGACCTCTTTAAAAACAGTGGACTGAAAATAATGGTGCTACTTGATGCTACTTACGTTTCAAGCCGTAAAACATGTTTGCCCTTTTACATTCTAGAATGATGACTGGTAATTTTCTTTGAAATTACTGATTTTCCAGACATTTGTGGTACAGTGGTGTCAAAGAGCTTTTAACCAGAGGTAGGAGTCCACAACAGAAAAAATAGTTTTCATTGTAGTCTTCAGAACCATAGGACACAAGGAAAGGAAATGACTCTGGAAGTTAAAATCCTTCCAGCAGCTAATTTGGTTCCACAAGCATCATTCGTGTTGTTTGACTGAAACAGAATTCCCATGCTCTAGTAGATGTAAAAGTGCTTGGTTACCATTATGAGCAAGTGACAAAGTTGTTTTATATTCTCTTTTACCAGGTTATATTTTTAGATAGTTTAATCAATGCATTTTCTACTTATACTGTAGTAAGGAATAATACAAAAGTTTCAGTTAAAAACCTTTCATCATTTGGTGATGATTACGCAACGTAAATTAGTCCTTGGTGTTACAAAGCAAACTGATGGTGAGCGAAGCGTTTAGTAATAGGAAATAAAATTAATCCTGTCTTTTTCTCGGCTCTGTAAGGAGGTTTGGCAGGTCTGCCAATAGGGTTATTGATCCTTCTTCCTTTGTGTCTGACCACTTGGTCAGGCTATTATGTGCAGATTATCTGACGTTCATAGTATTTTTCTTTTGGCATGCAGGAATTTATAAATAGTCCACTGCTTTGAAAAGTCTTCCTCTGGAAAGGCAAGAAATGTGCCAAGATCACTTGCTGAATAGGCTTTACAAGCATGTCTTTAGTGTAGGACTGTGCATCTTCTAGCCTGCGATCTAAGGTAAACCACGTATTTTGAGGTAAACCCTCTTTTAAGTATATGATACCTTTAATGGAGGTTCTGTTTTGAGAGCAGAATATAACACTGAGTGTGTGTTCTTTGAAAATGTATGTGATGATGGCATTGCTGGGATCATTTCCCATTATAGGCTTCTATATTATCTTGGCAGCTGGATTTTTCTTCAGCTACCTTCAGCGTGCTCACTGTGTAAGATTAATTCTATATCAATCTTAGTGATTTAGGTGTACAAATCCAAAAAACCCTCCAAACAAATAGGACGTTTCTGTGACAGGTCAGGTCAGTTATTTCCAAAATTAATACTCTGGGCTGTACATTCTGGCAAGTAACTGGTTTAAATGGCAGCACTACAAACAGAGTTTGTGGAGGAAGAGAATGCTGTGTTTTACAGCCAATTTTTTGCAGGATACAGCCATGAGACTGATAGGCATTGTACTGCTTCAGCTGAGGAAACTGCCCCTGCTGCTTTTTCCATTGCCATTGGTAATAAAGCTGTTGGATTTAGTACTTAAAATTTTTTTTTTTTATACTAGTGAAAAGTCAGAAGAATGCAAGTCCTTCCTCTGAAGCCATATTGTCTGTTTTCACCGTGGGAGAGCTTGTTATGTCCCTGAAAACCAAACTGCTTTGTGGCAGGATACCTTGTTGAATGTACTGTCAGATGTTGCCACCTTTCTTGCCATAATAATCATAGCTACAGCTACTGAACACCACCACTGAAGCAAGAGTTGATTGTTTTTCTAACTGTGACTTTATAGCATTGCTTGTATTAGAAGCTAACTTGTAGTGCTGCTTCTAGCCTGACCTGAATTTCTTGGGGATTTACAGAGGCATTATATTAAGGTACCAGCCAGACTACATTAAAATGAAGTACAAGTCTAGCTTTTTTCTGACAGGTGAAGTGCTTAACAGTTCTATTTTCTAGTCCTATCATTTGAAAGGATCAAAAGAAGCTTGATAGTCTGAAATTTAGCACTGTGTTGCTTTGAGGATAAAAAGTCATCTGTTTTCATGTCACCTAAAACCAACTAATCTATGACAAAACAAGAGCGAATAAGTCCTTTTTTTTTTTTATGTAGAATGTACAGAAAGGAAGAAGGATTGTCAAAATGTTATTTGAATTGAAATGTGCTTAAGTAATTGATAGCTGTTTATCAATATATATTAAACAAACAAAAAGAGAATGTATTTGCTCCAATACTTGCAGCAACAGTCTAACTGTAGAAGAGGAGACGCATTTCTGGAGTAAAAGATAGCAGCTTGAAAATGCTGTCTTGGCTAGCTTTGACTTTAGGTAGCTAAAATGCTAAGCCCCTCCAATGACAACCTTTGATGACCCATATGCTAATACTTTCTGGCCAGCATTACTCCTGATTACAAAGGAATCTAATAACCTTTCCTGGCAGAGATTGCCATCTTCTCATATCACCAGTGATCTCTACCAGCAGTTCTGAGCGGGTGGGTTCATGGGAGTCCCATGCATTTTTGCAGTGTTCCGCAAAGATCTGCCCTGCGTGGTTTCATTCGGAGTGTGTGAATATGACATTATTCCTTGCCTTACCAAGTTTCAAGGATGACATAAGACTAAATATTGCAGTTGAAGTGTTTTATTTTGTTCACTAGCAGTGACTTTTGTGTGACAACTGCTCTAAGCGTTGTGGAAATGGCTGCATAGACACTTATGAGAATTTCTCTTTCTGTAGTCATACTTTATTCTTCTGGCAGGATTCATTCAAGGTTTATGGTTTGTTGTTCCTGCTATACGCCTATAACCTCTTGTTAACATTCGTATGTCATTGCTGTTTTAAGAAAAGGCTTTTCTGAAATGCAGGCTACGTTTATGTTTTTGTTTTGCAGTGATATCCCCGCTAATACATTTGGGATCTACCTTCTCAAAAGTATGCATTCAAGAACTACTTTTTTTGTGTGTAGCTAACAATTGTGAATGTCAATATTCCCACAGGCAGCACTTAGTTTAAAAAACAAAAACAAAAAAACCACCCCCTGAAACCAACCAAAGCTCCTTATTTGGGGAATTTAAACTAGTTATCTGCAAACATTTCCAGAATATTTCTTCATCTACCACAGCAATCCATTCAAGACACATTACAGAAAAAGGAGCAGGCTAAAGAGTTGAACTCGGAGTTTGATTTTGAAAGGTAAGAGGAACTCCCTGCTGAACTGGCTTGCCTGGTTTGTTTTTCAGAGCATTTTCAATATAAAGAACATGTGAAGGCGAGGTCATGGTTTACGAGAAGTCACTCGATACTTTCTTTCCATGGAACACTTGAAAGGTTTTGCCAGAGTACCGCTTGCTCTGTGTACTTGAAGGTGTTTTCAAAGTTAGTCTTTATGCCACAGCATAACGTTTACCTTGAGTACTTCCAGTAGGTGACAAAGATGTTAATTTGGGGGAAATATGTTTTTCTATGAAATTCAGTTTTGAAGGAACATCAAGGAGACATTAAGGAAATCTGTATAAAATCTGGAAAGTTGTACAAATTGTTTGCAGTCTCCTGATGAGACTACTGGATATAATTTTTTGTGACCTAGAATCAAAGTCCATTTCTGTTTCTTAACTACGTTTCACACTTAATAAGTGCAGACTGACCAGCATTTGACATAAATGTTACCATTCTCTTTAGCTTCATCTCCAAATTTAATTAAATGCAGGTGCAAGACTGAGTAATAACTTTAGCACTCTGTTCCCACGCAACAAACCCACATGTCATTCATAAGACATTTGATGTCTGATGATGCGGTTTCCTGTCTGTTTGTGGGAAATGTTTTCCTTAGGAATTAGCATCTTATGGAGAACCAGCTGAGCTCCAATATCTGCCGTAGGTTACAATCTGTTATCCAGCACTAGAAATCTGATCTCTCTGTAAGTGCCACTTCTGGGTAAATACTTTAAGTGGCAGATTCTTAAAGAGCAGAATTCATACCTGCTCAGGCTATAATACGTTCTTTACTCTTTCCCTTTCATAATTTTCTAGCTGTTCCCCCATAATCTACAGTCTTTTAAATCTGATAGGGTTCCTCTTGCAATTCATTGGGACTTTCTGGAATTATTTTTGAAGAGCAAATTAAAGATCCTCAGATCAAATGAATGAAAGCTCAGATAGGTACTGAGTTTTTATGTATGTGGAAATTAATTTAACCTACAGTGCTTTACATAATTTCATATGAACATTTGATATTTTTGGTATACGAATGGGAAATCTTTGCCTAGTGTGTTTTGTCTTGGATGCATGTGTATGGCAGAGAATTGTCTTAATATTAGAAATGTGTCTACTAAACCTGGCTACCCTTAGCATACTTTTCACTAGACTAAAAAGATTTATTTGTCCTATGTGAACTTTTGCCACATTCTCTGAGGCTGTTTCCAAGAATGGTTCATTTTCATGCAAGGTAGAAAGAGAGCTTGTAATTGCAGTTGATGAGTCTGGTTTTGGCTCCTGAATATTGAATTAAATGAAAGTCTCATTTTAACTTCTTCACTACCTTTTACTTATTTTATATTTAACTGCCTGCTGTACATTTTTTGCATCTGAATGTAGAAAACAGAAACAGTGCATAGAAATATTTCAAAAAATAGTCATGCCTGAGCATTAGTTGTACTTTCCCCACCTTCACTTTGAGACAAGAAATTCTTTACTAACATTAAAATTCTTTTCTTTAGTATAGTAATACTTCAAATTGTTGCACAGCACACTTTTTAATATGAACTCTTTACTAGAAAGTCATAGTTCTATTTCCCTGTCTCTGATGAACTTGCAGACTGTATCTTGAAAGGAAACATAACATCAAGAGCTTCTTGTCTGTGAGAAAACAGATTTAGAGGTGAGATTTACCTCCGTGTTATTAACCGATTCTAGGAATGAAGACAATTGACCTTTTGGTCCAAACTGTGAATGTTGTATTCCTGGTTTTGACAAATTTTGCTAAATGTTGCAATATTTCACACTTTATATGCATGTACACACACACGTATATATACATACATATATGTATAAACAGAATATATCTGTATATATGTGTTGCTATAACTGTATAATATGCCAGAACAGAACATGGAACTTAGCACATTGAATAACTGTACCTGAATTTGCATGTTTGCATGTGCGGTAGTCTAAGTTGTGATCAAAATATCCTGTACCTTTGCAGCTGTTTGTCGTTTCACAGCCTGCTCAAATGGCTTAAATTTAGTCACTCCAATCCCAGATGTTCTGTCTTTAACCAGTGGAGTAATTAGATCTATTTCTGTTATCATGTCAGAAACTTTTAATTTCCAAAAAAACCCAAAACAGTTTAAAAAATATTTCCCATTCTGTGTATATGAGAGTTGCTTTAAATATTTTGCATTGCAAATATGATCCAAATAATTGACTTGTAATTGAACAGCATTCCCTTTGTTTTGCTAAATGCTTCAGTACTTTTAAGTTTTTGTAACTAAATTTAGTTTTTTGTAGAAAGTGAGTACTTCCAAACTCCTGTGCTCCTATTCCAAACTCTTAACAAAACTGTTATTGCGTCATAGCCAAAACTGCAATTAAACACTTTTACTTGATGTTTATAAAAGGTGACCCCATTCTGTCGATATCCTGGTGATTCGTGGCAGGTACAATGTATGCAGTCTAGGGAAGGGGCCAAACCAGTGTTTGTCTGCTACTTCAAGTTCACAAGCTTTTATACAAGTACAGCTTTGTTGTGTTCTAGACCTACTATTAAACCTTAAATTTTATTTAAAGGCATTAGCCTTTTACATGAATGTTTTGTCTGTGTTTGGTCATTTGTAGATTATTGCTTATTTTTCTCAAACACAGATCTAAAAAATTCTACTTAATAGATTTTCTCCTCTGGATAAAATAGTATTTATGCAACTGCTTGTCCATTGTAATTGTTTGCACAGTTTTGATAAATATAATCTGTTTTCTTACTGGGTTTGTTATTCCTTTTAATACTTTGAGAAGTTGAATTTTAAAAAGAGAAACTTGTTTATTTCTCCAAAGTAATTGTAGCTATATAACTTGTTGCTGGAACAGTTGCTGTAGTGTCTCCCAGCAAAGAACACCGCCTGGATGTGTTGTGTTGTGTTACACTACCTGTGAGTATGAAATGAAGGAGACTGTGGAATAGCTGGGACTTGATTTGAAGACACTCCTGGAAGAGGGTCGAATAGCTTGAGAAAGCTGTGCTGATGAATTTCATACTGAAATATCTGACGGGAAGAGCTGGTCATGGATCTCTGCCCCAGAACAGTTTTCAAACCTTTACCTAAAGTCCTGTGGGTTCAGTAATGACTGTGGATGCGAAATTGAACACTCATGGTAGTGAATGATCTCAGTTAGCAGTCAGCTGCTTTTATGAAATCTTCCCGTGTCGTGGCTTTTTAACTAACCTGTTAGGTCTTGGATGAAATGATGTGATCGCACAGGTTTGGTGGTGTCACTCTTTGTCCTGTTAGGTGTTTAGTATCCATGAGAGGGCACTGTAGCATGCATTACAGATGTGGAGAAGAGAGGCGGGGAGAGGCTAAGAGAAGCAGCACGTCTTTAAAGACATAGGTGAAGATAAATCTGCTAAGTATCTTATGCTATTAAATTCCCAAACCAAGGAAAACTACTTTTATTTCTTTAGAAATATGAACAAATGTAAGTATGCAGAGACTTCACAGTAATTTAATACTAATACACACTACACAACAATTAATAAAAGAAGATAATACAGGTTTGTAATATTGCCTGTGTTGTATTGCTGGACACTGAAATTATTTAGGCACATATATTTAACTAGTTTATCTTAACATGTCAAGATAAGGAGTGGTTTACATTTATTGGGATGAAAGTGAAATGAATGGATCAAATCCCCCCACCCCCTTTTTTTTTTGCTTAGCTCACTGACGGGCAGAACAAAATAGTGATTTTCACTTTCCCTTGTTCTTTATGAATCCAGGCAAACAGTGTTAAAATGTAAAAGTTAAAAGTCTGAGACTGTAAGTTTAAATTATAGCAGCAGCTGCAGAACTAGTTTTTCTACATGGGCAAATCAAACCTAATAACATGCCCCCAACCCCTGAGGGGCTGCCATAGCAGCACCAGGCACAAGCAGTTTCCATACTGTGGAGCTTGAAAGAGTTCTGCTGAGGTGCAATTGAAGCCAGTACCAGGATTTTTTCCTGGTGATTTCCTATATCAGCTCTCCAGAGAGTATGTTAAAGTGCTGAAGCTTAAAGGCGTCCATGTTTTCGAGAGTTGGGAGGCTATCTAACATCAGAGTGTTACTTGTGCACCAACTCAACTGTTTCAATTACCAATTTATCGCTGGGGAGCAGTAACGGATTTTTAAAGTTTGAAGATAGATCTGAGCTCTTACTGTCTAAAAGAAAATTCATGATTCCATTAGGAAGATAGTGGAGATGCTGAATGGTTGCAGGATTTAACCCTACTGTTTTGTGTAGCATTTATTACTGTGCTTTTATAAATCTTATTAGAGCTGCAATATTACCCATCCTGCTCTACACTGTAGTATGAAACTGAAATCTGTGTAAGAATACTGGAAATTGTGTTATTACTCCAATTAGTTTAATATAATAAAATTACCTTATCCCTACCCTCAGACTCACAGTCCTTTGGCAGACTTAGTAAACTGTCATGAAAGCCCAAGAATCACATTATCGTCTCTCAAGAGGTGAAACACAGTATCTGCATTTGCAGTGCACAGTTCCACTCTCGCCCTGTTCCACAATGCGCCTAGACAGCCAGTTAATTTTCTGCATGTGCTTATATTAATTTGGGCAGAGCAGGAAGTATTTAAGGTAATTGTTTGAAAAATCTGGAATATTATGTTACGGCATATCAGTGTAATGGGATATTGTTTTGGTATTTCTTTTGGTAAAATAGCTAATTTGTATTAACTGCAATTAGGAAATGTGTTCTTCTAAAGCTGTTTTTCTGACCCCGAGAACTACAAGCTCACAGCCTCTTTCGGAGGCATCTATAATATGCCAATCAGAAGAGTTTCATGCATTGTTTCGAAACTGGAATTTTATAATCCCATATAGAGCGATCAGGGCCAGATAGTTGTGTTTACACCTGGCACAGTGCGCATCTCACAGCTGGGACCGCCCCCCCGTCCACCCCCACCCCAGGCTGGGGGGGGGGGGTGCCCAGAAGGGTATGAGGCAGCTTCCAGGTTTCCCTGCATGGGTGACTGGGGACCACGGCGGGAGCGGTTGGAGGAGCACAGCGTGGGTAACGCCTGCCTTTCAGCGTAGGCACGCTCCGGGGTTTGTTCCGTCACCTTCTGGTAGGTTTGAACTTCTTTTTGTTTCTTCTTTCCTAATTCTAGGTATAGTTCAGTGAGGGCTGGAGAGGTGGGTTTTCATTTATTTTGTGGGGTGTTTTTGTTGTTTTTGTTTCCTGCAAATAGAGTCCCCATGTCAGTTTTCCTTTTGATTTCTGTGGACTGTTATTACATTGGGAATACGGAGGAACAGCTGACCGTGACTGGCTTGCTGTAAGAGCTGGATTTCTGTATAGCCTGCCATATAACTCTGTTGAGGAGGGATACCCAAGAGGTGTTTTGTTAGTGCTGCTGCAGGGCTTTTTAAATTATACGACAGTGTTCTCAGGAATGCTGATGAATTTCAGTGACAACTTCAGTAAATCAGACAAGACATTTTCAGCTGTTCTTTTAAGGTTGATGCTGTATTCTTTGTGGGGTTTGGCCATACAAAGGACTCTTTTAAAGGGAAAGATGTGACTGCAGTTCCACAATTAACAACATTAAAAAAAATTTTGAAGGCTTTGTATCGCTGCTTAATACGTTTTAAGAAAGTACATTAGAATGGTTTATGAAGCTATTAATTCCAGCATGTCAGTAATTAAGCGAAGGGAAGTAGGTTGAAATCTTCCATATGTCTCTAGTACTTATCATGGATCACTTTGTGTAGCGTGCCATCCAGAACTTCAGCTTCAGAGCGGCCTGTTGACAGCAGTTCATGTGTAGAGCCATGTGGCTTAGCAGTACTTGCCAGAGAGGGGGAAAAAAAAAGGTGAAGGATATTTTGTGTTTGTTTATTTTCATTTTAAGCATGAAGGGATTTAATGTCATAACTGCTTTATTCTGGTTAAAAGAAAATGGAGTGAGTGCCTCTAATGGGACACTGGGAATTTATGGTATGGTGTTGAAACCAAGATCGTGACAGGCAGCACTTCACACCATGTCTGTGGAAGCAGTTATGTTTTCAAAAAGGATGTTATGCGGAAGGTCATATCTTTGCCTCCCATCAAGATTCTTGTACAATGCAGAGTGTCATTTGTATTTTTAAAATTTGTATAAACTGTTGACTGTCCTTAGAGTGTGATGGCTGCTTTAAAAATTATTTCTTCAGTTCCTATTTTAGAAACAATTTTGTCCATAGTTGCAGACTCCCTGAATCATACCGCACAGATATCAAATAGTTTATGTGTATACTTCCAGCTGGTTGAGCTGGAAATATTTCATAATACTATACAACAGGTTTATTTCACACAAATAATCTTGTTTACCTGTCGTGGTCTGCTGTGTTTGTCCTCATTGCAGCTGACGGTTAGGAGATATTGGTAAAATAATTTCCTGGATTCAGTATCATATCCAGTCAGTTATGCTACATAATGAAATGACTAATTTCCCCCACTTAAAGGGCTTAATAAAAATTTTGATGAAAATGAAAACAAAAAAAACCTAGGGATGAAATCATGTCTCCATTAACCAAAATTTCACTCTTGTTATTCAAGTTTGATTTCCTACACCCATGTCTAGACTGGATAAGTATGTTATTTTTACAGAGGCCAGATAAACCCCTTTGTTCTCATTGGTTTGAGGGGAGACATATAAATTCTTTGCATCTTTGAACAATAGTCCAGTTTGATTTCTATTTGTGTGAGTGTGTGGCAGAAGGGCTTTGATTCAGTGGATAAGTTTCTTGCTGTCAGAAGGCTATGGAGAGCTTTCGGTTCCTGAGTCTGAATTCAGGAGACACTTTCCAACAATGACATGATTTAGACCTACTCACTTATACCACTGATATGGGTTATGTAATGGACTCTTTATTACTGGAAAATTAAATGTAGCGTGGGATAGTTCTGTCCACCTTATTCACCCTTTCCTGTCCTATATGATCCTCATATTTTCTACTTTAATGTACTGCAATATATTTATGTGTGGTAACAGTTCTGTTTCTATGTTAGATATGTAGATTCTATATTTAGAGAAGTCTTTCAGGGCGCCTACAGCATATCTGCAGTTTACATGTAGTAAACCAGCTTTTCTGAGATAACCATTTAATTAAGCTTAGGAATTTCTTAGTACAACTGAGAAATATATGCACCTTTCCCTGCCTTTGTATTCTAGCAAAATGATTGACAAAATATTTTCCCACAAAAACTCTATAGAATAATTTGGTACGGGTTTCCCCATCTTTCCCTTGTCAAATTTCTTGATTTCTTAAATGTGAGGAATAATTACATGCTTATGCTAAGTATCAAAAGCCCTTTTTATTCAAGTGAAAAAAATTTCCTTTTCACTTCTGCTAGAAAGCGGAAGGAAGTTAAGTTGACAGTGGTCACCATGCACTCTGACTTTATGTGTAGTTCTGTATCATGATTTGAGATTAACGTGTTGATTCAGTGTGACTATAGAGTGGTGTAGGTATTTCTTGAATTTGGCTATTCCTCTATATGCCAAGACAGTTTCATTTTTTGTTTGATCCAGTTATAGGCTATTGGATATCGTAAGATCTCTGGTTCGGTATTCTGCTAGTTGTAACTATGGTCTGCTTTTTGCTTTGCCACCTGATTTTATTCTGCATCCATTGCAGTGGTACTGTTGTGCTTCTGTTGTTCTGTGATGTATGATGTGCTGGGGTGCTTATCTGAGATCACTGTTATCCCTTAGGTTTAGCACAACACCATTATTTTCTTTAAAAAAAAAAAAGAGAGAAAGAAGGAAAGAAAACAACCTCAGCAACTGAAGATGAGGCGAAATGGATTTTCAACAGAAATACTCCATGTCTATCAACATATTTGAGGTCACTTTTCCTAGGTGTTCCTAGGCTCTGCATTAGTGCAGACGGTCCTGCAGGGCCCTGGGAGTTAGCAGCAACAGCAAGTTGAAACTGCTGTGTATGGGCTAGCAGAAGTGAAGCCATGAGACTGTCAGTGAAGTGCGATGTGCTGTGAGTTCACAGGTCCTGCCATCGCCCACTGGTGAGTCCAACAGCTGAAGCGATACAGAGGACAAAAGCATTACATCTCCTTGCTGTGAGAGGGTAGCTGAATTGGCTTGGGTATGTTCCCAGCAGTTCACTCTTTAAAGAAAACTCCAGAAAGTGAACATAACAACCCCAAAACCTCAAGCAAACCTTGATACAGGAGAAGACTCTGTTTACTGGCCTTTTTTTTTTTTTTTTTTTTTTAAGAGAATAAAACCAAAATATTCCTTAACTGATTTTCAAAGATATAATTGCTGGTGTATTTATTTATTTATTTATTTATTTAATACTTGGTTCTTTCTGAGTTATTTGAATCTGTTTCATGGTTTTTGCATTAACATTTGCCAAGTAGAATACAGCTGGGACGGAATGTTGAAATGAAATATCTGAGAAATAAGAATCATTTAGAGTGGAACCAAACCCTAAATTCTTATCTGTAGGCAGAAAATATTCATTCCCTTTTAATCTGGCGATAAGGGAATCTACTCTTGAGTGGGAAGGATAATACCCTGAAAAAGGGTATCTCAGTGTTTGCTTCTCTTATTGGCTTGAATGGATGAATATGAAGGGTCTGTGTTTTTTTTCCAGTTTGATTGCTATATGTAAGTTTCTTAGTTTGAAGCCTGCTTTTATTGCTTATAATGACGTGTTAGAGTGTAACTAGCTCTCCACTTAACTGTAATATCAGAAATAATGATCAGCTTAAGTCAGACATAAATTCTGTGAGTGAAGTCTAATTTTACATTTGGTTCTAGTGTTTCTTTTTAACTCAATGTATGTCTGCCCATAAACACTAATTTCAGCTTACTAATGATGTAAAAACTTATGGAGTCAATTAATAAACACGGGGAGTTAATCGATATAAAATCATGGCAGTTGATTTGTTCTAAAAATATCTCTACAGTTATCACTTATACCTGAATTTGTGTGGTGGTTTTTTTGTTTTGTTTTGTTTTGTTTTGTTTTTTTCCTGGGCTAGCAGTAAAGCAGAGAAAAGGGTAGCTTACAACCAGTGCTGCAACAGTAGTAATAGCTCACTTGTACAACGGGTCTCAGTGTAGAAAAGGTACATAGATTTGGTCAAAAGAACCAAATGTGAGCGTATGCAGGATGGATAGGAAAGCGACAGGCATTCTCCAGAGTGGCTCATGCTGTTGTAGCAAGAAGTACTTGGCACTCTTTAAAGCTCTGACTGTTTCTAGGGCTTTGACGTGCTGTAAAAGAATAGATTTGTAACATGTATGAGCTCCTAGGTCAGCCTTAGAAGTTCATAAAAGACAGCTGCTGACAACTTGTACCTTGTGCTTGTGCCTCATTGTCATGTGTTGTATGACACTAACTCTTAATTTCATGAGCCAGTGTTTTGTTTTGTTCTGTTTTTCTACAGGGCCTTCGCCTTGTTCAGTGCGTTAGGATAAACTGTGCTCAGACTTAAAAAGGAACTAAAAACTCTTACTATTTTTTGCCCTTTTTACATGAAAGTATTTTAAAATTAACATGCTCAGCAGTATAGATCAGACATTTTTAAAGTCCAAACTTAATGACAGTATCAAGATCAAAACACATCTGGTTTTTACCTTTAGCTGGTTTCAACATGTACCATAATATATTTTGTTGCATCTGGGAGTTTACAGTAGAAATGAAGAAATTATGAATTATGGGCTCAGATCATTGCATTGGCTTCTGAAAGATAAATTGCATTTCACGGTGGTCAATTTGCAGTGTAAAAACATTAAGTGGATCTTCGATGCAATGATTTTTCAGCTCTTATGACAACAAAACTATTTTAGGGTTAACTCAGACCCAGATCTAGCTTAGAAATTAAAGATGTCATGAGGAGGGCATAATGGGCTTGACTGGGTACCGGATACCCGTCTGTTGGTTTCTGTAAGCTTTGTTGCAATTTCTGCTTGCAGTTGATAAGGCAAGAGGTGATTTATGGCTGATTTTTCTTGAGGAGCAGATGGAAGGCACCAGCCGTAATCAGAATGGTTTGAGCAGAGAACATTTACACGCTCACAGTACCTCATACTGCATTTCTGTGTGGCTGTAGAGGTGGTCATAAGACCTGGAGGCTTTGACAGCTTATTCCTTCCCACATGTTTACAGCGAAGACACCACAAGAAGCTGCTGCTCTTCCATGGAGAGCTGAGGACAGCTGAGGAGGTTCCAGGCATGTTTGTGTCCATTACTTGTCTCTGCTGACCTCCTAGTTTGGATGCTACTTTTGGTCTATCCTCCTGCATCGATTGGCTTCAATTTCCCATGCTATTAATAGGAAACAGCCCTCTATTAGTAAACTGCAATAATCTTAAAGAAGAGGTGGCATCTTAGGGGGCATAAAGGACACTGTATTTTGGAGTTGTTAACCTCTCCTTTGTTTCTGTTCCCTGCTGTCCTCCTCTGTCTTGTATCCCCACGTTTTCCTTAAAGCATGACCCTTCTGCTTTGTGATGCAGAAATAAGAGAAACAGACAGAAAAGAGATCAAAAATGTTAAAATCCACTGCAATATAGTTGAGGGGTTTTAAAAACTAAATCTGAAGAATTTGCAAAGAAATTAATGTTTATGTTATTTCCCATAGCTTACATTTTCCACTTGGAAAGGAACGTGAAAAATGAATGTAATCTGTAGAATTAGACTGGCAGTAGTACCGTATAATAGACTGCACTTTAGGCCTGATTATTCATGTGTCCCTAAGGTTGTTCTCATTTGGAGCTTAAGGGTTAAAATTGTAGTTTCATAACCAGCTATCTGATAACAGCTTAGCATGTGAACAACAGGAGCCAAAAATCTGGATGATTGATTTAGTACCTGATCACATTACATTTGTTACAACTTTCCTAAAAAATAAATTCCATGCTGGCAAGAGGTGCCAGATTGACAGCTCTGGAATGTTATTTATCTACCGAAAGAGAACATTTCTGACAGCAGGAGTTTGAAATCTCTCTTACTGCCCCAAAATGCAGCCTAGTAGGATTCAGTGCAGAATATAAGGATGCAATTTTGTCCTCAGACCATTTAAGACTTGGTTTCTCTGCAGAGGTTAGCGAGCTCTTGCACCGCACAGGGAAGGCACAGCTCCATGAAAGGTGTTGAAGTCGTGTGACAGAAGAGCCCCAGATTATTATCGTGCACGTGGCCGCTGACTGCGGAGCAGAGTAAGAGACCGTCCAGGAGCCGTGCCTGCATCCCGACCCATGCTGCCTTCCCCAGTCCATGCAGAAATGGACCGTTCGGCTTCTCGTTTGCAGAGGGATTCCCCAGGCGGTATTGTCGGGCTTTGGGGAGGGTGGGGGAGGACAGGTGGGGAACAGAATAAAGGAGATGAGTCGCCTAGCCTTTTCCTGTGCTCTCTGACACTCTTGTGCTTTTATTAGTCTAGAGAAGAGGGCCAAATCCTCCTGTAGATGGCTCGCTGCAACCTTTCCTGGGCTTGCCTTGGTTTTACAAATAAGCATTTGTATTCTTCTGTGTAGGTGTGAGAGAGTGTGTGTAACCTCTTTCTTAAGCTGGTGTATTTTTAACTTCATAGTTTCTTTAATGATGGAAAAGCGTTAGCAATTTTGGCCTAGAATCTTTGGCTTGGTTTTATGTCTTCTAGTGGCTTACTTCAGCGTTATGGTTTTTACTCAGACTCTTGAACTTCAGTTTTGTGTGGTACGCTGTAAATATGAATTGTGGCGGTGCAGTCTTTGATATAGGTAGCTTCTGATCCATCAGCATTACTGTAGATGAAGATTGTTTTCAAAGAGTGCTAAGAGATTGTCTTGACTTGATGGGTGTCCGTGGAGCACCCAGGAGTCGTGCTTTGAGCAGCCTGTGCCTCTGCATAGTCTGCTGCTGTACTTTTGGAGCTGAGGAGTGGCTTTGAGTTTTATATCCCATGCAAGCAGGATAATACAGAAAAGTGAAGAAAGGAAATAGCCTTTCCACCGGTGATTTTCTCTGAGCAGCTAAAGTTTGAAAGAAGTTCAGAAGAGCCTTTAAGATTATACTTTTAACAGTGAATGACTGAGATGTGCAGATAATGTGGACTTCAGATAAAGCTCAGATGGACTGAAATGTATTTAGTTCTGTGATAATACTAGAGGAAATTGGTGGAAAATACTGTTTAGAACAGGATTAGATAAAACTCTGGAAAATATATTAAAGCATTAATCTTGAATTGGCAGAATGGAATAGATGGCTACTGGTGATAAGTTATTACTTATTGGATCTACATATCTAATATGTTAAGAAAGTTTTATAAAATTTAGTTTTGCATTTTCTCAGTTGGATTTTAAATGAATGCTAGTTTCTACTGGAACAGAGTCTCATCAAGCACATCCCAGCATCCTTGGCATTTCAACCTAAGCTTTAATAGCATTGCAGCAGTGCCCAAGGTTGTCTGTATTAAAAACTTGGTGTTTGAGTGAATGGATAAGAACCAGCAGATTTAAATCAGAAATTAGTTTTGTAATTTGGCTCCAATCAAGAAAAAATAATCCTTTTTTTTGTTTTTCTGAAATGCTGGCTTTTCTATAAAGACCGTCTGTTTCTTCCAGAGCTATAGCAACTTCAAAGGGTTTGTCAGCATTAGCACAGCTTGGGTAAAAACAGCCAACAGGATGTGGAATATTTGTACAGCCTTTCTAATTCCACAAGGGACTAAACACATTTGCTGTTTTATATGCAAATACAAGAGATGATGACATAAAATGAAAAGAAAGGATAACACAAATTACATTCTTCATGAGTTTTGCACTGAATATGTCAAAGCATTGCTAGTCATAATTGAATGTAAGTGCAAGACTGAATACAAGATTATTAGTTAAATTCAAAATTGAATGGAAGCTAATCAGACTGGGTTTTCAACTGTTTTTTGTAGTTATTTTTAGTTTTACATCATAATGCAGTATGCTGTGCTGTCATAATGTAATACAGAAATTGTTAAAGATTAGTATTCCTTATATTGTATTAGAATTCTGTATATATAAATTTCAGGTTGAAATTTGTCTTGTTCACTGTCTTCCTGAGGAAGAATTTCCGAGCAATTCTGGGAACAAACCAGCAGAGAAAAATAACTGTTGAGATTTTAATGGCTCTATGGTAGCAGCATCGGGGAGTGCAAAAGTAAATTTTTCAGAGAAAGTGTCCTTGCTGAGGAGAAGCAATCTGAAGTGGTTCAATGTAGTTTTTTCATCACATTCCACTGTTAAATTGGAACAATTCTCCTTCACTGTTAACATGGTGCAACTCTCACCACAGCACTAGCTCTTGCAGTTTCACTTTGCTATAGAGAACTTTGCTTTTCTGTGAATTCTGCAAATACTTAGGAAATACTATGAGGAAAAAAACCGGTGCAAGCATAGTGGCAGTGGAGAGTACCTTGAACTACCAGCATAATCTTTAGAAAGCAAAGAAATGGCAGTTACTTTGGGGTAGTACTGGTTTGCCTAATCACTTTTCTACCCTTGTGGCAAGGGTTTATCTGCTAGTTTCAGTGCATTTAAAGAGGAACTCACTGCTCCAGGTAAAGGGAATTAAAACCATGAGCATCTCTAGATACTCACGCTGTTTACATTGGAGAAGGCTGTTGCATTGGAGAAGCCTGGACATTACCATTTTGCTTAGAGAAGGAAATCTGAGCTCCACATGAAACTGGAACAGTAATGAGCAAAATGGAGTTCAGAAAAATCTGTAATTTTTCTCTCCCTCTTTCAGAAATAGTGGAGGAAAATTTAGTTTGTATAGCATGAGGTCAAGAGTAAGATCATTCAGTGTCTGAACAAAAAACCCCAGTGTAGTCTTAACAGTTACTTAAAGAGGTTTTTGAAAGGGGGAATACCATAGCAAGAGTTTGTATATATTTTTTTTACTGAATTCTGCTAAAGCTCATTATAACTGGTATCCTTCTCAAATTTATGAACAGGGAAAAAAAATGAATCACTTTTCCAAAGCAAAAAAGGGAAAGTGATTACCTTCCCCCCCCCCCCGCCCCCAGCCATTTTAAAGGGGATACCTTCACTGTGCCAAAATCTGATATTCGTACCAAGTAAATGTTTGAGCACTAAGTTGTTTCATTTTGGGCCAGCGTTGTTAAATATTGTTTGGTTATGCTTAGGAGTGTTTTGTGTGATTTCTCCCTAAATAATGTTTTCTCTGTTTGTTGAGTATGTGAAAGAAGAGAGATCTGGTTCAGCACATTAACTACTTTGTTGGGATTATCTGATGTAGTGCATCTGAGCTCCTTGCAGTCCATAAATATTCAAACTCGCAGCATGCGAGTGAGGTAGGAAAGTGGTATCTCCTCCTTTTTACAGGTAGGGGAGTGAGGCACAAAGAAGTCGAGAGCTAGCTCCTCAAAGGGATCCCATTACCCAGATCCCACTGATTTCACAGGGAGATAAGCACTTAAATATCTTTCTGAAACTGGCCATCTGGCTTATGGAGGAACTCACAAGAGGTCCCTGGTAGACTGCTGTTACAAACTTCAGTCTTCTGATTCTTGACCTATTTCCCTGATTGCTGCCTTGCCTTTCTTCTAGGGAAGTTTTAATGTTTTTCTTTTGTCTCATCTTTCTCAGAGACAAAGATAAAAGGAAGGCTTTAGTGGTGTGTCTAGCACAAGTAGTTTAGGGGGGGATGTGGGGAGAGCAGGGGGAAAGAAGCTTTTTCATATTCCCCATTTAAATTTATTTTAATTCTGACACAGTAATCAGACTGATAGTTTTCTGCTAAAGTGTATGCCTGAATACTGCAGACCCATCTTTGACAGAGTTCATTTGACTTAAGCAACAGGGCAATGCTTTGCCAGTGGTTAATATACTTAGTATTTCTGTGACCATGAAGCAACCTTCTATAAATATGTTACAGCAGTTGTACATGGCTGTCTGAAGAAGTCTGTCTCTAAAGATTTATTTGCAAATGTCCTTTTACACTTTTTTTAACAAGCAGCTTTCAAAGGCTGTTTATATTTTTGGCAGAGCTGTGAGCTTTCTCTCAGGGCTACTCACATTTCAAAGAACAGGTGACTTGCATACTTTTTGTTTATAAATTACAAGTCAACTACATTGTCAGTCCAATGTATATTTAGAGCAATCATAGTTGAACATATTGCTAACAATTTCCAATTCTTTTTAATGTGCTTTGAATTTCTTGTTTTTGTTTGTGGGTTTGTTTGGTTGTTTGTTTTGGGTTTTTTTGTTTGTTTTGGTTTTTTGGGATGTTTTTCTTCTCCCCACCCCCTCATTTGAAAACCTCAGGAGTAACCTTGGTATGTTTAAAATGTTGTTTTCAAACAAAGCTTCTCTCTTTTTGCACTCAGTTGTATTTCATATGTATTCCCTGAAGGGGATAATTCTCCTATATTCACTTAAAATAATGATTGCTAATTATTCCCCGTTAGTAAAGGAGAACACTCAAAGATTTCTAACAAACGATACATGCAGGAACACACAGGAAATCACAAAGCATCTTAGCAGTCTGAGAAAATGAACTCCTCATCTCTCGACTGATTGAACACTGAAGAACTGATTATTTTTTGTTTGTTTTAAGTTCTGAATTAGTTGGATAGAAACTTTTGGGAACCAGCATAATGATCTGCACTGTTTTGTGGCTCAGTGCCAGAAGGAACTTGCCTTGTGGTGCCCATGGCTTAATTCCTTGTTGGAATCATCTGCTTGACTTTGTTGAAATTATGCCAGTGGATTGGCCCCAGGTATTCCAGGAAACAGAAAAATGGATGCTGAAACCTGCTAATATCACTGGACTGTAACCAAATATCCCTTACTATGGGGGTGGGGGACAACAACGTTTTTTTAGGGATTGATGTGTCTAGCTCCAAGGTCAGCCAAACTGTGTCTTTTTATATTCGTGGACCAGTCAAAACTTATTTCATGAAAGAATTAAGGTTATTTGAGCACTGTGTCATTTCTATAACAGCAAGTATTAGAAATCAGAAAGCTGAACAACACAATTAAATAGAAATAAAAGAGAAGGTGCTAACACTAGAGCAAACTCGAAAAATGACACTTTGTACAGTCACCTGAGAATTCAGATGCTTGCTGCAGTGTCCTCCAGCTCCAGAACTCTTGCTTTCCCCTTTCGTTGTCCAGCCGTACATTGGTTTTCTTCCTTGCTCAGCCACTGACCTCTCAGATGTTATTGGCTCCTTTCCATACTGTGATTAACTGCACTGCTTTTGATCTGATTACACACAAGTCACGTTCTACCCAGGAAATGTGGCAACGTCTGTGGGGAAAATGCCGTCTCTGTGCATGGCATGGGTGTCTAGGAGAAAGCCCTCTATAATCCCTTCCTCTTTCCAGTTATTGGGAACCCCAGGCCTGGCGCGGTGGGATTCCTCATCTCCCTTACCCTTTATTGTGACAGTAACAAGAGAAGCCAAAATAGGCAGGAGCAGTCCAGGAGCCTTGACAGTTTCTTCTCTGGATGGCAGTGATCCTTCTCGGCAGATGCCTCTGCCCGAGAGGTTTCAGTCGACTCTCAAGCCTGTTTTATAGCTCTTCTCCCTTTCTATGGTTTCAGAGGATGAGAGGCAGTGAGAACACAAACTGTGTCTGAGAGTGTCACAAGGGCATAGGGTGCTCAGGCCATATAGCAGCATTCAGAAATATAATCTTAAAGCAGAAACACACATTGGTTCTGTGTACGCTAATACTAGCTGTGGTATAGTCTTGAGAGATCAGTATCGCAGAGATCCCTGGACTCTCAGTTTGTTCAGAATTGCTTTTGTTTCCTGTTCAGAGCTAGACTGCCTTATACCATGATGATAAAAATTGTTATCCTGCTATTTACACCATAGCTGAGATACCAATGCCTAATGGAAAACAGTTAGCGTGCTGGCAGCAGTAGATTTTAAGATGACTGTAAAGGAAGTTATCGATGCCTTCAGAAACATAGTAGGGAGAAACCACAATTCATTCTATTAAGAAAATTTTTCATTTGTAGACTATCAAAATACCCAAAATAGCGTCAGCATTTTCAGTATTCAAGTTTAGACTACGTGTAGCAAATATATTGATGAGTGTGTTAGTAATACATAAAGAGTCCCTAAGTAGCCACTGACAATGTACATCATAATGGTTTGGGTGTTTTATAATTGCATTTCTCAATAGCACACAAACGCGTATCGTAGAAAGGAATGGCCCTCAAGGGCTTTATACAGAGAAGAATGTGTTCTTAAAAGTGTGCAAATAGTGTATGGCCTGAAAATATAAACCACAGCAATGGAAGAAGTAATTTTCAAATAACTCTGGGCACAGTCTGCTCACAATAAATAAATAAATGCATCAAACTGGTTAATAGGTAACAAATCCCAGTGCTGGTAGACAAATCCAGGTGTCACCAAATTCTGTTTAGAACTTAGTTTTCACGTGAGCGGGTCGGAGAGTTACTCATAGATACCTGCATGAACAGGTTTAGAGCAAATCAGTCAGGCTCATGTTTTGTTCTATCCCCCAAGCACATGTGCACCTGGTTCCTTCTGTGCATTAACCTTGGAATATGCTGTCAAAGTCTCTTTGCAAGTGCTTTGCCTTTGTCTCATTGAGATTACATCCAATACTTGATTGGTGAGCAAGTGCAAAACAAGGTGTGACATCCCTTCCTGACATCATAAGCAAATCTTGCATTTCTTGCATCCATGTACTCTCATAGGATTGTGGGGCTCCTCACATTATCTTGAGTCTGTAACTTATCTCCTATTTTTTCTTGCTGTCTGTCACATCTTTACAGATGTTAGATGTTGTCTGTTAGGTCAGTCATTTAGACTGTCAGTTCCTTGAAGCATATACCACCATACTTTGTTGTGTGTGTATGTATTTTTAGTGCAAAGGCACCTTGATCCAGCTGTGATCTGTAGTCTAGGTAGCTATTATGCAAATTTTAGCCTTTAATATCCTTGAAGAATTGCTTTTCAGTAATATTGATTGGCAGTAGTAATTTGTGATATAGCAGGTTTGCATCCTGAGAAAAGGAGGAGAGTAACACTTGAGACAAATCCTTGAAAGCGACCTTTTGATTTGTGGAATACATACAAACAGCAATCCAGCATATTGCTGAAATGCAGCAACAAACATATGCAACTTCTTTGGATGGCTTGCCATGCCTGCCCTGCTGTTTGCTTGGCCAGGGCTGGAGTTCTGAAGTGCCCTGAAGTTTGTGTGGTTATTGTTATAGGCCTTATTTTAGCCTGTAGTGTATTTATATCTTAAATAGAAGTAAAATAATGTTAAAGTTTTGGTGAAGAGATCTCAAAATCTAGAGGGAAGGATCTAAGTTTAACTGGAAACTAAATATCTCTTGATTTACACAGCGCACTTCAAATCCTATAAAAGTATGTTTTCCCCTTGTACTTACTAGGGTCATCTTGACCTGGCTGGTGCTGAGCTCTGTTACGCCACTGTGCAGCTTTATATTTCAATTCTTTTTTCAAGGCTTATGTGCTGTATGACTGAGCTGTTGAAAAGAACAGAAGTGTTCTGAAACTGTTCAGGAGGTGAATCCAGACTGTGCCACTTCCCAGTGACTGCTTAGTTCAGCACAGTGTTTAACTTAGCGTCCAAGAGTTCCCCTGAGCCTCAAATCAGCATCAAACTGAAAAGCAGCATGGTCAGGATAGCGCACTATGTTTCCCACAGCTTCAGAACACTTATTTTCTTTTCAACTTATCCTCCACGCAATTGAGTCTCTAAATTGGCATCACACTAGGTGACATGCTTAGGAGGGTACATCACTAATAGCACTAAATTGCTGATTTCTCTTAAAAGAAATACAAAATAAAAAGGAACTAGACAAAAATACAAAAGTTTTCTGATGTTAATGGAGCCTACAGATGAGAATTGTGGAAATAACTGCTTGTACCATCATTATAAGCTTTGGCTTTCATTCAACTCTCACACTTCTTAGGAAGCAGTTAAAGCTTGCAGCTTCTTGTGAAATTATATTTTGTGGAAGCAAAAGGATAGAAATGGTCAGGTTGAGAGCCATTTAATGCGGTACTCCTGAACAATGCTATGAGATTTGGTTTCAGCCCCTCTCATGGCTGTAGTTTCTCATAGAGACCTCAGTGCAGCAGCAGAGGTGGACACAAGATCTTCTTTCAGAATTGTTACACGCAGAGACTGCCCTGGTCCAGACCCCAGGGACCCTATTTCATTTTCTTTTATAGAAGTGTCCAGTAGTTTAAGATTAGGATGTCATACTTTATTTTGGTGTATCCTCAAATCTCTCTGTTTACCTCCATTTCACCCACGGGGTCTTGTTTCCCAGTTCTCTGCCATTCTTGTCTTCCTGTAGGAAACAGCTTGAGGATTGATCTCAGCTGCACTTTGGGTGTGACAAAGATAATCTAGCATTGAAAGCTGAAATGAGGAACTTTCTTCTTCTTAGAGGGTTTTTGCAGTCAAAGTGGTGGAAGAGGAATTTTAACTCACTGGAGTTGGATTAAACTTGCTTGAGATAGTGTACTTTGAAAAGAAAATTTGTCTGAAAGATAGAATACAAGAAAATTTGTTTAAATAACTTAGAAACAATGGTGACTTAATAGTGATTAAAAAATATTTCTGAAACAACTTTTTTTTTCCGCATTAGTTTTAGTGGGCTTTAGAAAAGCATCCATATGAGTTAGGACCTCAGAAATTTTGGGTTCTTCTACACATTTGTTCCTCATACATGTGAATCTCAACTTTTAAGAATACTCCTACTAAAACAGATATAAAATATATTTACATGTGGTCGTTGTGTACTTCTGTGTTATTTTTGTCAATTTTCTCTGTACTTGCCAATATCTTCTTGAGAATTACAGAACTACAAGTCTATCTGTTCAGCCTCCCATTGTGTTCCTCTATTAGATGTACACATTTTTCAGTACAGTAAAATCTTTCTGACTTTTATTTTGCTATTTTACAAATGTGATAATTTCCACTAGTTGCAACAGTTTTTGTTGAAGTCCCTTGAGTTTCAAAATGCAAGTAGCATTCATGGGGAAGTAGCAAAATACAAGTAGCAGTTTCACGGGGAAGGCCCCACAAAAAGACTAATATAATCCCAGCTGACCTTTGCAACCTGAAAATCTATTACTTTTATGCTAATGTATATGAATCTGAATCATCATTAAAATCAAACTAAAGCTGTCAAAATGAGTCATCCAAATTATGTTTTAGTATCCTTTCCTTGATTTCAGGGTTGGTTTTGTTGTGGTTTTTTTCAGTGATATCTTTCATGGTTTTGGAAAATAGTTGTACAAAGGGTTTTGTATTGGTATGGGTTGATAGGATTCTGCAGCATTTTCCTGATATTCCTCTTTTTTTTTTTTTTTTTTTCCTAATACTCCTCTTTTTGTCAGTTACTTTGCTTATTTGTGTGCTGTCACAGTAAAGGTACTCCTTGTATTTTGAGACACAACAGAAGATGCCCTGTGTGCAGACATCTGCTTGTACTTTTGTAAACTCGATTGCAAGCATTTCACACTGTTTTTTCCTGCTGTGTCCATTGCTGGCAATGAATTCAGTGCTGAGATAATCTAACTTCAATTGCCAAAGTGCTTAATTTTTTCTGGTATCCTAATTTTTAGTGTGTTTATTGCAGCCATGCCAAGAAATGGATGTGACAGCACTTGTCCAAATAATAAAAAGAGTCCATAAACATTTTTATTTAGCATATAGAAATAGAACTTTAAAAGAGAAGATGAATTGTGCTGAGCAAAAAAGATTCTTAATGTATGTTAGGTGTTTTGTTAATGACTTTGTACAGGAATATAGGAGTTGCTTTGGTACATGGGACTGAAGTATTCTTTGTCTGAATGAAAACAAATGCATAGGAAAACGTAGCAAGCGTATGTACTCTTCCATCCTCTAACACTTTGCAACTCAGGGACTGTTGGAGCCAGAGGTAGTTTCTGTGTGTTTAGCACCTTTCAGAGGATTATTTTTTTCCTGTTCGTCTGTTCAGTTTCCCTTTGAACCCATGTAATCCTTAAGCATCCACAACACTTCTAGGCCAGGAATTTCAACAGCTTAACTGCACATTGTATACGGAACCATTTTCTTTCATTCAGTCTTGCTGCTTGCTTCCTTTGAAATGTCCTAGTACTTGTTTTGGAAGAAGCAGTGAACAGTCAGACTTTTAGCACACTATTTTAGGAAGGACAAGCTTTCCTCATACTGTATCGTATGTTGCACCTTGGATACTTGGGATAGCAAAAGAGCTAAATATCCTAATCCTTTATAATTATAGATGTCCTTGCAATATCTCTATGAATTAGGATGCTGTTAAGTAGAAGCACAGAGAGACTGTGTCTCAGCTTTTAAGATGCCTAGAGATACAGATAATAATGCAATAGGACTTCCAAAAGCACACAATTGTCTAGTTCTATCATCTTCTCATTTTGGTTTTCTAAATACTGTCTGTCTTAATTGGCCATAAAATATCTTGCTGCAAGTTGAACAGGTATTCTGTACTGCACCAGAAAGTGAATACCCACCTCTAGGTTGTAGGAATAGCATCCACAATAGTGGATCAACCTCTGTCCTGGATATAGAAACAGATTTTTGTTGACTTCTGTAGGAACAACACGGATCCAATTCCAGCTGGACACAGAGTCCTGCATTTGTAGCCCTCAGGACTGCTTTCTCAGGGTACCTCCAGCATACCTGAAGAAACATCTGTACCCCGCAATAGATAAGGAGCACTCAGACACAATACTTTATTGCACTTCTCTGTGCTCTTCCTCATTTGAACCATGACTTGCTCTGCACTCCCACACAAGATGTCCTACTGGCCACTGTGAGCATGAAATAGCAAGAGGAGGAGCTGGAGATGCCCAGGCGCTCTTGGCAAGGGAGGGAGGAACATGCAGTGCGTGTGCTGGGGAAAGTACCTTGGCATTACTGCAGGGCCAGGGCATCACCTCACGTCTGGGGCAACAGACTGCCTATTCCTTGCTAGTTGTTCAGTGCAATGCCATTAGGCAGGGAGCAGTAACGGTTGGGGAACAGCAACTGGGCCACATGCTCCTGAGATAGTTATCCTTTTCAAACTTCAAATCCCCACAAATGCACAGTGGGGAGTGGCTGTGCATATGTCATTTTCCTTCTGTCCCTGATAGGTGAGGAAGCTGCTGTTGCTGTAGTTTGATGCATCCAATTACTACTATAAGAATCTGTAATAAAAGGGCTATTTCCTGGTATAAGCCTGTGGCATCAAATAAAATAACACCAGGGTGAGTCAGATCTAAGCTATTGTAATCAAAAAACTTCTGTACTTAAGTTTAAGTAAGATTCAATCTGGTTTATGTTTTGCAGTCCCTGTGAGTTTGTTTTAAAACGACAATTCTGTCAGTCCTTTGAAGAGTTTCATTAAGAATCTGTCCAATTCTTATAATGGTGATAACATTTTATTGCTTTAAATGAAAACCAGAAAAATCTAACCCTGTGTATTACAGTGAGGCTAAAGATACCCTCTTTCTAATAGATAAAATGCTAATATATAATTGATATTCTTTTAATCTGAACCATATTCTACGTTTAGCTCATCTTTTCCACTACTTCTATAGGGACATCTCATTTTTAAAAATATTTTTAAAATGTCCAGGTATCTGTCCTATTTCTTAGGTAATCTGATCACTAAACGTAATTATATGCTTGTAGGCCTTTTTTCCTAAGTTCACAAGGACTTAGACTCCGAAGTTACTTATGGGGCATAGAAGATACAATCATTATACATTCAGGTCTCTTTATTCAAAATCATGTTTAAGCAGAAGCAACAGTAACTGCTGTAGTTAACATTGAATGATAGTTTTAGTTGTTTTACAGCTGCTTTTAGCTGTCTACTCCCCTTCCAGTCTGAATAGTTCTGAGTTTTGCTTCTGAAGAAAGTATTTTAAATGTTAAGTGGCTCATCTGCTTTCTATTTTGAGCAGAAAAGCAATAGGCTGTTTTAAAAATTCTTTCACTTTTATGGGAGTTCTAGCAGAATCCACTGTATTTTTGACATATTAAGTTTTTATGAGGTCAGAATAGCACTTACTGAAGATACTGTCTTTGAGTGGTCTTGCCTGAATACTGGCTGTTGTATAAATGTTTTGAAAATCTTGTACTAGAGAAGTTTCACACGTAAGAGGCATAAAAAACTTGTTTGCGATTGCATAGGTAAATGGCTACTCGAGGTAGAATGAATCCAGGCTTAACTTGCTCGTGCATGCAAGAACACCCTCGTCATAGAAAGGAAGAGGTACACTAAGAATTCACAAGGAAGGAATAATTAGGAAATGATCTACCGGGGTGGTGGGTCATATACGGAACCTAAATTTCCTAGATTCTTAATTTTGGTACCTTAGTAAAATGCTAAATTTATCATTATAAATGAATAAATTATTCAACTTGGGTGTTTTGGTTAGGTGCTAGTTACAAATGGATTGATTCAGACCATCCTATCCAATAGAGCAGTAACTAAGAGAAAGATTTCATGGGCTAGTATGGAGAAAAGTGTTTACAAAGCACACAGAGTTCCTTAGTAGTACAGGCTGGGGAAGCACACTGAAATTGTACCAAATACGCAGAAAGGAGTTTTCTTCTTCTGCTCTATTCTTCTTTCTGCAGAAGCTGTCAAATGGAAAAATGAGGGTTATGCTGGGTTAAAAGAGCAGTTCCAAGAGGGGAGGCTGGAAGACAGTGCAACGTGAAACTTAAAGAAGGAATAGTATTTGGGGCTGTTACAATTGTTAGATAGAGTAGGCTCATCTAGAAGTTTCATTAAGATGAACTTATAGTTTTCTTTTTAAAACTGCCTACCATTATATTATCAGTATCATTTTTAAATGGTACTGAATTTTCAGAAGTCTGTTCTATGTTTCTGCATCACTGCTGGTCACCGACTCCTTAAAAGCAAAACTGCAAATACATTTCCATTTCAGTCCATTGTGAAAGGACAGGCAGTATAATACACAGTGCAGTATATTGGAAGCCGAGCTCTGAAAGTAAAGGAATTTCAGTATTTATCTCCCCAAAGCTGACACTACAGTTTTGAGGATTGGTGAAGGATTTTGGTATGAATTTTCTAAGATTAGAAGAGACATCTCTAACTGAGAGATTAGAGGAAGAATATAGTAACCAGCCCTGCAGCTACAATCCACAGCAATTTAAATTTGTAGAACAAGCACTTCCTCATGCATGCAAGGATACTCGTGACATAGAAATGAAAATGTTCATGAAGAATTCCAGAGAGGGGAATAATTAGGAAATAGTCAGAGTTAATTCTTCTTAGTATATATTTTTGTGAAGAGAACAGTCACCATTTCTAATAAATGCTAAACCATTGAGAGAGACACTATTTAGCTGGATTTGAACTGTTTTAATTCTCTGTGTGTGGGGGTAGCATTAGATATTTGATCGTGTCCTTGGTCTTGGGCAGTCTAAAGCCATAAAAATCAGGAGATAGTTTTCTCTGACAACTATACCATGAACACTTTTCTTCTCCCCCTCCAAGGCATTTCAGCCTCGGTGACTGGTCTTTCAAACTCCGTTTCTGTAATTTGTCGGAGTATGCTGCTGAAAGAAAACGTCAAGCACATTCTCTGTTGAGGTTCATGACTGTCATATAATATTAATTTTTCAACAGGACACTACGCTTGAATTTTAGGGATGATCATTTCAATATAACATCCTTCTGCTGTAGCCAACAAATCTTAACATGTAGAAGGTCTTTTTTTCTTTCATGGGAACAAGAAATGACAACGGCTTTCTCTGGTGAACTACCACATTAAATGCAGTAGAGGTGTGGGGCAGTATATTGTGTTCTAAAAGCAACTTTTGCTCTTCATAGAATCATAGAATCATTTAGTTTGGAAAAGACCTTTAAGGTCATCAAGTCCAACCGTAAACCTAACACTGCCAAGTCCACCGCTAAACCATGCCCCTAAGTGTCACATTGTATTGGGTTTGTATGGCAAGGTTTTGGTAGCAGGGGGGAGACAGGGGTGGCTTCTGTGACAAGCTGCTAGAAGGTTCCCCTATGTGTCCAACAGTGCCAATGCCAGCCAGCTCCAAGATGGACCCGCTGCTGGCCAAGGCTGAGCAGGTAGTGCCTCTGTGATAACATATTTAAGACAGGGGAAAAAAATGATGCTCAACAGCAGCCGGAGGGACAGGAGTGAGAATATGTGACACATTACTTTGAGTTTAGATGGTTCAGCCCAAACCTTTGTTCATTCCTTGAACAAAACATGAATGAGAGCTTTCAGCAGGTTTGCTAAAGTTCTGTTCATTTGAAGTTTTTTCGTTTTTAAGATTCAGCAGGTTTCCAGACAGGACTATGGAACATAACACAATGTTGGCTCCTCAGGGCAAATCTTTCAACTGAAGCCTGTAACACAGTGCTTCCACTTTCAAATCCCCTAGTAAACACCTGATTAGACCTAAATCATGATTAACCTTCTCTATGGAAGGCACAAGAAAGGGTCAGGCAACTTGTGACATCCACTGAACAGCTCTTCAGCCAATCAAAACTAGTTTTGAAGGATATCTTACCTTGCCCATGTAATACACCCCACTATGTGCTGTGTACTCTATCAAATCAGTGTGATTCTTAGTTGTACAGAGATGCTTTTGCTGACAAGCATGTTAAGTACCCATCATTTCACCGTCTTTGCTAGTATGCCTTCTGGGTGTTGGATATACATGATTCAGACAAGGTTAATTGGAGATACTTGAGCCCTGTGCTTTTTCTCATTTTCCTATGCATAGCACTAGCACACAGTGTTATACTGGCAGTCTTTAAAGTCCTTTGAAAAGCTGAAATACATATTAATGGTGAAGCCTGTTTTTTAATTTAAAACCAATTTACTAAACTTATAAGGCTTGTTTGAGCTTCATATATGCATATAAGGAGAAGAAAAAGACAGTTTGGTCTTGTAAAGTCTTAGAAGAAGATATGAAAACCAACTTTGATAGTGTTACAAATTCTAAAACTATGACTAAGGAGATAGTGAATGATATTAGCTGTCCCATACCATTGCTCAGATGAGCTAAAATAAACTGTCGTATTACGTGACCTATAAGTGGTATTAGGCATTTTATTACCTTCTTGCTATCCACTTGAGCTCTAGACCTTTATTAAAGATTGTTCACAGAAGTTATTGAATGTCACTGGTTTTATTTTTAAAGCACTGACAGGATGGCTTTAATGTCCCTAAACATAAAAGGAAGGAATGAGATAAATTTTAAGATCATGATCTAAGTGCAAGAGGTAGTAAGATAAATATAAACCAAACTTGCACATTCTTCCTTGCCAGGAGGCTCTTTATATGCCAACACATCTGCCATTACTTTAACAGCTTCTATCAGAGTAAACTGGAAAGGAAAAACATTAAAAGAGTAATTCACTGCACAAAAATGCTTCTTTAGAGTCGCATTAGGCACAGCCTCTGAATACGATCTTTGCTTTCATAATGTATTTACTGCTTTGATGGATGTTAAGGTTATAAGGACGCTAAACAGGGATGGAACATTTTTGATTATGGGCATCATCAATCTTGATGAAACACTGTAGGTATGACTTGGGTTTAGTGATGCAGCCCATGTTTTAGATTTCCTTGTATTGATAGCTCCTTTGTCTTCAGGGCTTCTGATTTGTCCCCTGCTCTGCTGTTAATATGAATGTGGTGACTTCCCATGAGCTACTTCACTCCCCTAAAACCTTTTTCATTACAGATTTTGAAAGGTATGTGTAAATGAGAAACAGTCTTAGTAAGCAGGAAAAGTCAGAAGCACAGAAATCTGTTTCATTTTTTTAATGGTCATTAAGAATTCATGCAGCTTGAAAGAAATACTTGCATCCATGGCCCGTGTGTAACTTTGAAACCAACAATCTCTGTTTTCATCAGACAAATTGAAATTAAGGTGTATATCCTGGCTACTGGCTATTTGTGACCTGAATGAATTTGAGATTACCCATTTAACAATATCTAGCATTCGGTTGGTCAATTTGTAACACCATTCCTCATTGGTGAATAAAAGTAAATACTGATTTTGGTACACTTTTTGATAGGGGAGATGGGTTTGAAAGTTGTTCTTACCCATTTCAAAATGGTCCAGCTAAAAACCACATGGGATTAACAAGTGGTTCATACTCTGTCTCACCTCAAATAAATTATTGACTATACCTAGAGTGATACAAGAATAGTTTTTTAAATATAAATTCTTCTAAGATTACTGTTAACAACAGATTTTAGTCTGTTGCTAAACTGAAAGGATTTTTTTGTTTTGTTTCATAACAGCTTCAGATAATGTGCTTCCTTGAAATTTAGTTTACTACTAGGTCATTGATTTCCTCCAAACCCCTGCAAATTAGGATATGTTCGTGTGACTTGAAGACTCTTTTAGTCCGCCTGTTGTACAGCTGCTATGAAAATACTTGCTTAATCAAAAGATTTCTGTGCCCTTGGGTACAATATGTCATGAGTTGTGTTTCATTACTAATGTACGCAGTTTCTGCTGCTGGAACATCTGCTGCTTATTTGGAAAGGTGTAGAAAAATTCACTGTACAGTAATTGGATAATAAAGCTATTGAGCTTGAGATAATTGCTTGTGCTAAACTCTAAATTTCTTTTGCTGCAGGCCAAATCCTCATTCAGATCCTTGACCCATCTTTCTGATGAATTAAATCAATTTGATTTTTACCAGCACTGTTGGATGTAGTAACTGTTGCTATTTGTTGATAATTTTCTGATAGCTGATGGTTTGTGTTGGCCCTATTTGTTGTTATTGTTTGCTACTAAAATGTAAATCTAACTATACTTAAGTTTGTTACAAATAGTCAGTACTTACACACTTTCAGTGCATAAAGTAGTTCTGTTTGGTCTTCAGCAGTTTTCCTTCATGAATTTTGCACAGATAGACGGTAATTCTATTTATTCTTCAATAAAAATTCAGTAAATTTTCAGGACAAAGAATGTGAAATTAGGTTTTATTAGTAAGCTGTTTACTTTCCCTCTACATGTAAGTAAAAAATCATTTTGTTGGTCTTCTGGCAACTGAAACACTTTTGGAATAAAAAATAAAATTATTTAGAATCAGTGATAAAATTCGTAGTTATTAATGCTTTGGACTTCCTGGATATTTTCAGGAATACCAAGCAACATTATGACTGATTGTGACTGAAGAATATCGTAAACCCCTGTAGAGCAAATTCAGTTCAACAGATTGATTTTGGAGGAGGATTTGTTAATTTTTCACTAAATGGTCTGCACTGACAATGAATATTGTAGTAATAGAAAGTTTGCAAGATCAGAGTTTGTTTTAAATAGACCTCAGTGTTGATTCCTGCAGGGCTTCTGAGAAGAGGAGAAAGCGAGAACAGAGCAATCCTGTGGGGAAGAAAAAATGTTCATTATAAAAAAGTAAGCTTTGTTAGAAAAGGACTCCTTGTAGCCCACAGCAATATTACTCATGACTTTGTTCACTGGAATATTGAATTGTTATGAGTATTTTTGTCTCTGTTTCTTCCCCAGGGTATCTAACTGACTTTTGTGCTTTCATCAGGATTGTCCATCCCTATACGCTGCAACAGTTTCACTGATGGTGACTCACTGACCCTGCTACAGATTTCCCTGCTTTATCTGCCAAAGCTGATAATTATTTTAGTAACAAGTGCTAGCTCAATAATGTTTAGTCACTCAAGCCTCCTTCCTCATTATTTTTCTTCCCTGGGGGCAACTGATCTGAAAACTATCTCTGTTCTCACCTGGGGTTTAAAGATATGAAAATTCATTCAGATCACAGTTATCTTTCCTGCTATCTTTCTTGATTAACAATATGGTGAGCTGAACTGAAGTTTGCAAGAGCAGTTGGTATAAATGGCTTGCCCACTCGCAGCCTACTTTGAATCCAGCTTGTTATCCCAGTTGCATGAGGCAAACAGAAAAATTGAGCAGGAGTTTTAATTTCATGTACACTTCAATATCATTTTCTAACTATTGCTAGTAGCTTCATTGCTTACCTTATTCTAAGGAACGTGCTGCCAGAACTGCTCACTTCTGTCTTTTCTCAGCTCTCAGCAGGAGGCTTTCAAGCTGACCCCAGGAGCCCTGGCGTGTAGACGATATTCCCAGTTAGTGATTATTACTGTCGTAGCCATATGGGACCATAGCTATGGACTACGTTAGTCTTTGCCCCAAGAAACTTATGGAGAAGTGGTGAAGTTCCCTTAGAGAAGCTCATTATTAACTAAAAGCTCAAACAATAGGGAGAAGACCAGACTTCTCAAGATCTGCACTGTCACTCCTTGGGTAAACTAAATGGGCTGTTGTTCAACCATCATTCAGGGTAAAGCAGTCTGATCAGTTAGACATCGCAGAGACCCACGGTACATAACATAGCTGATTTCAGTGGCTTATGAGGGGGACATTTTCCAATATAATTTTATAAATTAGTATTGTTATGTTTCAATGGAAAAACAGAATTTAAACAGCACTTCAACACCCCATTCTCTGGTGTGTAGCAGATCTCTCTTGACGTATTAACGTCAGCAGCAGCAATATTGATACTGGATTTAGATAACTGTTGTAATGAGTGTAGTAGAACCCAAAATAATGCATTGGACAGGAGGGAAGAATCTGTTCTGTCTGTCTCTGAAATGACAAATCCCCAGAGATAGTTTTGGTAGTACTAGCTCATGGCAGGGGGGTTGGACTTGATGACCTTTAAAAGCCCCTTCCAAACCAAATTATTCTATGATTCTAAGAAGAAAGTGTCAGAAGATGAATGGGAGTGCTATTGGTGTCAATTTATAGTTTAACAAAGTATGCAGGTCTGAGACTGCCTATTTTTTCTATAGTCATCTTAATATTTTGATAGCATTTCCTAGGAGTCCTTTAGGGTGAGAAAAATGGGTGCCTTTGAAAAAATATCTAAAAGTCTACTTCAGTGCACACCATTTAAACTTATACCTACTAAGGAATGACTCACTGCTGGAAACTGTTGTGTCAGGTATATGTGATGAGATTGTCCTGGCTAGATATACAGTGAAGAAATCTGTCCTTGAGCTCCATTCTCCTTTTGAAGGTGGAGCCCTGATCAGTACAGTCAGTAGAGACAAAGGTGTAATTCACCTCTTTCAAGAGACAGTGTCTAAAATGAATCAGATTAATGAGCTATGTAGATCATCCATTGGTTATGGAAGGGACCCATGGTGACAGTCATATATATACCTTTCAGATATCTAAAGTTAATGAAACCTGTGCAAAATTAATAGTGAAAGAAAATTGCGTTCTATCCTGCTGTTTAGTAAGACAACCTTAAATCAGGGAAGAAGTAGGAAGTTAAGTAGGAAACTACAGAAATCAAACTTGCCTATTTTGCCTCAGACATCCTTTTTTTTTTTTTTGTGTTGTATCATTAGCATAAACTCTTTTACTTAGCACTTGGAAGGTAAAAAGGTTTCTGTTGTCAAAGGAAATGAGTGGCAGAAATATTGCTTGTCAGACTCCAGTTGGCTATGGCAGTTGAGTCATACGTGGTTTTAGCTGACCTGGGCTTCCCTATAAATAAAGCTATGAGACTTCAGTGCGTTTGAAAAGAACAAAACTGCTTCCTTTATATAAGCATATTGACATGAAGTTTTTGTGGGCGCCTGTTCTATATGAAACACTGCTCCCTAGGTTTGGCAAAGATTTTTTAAGAGGTGCCAAAAGTTTCCCTGGAAATGTTGGGTTTGGGTTTTTTTGTTTGTTTTTTTTGGGGGGGGAGGGGGGTGTTAGTGCTTACTGTTATAGTATTGAAGATTGTGAACTTGAGGCTGCTTGGATATCTCTTCATAATATTGTATTAAAAATGCTTTCTTTGTGAGCAAAAGTAAACTTGTGTCTGTATGCTTTTGCCATTGCAGAGAACTTTCATATTCCTGATTTTCTTTTGCTGCTGTTCTCAGTCTTGCTGTAATCTACCTCTACCTTATTGTTATAATGTCTTTCTCAGGTTGAGCTCTCTCACACAGAATTCACCTCTTTATGTATAGTTTTATCAGCATCTCTGATTCTTTTCAGAGGTCCCTAAATGTACGGCCGCACCCTTCTAATGTCTTTTCCTAGTCAAAGTATCTTTAGACCTTAAATATCTTTAGGCCTTAAAGTCGTACAACCTCAGAAAAGTCTCTTGGGTTATTTTTGGCCCCAAAGTGACCATGAAAAAAATATTTTCTTCCTGTTAGAGTAGAATATATAATAATGCAAGGTTTATTTTTCTAGCCGTGCAAGCCAGAAACCACGGATTGCAATTTTCTAAAAAAAATGATGCATCAGCCTTCTCCCCAAAGGTGTGTGTCTTGGTAGGTGGTGAAAAATGTCCAACTTTTATTATTTAGTCAGTCTTTCTACACCTCTACAGAAGCGAAAGGTTCTATATTTTCCCACTGTCACTGTACCTCACATATGTTGCTGTTGCTTCATGAAATCTAGAGAAATGAACATAACTTCCTATTCTTCTCTAGTTTCATATATGGTAGGACTTGGGGCTGTCTGCTCTGTTCTGAACTAGGGACTTAATTTTGGACAAAATTGAGGCAGCACTTGTTGTGGGTTGAAAGCTGTAGAAGGAGACAGGACTCTAACTAAGACAGAAACCCCAGGTATTATAAGATTATCTCTGGGTTCTTCCTCAGAGGTTTTGCTCCTTCTCTCTGATATGATATGATTTCATATGCTTTGCCTAAAAAGGGGAGACTTGCTCTCTCTGACAAGTTATGTCTTTATATTTGGTTATTTATCCAGATACTTGGTTCACCTATGCCTTTATTGGGGAAAAATTTCAATTTGCCCTTTACTACCTATAACTTTCCTTTTTTAATATTGCTGTTTACAGCATTACATTGATTCAGATATCTATGACCAAAATAAATATGAGTGCTCATTTGCTTCTAGGTTGATACCTGTCATCACAGTATTTTTCATTGTTCCTATGAAGAATTTGTTTGAGCATATGGTGGTGGTGTTGTCGTTTGTCCGTAGTTTCTTAGCACTGGATAGAATTAATTTGAGTTTTTATCTCTTTTTCAAAATGTTAGGAACTGTTTTGGCTGGTCTAATTTTCCGCAGCGTGAGCAACTTCACTGAGTACCTGTCCTGGGGATCACAACTTTTAAGTTCGAGGTGACCTTTTTGCCCATCTTCCCTTTCTAGAAGTATTTTGGCCTTTATATCTGTCCTTCTCACTTCCATATCACAACACTGTCTACTTTCTGGTACCGGATGTTTAGTGTGGGCTATTTGACCTTCTTTGTTTGATGAGCTCTAATGACTACTTCTGGGTCTTTCGGTGATCTTTTTCTGATGTTCTGTCCTTGGTATCAGTCACCATTTAGTCTATAATTAGGAACTCCGATATGAAAAATTGCAAAATTGGATTTTCCATCATAGGTCAGGCAAAGACTAGTCTGTTTCACCTTCTTTTTTTGATTTCCACTTCAAACATATCATTTTAACACTTTTTTCATTTTTATGTGATTTTAGTGCTTCTGCATTCAAAGTACATTCTTATATTTGAGTTCACACTTAGGTTCCTATGTCCGAGTTAGTGAAAAACTATTTAAAACATCATTTCAAAACTAGCTGTTTGAAAACAAGACTACTTCTGGCTGGCTTCCACTGTTTGCCAATGTAGAGTAAATTTTGTTTCAAGTTTCTTTATTTGTCCTCCACTTCTTTGGAGCTGAGGCAATGATGGAAATTTTAACAGTTTTATACATATATATGCTCTCAACTGTGTGTATGTGTATATATATATTTAACGAAGAAAATATTCAATGTTAATTTTGGATCTTGTGTAGTACACCAGAGCATTCTGATCAAAAACATTTGACAAAAAGCAGCTGTTTTCAGCCTTCAAGTTCTGACTACCTCCACAGCCAGAGTAAGAAGGGGTCTCAGTGCACCACAGCTGGGCCCAGGGAACTCCCCCAGGACCCTCTTAACAGCATGCTACTCTACAAGCTGAGGAACAAAGGGAACATCACTAGAAAATGACACAGAATCCTCCTCATAATATAAATGTAAGGATCAGTTTGTGGCTCAGCAGGCGAGCATCCTGCCTATGATCAAGTCATTTCCAATTTTAGGTATTAAAACAGAGTTCAGGTAGGAATTTGAAAGGTGAGCATATTAGGTCTGACAAAGGTGCAGGTTTCTAGTTTAAAGCAGTAGATGAAGGAAACAGGCATCACTTGGTGATGAGGAACAGGGATTTACCTTCCAGCATTAAATGGGAAATGGACACATATGAAGAGCCATGAAGGTAAAGAAAGAAAAAGAAGTTAGCTTTTAATGTGATAGAAGAAAGGGACAAAAGAAAGGTAGATAGTGGGTCTCTGATGATCAAAAACCAGACTAAGAACTGATCTTTATGATTGTAGGAGGTAACAGCAAGGCTGCTGGAGGAAACATTGCTGCACTAATCAAGACTAGGGCTGACTACTTAATTTTTTAAACAAATAGTTTAGTTGCCAAAAGATACTGTTTCAGGTTAACTAAGTATGTTTATGAATTTTTGTGGAATTTGGCATATACCTCTAGCTGAAAAACAGTCATCAGTTCTGTTTTGTGATTTTAAACAGTGTTACTGAAGCTGTAAGAGAGGACTGTTTAATCAGGAAAAGAAAGCTTCCCCCCATCCCCTAAATTTAGTTACCTGAATGGAAGAGAAAAAAAAAGTTAGAATGTTTTGGTTTTGAATTGGATGAGGCATTTAATACAACCTGAAACAATTTTATGGCAACTCTTAATTTCATCCAAAAAATTGCCTATCGTACACTAACTCAGAGCAAACTTTTTTTTTCTCCTGATTTTTCAGTTTAGTCTTTTGCCAACTTAACAGTAATAGATAGGTGACTTTGAAAAGCAGATTTTGCTGTAAGGCTTTAAAGGATGTCTTACAGAGAAAATCTTCAATATTTAGACATTGCTTGTTTGGGAGGGGTGTGATGGATCTTAATGTTCAAGCTGGTGGCTAATTTTCAGCCCTGAATTATAGAAATAATCCCAACATTGGCCAGAAACTCACGAGAGCAAAAAAAAAAAAATTATTCCCATCTCTCTGAAAAGATTTTTATTACCTTCCTGGATCTGGACCTTGAATTCTTATTCTTTCCCTGCAATAATGGTACAACGCATTTGAGTTTGATCCATCCTGTGTCCCAGCAAAGCAGTTCTAGACCTGTGTTTGGTTTTTTGCGTAAATGAATACATATGCTTTTTCTTCTGTCTGCCACATAATGAGCATGTTACTTTGTAAGTCTTTTATAATGACTTACACTATTTTTGTTACTAACAGATTGCTGCTATGTTGAAACAGGATCCACAATAAATTAAAACTACTAATCTTATTTAAGTTCTGTTTGAGGTCTCAAGCATAAATTTCAGAAGTGTTTATGTTTATTAAAAATCAGGACCCAACAGTAGAAAAATGAATTGTTGGATATCAGCCAGTTAAAATGCACAAAGTCATAAATCGGATATCTCCACCTAACTCCAGAGGCTGCGCAGCCTTGTTCTGCACAGATTTCTGTCTTTCAGGAGTTGAGTAGTTTTGTGGAATGGAGTGCTGAGTTCTTGTGCATTGGGTATGGGCAGACAAGCCAGATTTTTTATGGCCTGAGCAGTTTTCAACTGAGTTCTAACCAGGAACATGCTTATTTTACTCAGACTTTAGGTTGAACTTGACAGACATTACAAAGAATGAAAACAAATGCTCTTAACTTCTGTATAGGGTTAGAAGGGTCTTTACATGTGAAAATGACTGGCCAGGATGTAAGCATTAGAATCTAAATTTAATTGATAGCTGCACTATTTTCATATATTGAAAGATGAATATATTAATTCATTTTCATATATTTAATACATTAATTCATAATCCTATAAATGAATATGTGAATTCATATTCATATGCACGAATGAATATATAAGTTTCTCAGGGTTCAATTCTAGACCCAGTTCTGTTCAATATATTTATCAACAACCTGGATGCAGGAGTTGAATGTACCATTAGCAAGTTTTCTGATGATACCAAACTGGAAGGTGCTGTTGACTCTCTTGAGGGACAAGATGTTTTGCAGAGGAATCTAGATAGATTGTAGCACTGGGCAATGATTAATGGGCTGAAATTTAACAAGTCAAAATGCCGGATTCTGCACCTGGGACAGAGTAACACCCAGTGCAAGTACAGATTGGGAGAGGAGTGTCTGGGGAGGAGCCCTGCAGAAAGGGATCTGGGGGTGCTGGTCGCCAGCAGGCTCAATGTGAGTCAGCAGTGTGCCCTGGCAGCCCAGAGGGCAAACCGCGTCCTGGGGGGCATCAAACACAGCGAAACCAGCCGGTCAAAAGAGGTGATTATCCCGCTGTACACAGCGTTGGTGTGGCCAGCCTCACCTCGAATACTGTGTGCAGTTCTGGGCCCCACAGTTTAAGAAGGATGTGGAGGTCCCTGACTGTGTCCAGAGGAGGGCAACAAAGCTGGTGAAGGGGCTGGAAGGCATGTCCTGGGAGGAGCGGCTGAGGACACGGGGTTTGTCTAGTTTGGAGAGAAGGAGGCTGAGGGGCGACCGCATTGCTCTCTACAGCTTCCTGAGGAGGGGAAGCGGAGAGGGAGCTGCTGATCTCTTCTCCCTGGGATCCAGTGATAGAACTCGTGGGAATGATTCAAAGCTGTGCCAGGGGAGGTTTAGACTGGAAATTAGGAAGCATTTCTTTACTGAGAGGGTGGTCAAACACTGACACAGGCTTCCTGGAGAGGTGGTTGATGGCCCAAGCCTGTCCTTCGTTTTCTTTGTTTTCTTCATTTCCTTTCCTTATATATGCTGGCTGTCATGACTTTGTATTTAATTTTTAAATGCAATAATAGGTCCAGAAGCACAGTGTTATATAGCAGGTACCTCTACAAGTAAAGACCTTCAGGTTTGAAACAAATGGTTGTCAGGATTTTGGTTTCTTGGCTGAATGATGTGTTAGATGTCAAGTCATAAGTTGTTTTATTGACTTTCCCAGCAGGGAAATAAATCAGCAAGGTTTTTACAGCATTTGCAATGATTGAACTTGAGTGGCTTTCAGCAAAAGAAAATAGCAAGCAGATTGTAGAAGGATTAAGATAACCTGAAATGTTTTGATTGGACTGTTTGTAATACAGTACCGCTGGGATCTCAACAATCTACTTTACAATGCAGAAAACTTGTTGGATTTACTTTGGACGTAGTTGGATCAGACACAAGCAACTAAGTAAATGTTTTCTTAGTGTACAAATAATTTGTATACTGTACTATGTATATTGTGTAATTACACACACAAAAACATTTGTTTCACTGTGGATTTTATATAAGACTATGTAAAAGATACATATAACGCAATGAGAACATGCTTGCCCAAGTCCAGAGCCCTGAGGAGGACACCTGCTCCGAGGTACCCTGCTTCATGGTGGTATTCAAAGATTTTTGTGATTATGACAATGCATTGGTTTATTTTATAAATCATTTGAAGCTTCATGTATTTGAAAAGATGAATCATGCCAGCAGTGTGAATAAATAAATTTTCATTTTGTCAGATCTCTGGAAATATGGTTGCTATAGTGCATTGATTTTATTTCAGTCCTTTTTGAGTATTGAATATAATGTCTTTGGAAGTGTTATCTATGTGTTGCTTTTGCATTATGGCTTGTGCCATCTTTGGCATGCAATTTATCAGTGACTTGATAGAGAAATGATTGAAAATTGAGTCATAGACGTGCATGTACATAATTATTTGCAATTCTGTTTCTTAACAAGTTTTTGTTAATCTTTTTACTTAAAAAGGAACTGGAATAAAAGTCACCTATTGTCATTGTCTTCCAAGCTAGCAGCCAGTGAAAAATACTGGCAAAAGGCTATACAAAGCAGTTTTCAAAGTATCTGACACAAATCCTCTGACCCACTTAAAACAGGTAGGTTTTTGTTGTGGCATGAGAAAGCTACCTAAAATAAAAGTATGTGATCCTTTCATAGCTCTCCACTGAGGAATGGTAAAATGTGATATACAATGGTGGTCTATTTTTCTTCTGTTGCTCCAGAGACCACACTTCCAGTTGAGGCAGAACAGCTTTAACTGGAGAAATTGAGAGCAACCTGCCTTATATCTTTTCAGAGAGGAAGAGGAGATGGTTTGTCTTTCTTCTAGCAATAATGTGAATTTATTCCTCTATTTCCTTTGCTCTTAATACAGGTGTCCAGTATGAAATGGTACATTCCAGGTCAAATAAGTAATCTGATCTGAAACACTTTTTTTCTTGCCAAAATGAAAGTAGGAAGGACTTGTGTTTTAGTTTGACATAAACTGAAGCTTTCTTATTTTTGCCAGATAACTTAAAAACCCCATGCATTCTTGTCAACTCTTTATATAACAACAAACACAATTAAGGGTGCTTTTTTTCCTCATTTAGGTTAATTATTGTACTGTAGTAGTACAGTGTTATCATGTTGCTGAATAAATGTATAGCAGTGCACTTGATTCTAGCTGGCCAGTGCTTACTCTGTTGTTCTGGTATGTTCTCTGTCCTGGATCACCCTATCCATTTGGAGGGTTAATGAATGAATCTTCTCCTGGGTCCTCCATTTGTTGATTTTTTTTTTATCTTGTTATTAGTGTTGTGTTTGATTTAGTCCATTTGTTATGCCACAGGTTTCTGTCATAAAATAGAAAGAAAACCAAAAGGCTTTGATAGCAGAAATCACTCGGCTATTCAGCAATGATATTCCTCAGTCTGAGTTCAGATGTATTGTTGTAAGATTATAATGAATGTTTCTGAAATGTTTGCTCCAAATCAGTTCTTCCAAATAAAAGAGATATGATGAATCTCACTCCCCTGCCTGCCCCCGCCCCCCCCCCCCCCCCCCCCCAAAGCAAAGACTTATTTGTTTCTAAAGTAGAAATACTGGTGTATTCTAGATAACTTTTCTGTGTAGGACTTTTGAAGATACTCCTTGTAAAATTCCTGCTAATAGGTCACTTACTCTAAGTTCTTGGGAAAGGACAGGAGAAAGCTGACACCACAGGAAATCTTGTGTGTCTATCTGCATAATTTCTTGTTGAAAATGTGCTGTATGACAGTGCTTCAGAGGTGGTTTTATTTTCAGTGTCATAAAGTATAGCTGAACTGAAATTGTGATTAAAATCCTAAAAGCAAAGTTAAAAAAAAATCATCACGGAAAAATTCTTGCTTATAATAAAACAGATTATGATAATTTAAATACATGCCAATGAATTTGAAAGATGTCTATGTCTTTCCCCTGACAACATTGTCAATGATCATCTGGTACAGTATCAAAAGAAAATAAATTCTAAAAAGTACAATGGAACAGGTGGAAATATAAAGTGCAACTTGTCATCTATATACGCTTTTGAAAAATATTTCTTTAGATTTTTTATGTTTTATTTATAATCAGAAGCAACATCTTTGTTTGACAAGGTACTTTCTAACGACAAAAAAAAGGCATCGGGAAAGAATGGCATATTCCATACAGCCTAACTGTTTGCTTGTGGTGGGATCTCTAATCCCAGTCTTCAACATCACTAACTGATTGTACAGTGCTTGTTACAGTCTGTCAGGTTCTCTGGCAATGTACGTGTCAAGATGAACAGTTGAATATTAAAAAACTTTTCCTCTCTGTTCTTTTATATATGAAACATTTTAAAATATTATTTCTTTTTCAGTAAGAGAGGTACTCTGTGTGTATACTAAGTACATATCTATATTTAATGTGTGTGTATACATACTTATATATGTACAAATGAGAGCCATCCCTTATTTACAGGAGCTAGGAAAATCTTACCCATTTTTTAATGTGTTTTTCCAGATATGAACCCCATACAATGAATTTGCTGTTCTTGTGATGTTGTTCTCTTACGCAGATGGAGATAGTTTTTATGACTCTTTTCTGCAGACTGTCAGAAAAGCTGGTTTTAAAAACCAGTCTCTCTTTCCTGAATGCCTGTTTTCCACACCAATTAGCCAAGTGAATGTTATTGTCAGAAAACTTTTTTAATTTATTCCAGTGAAGTTGAGGAGAGAGGCAAAAGCATTGCTATCTCCTTATCTGAATTGGAGCTGACATCTATACCTGTATATCAGGTGGAGGTTCTGATCTAGCCTTTATCCTCTTGAAAATCAAAGACCATTTCTTTGCTTTAAAGTTTAAAAAAAGTGAACTCGTAGGACTGCTTTCCTTGTACGACTTCATCTGTGAGCCATCACTGATCCACAGGATACAATGAAAAAACAGTGCTCAGACCACTGAAGACAGAGTAGGTTATCTCCCTCTGGCCTAGTGAAATCTGAGTAATTTTACAGAAGTGAGGGCAGAAAGAGGCTAAATCAATTCCAAACTGTTTCAAACATTAAATCATGGGCTTGTATCCCAGATGACTTTCCTTTTCTGACTGTCCTATTTCTCTCATCTGTCTTTCTTCTGAGATCATTGTTCCATAATGATGCAGGACACAATGAAATGCCAAGGCTTGAACATAACCTTTCTTGATTTCTTGCTTTCTGGATGGCCGATACTCAGGAAAGAAAGTGTGGAAAAATGTCTTTCATCCATTAAAATTCCTTTTCCTACACTGGAGGAAGGTTTCTTCTTCCCTACCCCTTTGGCACTGGAACAGTAGCCAGCTGCTTTGAGCAGCTTAGTGTTGGACATTGGGCTAACTGCAGTTTTGGATGAGGAGCTTTTGCCTTCATTGACAGATCAGCTTGTGCACTTGGATTTGTTCCTCACCTTTTCTCTGCAGCCCAGGGACGTGGTGGAGAGGTTACATTCCCCTGCTGTTTTTCTTCCATCTTTTGGTGCTGCTTTCAAGGCCTTGTTCAGTTGGTTGTTCAATACCCTAGTAAGACAGAACTGAAAGTGAACTGGCAGATGGCGTTTCCTGGAGGATGTTGGAAAGAGTCTTGTATAGTAAGTAGATAACTCTCCTATCCTTTGGCCATTAGCCAGGGAAAGCACTGTGCTTTTAAAGGTGTGGAACAGGCATTGCCTAAATTCTGTGTTGATTATTAGCATTGTGTTAGCAGGTGGAATAGAGAAAGGTGGATGTAGATGGCAACCTGTGCCGTAGTGTTCGTGGCACTGTCAAGTAGTACGGATTACAAAAAAAGGGTGAGATGCACAGGGTGAATTGCTGTCAGACAGCTTCTATTTCAGTCACGTGTGAAGGTGTGCTTTCACATGTGCAAGTCACATGAAGATATGACACATGATGTTGAGGTAGAGACTTAATGCATTCATGCATTGGCAGAATAAAGACAATTAATCTATATGGGGCATGAGAATGATTATACTCCTTTCATCTGAAGTTGTCTTGCTTTCTGTATTTCCTATCTCCCTATCCATCTGCCTGATTTAAGGAAAATACTTTAAATGGAGACATTATTTAAGATTATTCTAGTTTTCCTTTGGGAACTACTGCATTAAGGACCTCTTGTCCCACCCCATGTTGACTGACAAACTCAGTGTGTATGTGCCTTCTGCTGTGAATTGGTATTTACTCCCTTATTTGCAGCTAGTGGTTTGACTGTATTTCCCAATAAATTTTAATGTATTTCAAGATCATTTCTAAACCAGACCATGAAATTACTCTTTTCTATGTCTTCCTAAAGTCATTTTATACACACATATATTATAATATTCAGGAAAAGAACATTGGGGAAATAAAATTGCATGTAATTTATTGAATAGATCATAGTGAAATTCTTAATTCAGACTATTACCCAGGGTGATATTGAGACTCTATAGGATACCGACCTGTAGGATACCTGACAAACTGTGATGAAAATATGTTATTTTAATAGACGTCATTCAGGAACGTATGAGTTTGCCATCTGTTTGGATATTTACAGTATTTTTGTAGTAATTCAGGGCGTTAAACTAATAAAATGCAGATTTAAGAAGCAGCAGACTGTCTTCTCTTATTTTAGAAACTAAAATCTGTGCAACATTCTTTTGTTGAGAGACATTGACTCAAATTGTTTCCTCACTAGGCTGCTCAGTGTCAAAGCTGAGCATCACTACTGTCAAGTACTTTTTCTCTGAGCTTCCTTATTGTTACAAACATTCAGCATCAAAGCAGTCTTATTCATAGCCAAATTAAAATCTATGCAAAAAAAAGTTTTAATTAGGTCAGCTGAAGGAATAGAACTATAGGAGCCTAGACAAAGATGAACAATAGTTGTCTTTTAGAACTGAAGGATCACAGCTGTCACAAACCCTGGCTTTTCTCATTTGACTTGTGTCAGAAATGAAAAATTGAATTATCTGGGTAGTGCAGAGCTACAATAGCTCAACAAGGAACCTCCTCTTTTAAAGCTGGAGAGAGCTCAACCCTGTAACTTGCAATTCCTCTGCAATGCTCACTTCAGGCTTCATTGTTTTAAAAGATTCAGTGTCTCATCTACATGAAAGCAGGCAAATCTTAAAAGTGATGGGTCCTGAAAGGATGGTATTTCTGCTGTAGTCTTTCTTGCACTGCCATTACTATTTTCTTGCTTATCTTTTACCATTGTAAACCAATTGTCAGAATTTCAGTGTTCCCACATCTGCTGCTTTTGGAGATTTCCACTACCATGAATACCAATCACCATATTTGTAGGTATGTTAGAAAAATCGATCACAAACCCTTCTCACCAAAATAATTTTTCAGTTGTTGTAATTATCCAGCTGTATTGGTTATTATGGTAACATTATTTTTATGCCACTTATTAATGTCATTCGCTGCAGCACAGCAGGATTAAAGTAGGGAGCACCTTGTCATGATAAAACCATATCTCTCATTCACAGGATATAGCAGTGTGTTTTGATAATTGGTTCAAGAGAGTAAGATATTTGGGGTCTGCAAGCTCCCAGAGGATAACCAGAACAGGACACAGATCTTTTTCCTGATGCCTTGTTTGAAGCAATTCGGGCTTTCAAGTTGAAGAACATTTCCACTAGCTGGTGTCACTATGACAGTAAGACAAAAATGGAGTTGAATAGTAACTGTAATACTTACATATCTGTTTCTCTTCTTGTAATATTGTTTCATTCATACCTTCACAAAGTTTAGCCATTATAAAATAACTGCCTCTTCCAAATAGTTTTCCCACTATGATGCTCTGTCTGGTTAGACATTTTCTGCTTACATTTGCTTGTTTTATAAGCATGGATAGACAAAATGGAATCTATCATAAATTATAGCAGTTACCAGTGAGAATAAATCAAATCTTGAAAAATAATTCAGTGTGCTTCTGGGAACAATTTGGATGTGATTCACTGCTGAAACCTGTGGAAAACAAAGTATCATGACTGCACTGTTGATTAAATCTTTCTTAGTATGAGTTGGGACCAGAAATATTCTATTTAACATGTTTCTGTGTCTTTTTATCTTTTATAGAGAGTTCCCCTCACTGCCCCAGATGAGTGTTTTCCTCTTTGGAAAAAAAAAAAAAAAAAAAAAAAAAAAGCCTGATTCTTTGGAAAGAGATGCCATATGTTAAAAACCAAGTTATTCATCTGTGGATGTCTACCTTGTTTGTATTGCATCCAAGGAACAAGTTTTTAACTTGCCGCTCCTGTGCTTGGCTGTTAATCCCACTGGGACTAGAAAGTCTTAAAGTCTTAATATACAGTTTCTAACCCCCAAAGACAAAAGGTCAGATCTGGGCTGGTACATATCAATCTACCTCTCTTGGAATCAGTGGAATTAAGACAATTTGCAACTGTGTGGGATTTGGCATAAAGGATACGACACACTCATATCTATAATGAAAGAGCAGTATTGAGGTTGTGAAATGAAGCACTCAAAAGACTAGGAAATGACTGAATTAAATGGCTTTGATGCTACTGGAACGATGTTTGAATTCTTGCTTTAAGCTAAGGGATGTGTTTAAGTGTGTTCCTGAATAGAAAACCTTTTATCCAATTGTGAGCTTTGTATTCCTCTTCTAGAGCTAGACACTAGGAAAACATCATTAGCTGCAATTCAGAATGGTACATATGCATGTTCTTAGTGCTAAGCAGCCAGTAGTACTGGAGCAGGCATTCTCAGGAAACAAAGAAAACAAGCTAGAATATAGAGTTATGCCACTGAGGGTACTTCTTATGGGTAAAAAACATGATAGGAAAGAGATAGAAGATATTTTTCCTCCACGCTATTAATTAATGTTCATACTGGTACTTTGGGATTCGTATTTTTACCATTATGCCTACATCCGTCAGGGCTTGTACTGAAGTATCCATAGATATTAGTTTATTTCAGCTTTGTTTTTAATAAAGTTCCTGTGATTTTTCTGTAAAAGTCTAAAGCAAAACCCAAACAAGTATTCCTGGGTTAAAAATTTTACTACTTTAGAACAATTACTATATTGTAGGAGTTTACTTTCCTGTTTTGCTGATACTACCTCAGAGAGGCTTTCACAGTGGTGCAGAAATAGTTGTAGATGCCCAATTTAGATACACAAAGTGTCAAAAGAGTGACTCTTTCTATAAGGCACTCTGTGTTTCTCTGGATCATATTGCTACATACATTTTAGATGTCTAACAACTAAATATATACATATAGTAACTACTAAATATCTTCTTATAGTAACTACTATATGTAAATGTGTTGTGTTTGCTATAATCTTTTAATGTACTGGTGGCCCATAATAAGCGTGGTATAAATGTGGATGTCAGTACTGTATTTAAAATCTATATAATAAGATGGATGTAACATACCATATTTTTTGGCATATGCATGTGTCTTTATGTTTACATGCATGTACACATCCCATGTTTTATGTACATATTTTGTATTGAAAAACTTGAAACTTTGTTCCTGTAACATGTAATAAGGACTATGGCGATTATATTTCCAAGTTAAAAAAAAAACAAACACAACCACCTATGTGCACTGGTTACTATGACAACCTCTTAAAAATACCTGTTTTAAAAAAGGACAAAGCAGTCTCCAAAAAATGAAATTATAGTATATGATTGATGTTTTAATAAAATTGTGTTGTTTTAAATAAGGAATTGTTTGCATTATAATGACATGTCAAAATTATATGTATTTGACATGCAGGAAGCGTGAGAGCCCTTGATAAGCATAACATGGAGTTTTACTTGTGAGCAGTCATGCAGGCTCATGAGAAAAAGCTCAGTGAGGTATTTGGTGAAGTTGAATGTGCACCACAGCAGCATGGTGCTGTGGGATACAGTGCAGTCTGTGGGAGAAGGGAGGCAAAAAATACAACTGGTCCTGTGCCAGACATCTTCCTACTCTTTAACTGAGCTTAGTTTTCTGTCCAGATCTTGTAAAGAATAGAGGATTGTCAGTAAATAAATGTGAAAACTATCAATGAGCAATGAAAGGTAGCAAGGTATTTGGTCTGAAAGCCACAAGTGATCCATGTTTAAGCAAAGCCTGAGTCTTGCTCTGGAAGTCAGTGTATTTTTGCACTGAGTTGACAGTTGGACACTTTTGGAAGGTTTTTCATAACTTTTCACAGACGTGAAACGCTAGGGCTGTTTCCAAAAGACATGGAGCAGTGGGTGGAATTGAATGAATGATTCAAAGACTCAGGATAACTCGCATTAATCAAACTGATTTGCTGTTTGTCAAAATTGGTGTTACTTAATAACTTGATCACAAATCGTGGGAAAATAATTTGCTCTGTGGCTGCTGAGGTCACTATTAGGCTTTTTTATAAGTCATATTTTACCTATAAACATGATTCAGAAAAGGCTAAGAAGACATTTTCAGGAGAAATCAATAAATTGGTATTTGAAGGTGCACCCATTGGAGCACATTAGGAAGTGATAAAAAATAAGCTCTCGCAGAAGGTGAAGACACTAGTTTTATCCATGATGAGAAAAAATCTGAACATCCATGTTAACACGTTGCAGAAAATTTGGCCATAGCTTTACTTCGGTTTTTCAGGTGTGTGCAATAGCATACCTTCTGATAGCTGAGCTGGGTGAGCCACAAAAGCTGTACTGAGGAGCTGGATGGAGTTCTGCTTGTGGCTAGTGAATGACTTTTAAGATTAAATGATTTTGTAGGAATAACTGGTTGCTTTGTTTGCCAAAATTATTTTCTAAACTGGCTGAAATTCAGGAGTAATACTTTTTCACAGTAATTTAGAGATCATTTGTTTTCTTCCTTATACAATTTAAAATGCATAAAATAAGATTACTGTCATTATAATTCACACGAACTAAAGGATCCTTTCTTATCATCAAATTACCACACAATTACTGTATCTCTGTACTGATTAGGAAGTGGAATACATGCCATTTGCTTTTTAAGGTGCATATCTTAAAAAAACCCAAACCCCAGCTATGTGATGGAAGGGGAGAAATGAGTTGAGACAGTGAAGTAAATGCATTATTTATTTTTAGAAACAGTCTGAAAGAGATCCTAATTTGTCATCATGGTGTGATAAAACTCTGAAAAATGTTCAACATTTCTTTAAGCTGGTGTGCTTTTCACCTGCTTTTAAGGAGAATATCACATGCTATTTTTTTGCTCTGCCTCTTTGTTCAAGAGGTTGTGGTCTAATCTCATTAAAATTTACAGCCCGGGTTTAGAAAATAAGGGGAAAATGTAGAAGGAAAATAGAACAAGAAGAAAACTAGAGATGAGAAATCCTTGGGAATTTCTTGTTCAGAGAGGGCTTTAGATATGAGAGAATGATTATCTGGCAAGGCCGAGACGGTTTTGTTTAGCTCTGAAAAGTTACAACCTACCAAATATACAAAAGTTAAAGTAAGGCTTTCTTGTAATCATTTCCACTTTAATGTACTCAGAATTGCAAATTATTTTGCATGCAATTCTTTTGAGAGGAAAATTAGTAATACAAATACATTTTTAGTAAACAAGACAGATCAGGAGTCACAATCAGCATAGTTAGGAGAATATCCCAAGAGAGAAAAGCCACACAGAGATATGGGAAATCTACAGATTAGATTGCATCAAACAAAAGATGTTTAAAACCACGCAGTGACATGGGCTAATGTTGTTTCACTCATGAATGCTGACAGTTTCAGATCTTATGGCAGTATAGTATTACGATGGTCATGTTGACAATTACATTGTAAAGGCAAACCTAAGTATTTCCACTAAAATTATTACAGTCATTTTTACTGTCATTTTGTGGTGGGTGAAAAATAATATTTATTGTAACTAGAATGACAGATTTAATCATCTACAAAAATCGATAGTTAATATATGCAGCAGTTTATGTCTTTCAAAGAGTGGGAAATAATTTCTTAGAAAAATAGGGTTGATATATAATGTTCTTTGAAATATTTTTAAAAATTATATTGATGTTGAAGCCTTGTACGACCTCAAATCATACAGTCCATTTGAGTAATGGAAGGCAAAGGAGGTCCCCTTATGCGATCATAAAAAGAAATGCATGGTGTTGTTCCTTCAAAAAAAAAAAAATTAGGTACAAAGCAGCTGATAATTTAAAACCTTAAGAAGCCCATACTCAGAAATGAAATAAAATATCTGTCACTAGGAAAAAAAAGGGGGATTTTTTTTTGTCAGATAAACTGCATGTTAATGCAAAAAGAAAGTAAAATTATATGATGCAGTATTTCCTCAGAAGAACTTCACTATTTTTTCCTGTTTAAACTGCCTGCCTTCTTTAGTGCCTCTGGTGTAACTTACTTGAATTTTCCCCTTTCTGTTTCGTATTATACTAGACATATTTTCCTGATCTCTTTTATTTTTACACTTTGTGCAGAGTAACAAATTTTGGTACTATCAAAAGTGGAAGATGCTTTGTTTTGCTATTGTAAAGAAATGAATCAGTCTTATCAAATGTGCCATATAAGTGGATCTAAATTTGGGGCATTTTAATTTTTCTTCCAATGACAATTTATTATAATTTAAGTATTACCTAAACCAAAATATTTCAGCTGCAGAACGAAGTGTTCCATGATTTTCTGTTTGTTCTGCTGTCCACCAACTACCTTGAATGAATGAGGAGGCAGTGCAAAATAGCCCATTAGTATGATACTATTTATAGCACAGTAATTGGGAATCTATGTATAAACACTCTTTCGCAAATAATTGAGTCATCTTTACAGCTGCAAGTAAGTACAAGTTTGCCAAAAAACCCCACTGAAATTCAAGAATGGCTTTTTGAAAATTTAGCCTCCTCTTTAAATAGTTTGTGCAAAGGCTGATAATTCAAACTGTAAAGGAGGCAGCTGAAATTTATGTACTGATACATGTTTTTAAAATAGTCACGGGCTAGAGACATTAATATCTTCATCCAACATAAATGACACTTGAGGATTTAATTGTAACCACAATGGTAAAAATTAAGGATGGTTAAGTCTGACTTGTGCAGTGAACCACATGGAACAATTTGCAGTTGTATTTACTGTCCTTTTTATATAATTATATTTATTTGCCATAGTCTTTGCCAAAACTCAGTCCTGTCACTTACAGAAGGCTGGAATCTACATCCTACATTGTTTAATGATTTTCTTACAACTACATGAGCTCTAATAAACAGTGCACTCTCTCTCTCAACTTTTATTTGCTGAATAAGCTTATATGGAAAAGTCCATATCTACCCTGGACACATGTGCATAAAGCACTGAAGGAGAAGAAAGTGAATCTTAGTATACTAACTTATAATATAGGATGTAGTTACATTTTCATAATTACTCAGGCCTCTTTTGCACTGAATGTTTTATATTTTTAATTGAAAATTGTAATAATATAGCACTAGTGGTGTTTTAATAGTTTTTGTCTGTCTCATAACTCTTGACCATCAAATCTTTTACAGTCTACCTGCTGGCCTAGACTGAGTAATTCATATACTAAACTCAGTCTACCAAATGAAACTATTTGTTAGATGGTTTCATGTTATTGGGTATGACATACTGCTTTGAAAGGGAGGTTCAGGATTTATCTTGTATTTCTTTAAGTAAGTGGACTATTTTTCCATGGTGAAAGTTGATAAATCTCAGCTTGCTTTCTAAACTGAGGTCACAAATATTTTAAAAATATAAACATGCACCACCCAGGAGGAGACAGATCTAAATTAATATTAAAAACAAATAGTGTTGCAGTGAGATAGAGATACTAATTGGCCTAAAAGTTACAAAGTTCTTGTTGAAAGCAAAACTTACGATAGTCAGATTAGATGCTTGGAATTTTATTATTTGCATCTGATAGTGTCGACAGTGGTCTAGCACTGCATGGTGTGAAAAAGTATTCAGCTTATTACAAAAACATTGCACATCCAAAAGGGGGTATAGAAGATAAAGACTCTAAATCTGGTGCCCTATAGGCCCTCTGGTCCAGGGCTTTTATTGTCTCCTGAGACATTGCAGTAATGATTCATCAAGTCGGATCAGGAGAAAGGGAGCTTGGAGAGAGCTGGGAGACAAGCTCCTTTGCAGTAAGTATCCTGGGAGAAATTAGAGTCCTATGCCAAAGGCATTGCATCCTAGGGTTGCTTAAGTAAAGATAACACTGGTATGTTTCAGGCACAAGTTAAATATGAAATTATGACATAGTTCATAAATTCATTAAAGATACATTGAATTTTTGTCCTTTTATGCTCCTTTACACTAACTTGAGCCTAAATCGTCTCTCCAATTGAACAGCACAGTGAGAACCTACATGCTGCTTGGAAGCCTCTTTTTTCGCCCCAGTCATTTACTATACTACTTGCCTGTTTACCATGTATTCTTTGAGACTATTCATCTATATGGTTTCTGACTCTAAAGATTCTAACTCCTGGCCTTTATTTCTGTCCCTACACGTGTTCCTTATTATATTCTGATTTAGTATTGTAACCCTTTCATCGCCAGTTACAAATATTAATGCCCCTCCCTTCAACTGATGCATGTCTTCCTCTATTTTAATCATGAAACTGCTTTCCTGTTCTCATTCCTGTTCAAGCTTTTCAACTTCATTATGGAGTTTTTTAATAATTAGATATGCTTATTCTGTATCTGCTCTTGTCTGTTATTTGCCTATTCATTTGTATAAGTTCTATTTGCCTTGCATGCCTCTATCCATTTTAGACTTACATCTGCATGTTATTACATGAAATGCTTCAGCTTGAAGTGTCATCTCAGAGTTACGACATTTACTCTGTCCTCCTCCATCTCTCTCCTCAACGCCTTCTGGTGTTCTGAAAGAAGTCAACTACCAAGGCGATGTCTAAATTGAACAGCCTATTGGAGATAGGCAGGCTTGTTTATAAGAAGTTTTTTTTAAAAAGAACAGTTGAACATTCAAACAGTTGTAAGCCATCAAAATGCACATCTGTCTGTCACTATGCCATCTGAACAGAGTTAGTTTGGTTCTTACCGCTCCCATGCTATCATACTGGTCCCCCTCCCTGTCTTGTTGATGCTGTGTGTCAAATTATAGCATATGTTATTCAGGACAGTGACTGTCTTTATTTACACTCACTCCCAAGAGACCCACAGCCTTGATTAAAGACATTGGATGGTACAACAATATAGATAATAATTGCAGTTAAAGTGAAGGTCCTAAAACAGCTTCTTAGAGGAAAGAATCTACTGTACAGCCAAGTCTTTTGTACTTTTTCTTTCTGCCACATTACAGATTCAATCCTGCAAGGGTATGAGCTTTCTGCAGCCTATTGGACTCCTGACTGCACCTTGCAGAACTCTTCACCGCAACAGAGGAGAGAGGAGACTTGTTTTTGTTTTCCTTTTCAGATAAACTTTCAAGTCTGAAAATCGTATTCTAATAGACTTGCCATGTTGAAATAGGAGTGATTTTTGCATAAGAGGTGTTAGAATCTTTGTAGCACTGATGGAGGGGAGAATAATGCTTACCTTTAAAAAAAAAAATACTCTGAGAGTAATTTTTAGCTGGCATATGTGCAGAGCGAGTTACAGCACAGTGCAGAGCGGTAGATTACAGTGCCTCTTGTTAACGTTTCAGTATTTAACCTCTAGGAATCATTTTAAATTAGAACTGAAAATGAAAAGGTAAAAAACTGAAGATACTTTCATCAGATACCTGAAAGGTCATTTGTGATGTTCTAATTAAACCATCAAACACTTTTCCTCGTATCAGTGGCAGCAAAAGGAAAAACACGTTCCTGCTTAATAGTTTGACAGATTTCATCACAAGAAGTGACAAGAGCTGAGCCAGAAAAGGGAGAAGCACTCATTGTTATTTAAGCAGTAACAGTGAAGGCAATGTAGCATAGCTAAAACAAGGAAAGCACTTTAATTTACAATAAATTTCCAACACTAACTTCATGTCATGTTTTTGCCATCTTGGCAGAGAATATTAGACTCTCTTTTTGAAGGAAAAAATCGTCAATACTTTTGTTTCTTAAATGTTCTTTGGGATAGAATAGTTTTAAAATCTAGTAAGGCTTTGTGTTCTGACGCTCAGCCACAGGATTTTCATTTTGTCTAAATAGGATTTGCATAATCATAGCAACATAAAAACATAGAAAATATGAAATTACACCTTTTATAAATAAGCACATCTGGTGGAGGAGATAAAAATACAAGATGGCTTAATATTTCTATTAGCGTATCAAGTGCCAGAATGCTGCTAGTGTTACTGACAAAATTCATAGTTTGTTTAAAATTCAAGTCCTAGAGAGTACCTGTTCTCCAGAATACGTACACTTTTCCATTTATGTTAAAAACACAAAAGTAATTTTACATGCTGTGAACTCAAGTTCACATTGAATCTGGCTGGAGGGTTCAATGAGATGAATTAGATAGACTGTCGTTAACCTTATGGACCAGATGAGGATATGAAACAGTGCAGATGACCACAGATAATATAATGGAAAGGACCTCTGATGTAATTCTATGTATTGTCCTTGCCAGAACAGGTGGTCACCTCCTCTGCCTTGTTCCTCGTGCTTTGAAAGGAAGGAAATTGACTTCAACCATTTACTAGGGAAAAGATGAATTTTCCATACCCTATTCAGTTTTATTTGCGTTTGGCCTAAATGTTACTTGTATTATGTGCTGTCATATATTCTGCCTTGTAAATCGGAAACTTGCCCACCTGCAGCGGTTGAAAGGAAAACCCTTCTATGCACTTAGATACAGAAATAAAGGTATCACTCACCACCGGCAAAGTTGTCATGTACCTTGTAGCTAGGGCATGCATTACAAAGAGCTTTACTTTTGTTTGTAAGCACCACAGAATGTAGTTTTTCATGAGTATCAGAAAAGGCCACATAAAAGTAATTGACCAGTCCAAATTTTTTTTGCTATATACACAGTGTGTGCACTGCAGTGTGATTCATATGCTGGTGCTGCCTTGTTTTCTCTCCTTCTGTGTAGTTACAACAGCAAGTCGTAAGATTTTGCCCAGAAAGATTTCAAAACTGTGAAACTTTCTCACTTCTTCCTTCTTTAAAGTGTTAATAAATGTCATCTTTGCAAACAGATTTTGTCTTGTTTAAGGGTTTTTAAATGTACTAGTGTGGCTCTTTAATATTTGAAACTTTTTTAACTGTGATATTACTCAGCCTCTGACCCCGTATGCCAAATGGGAGTCTAACCAAACATATAAATTCTTCTTTTTCTAAGTAGTAAAGCTCAAAATTATTACTGAGAGATTATTCCTTATGTAATATGACATGTGTAGGATATCTAGTGAAAACTGGTTTGAGAGATTGGAAACATTTTCTTCTGTTTCTGCTGAACGTCAGGCAGTGTTTGCTAAATCATATTTTCATGAGAAAACTGGATGAAGCTTAAGACATAAAGTCACCACCAGCAGGTTTCTTTATACTTGGAACTTAGTATGGGTTGTTGCCTTGCTGAAATTTGCTACAATTAGAACCCTGGAGCAATTTTGCTACTAACATAGGTATCTTATGCCATTTCAGAGGTGCCTTAGTTAGCTGAGATACCATCGCAGAGCTACCAGACGTGGCACAGGACCTACAGGAGACCTGTGTCCCTGTGATGCAGCAAATGGTACTCTGGTGCAAAAAAATTATTCTACGTGCCTATGTGTTCATTTAAAATATTTCCTTGTCTTTGCAGGGAGAGACTTGAAAGTGTGACATGCCTGTATTTTACAACCCCTAAAATAAAAAATTATGAAGGTTACTCCAAAAGAGTTGACAGTTCATATTTTCAATTTGGAAACTTTTCTAGAAAGTTTGCAATAGAAGTATTTGGGATGTTATAGTTAAATGTAGTAGATAACTCAGGCTTGGACAACATTTTTTTTATTCAAGTCCCATCTCACATTTTTTCTCCATATATTTGTAAAAAGGTTTCCCTTGCTTTTTGGTTGTTTGTTTTTTCTGGTTTTTTGTTTGGGTTTTTTTTTGCCATTTGTAGTCTGTATAACTTCTATCTGCATAAACAGAAGATCTTTTTGTCTGAAATGATTTCATTTTCAGGTAGAGAGTGTTTATACCAGGACGCTGGTGGTACAAACAAAATGACACTTACTGTGCCCATGTAAGTAAAGGCTGTGTTGTATCTTGCAGAAGCTCTGCAAAAGTGGTGTTTTAAGCATAAATAACCAGCATGGTAAATAGTTCCTTTTTTAAGAACGAGTTTGTTAGAGAAACTTAAATTATAACTGCAGCTGGTGTATAGTGAAGATGCTAAATAGATTTCCTGTAAAAAAAAAAAATTATAAAAATAACTTTTTTTTCATTTTTAACCTCAATAAGTACTTGATTATTTCAGCAAGTTAAAAATGTGTGTACTTAAATGACATGACTGCCAGTTTAACTTGACTTTCAGACTCATCACTCTTCTGTAACGAACAGCGTTATTCTGGACAATCCCCAAGACGAGCAGAACCATGCGAGAGCTGGATGAAGAACACAAATGCTGTTTCATAGAAAAAATTAGAATGTAAAGTTTTTGCTTCAAATTAGAATGAAATTAGAGTCCAAAATACATTCCATAGAAAATCAATGAGCATTACGACTCCCCTGTCATCATGAGCTTTATTAATGCTTCAGCTGGAGAAGAGATACTCACCTGTGAAATCAACACAAATAACTTTTGAATGTTCTAGCATTTCTTTTGATGGTTCTACTCTGCACATAGGTCAGAACCTTCTGCCTTCCATTTCAGTGGATGGTAGGGTATAGGATGGTTATTAAATGCTATTAATGACCTCCTTTCAAACCTGCTAAAGCTTCTTCCGAATGAAAACATCTGTAAAGTGTTGCTTTGGAATAATCAACCTATCTACATACTGATCTATCATAACATGCTGCTGGGCCTATCTCCCTCTTCTCCCGAGGCATCATGTATTTTGGTTGAGATGTAATTTCTAGCTCTGCATTCATAATCAGAAAACTTTGAATTTAAGCTTAGCCCTTTCCTCTTCAACTTAGACAAGGCTGAGGGTTCTTGTTGGTATTTAACCTGGACTTAATGCTCACCATGAGTGTAAGCAGACATACTTTTTGCTGCTAGGATAGAAGTACCTGTGTATTGTGACATTAAGCTCAAAACCTCTTGTCACTTGTCAGTGTTCATGGCTCTGGGGAATAATAGGTTGTGCTTGTTCTTAGTTCTGAAAGCAGAGTATCTCATAAAACTGGGAATATGCTTTTCATTAGTTTTGTCATAAGAGTACTATTTTTTATATCACTCTTCAGTTTGGAAGTTCTCCCTGTGAAATAACATGGTTACCGTGTGTTTGGAAACAGTTACTACAGTACTCTAGCTTGCCACACAGTTTCAACTGTTAATGTTGTGTTCGTCACTGTATATACTAGGAACTAGTTGTAAAACTCCCAGGAGGTCTGGAGTTGTTAATCCGGATGTCTTATCAGCTTATTCTCTGTCTACATCAGCACTGGTGTTAATATTCAGGGTTGCCCATCTATTTCTTCCATCATTATCTCAAACAACCTGTCTAATAGTTTAAATGTATGTTTAGGATAATGCCAAATTAAACACACTATATAAATATGTGATGTTATTTATGCTTCAGTAAATTATTTGCACTCTAGATAATTTGAGATTTTTGTCAAATTCATGTAGTCACCCAATACCAAAATAACATTGCTTTTAACTTCCAGTCGGTATCCATGTTCATGACAATAACTGGCAGCGACTGACTGAACAGCATTAGAGATATTCTTTCTACTAGATAAAAATAACAATTAAATCGGTACCACACAGTCTTATATATTCTGCTAAACAAGTATAGTAAGTCAACATAATTCGACAGTTGCTTTGGGCCAGTTAGGTAGCTGATTTGCAGAGAGTAAAGGAAGTGAAAGAAAAGACATAATCCTCTTTCTGTTAAAGTCATTGGCAAAGCCTACACACTTTTTGGACCTGAAGGGTACCTCAGATGTTTTAAAAGTATGTTTGTCTATGCACAGAGATTTTAGAATGGCATTTTCTTATTCATTAGATATGCTCCATTTGAATGTTAAGGACTCTCTTTAGGTAACAGACATGATTTAATTAATTTTTTGTTGTTGTTGCTGTTAAGAGAGTCAGCATTAGGAAGGGTTAAGCTATGTTCTGTTCACTCGTGCACTAGTAGCTGTTGTGCAGGCATCATGGTTGTTATCCTTTGTAACCCAGAGCCTGATCTTGTCCATAGATTTTTTCTAATATTTTAGCATGGAAACCCTCTTCTTATAAGTTGTTTTTGTTTTTTGGGTTTTTTTTTTTTTTTCCTGTTTATTTTCCCATTTTTCTTCTTCTAGACTTTTTACATTTTTGAGGAATAAGAAAGTTTGGATGCCACCATGGATAACAACTTTAAAATTCTGAGCAACAGGTCCAATCAGAGCCTTAGGAATACGTTTGTGAAATTTGCATAGTGGAGGAAAATTACATATTCACAGAGTAGTTACTGAAAAGTACCGCAGAGTCATTATGCAGATCCTTGCTCTTTGATTGGCTGATGATAGGTTTCAGGCAATCACAGTAAAGGGAATGGCACATTATGCAGTTATTTCAAAATTAACTTGTGCAAATCAGACATCTATAGTCAATCAGAATGCAAGGAAGTAGATAAATTTTAAGGAAAGAAAAAGTAGAATTATTTCAGCAAAGTAACAACCCTTGTGATCAGAAGTGATTGATGTGTCTTTACTGAAACTTTAAAAAAAATCATCTTCCAAGAATGAGAAATCATGGAGAATATCAGTGTAAAGGTTAGGCCAAACTATACAAAGGAGTTTTGGGGATTTAGAAAAAGATACACCATGTTTGCAAGTTCCACCTACGTGGCCATTTTAACAATAACAGGTTTTAGTTTTGCTGTTAATTCGGAGTATAAGATATACACTTAAAGGCTTGGAGATTGCATTTTGTGGTGGGATGTTCTCACGATGAAGAAACCTTTTCCCTTTGTCTCTCTGTTTCTTTGCCTGGACACCCTTTGAATTTATTTTTCCTGAAATTGTAACTGGGAAAAAAAGTCCAACTAGCAACTTGAGCAGCTAGGCAATATGCAAACATTTTAAAGGTTAATTTGATATTGCTACTTTTGTTCATTGGTCTTGTGTGGATAAGATCAAGGAAATTGTGTGCCCTAACAGCTGCTTTAGAATAGTTTCAGGTTGCTAAAAACTGTGAGGACTTCATTATCTAGTCTGTTGCTAGAAGGCTGTTTTTCTCAAAATCTTATAGATGAAAAAAGTTTGATTAGGAAATGGATTCCAAGAAACATATAGCAAATTTATGTAATTTGAAGGTTAATACCCAGAAAGGAATTAACTAGAAACTGTTTTTATTCATATTGTGTTTGTCACATAGAAGGTGATTTAAAATTGCAAAAGGATGTAATTTGTTACTTCTTGAAAATCTTCACTGGAGAGCCAAGGTTGGGTTTATCCCCAGACCTTTCTCTCTCATTTTCTTGTTAAGACTCTTCCTTAATTTTCTTAAATAAATACTGAAAATGAAAATACTGACTGTTCTATGCATACAAGTGCATTTATTTAATTCATCCCCTATAAGGTTGATCTTGGAAAACAGTCTTCCAGCTCTACTTGCTGGTAACTTATTTGTATTTTTTAAGCAGGAGAGGCCTGCTTTTTAAGTCCCATCAACTTCCTATTTAGTGGTGCTGGCTATGAAGGGATTTTTGTGTTACTTTGGATAAATGGGCTCAAGAAAGAGAATAGCAGCTTTGCTGATTTGAAACTCTCCATCTATTTGAATCAATTGAACATCTGGCCCTGTTTGGCTTTCCATTTGATGATTTTGTTTAACTTTTTGTTTTTGAGATATAGGTCTACCAGAAAATTCAGCCCAAATCTGAATATATATGTAATGGGTGAATAATGGAGACCTGCTGGTATGTAGAACAAAGACATTGTTTCTCATCATGTTATTAAATGCATTATTCCAAGTATGGTTTTGTCCTGGTTTAAGCCCAGCCAGCAACAAAGCACCATGAGGCCGCTCACTCACTCCTACCCCCTGGTGGGATGATGAAGAGAAAATATAAAGAAATGCTTGTGGGGTGAGACAGGGACAGGGAGGGATCACTCACCACTTATGCTCATGGGCAAAAACCAGACTCGACTTGGGGAAAAAACAAAATAAATTCAATTTGTCTCCAGTCAAATCAAAACAGGATAATGAGAAGAAAAACCAAGCCTTAAAACACCTTTCCCCCACCCCTCCCTCCTTCCTGGCTCAACTCCTCTCCCAATTTCTCTACCCCCTCCCACCAGCAGCGCAGGAGGACGGGGAATGGGGGTTGGGGTCAGTTCATCACACGTTGTCTCTGCCGCTCCTTCCTCCTCAGGGGGAGGACTCCTCACACTCTTCCCCTGCTCCACCGTGGGGACCCTCCCACGGGAGACAGTCCTCCACAAACTTCTCCAATGTGAGTCCTTCCCATGGGCTGCAGTTCTTCACAAACTGCTCTAGCGTGGGTCCCTTCCATGGGCTGCAGTCCTTCAGGCAGAGACTGCTCCAGCACAGGCTTTCCCATGGAGTCACGGCCATCTTCGGGGGCATCCCCCTGCTCCGGCGTGGGGTCCTACCCGGGCTGCAGGTGGGCATCTGCTCCCCCGCTCCCCTCCACGGGCTGGGGGGGGACAGCCTGCCGCCTCACCACGGGCTGCAGCGGCATCCCTTCCTCCCCCTCCTTCCTCACTGACCTTGCTGTCTGCACAAGGGTTTCTCTCGCATCCCACTCCCCTTTCTGCTGCAGGTTTCCCTTCTTAAATCTGTTCTCCCAGAGGTGCTACCACTGTCGCTGATGGGCTTGGCCTGGGCCAGAGGTGGGTCCGACTTGGAGCTGGGGAAGCTTCTAGCAGCTTCTCACAGGAGCCACCCCTGGAGCCCTTCCCCTGCTACCAAAACCCTGCCACACAAACCCAAAACAGGTTTGTACTGTGCCAAATGTAGCTGCTGGACCTGATATCCTTCCAGAGTCTTGTGTAGGACAAGACTGCTTCAATGTTTAGGCTCCAGAAATAAGATTCCAATTTTAAATGTAACGCTTAAGTTGTGTTCCTCCTTAGTGTTACAGAGAGTCTATGCACTAATTATATAACTAGTCTGAAAGTTCAAAGATCTGAAAAGTAAATCTAAGCCTGTGGTACCATCCTTTGGCTAGAATAATGTATTTTCCATATATGGATTTAAGGGAAATAAGTTCTGCATTTTCATACTGAAATAATGTTCATAGATGTGCAAATAAAAATTACAGGTAATGGCTAATTACCTGTAAGCCATTACCTTCACTATACTACAGACATCTTGCAAAATGTCGTGGTTTAACCCCAGCTGGCAACTAAGCACCATGCAGCCATTCACTCACTCCCCCCCAGTGGGATGGGGGAGAGAATCAGAAGGGTAAAAGTGAGAACATTCGTGGGCTGAGATAAAGACAGTTTAATAGGTAAAGCAAAAGCCGTGCACACAAGCAAAGCAGAACAAGGAATTCATTCAGCACTTCCCATGGGCAGGCAGGTGTTCAGCCATCTCCAGGAAAGCAGGGCTCCATCACGCCTAACGGTTACTTGGGAAGACAAAGACCATCACTCCGAATGTCCCCCCCCTTCCTTCTTTTTCCCCCAGCTGTATATGCTGAGCATGACGTCGTATGGTCCGGAATATCCCTGTGGTCAGTTGGGGTCAGCTGTCCCAGCTGTGTCCCCTCCCAACTTCTTGTGCCCCCCCAGCCTCCTCGCTGGTGGGGTGGGGTGAGGAGCAGAAAAGGCCTTGGCTCTGTGTAAGCCCTGCTCAGCAGCAACGAAAACATCCCTGTGTTAGCAACACTGTTTTCAGCACAAATCCAAAACATAGCCCCGTACTAGCTACTGTGAAGAACATTAACTCTATCCCAGCCAAAACCAGCACAGAAAATAAGGATTCTAGATATATTGAGAATTCAGCACTGAATTTGTTGGCACAATATTTGGCACTCCAACAGAATCAGCACACGTCAAGTACAGAAGACTAGTGTCTTTTCAATACTGCTTTTCACTATCTCATCATTTTGCTGTGAGTCTCACAAAGTGTACTATGTTTGTTAAGCTCCAGGTGCTGAACTCTGGGAATGTAACCTTTGAATGACAGCTAAAATAGTACTAGAAAAGTGAATTATAGGTCTCCAGTGTGCGAAGAAAAAGTTTAAAAGATTAATACAATTTGCCAAGAAGGCAAATGGAAAACACTAACTGTTTTCTACTATTTCTTGTTCCTGTATTTTTTTTCCTTTTTTTTTCTTCCCTCCAGGGTCCCTATGGGTCCTTTCCCAAACAGCAGAACTGTTGGAGTTTAGCACTAACATTCACAGAAGGTTCTAAATCTTCCTGTTGCAAAGAGTTGGGGGAAGTAGCATGAGTGCTAGGCACATGGAGCTCTAGATTTGGAAGAATGAGTCTTTATTGGAGTGTCACTGTACTACTTTTGGGAAGTGAGCAGTCAGAATGAATTAGCTACAGGAAGACTGCACAGAAAAGCTGTATGAATTAGTTTATCCTTTCATCAGGCTGTCTTCAGGACTGTGTTAGGAAACCTGTAATTCATAGCGCTTTTTTTTTTTTTTTTTTTTAAGTCCTAGTAAAAACATCCTTATTTTTCTTTCAAGCCCTGTTCCATCAGGTGGAATATTCTCAGAAGGACTCCACCGATACGTCTCATACAGCTGTTGGTTGCACTAAAAGGGAAGATTAAGATCTGAAACTTCCTTCATTTCCAAACCCAAACTGCATCCAGATTAAGTCCAGTTCAGTGGCATAAATTGGTGGCAGAACTTGTATTTTTAAATATTCTTTCTCTATATTTTAGATTGATGTTTTATTCACTTAAAAACATTTGGATTACAATATGTTGTAGATTTAATTACATTTAGAATATCAGGCTAGCATGATTGACTTCTGCTCTATGTTCCCTTCAACGTTTTTATTAGCACATGTCTCCAGTGAATACACGTTCTGTAGATTGTTCACCACGAGAAGAAATGTAGAAAGTAACACAAAGGGCAAATTGTGTTATTGTTGAGCCACAGAAATGACTTGCTTTGAAGGGCTTAAGTGACTGAGATAGATAGCTTAGAGTAAATTGCTATTTTAAGGTGCAAAGGTGCTGAAATCTGCTCCCTAATATGTGATGCTGTAGTACAGCATATTTCAACTTCCTTTGCAATGAGCTCTGCCACTCATTCTCTGCTATGAAGACAGTAAACAATGACTGAAACTTAATTACTGTTTGACTGGCATTCAAATGGCTGTGGTTTATGATGGAAGGTTTTCCTATTTGTAGTCCATCAGTTGTCATCATAAAATATTCTTGCACTACTTGGTATTTTGACCAATGTTTGGGTAAGTATTACTGCTATAACTTGCCACAGAATTCCTGTGGGTCAGAGTGGTAGTCCCCTTTTTCACCTTGGCTGGCAACTAGGTAATGCCATTGCCCTTGTGTGCTGTAGAAACTCATTCCTCTCTATTTCTGAGTTTTGTCATATGTAACGTAATTTACTAAAAATGAATAATTCAGGAATGACATCAAAATTTTGCAAGATGATACTTATTGTAAAGAACCCTACAGAGAGATCAGTGCTAAATTAGAAAACAATCCTTGCATGACCCAATTTCTGCTCCTGCTCCTTCTCTAAATATTAACCATGGTAAGACAGTGTGGCAGGTAAAGGCACAGGCCTGTTTTGTAGAAATGGCAAAGAACGAACAGAAATGGAAATTGTGAATAGTGCCATGAATATTTGCACAGACGAATTCAATTAGTATCAACAGAAAGGAATGTCAGTGTTACGGGAATAGCTAAGAGTTGTGCACAGCAGGAAAAGGGAGCATGGGTAGGAAGAGTGAGAATCTAACACTAGGAGACTTTTTCAGTGTATTTTATGGTAAGTTGAGGGGGAAAAAATGGACTATTGTCGGTATCATCTATGGTTCAGATCACATCATGTTAGGCAAATTTCTGTATGCTCTGCTTATCCTGCCAGTACAAAATTGTTTGGACTAGAAAGGTTACAAATCTTTGTTGGTAAAGGATGGGTTCAGAAGTTGGAATACAATCAAAATACAAGTACTTTTGGATAAAAAAAAAAGAAAGTGAGTGAGTAGAATGGGATTTATTTTTAACAAGTTGAGACTTGTTAATAATACAGAGGCTGTACATTATTTCATTTTCATAGTTATTCATGCTTACTTTGTTTTTTGAGTATACAGAGCCTTTATTTCAATGAATAGTAAGTCCTGTTATTCGTAAAGGAAGTCCTCATGTATTGCGGCTAATGTTTAAGCTTTTAAAAGAAGTTGTTGTGTAGGTCAAGAAAACATAAAATGCTCAATATTTCTAGGCAGTAAAATGCCAAAGATAAATGTCAATTCCACATATCAGGTTTTTTTTCATCAGCTATCTACAGTGAATAGAAGATTATGGAAAAAAATAATAAAAGAAATACAGATTTACCACCATTTTTCTTGCTTATCTCCTAGAGTAGCCATTAAAATTGAATGTTGCCTAGTTATTGTCGGGTTCTCCCCCTACTGTTTGTGATAGCTTTAGAAGAAAATCCTCTATATTTTATCATTTAAAGTTCCTTTATATGTAAGTTTACCTACAACAAAGGCAGGAGAGTAATTTTAATCAAATGTGGAATATTAGATGCCAACTGCAGCTCATAAAAGCTTGAGAAAAAACCCCACCATTTACCACATGGTTTTCTAGATGCTAAACTTGCATTTTAATGGGAAAGGGAAGAGAGCTTTCCTGTTCTTCAGTGACACTAAACCCAGGGGCTCTAGTATGCCGCAGCTGAACGCCTCATGGAACGCAACGTGAAAAGCTGCAGATTAACTGTATTTATATGCACTGGTTTGATGTAACATCAGCTTGCTTGAATTAATGTCCTGTGACAAGCCCTCCCTTGCAAACGTTTAGAAGCAAACTGTTTCTTTGTCTACAGTTTTAAGCTTGGCTACAGCCTCTGGTAGATTCTGCATTGTTTCTCACATACTGTTTTTTGGACAAAGTCGAATCATCATCTATGAAGGACTAACTACCCAAAGGGTATAAACCCAATTGCTAGTGGTTTATTCAGCTTTGACACTTCTCAGTGTGATCTTTACTGCCTTTTGTAAAATAAGCAGGCAAGGGAAAGGCTCCAGAGACTTTCTTCTATTCATTTCTGTAATAGTTTTCTTGCCACGGGAGGCTTAAGAAGATTTGTACTGCCTGCTTTCTTTTCATTAGCAGTGAGTGCAATGCTGTTGGGTAAGTTAATGTGTGAGACTATAAAAAGCAAAACACAGGAATTTGAAGAAAAGGTGTATTTTCTCATTTATCCATTTTTAATGTTATTTTTCTTGATTTATTCTGTATAGGATGCAGAGAAAAATAAAGTAACATGTAACAGTTGAGATATTTTCAGTTGTTCTCAGCCAGACAGAGAATTAGAATCTAGCTGTAGTCTGTTTCTTGAATGCAATACTATGCTTCACTGTTTTTTGGCAGCAGCATGTTAAAATTCTTCTTATTAGACTGACAAAGAAACCTGATTGAATTTTCAACACCATCATACTTCCTGTCATGAAATGTAATAATATTTAATGATTTATTTGTATTTCTGTATGCAACAAAATCTTTGAGCCTTACTTTGACCACTGTATGCACTAACCTTCTATGCTTAAATTACCATTAAATTATTTACTCTGTATTTCATTCTGAATGTTTACTTTAATGAAAACTGAGCATGCTTGTTGAGTAAACCCCAAAGTTTGGCAAATGGATTTATACTTTCCTTAGTACAGTAGCTATTTGCATCAGATTAAAATTTGACTCTGTACGGAAGCACTTCAACAGTCAGTTTTGTGTGTTGTGACAGTTAATGTGTAAATCTATGCTATGTATACACAGGATAACATTTTTTAAAAATTAATACCATACCATCATCATTGTTATCATTTTCCCAAAATGATCATAAAATTTTCTCATAAAATTTGCTATGAACAGTGCAGAATGGGTAATGAATATAAATTAACCTTAGAGAATAATCCTTTTAGAGGGCAAGTAATACAGTTTAGAATTGTATCTGATGGATTGATGGATGATAACTCATGCAGGACATGTATGTGTTAAGAAGAATGAACCTGATGATAAATGTTAATAGTCATTAAAGGATTACTGGATGCCACATCTCTGAACTTTTTAATCATGCTGCTCATCAGCAACAACTGTAATCTTCTTTAATATTTTTGTTGTCTGGTGTATTATGCATGCTTGTTGTCTTTTCCTTTGTCCCTCAACACACACTTAAACTTCTCTTCTGGGATATAAGGAATACAGTAATGACTTAGGAAAAATGCTGGTAACTCAGCTGCAACAATTCTGTAGGATTTATCTTCTTTTTTTTTTTCTTTTTTTTTCTTTTTCTTTTTTTCTTTTTTTTTTTTTTAAGAGGGTAAGAACAACAACTGTTCTCTGCTTGGTAGACTAGTCGTTCAAGATTTATAAAGCCATTCTTAGTGAAATGTATACAGATAGTGTGGTTTTTTTAAATGCCAAGTTTTATTGGTTTTTTTCCAGACAGTTACTAGTATAGTCTTTGACATTTTGAAATATTCAAGCAGAGGTAACTGTTGATAGATATAACTCAGCACTATTTCATATTTATAGAAATCACATTACCTCTAGCCATACTTGTCAGCAGCTCTGCTCTTTTGATTCCCAGTTGCCCAAGAACTGTAGCTGGAAGCATTGTCAGTATGTGATATCATTAATCAAGAAACCAGTTATACTCTCTTTTATTTTTATTTGCATGCACATGACTACAAATTACCAGTCACAGTTATTCAGCCCTCAGAAGACTGTAGACACTACCTGATGGTTTACCTGTATTCTATTTGTGTTGTTTTAATAAGACAGAGACATGATTGACTGGAAGCTAGCATAGATCATAGCCTAAAAATGGCCCTTACTCATAAGAAGTTGTATAGGGAAGTAAAGCTCATTTCTTAGAGAAGCATTTGGCTCTCAGATGGAATTTATTATAATTTTGTAAGATGCAGTTCTTTATTTTTTTGTCCAGAAAGTATGCCTTTTCCCATAGTTGACCTTACTGGTATTTTTGTTAGCTATAATAGGTCGGTAATGATTTGGAAAAGAGAGCTTCTTGACAAATCTGAAAGTCTGCTCAGTCGTGGTGCAGGGGCAGTTACAGTTTGCTGACCAAATTCTATCAGATAACTCCAAGATCTTGTTCCCTGGCATAATAATCAGAACATCTCTGGATAGCATGTGTGAGCAAACATACATAGAAGCAACACATGAACACATTTTTTGAAATTTAATATGATTAATCTGTTGCCTTCCTTATGAAATGTGCATTGGGGCTGTCACAGCTATTGACGTTTTTTTTTCATTATTTTCTTCCATTCCGTGCATTGATTTATCTTCATTAAAAGTTTTATTCCATGGTAAGCATGGAATAAAATTATTGCATCACTGAAGTCAATATCAACATTTAGCACCTGAATAGAGTCAGTTTATCACCATATTATCTTTATGCAGTACTCCAACTGCAGTGTGGAAGGCAGAGGAAGAAGGGAGAATTGCTACAGTGATCCAAGCTTGAAGTTTTGGAGCCATACCCTATAGAAGTGGGCGGTGACATAGAGGTGCTTATACTCAAAAAGAATTCAACATAATTCTGATTCACTCCATCTTCCTCTACCTTTCAAATATTTTGGAAAGCATTTAACTTTAAAAATGCAATGTAGTACCTTGAGAATGCCATTTGTAAACTAATAAATATGATAGGTGTATTTCTGCTGCTGCAAGCAATTATGTGGGCTTTTCTTTTTTCCTTTTAAAGCTCCTTGCTACATGCAGGTTTTTGTAAGACATTTTATAATTATAGAAAAAAATCTTTTGCATAGCCTTTCAGCATAATATAACCTGTAATAATTTTTTATAGGGACTATTTTTAACAGTCTCCAAGGACTCTGATCAGCGTTCTTTATTCACTCAAACTCCCATTGAGTTCAATAGGCGTTTTCATGATTAAAAGAACCAGTAAGGAATGGTGAATAGAGTTAGCTTATTCAAATGCAAGAAAATCTTTTAGGCTATATTTTCATAGGGGAATTAACAATCTAGTTATTACACACAGAAGAAGCCTAAGCTCTCATGTGGTATTTGGGTGCCAAAAAGATGGCATCTACTTTTTTAGAGCTATTTGTTATTTTGACAGTGTGGCTCCAGGCTACATTGCACTGGATAAACCCTTAATTTTACATAACAAATAATGAAATATTGCTGCTTCACTGCCTCTCTTCACATGATTAAAAGAGATTAACTTTGCTTAAAATCACTTTAAATTAATTCCTGATGCTATACCTGCTATTGAATCTTACTGTTGATTTTTTAAATATGTGTATGGGATTTTTCTTCTCCCTATAACATGGTCCTTGTTATAGCACAACGACCTAAGAGCTAGTCATTTTGGCATATGGTATGACACATTTTAAGGGAAAGAATGATCAAGAAATGGGCAAGTAGCTTGGGGAAGAGTTCCTAATGTTCCTTGTGTTAATCAGGTGACTCCCAAGGCGACAGGGGGTCCGGAGAGGACAGTTAGAGGGCCACAGAAACTCCCAGAAAGGGAATGAGGAAACCTGCATTTACCACAGTATGTCTTAAGAGAGAAGGCTGAACAATTTTGAACAACGACAGAGCAGTATGGGAGACTGAAGGATACTTTGTGGGCTGGGAAGCTTGCCTGAATCCTGGCAGACATTGAAGATGGGTTGTGGAGTCCGTTAATAAAAAGGAAAAGCATGTAAGATTATAGCCCAAAGGAGGAGATGACATATGAGAAGAGCTTTCCAGAGATATGAAATGAGTCTTCCAGAGGTAAAAGGTGGCTCAAAAGGAGCTGGAGTGGAGCTAGGAATCCAAATACATTGGAGGAGAAAGAGTTTGGGTCCACTTTATAAAATCCCCAAGAACATGTTTTGTACTGTGATTTGAAAATTCCTTGGTAAACCATAGCATCAGCTGAAGGCACAGAAGGCATCTGCAGGACCATCTATGCCACTAGAGAATATTGCAGGGTACAAGGATGCAGATTGATTACAGTTCTTTCTGCTCTCTAGGCTAACTGGAAGTGAGTTATCCTTAGTCCGAAAGTGATGTGCTTATGTTTGTGTGTGCTGTCACCAACTAACTTTTTTGTGTCGTGCCATGGCAAATTGGCTACACAGATTCCGGACTGGAGCTCTTTCGATACCAGCCAGGTTGGAGAAAAAGCAGCGGGGTAGACCTTCCTTATATTATCCAGGACATCCCCAGAGCACACCCCTGTGCAGTGTGATGTTTCTTTGAAACAACTGCAGACAAAACTGTCTAGATTGCTGAAGTATGCAAGAGAAGCAGTCTATTAGTGCTTTCAAAGGAGGTTCGATAAGCTTTTTTTACATAAGCATTTAGATAAATTCTGTTTATGTAGAGAAATTATCAGATAAAAGTGGGATTTTCAATTTCATATCAACACTTATCTATTGTAGGAGGAAATCGTATTTGTCTTCTATTAAAGTAAGTGGTTCACAATTAAAACAGGGACTTTAAATTTTCAACTACAACATGAGCATGCTCAGATTTCAAATCTACTTCTATCAAGAACTGTCTATCCATCTATTGGATACTCTGGCAAGAGCTGCCTTTCTTAACTTGCATGATTTAATTAGGGAGTTGTCTTGTAAGGAAGAGAAGATGATAAATAGTGATCAGATGATTGCTCTGTTATAAGGAGACAATATGGGTTGCTGAAAGGTATGTAGATAGGATGCTGAGGACGAATGCTAGTTAAGGGTACAATTTATTTGCATTGTTCAAAAACATAAAATTTGCTAGGTTAAGAAAACTTGAAAAACAGAGCTTTTAATGAATGTGATAAGATAAGAAATTTCATCGAGGAATAAATTTTCCACACTGTATGAGAGAGATATAGTGGAAACTTCTATAATTAAAGGCATTACATCTGTGATGCTTGTTGAGTTGTACAGTATCAGTATTGAAGAGAAAAGAGTTCTTTCCGATGTATTAATTTACTTTGAGGCCTTTTGCCCTGTTGTGATGAGAAGAGAATTCTGCAAAAAGTGAAATTACTCCAGCTTATTATTGGGATACTAACTTCATCTTTGAGAATAAGAAAGTTCTTTGTACAACTCCTTTTTATGTAACTTCAGCTCTTCCCAATAATGGCGTAATCAGCTCTTGATCTTCACCGAGACTTCTGTTTCAGAGCTCCTCCTGGCCTCCTCCTAACAGTAGTTTAAGACAAAGAATGTTTATTGCTTTTATGAACAAGCCAATGCTTTCCAGGATTTATTTTGAAGTCCAGCTGGAGACTACTCTTTCTATGTATATTCTGCTTATCTCTTTCTGTTTCTCTATCCTTCTTTCTTGATGCTTCCTCAAACATTTATTCTCCAGCCAGTTGCTCCTGTCATCTGCTTCCTCTAGAGCTGCATGTAAGAGCAGTTGCTATTGCACATTCTCCTCCTGTACTGCCATGTGCTGTGGTTAGCATAAATAACCTACATAGTTTATAGACTTAACATTGGAGATCAACCTCTTCTTATATTTGCTTTGCACATGACAGAAACAGTGCAAATTAGAATGGGAATGAAAAGGATTAATATGTGGTTCAAAAAAAGGAAATGCTAACCAGCACCAAAATCAAAGCTGAAATGCATCTGTCTCATGAACCTGAGTCCTTTACATGCAATGAAAAGATGATATATATGTGTGTGTGTATATATCTCATGTAAAGAATATATATATCATAAGTTTTAGATACGTACGAAACAGGAACAATTCCTGGCTAAGAGTAACTGTTCTCACATGGATAAAGTTCCATAGAGAACTTTTCTTTGTAGAAAACCACTACAGGTAGGTCTGACAGGTCCTGATAATTGGTTTCATGGGAACTGTTGAGAACTTTAATTCAAAGCAATATTACGTTGAGCTGCATTACAGCTCTAGCTGCATTCCCAGATCAACAGACACTTCTCTCACAGGCTTACTTGAAAGATTTTAGCAAGGTGTTTATCTGTGATAAGTCTTTATTGCTCCTGATACAGGAGGCCCTTGGTGACCAGCCAGGGAATCTTTATCTAAGTCATTTGTCCTATTCAAGCGTCTTTCACAACTGCTCTGTTGAACTCAGCAGATTTATATTGTTCAGGCTTGATAAGTCGTTCACTGATAAGTTTTCTTTCTATGAAGAGAGAATGCAGTAGAATAGTATAATCTATGCTACTTTTACTTATGCTGACTGAGCGTAATGCAACGTAATGCACCTATTTTTTTGTGATGTTTCCACAGGCTAGCCCTGAAGGGGTACATTTTACGGTCCATTTGGCATGCTTTGTATATCTGTTCATACTAGAACTGATATCCTTTTTATCAAAGTCCATCTTTCATGTCATTATGTAGAGTTTTATTTTATGGTTTTTGTAAAGCAGAGAACTGGAATGGTATCCATTAACACAAAAGTCACTTCAGTCTTCCTGTCATTAGACTGACTTGGTTTAGCACCTCTTCGATGAAACAGCTGTATAAATCTTTAACCTCTGTAGAAGTACCCTTTAAATCAATAAGAACAAATGAAAAAGGATTAATGTGCTGGAATCGCTTGAGAATGCTTCTGTTCAAGAGGTTGGCAAGTGTCTGTGACCAGTCAAGCAGTTAACAAACATCTGTGGCAATTCACGTCTTTAATATACATTTACTTGGTTTTAACTAGTCTCTCTTCATTGACTTTTCAACACAAAAAGAATAAATGTTTCACCTGCTCCATGAGGTAGCACAAATTTGTTGTATTATGGTGGGTTGGTCTTTTAAAAGCCAGGTAGCTGTACCTGATCTGAAAAAGTCTATAAGGTATGGGAGATGATTGAAATTACTAGCATTCTTATGGCTTACTTAGTTATTGCTGAGCTTTAGTAAATGGTGGTGCGCACATTCTTACTTAAACTGTACACTAAAATTTAGCATCTTAAATAGCATTCATAAATTTGGACAAGGGTGAAAGGGGATATTTTTGTATCTGCCACCTTAAGCACCTATCTTCCCATACAGCAGGATCTGGATTCCAGGTCAGCGTCAAGTAACTGAATCCTCTTACAGTTTACTTCTTGGCTTTAAACAGTGGCCTGTGCTAGGAAAGAATCACGTGGTTTCTGTCAAACAATTTCACTGTGCAGGATCCTTGGGGCTACAGAGGATAAGGCTGGTAAGTTGTAGGGAAGGCTGTTACCTTCTCACAGTTCTGGAATAGATAAAGCTCAAAAATATCATGCAGCTGTAACAAAGGAGACCAGAAGAATTTCTTTGGATGTTCTGATATTTCTTTTAAGTTTTTCTTTGAAGAATAAAACAGTCCCCTGAAAAAATTATATGAGAACTTTCTTGGCTGGGAGAAGAGAAGGATGGCCTTTTTATATGAGCAAGTGGTGGGCTCACTGGGGGTGGGAATGGCAGCTGGAGAATCTGCTCTGAAGAAAACTAAGACAGCAGCTAGCTTGCCATCAGGACAGGTTTCTGGCACTGTTACCACTCTTGAATGAATCTGGTTTTATTAGCTATTAGGTATATTAATTAGCATTCATATATTCTTTAATCAAGCCATTTTCTTCTTGATATATCAGAAGTATTTTTACTACATAGACATCTTGTTATAGTCTCCTAGCAACAGAAACTCTTCTTGAGCTGACATTTGCTGTCTCAAGAGTTCTGTGTCCAAATTGCTTAGAATAGCCTTAATTGTCCACAGAGTTTCTAAAATTTAATCAATCTCATCTTTTGTTAGTTTGCTTTTCTAACAAAGGCATCTAATTAAGTTATTTCCTGAGCCTTGGTTACAGCATCATCCCAAATGTGAGTATTTCAGGTCATGGCAGAAAAAAAAAATATTTCAACCCATTCTGCCTATATCTTGAATGGGATATGTTACTAAGATATATTGTTTCTCAAGCATCCTCAGAATCAGTGATCTTGAAGAGAACTTCTTCAGTTATTCTTTTAACTGACACAGAGGCTCTGCAGTCACTGTTAGTCAAAGCCATTGATCATCGTTAACAAAATTTGTACCAGATGGTCTCACTGCCTGACATTTGGAAGTGGCAATGGAAGGAAAGTTGAAATGTCTGTTTGCAAACCTCTGAAAACTGTCTGTGGTCATAAGGGTGCTCTGCTTCACATCTAAATAGATAAATTCAGAGGGAAAATGTGGGAGCAGAAAAGAAAAGTCACAAAGTGTTTATGCAAACCCAATGCATATCAGTGGAGAATGGCAACAGTTACTCATCCAGATCACAAATGGGGAGACCTCTGGGTATATTGCATCAAGTGGTCCACTAAGTACTCTGGAGACATATTGCCAGCTTTATTGCTCTGAGACTTGCTCCCACATACCTGCCTGGGATTACCTGAAAGTGTTGGCATCATCATTAATTTGTATGCAGCAAGTACACATACAGTATATACAACAGAGTTGTCCTGCACCCTAAGGTCCTAGTTACGTGTGCTGTGATCATGTCCAAGACTGTCATGCAGTAGCCAGATTGCAGCATCAGTTTTTCAAGGATACCTGATGTTTGGAAATTATGGACAAATGTGTATTTTCAAAGTATTCTAGGGTCAGTATTTCAGGAAGAAAAGAGCTTGAGTGTAGGAAAATGTAGATGCATGCTGGCCATCGGACAGAACATCCTCATGCTGATCTCTGAGTTCACCTCAATTCATTGTGATCAGTACACCCATTGAATGGCTGAACTTGTACTTACGTTGCTTGTTTCTGTCTGGCCTCTAATGGTCTTTTTGCAGTTGTAAACCTTTAATTATTTCTACAAGATTTCTGGTGTGCTTACCTCTGGAACTGCCTGTGTGTTACCGAGGAGTATGTACTCCCAAAGTCCAGACTCATTAGTTCCTGTCTATCACTTTATACACATATATAAACAAGAATTTAATGTAGTACTGGATATGAAGGGTTTGTACATCTGTAAATAGGTCCATAGGTTTTCATACATTTTGTTTACCATGGTGTAGACAGGAGTGATATTTTCCCCATCCCTTGTTAAATTTCCAACTCCTCAATAAACAACAAATCATGCAATTCCTGGCTCTTGAAAATTTTATCAGGAAGCAGTTGCTGGCAGTAAATTATGTATTTCCTCCTCATGGATTTGTACAAATGGTACAGGTATTTTCAGGAAGGTGTGTGGATGTAATGCATGGATTAATATGACAGTATTGTTTTTTTTTTCTAGTCATTCTACCTGCTTGATGTCTGGTTTGCCCTTATTTTTATCCAAGTGCCATATGGTCTACTGCTTCCCTGGGATTCTGACACCACTTTGGGACTGCCTAGTCCTGGTTATAATCCATGCAGTTTATTTTATTTTAAGACATACTGCAATCACAGTAACAGTCTCTTAGTTATATATGTTGCATAAATACCATTTCTTTATGGATGAAAATGCATGATGTTCTGTATGTAATAGGGTTGTGGTAATGTTTTGTGGCTTTCTGAATCAAAGTGTTTTGAAGTAAATTAGGAGCCAGCTATCTGTGCAGATGGGAACTTGGGAGCGACCTGGTTCTGGGAGACTCTACAGTTACTAGCTTGGGGAGACTCCTCACAAGCCTTGCACTGGGTCACTATGGAAGCATGCAAAGGAGTAAGTAATTCTATAAGAAGCCAGATGGATATCCAGTACTAATATTGTAGATGATTTTGACGCTTTTTTTGTGGAACAATTTCATTTTAACAAATTGGAATTTACTGATCATAAGAGAATTCTATTTTGGCATCCCTTGACTTTGCCAGTCATTCTCCTGAGACTACATAAACACGAAGTTTTAATTTTTATTTTTGGCTTTATGTGCTTTAAATCATGTAACATTTATTTCTGCCTTTGTAAGGGCTGATACTTTTTGCTAGTATCTCTTTGGGATAGAGTTAGAATCACATAGGGATTAAGTGCAGTTACTGACATGTGGGAAAGCCTGCACAATTTCTGTGTTCTTCTGCATTTTATAACCTTCTTGGAAGAAAAGGAGTAGAAATGGGCTGTTGCAGACCTTATTTCTCCATGGGAGAAAGTGTCAAGAAGGAAAGGAAATGAGTGAAGTTCACACTCCTGTAGAGATCAGAAGCTCCAAGTTCTTGGCACGTTCTTGTGTAGTTCTGTGATGCTGAAACCAGAAAGCCCAGCTTAATAAATAAGTGTTTAATAAGGAGGTGGCTACTACAGATGAAAATGAAGTATTACAGCAGATTGATCCATGAACCAACTCCCTCAGGCTTGCTCCTCACTCACAGCCTTTCATTTGTCATGGTTGCCTGCAGCACCTCATCTCTCAAGAGCTTCTTTCTCTCTGACCAAATGACTACTTCACTGCTAATTCCTTTTGAGAGAATAGCCTTAGGTTCCATCCCCATACTTACCTAGGTCCTCTTAGGACAAACTGGATCCCTGACAACTGTTTCAAATGTGTACAGGAGACTTACGGATCATGCCTGCAGTACATAAGAGAGTAGTCCATGCTTCTGAAGCCAAATTCCTTGCCTGTCCTGACTGTGGTGCCTTTATATTGTTAAATCATGTGGCTATGACCACAATATCCTCAAGACATGCCCAGTCATCATCAGACCTCCACTTGACGTATACCTCTTCAAAAATTCCTTGGCATAAGCAGGATGCTCAGTACTCATATACATGATTGCCCTGCAAAAATGCTAGACTCTTGCCTTGGAAAGGGCAACTTTTGCTGCCACAGCAAGATCCAGAGTCTTCCCTGTTCCAAGGGTGATGAACAGAGAGCTGCACCACTGGATGAACTAATACATTATAGTACTTGTAGTCTTGTTGTGGATGTTCAACTTTCAGAGGCCCCATGATATAGCCTCTGGAACTCTTCCTCTGGCTTTACTGGCCAAAACCACACCTGCCTAGCTGAGATTAACATTTTCCAGTCTCTGTGTCTTACCTTTACCCGCACTACACATCTACATAAGCCCAACTGCATTTTGCCTCTTGGTAGGTGTAAAAAAAATATATATTATGCTTGCCTCTCCCTCTAGCCAGTACAGGCAGACTTAGTGACTTGTCTTTTTTGAGAAGGCATGAGTTTAGCCCAAAGCCAGTTGTCATGAATGTCCAAGCTTCTCAGCAGAAGAAAACCAAAGTGTCCTTACGATGGCTGGAAACCTTCCTGATTTTCTGGATAGAGACACCGCTGTTAAAGCTCATTGGCTCAGGTCTCAGGAATGATCTAACAGACTAGTGGGGACTGTATGCATTGAGAATCTCTTCAGGTCCGATCCTCTCCACCTTCAGGTTAGAAGAATTTTTTCCCCTGAAAGTCCTGGGTTTTTTTTCTGAAGATAGTTAATGTTATGCATGCTCTCCAACAGTGTGAAAATATATTTAAATCTTTGTTTAAGGGGGGACAAACAAGCAAACACTTCCTTAGCATAAACAGTTTAGGTAGCTTTCATCCTATTCTGCTTTCACGTAAAATAGACTTCCATTCATTTCAAAATTGAAGGTTTTTCTACATCCTCAGACACCATTTGTGTGACTATTTTGTGCCAGCATAAGTCTTTATTAAAAAAAAATCAAAATAGGATGAAAAAGAATACAAATATCACTTTATACTGAGAGATCTGCCATCATTTGTGGTGCTTTATGCTGTCAATGACTTTGGTGATCTTTCACCTAATGGATTAGATCTGGGAATGACAGTGTCTACTCAAGTTTAAAAAAATCAGAAAAACACCTCAAGCTTGTAACACAAACAAGTCTTCAGTATTATGTCAAATAGATTCATAGGTCAACTCAATTGCAGTGGCACAATGGAACAAGTAAATACCTGTAGTATCTTTTGAATATCAGACAGCACCAAAATGGAGAATATTAAGAACCGGTGACAGGAGACTGTAATTGAAGATGTTCTGCATCATAGATACTTGCTGTATCTTGATTTTTCTAAAGTCTTTAACTCCAATTTTTGTCATCATTAATATACATACTACATTGTATTTTGAGGACTAGTTCTTCAATGTAAAGTCATGTGAAACATACCAAAGCCAATAGACTAGTGTACCAGGGCAGGTGAAAAATATTTGAGGTCCCACAAAACATTTTTAGTTACATTACTTGCAAGATACATGAATGTCCTTGGCTTCTGCGATGCACAGGGGTCAACATGTGGCTTCCCTCAGTAATTCTCCAGATGCTCCTAACATTTAGAATTTATTAAATCTTCATCTCTGGTGTTGATAGGTTTCTTTTTTTGTATTAATTACAGAGAATCCAGCAATACTAATTTGACCATTTTTCATATGGAAAGATGATCTTTATATTATAAAACTTTAAGGTCCGTGCCTGTACAAGTATGAGAAAAGGCACAAATTGTGCTTCTATAAATTCAGGAAAGAACAGTTACGGAAGTATTGACTTGTATTTAGATACTTATTTTTCCATTTTGCTGTAGAAAATAAATTAGATTGGGTTCTGATCCAGATGTGTGTTTTCTTTCTGTCTTTCTTTCTGAAGGTACGCTGTATATCTTGAGTTATCCTAAGACTAGGAATTCACAAAGGGCTCTCATCATCTACATGAGGAATAATAATGTAGTCTGAGGAGAACTCTCGTTATACCCTTGCAAAGATTAGTAATTAATTTATTGAAAGATAGTTTTTCTCTTGGACATGAACCTGTGACAAACTTATCTGATGAAATCACCCATCAGTTCCTGAAATATATGGTTATCTCTTTGTGTGTGACTTCTGTTTCTGCCATGATACCTTATTTACGTTTGAAGCCACAGAAAGAAGGAATAAAAACAAATTTATTTGACTTTTTTTTGAGAAGCCTAGTCTTTTTTATTATGGATACAGCTTTAAAATATTTTTTTCTGTCTCTTTTTTTCCATGCAGAGTGATAATACATCTTAGCAGTTTAAGTGTTGTTTTGGCCACAAATATCTTCCTGTTGTTCAGTTCCAAACAGAACACTTGGCTTTATATACCTGATCTGTTGTTTACATCAGAAACTAGCTGTGAGATGGTGCTGTCAATCTGAACCTGCCTTTAGAAGTCATGGGATTCAGTCAAATATCCATGATTAGCAACTGACTCTCTTTTTAAGTACTCGCCCTAATTACTATTTGCAGTTGAAATAGATTACAGATAACAATGAACTCTTAGATCATTATTTAATTATTGTTGATCTTTCTAATGATAATGGACCATACAATAAAGTGATTTAAGGCATGGCAGTTTAATACTACTGATAATAACTACAATCATCATTTCAGGTAATTTAAAACAGGCTTGACAATTGCAAATAGTATTTGTGATGTTGCTTTTTATATTAAAGTTGATTATAATTAATTTTACATGATCTGTTTAGAAGCACTGCTTTAAGCTAGAGTTTTAAGAACTCTAGCTTAAAGATACAAATCAGAACTCTCCCTCATCCAATATTTAAAAATTAAGGTTCTAATCCAGCAAAGATATAAATTGAGCAGTAACTGTTACTTTTGTGAGTAATCCCACTCGTTTCAACAGGATGTTTCTTATAAATAAGCATATGCGTTTATAATAAGCCCATATATAAGGCATGTATCCCTATATGGCATATGGGGTAAAGTAATATTTGAATCACTCTCAGTGATAAACTCTCCTAATGTTAATTGTGAGACATTATTTGGAATTCTTGAAAGTATGAACAGAATTGTGACTGTACACAAAGCATTTTAAAAAATAGTATCACTGTTTGGTTTCTGAGTGATGCAGGAGCTCACATGCCTTAAATCTTAATTTTGATAAATTGTTTTACTTAGGCTGTTAGAAGATTTTTTACTTTGGTTGAGGGGGAAGTTAATCTGTCCAGTGTGGCAGAATGTGGTATTGGTTTATACTCTTCATAGTGTGCTTGAAAGGCATATTTTTATTCCTGAAGTAAATTCTCACACAAACACCAAAGAGTGTGACTGGTTTTGATTGATTCAGGCTTGGCACAGTCAGGGAAGCGGTAAAATGTCTTATGAAATATACCTTCTTCACAGAGTTGTTGACTGCATTCTGTGGTGCAAATTATAAAACTGTGGAAAGCAGTGACATACTTTGTTCATTTAGGACATGACATTATCAGATGCTGTTGATGAAAAGTAGCAGCCCTGATATCCTTCTTTTCACAATACTGTAATTTATTATCAACTTGCCAAAACATGGGTAAGGCTGCTCTGAATAAATAAAATATCACTATCTTCTGAATAAAATATTTAAAAGTTGAAATCCCCTTTTTGTAGCTACAGTAAGGACACTCAGACCTGGAACAGCTGTGATTTTTTTTCTTTGAAAGTGAATCACTGATTCAATTTTGAGTTGATCTGCTTATGTGGCCCTTTATATTAAGATCATGGCTTTCAGCTTGTAGATATTATCCTATTACTCTATTTGAGAAAAAAGGTAATAAACAGTAAATCTTAAAAATGCCAAGGAACAGTCATAATTAAAGTTACAGAAGCTTAGGAAAATCCTCCCAAGAAACAGAAGGGTGGTGGTTTTTTGTTTTGTTTTGTTTTTTGTTTCAAATCTGTAGTTTCTTGTCTTGACTAGAAGAGCTCTATTCAAACTTACTATGAAGAATGCCATGCCATCAAATCTTCAGTTTCTCTGGAACATGACATGAAGTGTGGGCATTTCCCTGTATCTTTTCATGAATGCATGTCGAGTCAATCACTTTGTCATTTCCTCTACTATAAAAGTATCATTGTAATTCATAATGAAGATTATATTGGTGGAACTGTTTGTACAGTTCTTGTACCTCTGAATTTCACATCTTTAAAAAAATTAATTTACCTAAAACTTCATGTCAACTTTATGAAACTGATCAACATTAGTGGAAGAAAAAATATTTCTAATTCAGAGGAGGTTTTGATTCAAAAAATAGATTCTCAAAATCAAACTTCTTTACTGTGTTTTGTAAAATAGGATTTTATTGGTGCCTTAGCACTCCTAGTATTTATATCTGTAGAAACATTCTTCATGAGAGTATCACCAAAAAAGGTCAGTTTATGTACTAGAAAATTGTCTGTCTTTTAATGGAAAAAAATGCATTGTGCTTCCATATTTTTGTTTCATATTTGACATATGTGGTTAATATTTCTATTGTTATTAATGGTAGGTATATAGTTTGCCAATGAAATAAAAGTGTTCCTTTTACTCTTGTGATAACATAAAAAACTTAAATAACTTTTCAAATTTGAAAGCATATGATTTGCTTTAATTTGGTGCCCTGAATTTTGTATTCCGCTGGTTAGGCAACAGACCTACAATTATCTGACAGAGGCTGCCTTCTTGACATTTTCCAGCTTATTTTTTATCCTCAAGTAGGGCTGTGTATTTTGCATAAGCTTTAGATAATCATGTAAACTAGTTGCATCACTGAAGTATTTTTATTTCAAATTCAAATACATTGAGGGTTGCATACATAAGCTTAAAATAGTTTTTGCACATCTTCTCATCTAATGTCTATCTTCATCTGATTTAAATTGTTCTTGAATCTCTTTCCCTCATCTTCCCTATCAAGGCAAAATCTATTTAAATTTAAATATACAGAATTATGTGAGCCACTTAGAATACATCTGCAGGAATTTAAGTATTGATATAGTGTATGATATTTAACCATACTTTCTTTTCTTACCTTTACCATACGTACTGCATCCTCACTCCCATGTTACGTTCAGCATTAGGTGGAAATATTGTAAACAGTTCTGCTAGGGCAAAGCAATGGGGCTCTTCCAAACAGTTACTTATTTGTACAAGTGTTGAGAGGTTTGATCTCCTTGGTGATTAGAGCTTCTGGCACAGTTTTCTCTGAAAATGACAAGTGCACTCTAAAATGACTTACAGTCCTTCCTAAGGGTTAATGTTAACCAATAGTGAATAACCCTTTTTCTTAAGATCCTGGTGAACAGCAAAACTGCCCTCAGTTTTCTTATAGGACCGAAATACAGATTTACTGAACTGTCAGGTACAATAAATGCTAGCTGTAGATCATACTTAATTCGTCTCAGGCCAAAGCATTTGATGTATAATATAGTGCCATAGGTTGTGCATGCACAGAACATTTTACAGACAAGTATTTGTCTCTCTCCTTCAGCTGTCAGCCCAGATACATCATCATATATCATTATCACTTCTAGCAATGGCACTGGAACGTCTTGAGCAGCAGTATACTTACTGTGCACATATAAATGTAATACATGGCAGTTACCTCCCTATGGAGTGTTCCAAAGGCACAGCCACCTCATTTAAGGATTAAAATAGTTTACTTCCTTCTTAAATCATAAATAATCCAAGTTTGTATTGGTGCTTAGCTTGTTCAACCCATGTACTTTCCCTGTTGTGAGAGGAGAGTACAAAGATGTCCTTACACTGCATTGAGAGCTTAAGGTATCCTTTGCATGTAAATATCCTTTAGAAAAGGCTATGCTAAATTAGCAATAGGGGAAACGTACCCAAGGAATTTAAGTTCTCAGATTAGGCCAATTTCATATCTTGCAAGCTGAGGAAAATAAAAAAAAAAAACCCACAGTTTTCTAAATTGCACACTTCTTAATTTTCTGAAAGAGTACCAGGCACTGAAACCCAGGTTTTGGAAGGTATTTGGATGCCCAAAGATCCAAACAGCTACCTTTAGGTTACAAAGGACACCTAGCTGCTTTAACAGGTACAGAAGAACGAGTTGCCTTTCAGTTTCTGTTAGGCATCTAATTTAGCTCCTTTTGTTAATTACACAAAGTGTTTGTCTGCATTTTGGAGCACCTATTAAAATTAAAATGCATTTTAAAAATTTTGCTTTCAATCTCCCAATATGAAACCCCTGTCTGACCTGCTAATATGTCCGAAAATCCGGTCCCTGTTACAGTCATTGAACCATCAGGAAAATTGTATTCCATTTGCTGCAGACTCTTAAGTGTACTCCAGCATACTCGGAGTGTGGTGTTCTCTGCATTTGAGCTGTCTTTGTGCATATGGAGGTTTGAATGAATTTTATGATTTTGAAACAATCAGTGCTAATTGTTAATACTGCAGGAGAAAGATTTTTGTAGAGCAGGTAAAGCTGTCACTAGAGGTGTGAACTATTCCGTACTCATCTCTTAATTGTTCCCAGTTACTGCTAGCTACAGGGGGTTGTGTGATTTGGTTTAGAGATAATGGGGTTGCTTGTCCAATGGATACCTAAATAAAAACCATCAAATTAATTTCCTATGAAATACTGAGCAGTGGTTAAATAGCAAAACTTTGTAATGCTAATAGTCTGTCCAACAGACTACTGTAATAGTAATTGTCATTAGTAACAAAATTACATGTAAAAATTTAGTCATACAAAATGCATGTATGTTATTTGTAACTATTCAAATATTGATAAATGGCTGTAATCTTAATTCCTAGGTTTTTTCCATGACTGAATAAAACTTAAGCTGACAATCTGTAAACATTTTAGAAACCAGAAATCTTATAATTTCTAGTAAAAGATATGCTTATTTTTCCATAATATCCTTTATTATCCATATAAAAGTTCCTAAGGGCTACAAGATCAGCTGAACAGGAGAGAATGAAGAGAGAAGTGCACCTTATTGGTGTGAAAATGTAGTTCCTTAGGTCTTTGTCTGTGTTTGTTCAGTGAAAGAATAAAGAATAGAACCAGTAAATTAGCTTTGCAAGTATAGTTGGAAATAAAAGAAGAAAGAAGGTAAAGAAGAAATATTTGGCTTTTAAGATAGCATAGACATTACATATATTTTATATGCTTATATATAAGCATAGTAACTCTTAAAATATAATTTATTAAAAATCTAATTTCTCAGGGATTTTGTAAAAACTTTAATTGACCTTCTGAAAACTCAGAAGGATGAAATCTTTTCCCTGCTATGATGGTGGATTTTCACACCTGCATTAAATAATGCAAAGTAATTGTGCAGGCTCAGGAAAAAAATGAGTCAATTCTTTCAATTGTTCTCCTAAAATTATTTTTCTGATGTTACAGTGTTCAGACTGACAAACTGATATAAATCCCTTTCTTCATCTGTTCAATATTCCTGGGGGAAGTATGCCACATCTTTGCAAACAAAAGGGGGGAAAAAACCTTTATAGAACTAAATGAATTGAAAAGCACCAGAATGCATGTTATGCATAATAAACTGAAAATTTAGATATTTTATTTGTTTTGACCATTGAAAATTCATCTAATTGCCTTAAAGACTGAGTAAAGCTTGAAAATTTAGGGAAAAACAGTTTATTTGATGGAGCCTTGAAACAGAATCAGTAAAAATGAAGATCAAAGAAAATGCTGAGGCAATGTTTTAACAATAACATCTATTTGTTAGGTTCTCTTCCCATAGATCTATTTCAGATCCAAGGAAGATGGGAAAGGAAAATAAATACAAGTTTTGGAAAAGGAAGCTGAACAACTCCATCTTTTCATTGAAATAATTTGAAACCCCAGCTCTGCAAAGACAAAGATAAGATAGGACTGTTAACCAGGTGTCAGCTCAAGCAGGCATCAGCAACTGTTGCACTTGCAAAGCAAAAGCAGTTAATCAGCTGTTATATGGAGCTCTCTGCCCTCAGTTAGCTATTGAGTTACAAATTTGATTGATTGAAATAATTTTATTATAAATAAGTAATTTTAATTATAAATCCAAATCTGAATCAGCTAACCTTTTCGTGGAAGATAGTATCATTGGGAGAAGGATATGTTTTCTGTACTATTTAACAGACATAAAGGTCAGAGATTAAAGCTCAGCTGAATGACATCTACATGTCCATTTTTGAAAATAAAATTCAAGTTTTTGCTTTGAAATCCCTGGCTCTCTCCTAATTCAAGTTTTTAAGCAGTATAAAAGGGGGAACTAAAACTAAGATTAAATGTTTTAAGTGGTTGAAATAATACTCATGTTGGCCTACTTTGAAAGGCATTTTGGTGGCTTTACTTCATTTGGTCTTTGCCTGAATAAATGCAGCAGAGTAAACTGGTAAATAACAATCTAGTACAAACAATATCCAGCTGATCTCAGAACGCTAAGTAATGGTGCAAGGCAGCTGTACTGCAGATTGCAAGGCAATTAATCAAGAATAGGATGGAGAGCTTTATTTACTTTTCCGTGTGAGTTCTTGCTTATGGCGTGTATACCTGACCTTACTGTTATTTTGCCATGGCCACCTTGTATTTCACTGAATCCTAATGTTTAGAGACAGAAGGTGTACTCGTTTTAAGCTGTGAGAATTTCAGGACAGATGGATGAATAGAGAACATCACTGCCTTGCATTCTATGAATACATCTGGTTAGCAAATACTAGCATGATAGAAGGAACGTGTGTTGCTTAGCTGGCCCTGTCTCTTGCCAGGAAACACATTAGACTGGCGTGGTCCAAGGATACATACATCTAGTGTTTCAGGAACGGTGAAGATCTCCATAGGTGTGAGACTCTCACTGATCGTGAAGGCAGCTATAGGAAGATTTAACAGTTCTGCTGAAATCCTAAGCGGTTGTTGATCTCTGAAGCTGATGTATGTGGGACATGCAGAGTACGACTTCTGAATTCATCTTGCCAACACTGAGCACATCCAGACTCTTAACTAACTTAAGGTCAGTTATTTTTCTGGATTTGAAGTAGGAAGAAGGCTTTGTCTGGATTGGTGGAAGAAAAAACATGGGTTAGGTGGTGTAAGGCAAACTTTGTTCTAGGCTACTGCTGCCCTCCGCATCAGGGAGTCTCGTTCCCTGACAAATTGCAACTGAAAATAAACAGAGAAACATGTCCCTGCAGGGAGTAAAGGATGAAGCCGGTGCTCCTACTGCCCAGTTCACTCCCTGCATTTCCCCATCCTCTTAAACCTTTTTCCAAGGGTCAAATCAGCGCAGACGCGGTGCAGCCCCCCAGCAGCTGGGTGCCAGCGGCTGCCCAGCCTCATGCCGCAACACAGACATGACCCACTGACCTACACTGATAGCACAAAGGTGGTGAAATTGCCCTCTCTACCCACTCACCCGTAAACTCATGCCCAAAGGTGAACAAGTCTTGGCAAGGGTGTACACAGAGGGTTAGCGAGAGACTAATGCCAACCTTCACTAAGCACATTAGATTATAAAGGAAAGATGTGTCAGGTCAGCTCAAGCCAGCTATTTCATAAGAGTGTGATTTGATTAAGCCTGGGCTATGGCCTAGCTAGATGGGGCAAGAGATGGTCTGGACAGTTTTGCCATTAATTTAAGCGGCAACACAATCTTCTGCCAGCCTGTAATCTTTATCATTTATAGTTTGTGATTTCATTATTAAAGTGAGCTGCTTGCTGAAGCTCAGAGGCAGAAATTCTATCGATTATTGTATAGCTAGTACTTTATCTTGGCTCCTTGTTTAAATATAAGCTTGTTTATTAGCTGTCAAGCAGCCATGCACTCAAGTATATAAATAGCATTAGGAAAAAATGCAATTTAACTTTTAAAAATCTAAATTCACTTCCTATGTGAAAGTAAATTTGCTTTGAAGGTTGTTAGTATTCAGCAGATTAAGCTGTTTCATTTTTGTCAGGCTTTCACTTTACTACCTTTTTAACAGCAAGATAAAATATCCATTGAAAGTACAATCATAATGAAATGGCACAATATAAATAGATGACTTTCATCATAATGCACTGTTTTTAGAAATGTTCATAATTTAAACAATTATGTTCCTTTACTTCTTGCCAATTAAGTTTAGTCATCTAGGGACTGTGAATTTTAATGAGAAAGCTGAATGGTCTTTTGCAGATATGATCTGTTGGCAGGAACACAATCAAACAAGGAAAGGTTTAATGTCTTCTTTTCCCCTTATTTCTTTAAGTATCATAAAAAAGATAAGATAAAACATTTAAGTGGCAGAAGAGACAAAACTGCTGTACAGAAAATGCTTTATAGCTTTATGTAGATTGAATATATTAAAAAAAATCTTTGCTTACTACTCCTTGAAATCAGTGTGATAGGCTTAAAAGATACAAGAGATGTTAAACATACCCATGAGAAAATTAAAATTAGAAGCAAACTGTAGCCAATAGCTGTTACACTCTGATTATTCAGACAGTTCTAATGAACATTTTCACAAAAATTTTGGATCCGGAATAATAAAAAAAAAAAAAAAAAAGAAATAGGAGTGACATAAGATACTTTAGATGGTAAACTGTGGTCCGTGCATCTACCTTTCAATGGACAAACCAGAACCCCCCTGGGGCTTAGAATTAGATTAGCTAAATGCCTAACAGCTGTCTCACAGGCATGAGACTAGATAAAGCAACCAAGCTGTAAATCTGTGCAAACTGCATGAAAGGCTACATAATGCAAATTGATTAGTTTAGGACTTGCATTAATGTGGTTGTGAATAAAAATAACCCACCAACAAATCCTCTCCTAATTTTAACAGCTACTGAAGAGAAAAAACTTAACAGATGGATCTTATAAGGTATGAGTCTACAATGAATTTACATTGTGATCAAAGAAAAAACCTGAATTACTAATTCCTGTGAAGTAAGAGTTCTAATCTCTGTACAGAAAGGCAAATATTTGAGGTTTTAACTTGGAATGATAGGCAGCTTTCATGGAATACCAATGCCCTTTGCATTTTTTTTAAATGAAAAATATGAACACCTATTGATTTACATTCAGGATGGAATATGTGATGTGGGACACCTAAGTAGATAGATCATAAACTATTGAAATGTAACCTATGGTAACTATTAGGACTGATTAGTTTTCTGCAGTTTCAAGATTATAACATTTGAAGTTAAGAATGGTAGGAGCATTGACTTAATTATTTGAATTTCTTAAATGTACAGAAGCTGATGTTAAATCTGTTTCATAATATTTCTCATCTACTCAAAATTGCATGTCTTTTACGCAGTTGAATTTTATCGCAGAAAAATAAACACCATTTAATGAGTGCTCAATTTGTAAGAGATTTGTGAGCTGTAAAATTTTATGTCATAACTAGTCAAGAGATAATATGACATGATAAAAACACAGTAAGATCAGTGACCTATATTCTTTCTTTAAACGCTATCCCTTCATATCATCTTACTCTTTATTTATGGACTGCTACATTAATATTCATGTGGATTCGTTCTGTGCCATATACTGAAAGAAAGTGGTTTCATCACATTGTCAGGCTCTTGGCTGCAGTGAGACTAAAAACAACTTCCTTGTATGAAGTGCTGAGTTCTCAAAGCTTTGGGCACCGAGTAGTATGCCTCCGTGATGTTTTTGAACGCAGAGAGAGAGAAAATTGTTCTGCCTGTTTTCAGAGTCAGCTGGAAGTCACATTGCCATAGTTTGAATAAAAGTAAAGCCCAAGGTAATAAGCAAGATGTACTGACTCAGGTGCTAATGCGGCCACATATCTTCTGGCTGGGTAGAACACAAGCAGAATAAATTAATGTACACTGTTTCTCTACACTGTTCCCTAAGTGCCCACAGCCACAGAGCACGTAGATACTTATCTCACCTACATGCACTGAGAATTCACCATCTAAGAGTTTCTCTGCTTTTAGCCCTGCGGGGCCTGGTATGATGTTTTATCTCTTTTTAATACAGGGCACTATTGTAATAGAGTGCCTGTAATCCCAGTTCTAAAGCCAATCCACCGTGTATATGATACTTAAATGCTCATTTGCCTCGAATCAGATTTCCCTCAGTGATAACAGTAATCACTGGCCTATAGAGAGTCCTGGTCTCTCAGATCCAGCAGGCACTGTATTAATACAATATTTCAGTTGTTTTAATGTGAAGAAGTACAAAATTGTTTCAACTTTCAAAATTTTACTTGCACAACCAAAAATCAATATAGTTTGCAATACTTTGGATTTCTTTCAGTGCTTCTGTGACATAGGAATAAGTTGTTAATTTTGTATTGTAGCTCATGAATGAAAAAATTTACAACCTCAGTAATCCTTATTGAAGATGACAGTTAACATTACTGTACACCGAACCTTATCCTAACCTGTTGGTTTGAGTATTTGTGTACTGTACTCCTGTTGAGGACAAAATGTAGTCTTCTGCTTCTTAGAGGAGTGCTTAAGCCATCAGTATGCTAGGTAACAGCTGGATATCTGAGTTCTTGTTCACCGTATTTTGGGGAGTAACTGGAGCAATTCAAGAATTCAATACAAATTAATGAACATACTTCATACAGGTAAAACTGAATTTTGGCACAGTGTTCATCCAGGTTGGCATTCATTGCAAAAAAAACCCCCAAACTCAAAGAAGAAAAAAGCAAAATAATACAGGATTTGTGCAAATGAAATAATGTATTTTGTTCTGAAGCATAGATTGTGCATTTATTACGTTATTTCAGCACATACAGCAAATAATGTTAGAAGCCATAAAGTGCTGTAGCATTTAAAATTTTACATTACTCAACTCACTGGTTTTCTGTAGCAGTGAATTACACAGGTAGATATATCTCATAGACTATTTTTTCCCCACCTTTCCTAAGAATCAGTGATTTTTTTTTTTATTTTTTTTTTTCAGCTCACAGGAACTCACCGTTTGCTACAGCTGTATATCATCACTGTTTTCTTCCTGGTTAAGCTTTCTGATCAAGCTACAGGAAAGTAATAGAAAATTACAGGAAACATAATCCCACTGCAGCACTCCCATGTCCTGAACCCATAAAGCACTAAGCATTCAGGCCATGTTACAAAGAAATTGAAAGTGGACTTACAGGAAGTTATTTCCTAAATACAACTCCCCTTTACACCAGTCCTTCTTTCAAGGGCATGTTAATGGAGTCCCAGCAGCAGACTGAGATTTAAAGTGATGGGTGATATCTCACCCCTAGAAAAGGAAGCTAAGGAAACAGGGAAAACTCTAATGTTATCACTATTTCAGAACTGAATTAACGCATTTGTGCTCTTATTAAATCTTTTATTGCGCTGAAGTTTAGTGTGATTTGGTATTGGGAAATCAATCAACGTATCGTGTGGGAAGGCTGGAGCAAAATACAGACATGCGTATGCACTGCTTTTTAAAGTTCTTATTTACTTAGCTCAATATTATAGCAAAAAGAGTCCTTTAATGATGACCATAGAGCTGCAGTGACAAAGTGTGGTAAATGGCAAATGAAAAAGTAGAATATGTCCTCTGCAGAAGGTGAGGGAGGACATGCACAGATAAATCAAGCATGGTGTTTTTACTGGAGGAGATAAGGTGGGAGCCATTCCTCCCTTTCTGTTCTGCTTTGTTCTTGTACAGTCTGTGACGGTCTTATACCTTCTTGTTATTTTCACAGTGTGCGGGATATTTTACATATGTCATATACAAATTCTTTGTTCTTTCAGTGATCCATAGCGGACCATTTGTGATTTGTAGCCTAGGGGCCTCTGGTATCATCCTGTGCCTTTATTCTCTAGGCTTCTGCCACTCTCTTGTGCTTGGTCTCTTGAGGGCCCTTCCTACACTTTAATCTCCCGTGCCTTGTCCATGATATGCAGGGGGAACATAACTGTGTATCTTCTGTTAGTTCCTAGTATCAGATTTTTTCTCCCAAGGCTTGCAGAAGCTTCCACCTGCTTGTTGTTCTAAGGAAAGGTGGAAAACAACCTAAGCTCCTGATAGCTTATCTCAGTCAAACTCTCAAAGTTTCTGAGGACCTTCATCATTCTACTTGATTGTGCATCACGCAGCTGGTAACTTGGAGCATTCTGTTAAAACCATTTTGAACTCTGACTTTGTATGGGAAGGGATTATTCAGCCATTATATTTGCCGCTGTTGGTGTCTGGGGTCAGCTCTGCCTTTGTGACAAAGTTTGAGAGGATGGTCCAATAAACGCCAGCTCTCGTATCTGTCTCCTTTCTTGTTAAAGTCAGTGATATTCTAGCATTGACTTCAAAGGGTGATGAGCTGGTTACTGGACATACCCTGCTGGGCAAAGGCCAAGAAGAAATCCTAATGAAAGAGCGGGGCATAAAAGGGTTTCCTGCTGGTTGCTTGATACATTCATTCAATACATGTGGATAGCTTAAAACAGCTGTTTCTGTGCCTCATGCCTGTTAGCAAACTGCTAACACTCCCAAGTCACACATACCAATTTAAGGTCAATGAAACAGTGGTTACAGGGCCTTTGAGATCCCTCCCATCCATGCATGGTTTTGTGTTCTCTGTTAGGATGACCATTAATTCGTCTCTATGACTCATCTTCTATATCTGAGTATTAAAGTAGAAAAACTTTTGGGGAGTGATGCTGAAGGTATGAAAAGTATGATCTTGTAAAAGTAACCGATAGGAATTGGGGGTTGTGAATAAATGAGCAGTTCTGTTTGACGTCAAAACATGCATCATATGCTGATAGATCAGAGAAATTCATGTTTTAGGTTATTTTGAAATATGACAGAATTTACATTGTTTCCTTGTGTGTACCTATTTATAAAATTTGGGCAACTGCACAGATAAAATGCACAATGCTTGAATTTATGATTCCTTAGATTTCAGCCAGAATAGCTCTACTTGTATCTTGCTTTACTTGCCTGTATTTAGTTTATTCTCTTCTTACTAATCTCTTCTACAGATATTGCACGATGTCAATATGCCCTTGATTATTTTTTTTTCCCCCAAGCTGGTGGTTTGATGGGGAGAGGAGAAATTGCCTTTTATTTATTTATTAATTTTTTTCAGAACAGAAGTTAAAAAAAAATGTTACTGATTGTTTTTACAGGTAAAAAAAAACAAACCAAAACTGTGATTAAATATAATTGCTTCTTCCACTGGGTCATTTCAGATCTTTTTATCTTCAATGCTGATACCTGAATCAGCATTTTGCTTCATAGTCGGCATAGTATAGACTATAAACTTAAAGATAAGTTGTGTGTTCAAGCTTCCCATTTCCTTGTGTAAAAAGTAAAACCTCCACATGAGGTTCTCTTGAAGGAGAGAACTACCTGGAGAGCCAACATAATTGTGACAGGCTAGCATTACTTTTTATGTCTTAATGATTTCACTTACATTGGAGTCTTACCATGAGTTTCAATGACTATCTGTTCCAGTCCTTTATTTTTATAATCATGAAATCATAGAATAGTTTGTGTAGGAAGGGACCTTTAAAGGTCATCTAGTCCAACCCCTGATAATGAGGATCAAAATCTAGTATTTCTTCTGAGCAGAGGTTATCTTCAAGCAAAAAAAGTAGTTCCACAAAAGCACACTAAACAATGTGTTTAAAACTAAGTATACATATAAGTGATTTGCTAGTTTGTGGCTTAACTGCTTTGTGGTTCTAAGTAGTCAGACGTCCACCAAGATGGCTTATCTCAGTCACTCTCTTTGCTAGGTGTGCAACATGGTGCAGTATAGAGAGAACAGTAAGCAGTGTAGAATAAAATGGAAAGCAAAATGTAGGCGTGCTGCAGCGAAGCTTGTAAGCAGAAGTATTTCATAATGAGCAAGTCAGGAGGTAAAAGCAGCCATAATAAAAATAGCAGTTTTCTTGTAAGCTGCATTGTCTCTGGAATTAGACAAAGCCAAGAACACTCATGTAAATTAATCACAGTATCTTGAATTGATACGGCTCTAAGAATGAAAGCATATCTTGCATTCTGGGGTGGGCAGGAACAGAGCAAATCTGTGCCAAAATTGGAAGATATGTCTTCCCTAAATAATTAATTTTATGAATTTGTAATGCACCCTTCTGAGGTGCCAATCACACTCTGTAGGCTTTGACACTATGTAGGATTTTTTTTTTAAAAATGTAACTGCTGAAATAAAGGGTGCATATGTTTCCCAAATAATGTATTTTCTTCTTACAAAGGTCTAGCTTGACTTAAAAATATAAGGTCTTTGGAGGGAATAGTTTGTTTTGAAACTTAAAATGTTTAAATGTTTCATTTGGAACCTGTAGTTTTTGTGTGGCCTTTAATAAAGTGATTAAAGATGCTGTCTATATCTGATATAATTGGAAAGAAAAAAAAAGTATAAATAAAAATCCCATCCCCAAAGGGATTTGAACTCCCAGCCTTCAATGTGTGTGGCTGTTATTTTGTTTATTAGGCTATACAATTAAGCACATAAGCATGTGTGATGATTTTTGAATGTTAATTTTACCACTGGAGGGAGCCCATATTCCATAAATGCTATAGAAAAAAAGGATTATAATTTTAAAAGGGGAAAAAAGTGCACTTTTAAGATATAATACATTTTTCCTGGTGCTGACTTCGCAGGTATGCAGAATTTCTGATATACTTACTGTACTGTTCATTTTTATTCCTTCCACATAATGTGGACGTTAAAGATCAGAAGTCAGAAAAGGAGAGTTGCCTGCTTGGGATATAGCTTTTTCCAAAAATAGATACTTTGTAAAAAAATAATTATCACTTTAGTTTTAACGTTGGAGTAAATAGGTATACCACTAGACAGCTAGATGAGTGTAGTTCCAGAGTTTGCAGTCTTCAACTTACTTGTTTTTTAAGTCTTTGACTATCATTAAGTTTCATTTTTCATAACAGTAATAATCTTCTAATCTGGGCGGAATTCCTAGTATGATTTTTCATCTTTTGAGACCTCTGACTTTTAAAATATGATCTCGAGTTAATCTGTTCTAAAGCACAGTTCAAATGTCTAGAAAAGTTACCAGCGTAATGGTGTTTGTCATCATCTTATAATAACCAGTCGACAGGCAAGAAGCTATTAAAGCTTTCTTCTCCCTTGTGGGTTATTTGATTTGTCATCCGCCATTTTTTGCAGCTTGTGTACTCAAACCAATTTGTGATAACACAACCAGAAAGCTAAATTCAGTAAAGAGTTCATGCTGACATTGTTATTCCACACAAGAGGCCCAGCAGGGAGAGTGTGCTATAATTCAGATAGCATGATGAAATGAGATCTTGTATCACAAAGACTTTGGTGGATGAAGAAACATAAACATCTCCTCTTTTTATATAAATTAAAAGATGTGGGGTCATACTGAAGTTGCATGTGCTGTTTTTATTTAACTTTTTAACAGACAATTCAGCTGAACTGAGGCTTAGGGAGATGGTTGAATTACAAGATGTCCACTCAACACATACTTTAAGAATTTAGATTTCCTTTGGCAGGTAGTTTTTAGTTTGAATATTTGAAGCAGGTCAGAAGAAAAATGTGCAATGAGCTATATTTATCACGGCAGATACTTTAAAAATAAATTGCATAAGCCTGAAACAGTTTTAAGTTACCATAATTAAATTAAAATATTCACCAAATCAATATCAAAGAATCATTTTTTGAGAACATGGGACAGCCCAGAATATCCTTGCTTTTAGCAGTGAGACCACAGACAGTAACAGTAGTTTATAGTGGAAAAGCTCATTTCCTACCTATTTTTTCAGCATTTTAGTTCAAACATTTTGCATTTTCAATTAATTACATGCCATTTCTCATCTTGATATTTGAAATGGAATATTCCTACTCAGTTTGTTCCTATTCTTATGTAAATGCAACGTAACCTTGCTAGAATTAGGGTTTGTGGTTTTGCATGTGTGTATTGCACACTGGTAACTGAATTTAGCTTGCATGTTACATTTTTCTGAATATGCTTTAAGAAAACCTGTATTTACATGAAAGATAATATAGCAAAGCAAATTCAATGAAAATGAAGGTAGAATTTAGTGCATTGAAGAGATTAAAGAGGAATTATTATCTTATAAAGCCATATTGAACTGAGGTCAGAGAGGTATGTGTTTTAGAAATTATCATTCTGAACTGTCAAATCTGAGGATTTTTTTCTTGAAAAGTTTATTCTGACAAGTCATAGGAAAAATAATTTCATTCATTCTTGCTAGTTTTCTCTGAAAAACACATAATGAGATCAATACTTGCAAATTTTGATGAAGAAAATTGGAAAAACAGCAGATAAAGAAAAATAAACTGTACCTTAACTAAAACCAAATTAACTTAGTATTGACATGGAGAGTTTCTGAATGTTCCATTTGTTTCGAGATAAACAATGGTTTCAGAGTGTTTATTTTTTGTTTGCACAGTTAGAAGCTTTGCTGCCTGGAATGTGGTATTAAACATGAAGCAATTCCATTTTCAAACAGTTTTCCAACCTCTTCTTACTATCAGGTACATTTATCCTCAGAACAGCTCTTCAATGAAATTTAAAGTGAAGTAAATAGAGTATCTGGCTTCTGTAGAGTTCTTTTGATGTAGACATTTCAAATAGTTCAACCAAAGAGTTTCTTTTCATTAGGACCAGGTAGAGAAACTAAGCTGTAAAGCTGAAGAAAGGCCAAATCAAAAGTAGTATTTCCAGAATACTGGTCCAGCTTAATTCATTAGCCTGCATAGCTTGGTCACCATCTCTGCATCCTCACATAGTGTGGAAAATCACAGGTTAAACCTGCTTAATGCTGCTAGTGCTTTATATCTCTAAAAACTGATTTCTTTTATTAAAGCAAATCTGTGTTACTCCTCCATCTCAATTATGTTGTTGGTCTTCCTTCCTTAGTGGATGTATAGCAAATCAGTATTGGCAGTGTTTTCAATATTGTTTATATCTTTGCTTTACAAGTATTTTATCAAAAAATCAGTTTCAAATAAAAAAAATGGATAAGATCTGAAAAAGGAGGCAGTGTACCAGAAACTGTCATTTTTCAGGCAGGAGATACGGGAGAGGGCTCTGTGACCTTGACCCTAAACTAGGTGTTCCAGGGGGTTTTCCTGATTGAGCTAATGATGGTCTCTCTCCAGAAATTTGATACAAAAATTTTCCTCTGTTTTCTAGAACAACTTTTGGGGTGGAGGAAGGAAAAGAATTGCCCATGACATTTTAAAAGAAAGCTTATACCAAAAGTCTGTTTCTAATGCATGGGGTATTAAAAAAACAAAACAAACCCAACCAAACCAACCAAAAAAAACCCAAACTCCAAACCAAAATCCTTGCTCAACTCTTCATGTGATGCAAAAATGAGCTTTCATTGTCTGAGCAGGAGGAGAAAAGCTAAAAAAAAAAAAAAAAGAAAGAAAATCAGATTGAATTGAAGAAACTTTCCCTAGCAGGGGAACGGGAAAGCTGTATGGGAGGACTGTGTATGCCAATACCATGAAATCACAGTAGATACCTGCTAATTAATTAAGTCACTTGAACAGACTCTATCCAAATTTCTGTCCTATCCCAAAGGAACAAATTCACTTCTGTATTTGTCTTTACAGTTGATACATCCTTGAGAAATTGTGATCTCTTACATATTGCAAAAGACCAAAGAGTTTTCTTCAACGGGTTTTTATCTATCAACTATTAGTGCTTTGTTCTAGGCCCAGATATTTTTTGAAGATAAAGGTCTAAACCAGAAAGATATCCTTCCCCTGTGCTCAAGATAGTTCTGTGTTTCATTTTTGTTTCTGTTGTCTCTAGTTTGCAAGTATACTTAGAGCATTCAAAAAAACAAAGTGCTGGATACTTATAATTAGAAACATGGGAAACTTATTTGTAGCCACAAATGTTGTTAAATAGATTAGATTAAAAAAATTACAAAGCCACCCAGATTCTCGTATTAAAACTAAGAATTTATGCATGTATCATAACAATCCATTCATTTGCACTTGGGCACAGATTAAGCAAAGTTGAGTTTGGCTGCACAAGGGAAGAGCTAAGAGTGCTTTATTCAAGATTCACCCACTATTTGTGTTGCAGTGACTTTATGAACCCTAGTCATCTGCAAGGTCTGATGGTCTCCATTGCTGAGATGCAAGATGCTTCTTTTTTTTCTCGTAAGATGTTGTGCCTGACACAAGATTAACAGTATACATGAAAGCTTTTGGTTCATTGTGAATTGCAACACTTTTTATGTGACATAAAATTCAGACTTAAACCCAGTATGTTTTGGGGACTTTTTAAACATTTAGAAGAGCTAGTTACAGAAAAAGTATAAATTAATTGTCCTAACTTGAACATAATGTGTATTTTAAAAAATTTGCTTAGGCCCTATACTAAGTGATGTGCTATGGCAAGCAGATCTCAAAGGGAAATTTGAAAAAGAAGAGAATGCAGCGGTTTGTTTGGGGGGACATCTAAGTGGCCTGAGTAAGTGGCAGGAAATTTTCTTGAAATCATGATGAAAAGATTCTTTAGGTTTGTTGCTTGCTGTATCAGTGAGTCATAAACAGGCAAGTCATGGTCTCTTTGTGTCTGAGTTTTGTAAAATTATTATAAATATCTATCGAATTCACAGATTGAGCTAAATTAGTATTTGGAAATGTACTGAAGTATTTTAACTGAGCTGTTTCCAAAAATATAAACCATTAAATTATGTGAAAATGTAGTTGTTTTAAAATAGTGTTGAGAATGCGTTGATTTGTTTTTTAAATTGCAAGAGGGGAAAAAAGTAAACAAATTAAAGGTTATGTAACAAAAGAACAAAATGGAAACCCAAATTATGTAGCCATCTGCAGAACATATTTTAATGACTATCACTGAACTATTTTTATGGATTTTGAATCCTTTAGAAAGCCAACTGTTATTTACAAGCTGGCCTTGTTAAGTGGCAAGGAATGGCTGTGGCTTTGGTATCTAGATGATTAAACAAAACAAAACAAAGTTGATGTTGATTAGAGATTTAGGAAGCTATATGAGCTATCCTTCGTGACAGTGAAGTAAGTATTGTATAAAGGAAATGAATACAGCTTTCTATTTTAAAGAAAGCAAGCAAATTAAAGAGTGAAATTAAGGTGTTGGATATCTAACTTAATGGAAATAAGCCTACTTCAAAATAGCAATAAGATAATAGAACCTTTTAAGCACATGGGTCTTTAAAAGGACTGTGGTTTCAATGACAGCTGTAAGGCTTGCTTATTAGCAGACTAACAGAGCCTTTCCCTTCCTTCACAAATTATCTGTTTATTCATTTCTTTGACACTGTAATTTAGATTCTTTTAAATAAAAAAAAAAAAATCTGTTTCCTGAGGTCTTCATAAAAAGCACCAAAGACCACTAAAGAAACACCGAAGTCAAAGGGGGGTTTTAGTTCTCACTGAATAGCCCTGTGTCTTAGTGGTTGGGGGCACCATCTCATCCTTTCACCCACACGGGGCAGTTCTGCAGCTTGCTGTAATCTGTGCCCTATGGAAGTGATACAGAAGGACAGGGGCAGAAGTCAGTCCCAGACTTTTGTCCACAGACTCCCTCAAAATATAATTTTCATATTAATAGCACTTAGCTAGGTTTTAGGAATATTTCATTAGAGAGTAGAAATATGTTTTGTGGCTAGAAAGTGGTGATATTGCTAATTTAGGGTGCGTGATTTAATTATGTGGCTACTATAAAGCATTTATCGTATCATACAAGGATACCAAGGATTTGGTTTTATGACATTTTTAGAATGTCTACTCAGTTTGGAAACTTCATTTATATCACAGCATTTGCTGATCTGGGTCCCACTAGACCGTGTCCATTACACAGAGTGTGGCAAATAGTATAAGAAATAATTCTGCTATGGGCAGAAATGGTCCCACCTTCCTTTTGCTTATTTATTCCCAGTAGGTGTTGTATACTAACATCAGGTTTTGTGTAGTCCTGTGGTAAGCTGAATCAGGGAACTGATTTGGTAGAAAATGAACAGATTTTTTAAAAATATCCAGTTTTATAAATTCACTAATCCATCTTGGTGATAGATGTGATGAATGCGAGCACCAGAGCAAGGGAGGCAGTAGGAGGTTAGTACTGAGCGGGGAGGTTAAGAAATGGGGAAGTGAGAATGCCTCGTTTTACAGAAATGCGGGGTTTTGTTGGATTAAAGTGGCTGCTTTGCCTAGAACCAGAGCAGAGGGGGTAAGTACAGAAAGTTAAAGAAAGCATGCAGAGTTTCTGTGTGGAAAAACTGTTGGTTTTTTCTGAGCATTTATTTAAAAGAACTAAAGCAGTTGGTGGTAAAGTGGGTTTACTTTCACTGCAATAATGGTCCATTTTTAGCAAAATTGAAAAAAATTTCACCAAAACTGAAATAACATTAAAACACACACATTTGAGCTTTTTCAGTGTGAACAGTTCAAAGTGCCTTGCTTCTAAGAGTCATGTGATTTATTCTGCTGGAAGGAGCAACACTGTTTTCGGTAGTTTCTCTGTATTTTTGGAGTGTCCACATGGTTAAACTTTGGTGGCTTTCCTCAGAGTAAGGGTTCTTTCTCGAAATGTCCATTACTCCTTCAAACCTGCACTATTAAAAATAGATGATAGAAAGTTGGAGTGTTTTCAGCCAGCAGTGTAGTAACTCTGAGGTCCTTTGCCACCTGCTATAGGCAGGAGTTCATAGTTCCTATGCTCCTATGTGGGGTAGTGTTGGTACTGGAGTAGTTGAACCAACAGCAGCAACAATAAGAAATCTTTGAGAAAAGTCCTACTGTGTCATAGCCAGTGATTCTTGAGATATCAAGAGAATGCGTTTGCTGACACATTTGGTCTCGTAGCAACACAATGAAGAAATATTACAAATGTGAGAAGAAAGAATGAAACCACAAAATATGTCATTTTTTAAAATGAAAAAAATTCTGTCTGTATTAAGAAGCATCAGAGGATTTAAAGGTAATTTAATATCTTTTCCCATAGCCCAGTCTTTGCAGTGTCATGTTGTTAAGCAATAAATAATGGAATTTTTGCAGGAAAGCCATCTTATACTTTCAAATCAGTGTCATAAATCTAACCATATGGATTAGGAAGTCATCCTTATGTACTTACAGTCTAATATGCTGAAGATGCATAGTGTGTTCTGTTGTCATTTCTTTAATATGGTAGGAGATGAAGAATCCATCAGTCATTTTCAGATTACCTTCAATAAGGTTTTCAGAATGCTCTTTTAATGATGATAATTTTTAATAGAAAATTGTGTACAACTGCCTGACACAAATGATGAAAGTCCAATGAAGAAAAAAAACAAAGGCAACTATTGTAACAAGAGCCTACTTGCTATCTATGACTCCAGTCTTATTCCTCACGTCTAGTCGTTAGTCTTCACATGCCAGAAAAATCCATGTCTGGAATTTCTGCAGATCAATGAAAGCACACACATCTGAACAATAAAGAGTTATTGGCAGTGGATTCAAATCTCAAATATAGGCAAATGTTCATAATAATGTATTTGAAAAATATGACTGCTTAAATGGCTTACAAGTATGACTTGTTGGCAATAAAAGCTGATAATTTGTGCATAACTTTTGGCCTTGTACAATTTCCTTTTTTATATTTTAAAGTACTTAATGCATCACATGTTGTGTGATACCCCTTGATGTTCCTGCAGCAGTTGATTTTACACTGGTTTTTACATCTTGAACATTTTAATTGCACCACTGCCGTACAGTACTTTTTTAACAGAGTGAGTCAATAGTACAATATATTTGGGGAATCACTCCTTTATTACAGCTCTGAATATTATGAAAACAGACTAGAGAGATGATCCGAAGAGGAAGAGGAAGAGGTTGTGTTCCTTTCAGTAATTCTTTTCATTCGTCACCTTTGCAGGTAAAGAATATTGAGCTTGTGAAATCCTGTTTTACCTGAGGAGTTGCATGAAGTAACAGTCTCTTATCAGGATTAAACACTGATCATGTCAAGGAATGGTTTATTAGGTTTGGTACTTTTTAGCAGTTGGTGTGGTTGTCACAAAGTTACTTATATAAAACAAAACAACAAAATAGATAAGGTTTTCTTATATAAAGATGGCCTTTTTAAATTAAAGCAGTGCTGCATTACAGTCATAGCTACTGAAGTATTTTTCAACTTAAAAGGTAAAATCTGGGAGTTTTTTATATGGCCAATAAATCCTATATAATGACTATATAACATTAACTCATTTATGTAATAGTGTTGTGACTAACTAGTCAAGATTCTTGAGTATTAAATAAGAATAAAAAGCAGCCCCCTCCTTTTCAACTTTGCACTATGTTGCTACACGATTTTTCAATGCAAAACAGCTATATTAACTGTGAAGACAGCAGCAGCTGCAAAGGTAGCAGAGAGCTAGCAATATAATCACAGATAGCAATAAATTGATCCCTTGTGTTTTCTCATGAGTATACATTCTGTCACTTAGATAACTCTACATTCAGTCAGGTATAATTTATGAAAATAAAGTATTCAGTGTCAAGAGGACTGTATTCATTGAAGTGATAGGGCTTGGCAGACAGCAAAATGTTTTTTTTTTTAATATCTCTGTGATGCTTTTTTTTTTAATCTGGTAAGGAGCAAATTATTTCATCAGATGATTGATTTGTTAGTGTCACTTTTGATGAGCCAAATTTGAAGGTTTTGACATGTTTTAAAACTCTGATATATTTGTATGTAAAAGGAAAGAAGGGGGGGGGGGGGGGGAAGCATCTCCCAGACAGAATGAAAAACTGGCACCCCAAATTTCAGAGTATATTGATGGCATATCTAAATGCAATTGGGAGTGATAGTAGAAATGACTGCGCAGAGGCTAACTATTTTCTTCACTTTTTATATTTAAAGGGAGACAGACAAAAGCTAGCATTTTTTGACATTGTGAGATTGGGTTTTGTGCTGTGTATTGAAGAGTATGATGGTTACCTTGTTATACACAATATAACATGGTTTACTGTGTATTATTATATTTCCTTTTTTTCCTAAAAAAATTAAATATAAAAATGTAGTAGGTGATTGGAAATATCCGGATCTACACATCATTGAATAGTTCTCTCTTATTTTTTATGTTGCTTTGGAAAGACAGAAAGAGGCTCACACATATCGATAAAATCTGCATCCTAGGCATATCACTTCTTTCGTTTGTGTCTATTCATCTTCTGTATGTTTACATTCATAAAAATAAATAAGTGTTGGCAAAATATAAACAGTTTGCTAAGAGTTAGTTTCATTATTCATAATGAGCACATCTATGAATAGTGTTAGCCAGCTATAGAACCTGTATGGTCTTACTGGAAACTACTTTCTAATGTATGTGTGTCTGATGCAATAAAAGAACCTCAGGAATTTAGCTAACCTCAAGCATGTGTCAGAAGTCTGTTTTCCAGGCTGGCCTGCAGTACTGAGAGTCCGGATTTGGAATGGACATGGGGATCGTTTAGCTTAACCCCTTGCACTCAGGCTGAAGGAAGTATAATGAGACCATCTGTCTCTGGAGCTCACTGCACTGTTCTTAAGAACCTACGGTTGAGTAGATTCCTGTAGTTTGCCATCTTCCAGTGTTTGATTACCATAATTATTAGAAAGATTTTCCTGGTATTAACCCTAGGTCTTTTTGCCACAGACTAAAGTGATGTTTCTTCTCCTGCTTCCATAGACTGACATGGGGAAACAGCTCTGACATGGGGAAAGAGCTGATGACATTTCTCTTAAGATTTTATGAGAAGGAGAAAAATGGCCATGTCTTTCCAAAATCATTTGTTTGTTTGCAAATTATAAAAATCTTAATTCCTTGAACTTTTCCTAGGAGATCTAGTTGTAGATCCCTTTTTTGGATGAAGAAGCCCATCAGTAGCAAGCAAAGTTGACAGATTTCGTTCCAGTTGTCATGAATTGCACACCTGTTAATAAATCCAAGAATAAGGTTTGCCTTTTTTGGAGCAGCATTGCATTAATGATTTGCATGCAGATATTGCTCACAGCAGAACTGCAGTGACTAGTGAGTTTTTCCCACTTGGTACTTGTGCATTTTTCTTCTCCAGAATCATTTCTCTCCTCAGCCAAACTCTTTCTAAATGCTTTCTTGATTTCAGGACGTTTCTTCAACTTGCCAAAATCATTTGGAATTTTGACCTTATTCTCCAGATATCTATCCTACAGGAGAGGTTGCAGTTTCTCCTGATTTGAAGCTGTCAACATTGTGAATGTACCTATTTCCTTATTCCCTTGGTGAAGTTTCCCAGTGGGAGCTGTTTTGAGACACCTTTTGTATATGACTGTCAGACACTGGTAATTAGCCTTTTGGTGCAATTTCATTTTTCAGCTTTTGCCCTTATCTCATGTAAGTAGCCTGTGAACTTAATTTCCTTAGCTTGAGTATGCTTATGGTGGAGGATACTGAAGCCTCGCTGAAGTTTCTGATCAAATGCCACAGTACACATTCAGCTGTTAGCTATTAGAGGCAGAGAAGGTGGTTTTCCCAAACTAATGCTGATCAAAGCCATTCAGTACCACTGTCTCTACCTCCCTTGTACATATCGTATGTAATCTTTAGCACATCTTGCTGATGCAGTTGTCAGGTATTCTGCTGTCATGGCAGTGCTAAATGGTATTTTCACTGAATTAACATCTCACAGATCAAAGCTTTAATATTAGCAGAGGTTCTCCATAATGGGCTGCAATCACTTTATACCATCAGTAAGACATCTTGAGCTCTCTCAGGATTTGCCTTGCAGCTTTGGGTTATGAATCACATCTCACTTTCAGATGGAGTTTTTTCTTTGGTGGTCAGAGTGATGGCTAGCATGCTCATGTCCTGCAATTTGCTTTTGGCATTGGTACAATAATTTATTGCATTAGAACTCTTTTAAGGATTCATTGTAAACCTGGAGAACTAATTTTAATAGGGATCTACATGCAACTTGTTGTCTGAGGAAGGAGCAATGACATTTAGTTAACACTTTAAGGAAAGTTGTTGACTTGAACCATAGCAGTAGTTTTCATCGTGTTAGTGCCCTGAAAACATTTACTGAATTGTTGAAGTGGAACTAATGTTCCTTTTGATAGCACAATAAAGGGACCAGACTTATAATATACATAGTTTGATATATTGGGGGTCAAGACTCAAAAGGCAGAAAAAATAATGCTGACATTTGCCAAGTTGCATTCATTGGGAAGTTTTTTTAATTAAAGTGGTAGAAAGACAAAAAGTCTGAACACCATCTTGGAAGACATGTCAGAATGTTGTTGGTAATCATAAGTGAATGAGATTACGATTTACTTACTTTATTCTCTGCAGGTTTCTTTGAGCAAGGGAGTGCAATGAAAGATGTGTTCACTCAATACTGAAAGATATTTATTAGTTTTGCTCAGGTATTGTATATTAAGTTCTAGAATTTTTACAGTATTGAGGTATCCACAACATAGGGCAAATATTGAATCTGGATTTTTTGTTTGTTTTGCTTTTTCTTTGCTTCTCCTTTTGGCATGTAAACTTTTTTTCCCCAATATTTACCGGTTGAGGGAAAAGCTACACTGCAGTATTTTTTCATTGAAAATGCAGGAAAATGGTTTCAGCAGCTCTCTCCCTGATCCCCTGCCAGCTGGAGGCAGGCAGCTGCCAGTTCCCCACCCCTCCAGCTGCCTCTAGAGCTACACTGGATTTTAGGAGAGGTGTGGTGCCGTGGTTGAGAGAGGCCGCGAGGATGGTTTTGCAAATGCCTTCTGCAGTTTTGGAAAGCTGCACAAGAACAGTCCTTTCCAACACTAGCTTTTACACCTGGAAATATTCTGACTAAAAGAGAATGTTCAGCTATTGTATGTTCTTTGTTATATTTATTCTTATGTTATGAATCTCATTACAAAGCTGTGTATGATATTCAGGATGCAGGAGGGAGTGTAATATTAATTAACAGTAGAGATGGTTCTGCTGCAAACAAACCTGGAGCTTTCTAAATGAGCATTTTCTGTACATAAACAACTATAAAAGGCAATCAGATCTGCAGTTGGAAGGATTGTTGGCCTTGAGTGATTACGTATTCTTTAGCAGAGAACACATATTTGGTTCTTGAGCATTTTTCTTTTCAATGGAGGCAATGACAAGCTCTATTAAAAAGGATTGCATGCCTTGTACCTTGACTGGGACTCGAAATGATGATGTGGGATCAGCTCAAAGGTACTTGTGTGAAAGTGGTTCAGAACATGGGAAAGTGGAAACTAGGGGTAGTTATTCAGATGTGATTTTGGTGGGGGTGGCTCTCATTTTGAAACTGGGGGTTAGCTGAGGAGCCACAGAGTTTGCTAAATGTGTCAGTGGAAGTGTTAGGCGAAGGAGAGTAAGGAAGTCAAGACTGGCATGGATTTTGCTGTTTAAGTTTGGATAATGCCTTTTTTTTTTTTTTTTTTCTGTAGGCTGTTCTTTGTAGTTTTATTATTATAATGTCACTGTCCCTCCAATGTATCTTCTTCCTTCCGCTGCCTTCCTGGCTGTGATACAGCAGCTGCACTCCATTCCTGCATTGCTTAGAGTGCCATACTGCTATTGAATAGATCTGTTCTGTGATTTTTCCAAATCTCCCTTTACCAGCAGAAAGCTCATTGTCTGGAAAAATCCAGTCTACTGTAGCTACCTGTGCTTCTCCCGCATGTCTCTTCCTTCATCACCATCTTCCATTCACAGTCCCTCATTCACCTCATCTTTCCAACATCTCCTGATACAAACATTAAATGTGGAAATAAGCAAAGTCTGTAATGGATAGAAAAGCTCTAATTAGGAAGAAAAAACTGGCAGCAGGAGATGGGTGAGAAGAAGCAGTGATTGCAGGGAATCTTCTCACAGCTCTGCTCCTTAGCAGCTTTCACCCCAGCATCTTGTTAATATTCCTTTGCTGGTTCATCTGGAGAAGCACTGCTGAGATCTGGGTAAGCAGAGGACAAAAAAGCATCTAAGGTCAAAAACCACTGGCATAAGAGGTTTGAAGCTAAGAAGGCAGCATCAAATGATGGAAATAATTGGGTAGTTTCTTCAGCTTCTCTTTAGAAGATGAAGCCTTTCTCTGTGTTTAAAATTTGCAAGAGCCCTCTGCCTGAAAATATTTGTCTGGCTGTCTGGAATTTGTAGACTGTGGTTCATTAGCTATTGAGACAGATAAACACTGACATTTTAATGAAAATGTTTTAAAAGGTATATTTGATTTTAATGCATTTCCTAAGCATGAAAGGAAACACCTTAATAAGCAAATATTATAGAAGATCGATCTGCGTTCTGAATGTATCGTGTTAAATATTAAAACAAAATTCAGTCTTCAAAGTTTGAAAAAGAAATATATAGGCCTGAATGTGACCTTAAATATGACACTACCATCAGTGCCTTTATGATAAACTGCCAAAAGCAATAATCTGTATCTATAATCAGATATGGCCACAGTATCTGTGGAGTTAGATTTCTGCTTATGGAGAGGGCTCCATTCAGTTCATCAAAAAAGTGGATTTAAAAGCAGAATGCAATCTGTTAAGATGCAAGACCTGGCAAGTTTTGTGTTTCTTCAGTAGTATAAAATCTGAACTGCTTTAGTTGATAGAATTAAACTTTTCCCTAGATGTCTGTGATATTACTGACTTTTTCAAGAGGCACTGAAAGCTGGCAAATGGATAAAAGAGGAAAATGTTTTTAAATACTTTGCTTTAAAGTACAAAGGGCGTGTGTGTGTGTGTGTGTGTGTTTGTGTGTGTTAAATGGATGCCTGCATATTGTTAGCTACTGGAATTGGCAAGCACTCATCTCTGTAAGTTTCATGTTTTTAACCAGGTTTTTAAGCTTATGAATTAGTTATGGAAGGAAAGAACGAAAATCTGCAGATGAAACTTCAGAGCTGTCTCTGTCTCAGTCTGGAGAGAAACCTGGGAGACATGGTTGTACCCAAGAATATTTTTGTTTGTCTAAGGAAGAAGCTGAGACAAACAGCCTGCTAAATAAATAAATACATAGTCATTGGGATGGTAAGGAGAGCAGATTTGCTATATGAATCTGGTAGAGAGTGGGATGGTTGTAAAGGTGAGTCAGGCGGGGCTGGTGAGATTTCTGGAGGTCACCCGGGCAGATCTGTTATGTGGGACCAGACAAACGAAGAAAGGTCAGCTCGAAATCTAAAAATATACATGTTTTTAATCATATGTTTCAATTTCCACTGAAGTTGGTAAAGACACTAATTTTATCCTGATGTCCTTGACTGAGACAACAACTTTGCATCAGCTCCCTTAAAATGCATTAGGTCTCTCCTACACCAGATCTCTGATCTGCTTTTCTTTCACTTACTTTTTAAGAAGAAGTCATACTTTTATTGCTGCTTTGATTTGTAACAGGAACCTAATAATGGTTTGATTTTGAAGGTTTTCAACAAGTTTGTCTCAGATCACACAAGACTTCAGAATTTGGATTTAGTTTTTCTTAATTGCATGTTGTACAGAAAAAATATCTTTTAAAATCTTTTCAAAAAAAAGGAGTTCTCTTTTCTGTTCAGCCTAGTACTTAATATTATTAATTAATTTATGAAGTACAGACTGGCACAAATCCTTATTTTCCTTTAGTTTTAACACTACCCATGATGGATAATAAAATAAACCTGTATGGCTGTTGAGCATTTTAAATGCTTCATTAAAAAAGTAGTTATCTTCCTGTTTTGAAATGGCACCACGTTTATTTTAACAATATTGATTAATTAGGTTTCTGTTTAATGATGCATATGCAAGGTGGAGGATATCTATCTGTACAGTACAAAGCACTCATTGAAGTGAGGCTCGAGTTGAGTGCAGCAGATCCCTGCCTATATAGCTTGAACATGTATTTAAATCCCTGCAAGTTCAGAGCTTCATAGACAAAACACAGGTGGGAGATTTGGTGTTTTGCATGTGGAGAAATGAGAGAAAGATGGCTTTTTTAGAGGCAGGAATCATTATTTAAAAAACCAGCACCACCAAAACCCAAAGCCAACAGAAATGAGTTAGGGTAGGTGTGTGAGATTGCTTTGAGCTTCTTGTAACTAATTCTATCTAATTCAAGAATTACTTCATGTTTTCTAAAGAAATTTGGCAAACTATCTGAATTGGCTATCATGAACTGTAAATGATCTGCTTCTTGGGAAGGTGTGCCTACCTATTTTGTATATGTTAAAGCAATTTAGGATTTCATGGTGTGTGAAAGCATTTGTAGGAGGACCTTGCAGATAAGAAACCATGATATTCAAAAGCTATTTTGTGGTTGATATGTTTTAAATTGTTGGAACTTATTTTAGAACAGGGCTGATGAAGGCTGTCTGAAGATATCTGTGTGCGTTACTATTTTTTGCACTGACCCTAGTCCCTGTAGAAATAGACTTACCCACAAACAGTGGTAGGTCTTTAAATTAAATGGGATAATCTCTTTCTGTTGCCTTAATCTTGTCCTTATGAATTTGTATAAATTTGCTTCCTTCATTGTTATGCCTCACACAAAAGGTACTAAAAATAACTGTTTAATTTTTTTTAGTGCATACTGAAACAGAGATAAAAAGATAAAGTATATTTTGTTTTTATGTAACTCCTGCTGGGCTGATATTACTCCTTTTTAATGTCATTTTGTGTCAACATACCCAGCGAAAGCTGTAGGACCTTAAATACCACCCACACAAATAGTCTCTGATTCCTGTAAGGAGTCATTTTCCATAAGTATCTATCCAACAGATGGATCACATTTTCCTTCTATGGCAGAAACAGTTAAAGTAGGATGGAGCCACAGGAACATCATATTACAATGTAGTTTCAATTCATTTTACTTGCTATCTTCCTGTTACTTGCATAGCATCTTGAGACATTAATGATCTTCCCTTTTTAGTAGCCATAAAAATTTTCATACTGTGTTGTGTTTTCCTTTGTTTTAAAACTCTTGCCTGGCTTGGAAATTTAATATGAAGGACTTTGGTCTGACCAGCAATTCTTAAGTTCAGATAAGAATGGGAAAGAGTTCTGTTGCTGGGCTGAATCATTCTTTTGGCAAAAAGTTCATGGAAAAAGAGTCATTCAAGCTTCAGCTTTTAAATACATGCAAGATGCTATGATAATAGTTCATGGAAAAATGGAGAAGAGAGTTACTGCTCTGTAACTTTGCTAGGTACATGCCTGAATAGTTATTATGCCATTTTTATGGAACTTTGTTGAATAAAATTATGTTGGGTTTTTTCCCTGTCAGGATACCATATATGCAGGCTGCCTGGACTTGCTGAATTCACTTCTCTTTTTAGCCGGCAGAACTGCAAAGACCTGATGTTGAGAATGGGTAGTGTGGTCTTAAAGACTAGATTGTGAAATAGTTTTTTCATGGGAGATGGGAACAAAGCTGAGGTGACAAGCATTGCATAGTAAATGAAAAGGAAGTCTTGCTTTTTAACCTGTCTCACGGCTCTGTAACTCCTCTGTTTTCTTGCCAAAATTAATTTTCTACTGATTTAACTCATCAAAGATCTTTGCAAGATTTGGATTTTAATTTTTTTTTTCTTTTTGACAAACAAATTCCCCCCAACTTTTTGATTGCAATTACTGCCTTTGATGGATTGACAGTGTACAGTCCTGCAGCTGCTTTGGGTATTTTTAATACATTTTGAGATTAGCAGCATGGAAGCAGTACACTTTAGTTTCTAATACTCCACCATGTGTTAACTCTGTACTGTTGAAACTGGTATTAGTTAAACATAAATTAGTCTACAGCCTGCCACTGTGGGTCTTGTAAGCTAACATTTAATATACATGCTAGTTAAATAGACAGCGGTTTCCCCAAGACAGAAAGACTCTTTGTGACTAAATAATTGCCAGGACCTGATGCTTACATTATAGAATCATAGAATCATAGAACGGTTTGGGTTGGAAGGGAGCTTAAAGATCACCTACTTCCAACCCCCCTGCCATGGGCAGGGACACCTTCCACTAGATCAGGTTGTTCAAAGCCCCATCCAACCTGGCCTTGAACACTTCCAGGGATGGGGCAGCCACAACTTCTCTGAGCAACCTGTTCCAGTGCCTCACCACCCTCACAGTAAAGAACTTCTTCCTTACATTTAATCTAAATCTACCATCATTCAGTTTAAAGCCATTACCCCTTGCCCTATCGCTACACACCCTTGTAAAAAGTCCCTCCCCATCTTTCCTGTAGGTCCCCTTTAGGTACTGGAAGGCTGCTATAGGGTCTCCCTGGAGCCTTCTCTTCTCCAGGCTGAACAACCCCAACTCTCTCAGCCTGTCTTCACAGGGGAAATGTTCCAGCGCCCTGATCATCTTCGTGGCCCTCCTCTAGACCCGTTCAAGCAGGTCCATGTCCTTCTTATGTTGGGGGCCCCAGAGCTGGATGCAGTACTCCAGGTGGGGTCTCACCAGAGTGGAGTAGAGGGGGAGAATCACATCTCTCGACCTGCTAGTCACGCTTCTTCTGATGCAGCCCAGGATACAGTTGGCTTTCTGGGTTGCAAGCACACATTGCTGCATTGTGGTGAGCCTCTCGTTAACCATATATACACTGTTGCTCCTTGAGAGATAGGCCCAAGTTCAGATCTCATTCCAGTGCGATCCAGTGATGGTACTAGTAATGTCATCTGGTGAAAATGAGAGGAGATCTGAACTCTTGATCCTTGATATGTAAAGGAGGGCAAATGATGTATTGGAGCATGCTCACCTTGTGGGGGGAAGATACAAAAGGCAGGAATTAAGTGCTTAGTGACGAGTTGCATGGGATCAGAGCTGGGGCATGGCTACCTGGAGAAGAGAAAGAGGAGTGGAGAAGAAAGTGAGAAAGCTCTGAAATGCAACCATGCAGCAATAAGAATGTGGGGAAAGACTTCAGTGGAGAACAATCAAATGGTGGGTTAAATATTGTGCCATGTAACTATGTATTAATTAAAAGAGATGGAAGATCTGGAGCATGGATTACCTGTGGCACACTGGGGCGTGGAATCATTGCACACTAATGAGGGATTAAGTACTGCTCCACAGTCATCTGAGGAGGCAGGGGACAATACTGAGAGGCGGTATTTCTATCATCTTGGTATTTCTATCATCTTAGTATTTCAAGTAAGACTAGGAGATCTGATTTTTGCTTTTTTTTCCCCAAAGCTTTTAAATCTGTGAAAACATCTGGACTTCAGTGCAATTAACAGTATCCATTTCCTATAGAAACATAGGAGAGACCATAATAACTCTGTTGCTACACTCTTTTCATTTTCAGTAATGCTTGAGGCAATATTTCCACCCCATGAGGCTTTTTTGGAAATGTCTTTTTAATACATTTTACCTGGAAATAAGTTTGTGGAAGGAAAAAAACGTAAAGAGGAACTACTTCAGGATATGGCAAATTCATCTTTGGGAATATAATATCCTCACTTGATGTTCTTTGAAGACTAGAGAACTAGATTGAAAATCTCTTTGGTTTGTAAACACCTCCCTATCATTGGCACTGGGACACCCTAGAGCCCGTTTCTTAGTGACAAAGTATAGTCATCATGTTTTTTCTTTGTTCCTTGAAAAGCTCCTTGGGGTCTGGATCTGCTGTTGTGAGGTGTTGGCTGGCCACCACTAATGTTTATAACGTGCATTTAACCTATTTTGCACTACCACCACCTCATTTTCTTTTATTATTAGCTCCTCAATTTCCCTTGGGGAAAGGCAAAAGAAGATGCAGATAAATTGAAGGTACAGATGGATTAACTGTCATTTACAAATGTCTTTCTAGAAAAAGTGTATTTGCTTTTCTGTTCTGCGACGCTAGATGGAATTATTCTCCCATCTTGCTAGCACATGAAGTGTGACTATGCAGTGTCCCACTGTAGTAGCCATGCATAATGCATGAGTTTTGCCTTAAAAAGTTCCCTTGCATTAGAAACAATACACAATTACACACTGCTTCAAATGGTTTAACAGGGGAATCAGGGCAAAGAAAAGAATCTATTTGGAATAACTTCATTTCCTAAAATATTTGTTTACAGTATGAATTTCAATAATTAATGTACGGATTAAAATATTTTGCTTATCTTCTTCTTCCAGCAGTAGGGTCAGCACCTATAGCTACGCAGAAGGAAGCCAGAAAAGTTTCCAGACGCAAAGCTGACAAGTACAGTGCTTCAGCTGCAGCCTCAGCATATGCTGCAAAACTCCATACATTACTGTACTAATGGGAATGTGGTTGTTTTTTCTGGCCAGATCACTGGTGTGCTGTTAGGCTGTCTTTTTCTCCTGAATGTCATTTTTTTCCTTTCGGTATTACAGAATGTGTATGCCAAAGCCTTTATGTAGCTTTTAATGTAATAGGAATTGTTCCTGTTTCCTTTCCTGTTACAAAGCTTGTTTACCTTCAGGAGTCAGCTAAACCATTTGTGAACTAAAATCTCCTTGTTTCTCTGTAGCAAATTCCTTAGTAGCTCTGTTGTATATGTTGGTGTTGCAGTATATTAACTCGAAAACTGTGAGCTTTTAAGGCTAGAGACCTGATAGTGCTGTTGGGCTATTTTTATTGTTTACACAAATATAAGTAGAAGTTGCAGGTAGGCACAATTTTCTCTTAAAAATGTTTTTCTTAAGCCCTAGATTTTGAAAACTTTTAAATGCATGACATTTTTTCATCTTCTAGAGCAGTAAAATAGGATAAGATTCTTAGATTAACCTCTTTTATAGGTTATTGACAGGAAGAATAAAATCCAGTGCCTGTTAAAGCAAGGGAAAAACTCTTCATATGGATGAATCTTCTAAAATTTTGAATACACACAAAAAAGCAAGCAAATGCTTTGCAAATATGGAAGTTTAAATGCATATTACTTTGTCCTGCATTATGTACGTTAATTTAAGCATAAGATCATGGCAGATTTGCCATAAGTAGACTCTATCAATTTTATTTGTATGACTAAACACTGAAGTGGAATGAAAACTGCTTGGAGAAATGCAAGAAGATGATGATTAGAATAATCTTTTCCCCAAGAGGAAAACATGAAAAATATTTGTGCTAAAACAGAAAGGTCTAAAGGTAATTGTGGAGATGGGGAAGAATGTGATTACCTCGGAGGCACCTACTCCTAAGAGAAAGATGGTTGAGAACTACCAATACTTTTAAAATTTATGAGGGCACAAAAAACATGAGCCCCAAACCCCTGTTTCCATAAATGTATAGATAAAAACCAATTAACATGTAAGATCCACATAGTAAAGCAAAGAAATTGCACACTGCCTTGCTGTGTTGTAACTGAACCATGGTATTGGATTTATACCTGGAATTACTCAACTTCACTTGGACCATCCCAGTTTTCATTGGTACAAGGGATTAACAAATAGGAGAGAGAGAAATGAGAAATTCAGAAATAGATGAGGGACTCATTTATTATAAAGTATAGTTAAAACAGATAAATATAGATTTGGTGGAAATCTGATAAATTATTAAGATGAAAATATGATAAATCCAAAAGCATATAAATAATTGAGACCCAATCTACTTATTCTGTCTCAGTTGAAAGGAAATTATTTATGTTTGTGAACAGCAAGCATGTTTTTGAAAAACTACATTTAAGTGAATAGTCTTATGTCATTATTTACGTGGACTACTGATGTGTGTATAGGCTTGTAAGATCAAGCTGTTAGTTTTGCTATGCTAATTAAATAAAGACTCATGAAACATACAGGTAAGCTGTATCTGTATCTAGATAATAATAATAATCTGTAGTCTAGATATGGCCTCTGATATGGCTCAGTCAGTAAAGATACTTCCTAGTCAGAATTGCATTGTCACCCCCATTTTCTCCCCTAACATAGAAGGCCTGAAATGGCACGGGGAATGAGAAAACTGTGTTTGCAAGAAGCACAATTTAATGCCTGCCAAATTTGTATTCTATCCTGTAGGTTTGTGCTCTTTTTAGAGGCTTAGATTAAAGTATCTCTTTAGTATGTCTGAATATTTTTATGTATTTGTACGTCTTAAGAGACAGGAAAAGGAAGGGTTTTGCAATGCTAACAATAGAATATTGCCTTTACCCAAAGAGGCATAACAGATCAAAAGATGTGTATTTCTTGCATCTGATAGACCAGCTCTTGCATCCGATTGCTTAAATGTATGCCTGTGCAAATGCGACCACTAACACAATGTACACACAACACTTCTTAACAAAACTTTCGTGTATACAGATAGTCTAGAATTGGATAATTTATGCAAAAAATATTCTAGGCAACTGGCTTGCTTTGATTCTCTCTAGCATTTCCAAGGGGTTATCTTCACTTCGGTAATGTTGTTTTCTCTTGAGGAATGCTTTTATGTCTTTCAAGCAGACATAAACTGAAATGATAATGCTTATGTTTCATTTAGGAAATTGTTTGCTGTCAGGATCTGACATGGCTTTTACTTGTGCCATGATTTCACGAATTCATTACAAGATTGTGAAATCAACAGAATTTTTGAGATTCTTAGTGTCTTGGGGCAGAGAGATGTTTGGATATACCCAGAACGAGAAATGTTCAACGAGTTTTGTATTTAGACCATGCTAAACCATATTGAAATGTGGCTGGATAAAAAAATATCTATGCACATTGCACCTTCCAGAGGTCAAATATGCTACATTTCTGGTTTTAGTTTTGATCTCTAAAATAAAGCTTGGGTTTTCTGTGTTTGCTAGAGGGTTTAAAGTGTGTGTCGTTATTGTTATTTTGGGGAGTTTTATCATAATTTTCTTCAGCATCAAATATATCATATAAAGATGACAATGAAATTTATATACTAGCTACAAGGTACTGTAATGTTAGAGGATTGTTTGCTTGCTTTCTTTCATTACTGTTGTACATTATATTTACAGACTTCTACAGGTTTATTGAAATATACTTTCTGGATGGGAAAAAACTGTCAGCCTACGGAAGCTGAGCAATTTTCAGGTGAACAGTTAAATCAGTGCATGTTTGCAGGGATAATTAGTAGTTGCAGTTGCCACTTGCACTCAGTAGAGATTTTAAGCATTGGAATAATTTAAAACACTGACTAATTAATCCCTGCCACGCTGCTATGAGGCAAATAATAAATGCCATACAGTACAGCCATGGTAGAGATGATAAACTGAGGCACAAATCTGCTAAGTTTGTATTTAAGCCATGATTATCACCCAGTAGACCTGAATCCTAGTCAGTCATGTGCTTTAACCACTAACACTCATCTGAACTAGAAGAATTAGCAAAAAGTTCACATCTCAGAAAAGAAGAAAAACCCTCCTTATTATCAGAGATTTTCACATTTTTCCTGTTCAGTAACTTGATATGAGCAGGGTGTTCTGTGGCTCATGTCATTCACCTATCTTTTTAATGCATATATATGCATCAAAAGGCAGTTAGAGATAGACATAAAACTCTGATGTGACACATGTAGTTTTGTTCATTTCATTTTATTACAATGTGATCCCAATACCGTACAAACTTACATTTGCTTAGTAAGGACCCTATCCATTAGGCAGTGGGTTTTTGAGCTGAAAGAACCATTTTTAAAACAAAAAAGAATAAAATAATAGCCCTAGTGTTAGATACACTGTATTTGCAGCTTTTATGTCTGAGTTCATGACACATCAGAACAGTTACGCTTATTATCGTCCATTACACAAGAAGTAGTATCTTTGTGTAAAGACTCTGTCAGGCACAGCTTAAATCTCTGCACACTTATTTTTCATCACAGACAGCTAAATTCTATTTCAGCTAGAAACTTTTCCAGTCAAAGAAACCCAATACCTAGAAATTCCCCAAAGTTAACCAAACAGTAAGTGTGTAGCTGTGTTTTATTGTTCAGATCAGTGTATAGGTGTCATGTGAGTAACCTTCCTGGATTAGAGATGATTATATGCTAAGGCAAAATATTAACAAGTATAAAGAAAGATCAGAAGATATTTGATACACTTTAAGATAAATTTTATTAAAAGATCATATCTTATTTAACAATTAGAGCCTTTAGGTAGGTAGTAGTTAAAACTTTTCAGACTTTGAACAGTCAGTTCCATGGTTATTTCAGGATAATTATGTAATCTTTCGAAGTAAAATTACAAAAAAGAATGCAACTTTTGTTGCAAAAAGCGAATGTCTAAATGGAAGGTTTGGGATTTCTGCCTCGATATCCTCATATATAATGTATTAAAATGAAGTTATAGAAGTCACCACAGAGTTCTGCCATGGCTTTGAAAAAAAGAAATCCTCTTTCCAACAAGGAAAATGACGCTGAAGTAAGTAAGCTATTACAACTTGAAAGAGAAGACTTTATGATATTATTTTTTCTATTTACTTAATATTAGCAAAATGTACTAGCAATCAATATGCCGAACCGGTAGTGAACCTTAGTCCTGACTAAGAGTTTGATCTTCATAGTCGAGGAAAAGAGTTTAGCTTTCAGAGCGATATAGTACTTTATTTTCCTCTGAAATTACCAACTGGGCTGGCAATTTTCATGATACATTTTTGAGGAGTTATGTGGCCACTAATACGATGTATCTCCAAGGATGAATGGACCTGAGAGTATCACTGGTCTCACATGATCTCTCTCTTCATTGTGAAAAATTATAAGGAATCCATATCTTGGAGTAAGATTCTTCTTACTTGTAGGACCTCAAATTAAATCATACTTTATAGTTATGGAATTTGTAGGGCAGAACGCCTCAGATTGTGCAACTGAAACATGATTTTTTGTTACTTGCTTTTCTGCCCGTTGTTTTTGGTATATAGATTAGAATCAATATTTAACCAATATACAGTGTTCCTACCCACAGAATTTTTAGTGTAATACAAATAGTAGCAGTTGCTGACTTTCTTACATCTCATTGAAGTATTTTGAAAATATTTTGAGATTTCTACCTCTGCACCAATCTATAGTTGTACTGCTTCTATTTTTTTAAATAGTCAGCTTGGACTTGTTTAACTGCAATAACTGGAATTTTTACTTAGGATCTTTTTTTTCAACTTATGAACAAATCTTTACCATTTTGTATGATAATATAAATCTTTGTGACTGACACAAGTGGTCAACAGCTGCTTGGTGGTACAGTAACAATCTTTTTTTGTGTGTGTGCATGCAAAAATACATACAATACATACAGGCACATCCATAGATACATATATAGAGATAATTCTGAACCGTGGTCAGGATATCACAGGGAAATGTTTTGGTATCTAATAAAGCCTACAGGTGTTCTAGTATTAAAATACTCTAACACATAAATCACTTAAACATGGGCGTACTGTCAAACGATTTCATGGCCATGTGAATACTTGGTTGTATCCTTCCATTAAGCTTGCAAGGGATACTTCATTTTAGATGGGGATCAGAGTGATGTTAAGAAAAATGTGTGAGTGATGATCAATGTTACTTCTTGGCTGGAAAAGTAATCATATTTCTCTCACATTTACATTGGAAAAGGACCCTATTCCACCTTCACCCAAAGGTGAAGGGAAAGAATTCATGCTGGGCTTGGAAAGGACTAGGTTTTTTTATCCTAGCTACTTAAAACAGTAATTATGTGAAAGTCTCCATGGGAAGTGCCAGCAACTGGAAAGCTTTTCCCTTAAGCATGTCCACAGTCTTGTCAAGCCAGCTATTTCCCACTCTTGTTAGCAAATTTAATCAGTCAGGTTTTGTTTCCTCTTTGAATATTAAATATAAGATAGGGTTTCTATTCTATTGATTTTATATGTACACACACACATAAAATATCTATAGGTGTGTTTAGGGACATGTATTTAGAAAAAATTATGGGCCACAAAATATGACGTGCTGCAGTATGCAGAATAATGTAGTAATGTTTGCACTTCTCAAAATTGTTTTTAGAAAGACATAAGAAGATGCTGTGCTGAAAAGTGGAAAAGTGATTTAATGTTCCCTTTTACCTGCATCATTAAGCTCATTTGTGTATGTTTGATATTTTAGTTCTTGTTACTCTTAAGTCCTTACTCCATGTCCTGCCTAGTAGGACTCTCCTGGTTGGACTAAACCGGTCTTCATTTTGAAAGTTATATGTTTTGAAGACCTGTAATTTCCTTAGCAGTAAGCTGCCTTTTGTTGCATTGGGAACAGGACTGGGAGCCTCTGCTTCTCTGTCTGGAGAGCATATTTGGGGAATAACAGGAAATAAAATCCCAGCACTAGAATAAGACCTCACCTGTAGTAATGTCCAGAGCAACACACACTGAGTCCTTCCTAATGCATGTGTTTTCCTGGGAAATCTTGATAGCAGGCCAGCAGAAAAAACTCTCAAGGCTGTGAAGAAAACCCAGCTTTACTATAGTGTGCATAAGAGATTTCCTAATGAAGCTGGAGAGGAGCTGAAGAAATTATATCTTGCTGTTGTCCAGGTCACTGTTCAAAGAAGAGACTTCAGCTTAAAATAAGTTTCTTAGCTGTTCAATTTCCTTTACTTTCTATAAAGGTCCAATTAAATTTTTTCCACACACATTTTATTTACTTCTTACTAAAGAAAGCAAACAAACAGAAGTCAGGTTCTAGCTTTTTATTTGGACAAGGAAAAAGTTCTCTTAAAATGTTTTTTATTTAAAAAACAGTTTATGTAAATGAGCTTATATTTTTGGAAAGTGCTTTCCCTGTGTTCAGTATTGCATGCTGCAATTCAGTCAAAATGGAATTGTTAAAAAGTTTCAATTTTCTGCACTCTCTGCTGCTTTTTCTTTATTTTTTTTTTTCTCCTGAATATGTTCTGTTAGAAAGACACAAAGACTTTGCTTTGAATATTTTCATGCATAAACATAATGGGTGATCTGGACCAGTTTTCTGCACAATAAAGAAAAAAAGCCCCAAACCCTAGCATTAATTTCACAAATATTAAATATTGATATAGTCAACTATTTCTGAAGAATGACATTCCTGCTGTTCATTACTGTATTTTTTCAAATATGGCTTTAAAAAAAGCAGAAAACCCTCCCGATATTTCATGCCCACTTGAATTTTTTTCTTTGAAACTATACAAACTTGTTTGTATCATCAGAGTTAATCTAAGGGGACTTAACTTTGCTTAGTTATTATTTTATTAATCTGTAATACTAATCTGTAGTTAGTTAAATAAGATTTATGAGTTATTGAGGAGTTTTTATATTAAAGGTATATTTGGTGCAGATCCTTTAAAAGTAAATGTGGATATTTTTATAACTAGCTTAGAGGGAACACAGACTTTCTTTGAAGCCTGAAAGCAGAAATCCCAGAATGACAGAAGAGTCTTTAGAGGGGGGAGGAGGGTAGGGTAGGAGAGGAAATACCTTCATAAAATCTGAAAAGCACATTCCTGTTCTGTGATAATAGATGCCATACCACAATGTTTGCCAGATTTTAACTAAGCTGATAAGAACAGTGGAGTGGGAAAAAAAAAGTTAGAAACTCAGGCAAATACTGACTATTAATGATTTGACTAGCACATTTATAAATGAGGAATTTTACATGTGTGAGTGAAATTCAAACAATAAAAACTAGTGAATTTTGTCTAAAAGTGGTGTAATGGCAGATCAACATAGCTGACCTGAAGGTCATTTTAACATTTGTATAGCTAATATTTTCTACTCAGGAAGGCCAGACATTTAATCTGTGACAAGAACAGTGCAGATTTTGTGTGAGAAAGTGATTGCAGCACTGATTTCCAGCATTTTTCCAAGAAAATCTATTGAAAATAAATTCGGCTTTTTTACTTAGTAAAGTATACAGATTAACAGATGCAAGCTATATTATCAGAAACAGGGAAAGAATCCTCTAGACAGATATCACAGGCTTCTAGAGAACAAAAAAAGATATATAAATATATGCATATCTGTACATAAATATAACATCAGTACGTACATACACACACACAATTAGATGTGATTGCCTGTGCCTGCTGCATAACTAGTAATTGGCTAATCAAAAAGATTTCTAAGTTTCCAGTTCAGTAAAGATTACCTGGATAATAATTAACATTTATTCTTTTCTTGCTTTCAACAATTTAGTTTTAAATCCAAGGGAAAAAAGGGATTATTTTTTTCATGAAATTTCCAACACTTCTTAATTTAGCTAGTATATATCTTTCTCTGTCGTTAACAGGTCTGGATATAGGAGAAAGGAATTAGGAAAAAAAATAGTACTTTAAAAGAGAAAAACTAAAAGAACACTTAGGTACTGTGAAGATCATATTTAGGGCAGAATACCTAAAGAATTCCTAGTTTTATTTAAACCAGTTTTCTAATCCCCTGCTAGGCCAATTCGTACATAAATGGTAAAAGGACATGGGTTCTATTTTTGGGTCTGCAATCATATTTTAAATGAATCATATTATTCCCCTGTCTCATTTTCCACATTTCTAAATAGGGATAATAAGATTTATCTGCCTTGGCAGTACATTAAAGACAGTATAAAGCTCCAAATTATTAATTCTTATTAACACATGCACATGGACACCTAAGCAAAGGCGATCACATTCTGATGAACCTAAAGTAGGATACTGGCCAAGTGTCACAGAACTAAAATCTTAATCTTTGTGGAGAAAATTTTAAAAGCATGGATTTGCACATATTTGCAATGTATTTGAGAGAGAGAAATTAATTTATTTTGAGGCAGTGTTCTGACACACTGAGGAAACAGAACACAAAGAGGGTAGTAGCATGGTCATGGAAACGCTTACATGGCAAAGCTGACATTTTAAGCAGCCGTGTTACACGATGAGTCCAGCTGGGAAGACCTAGAAGTGCTTCCAGCTCTGTGGGCAGCAGCTGTCTCCCGACTCCTCATTTACTGTAACACGGACACACATTAGTGTCCCGTCTATGTGCTGTGGTTCCCATGAGAAGGAAATCCAAGTATCTTACCCAGAGAGGTGCTCCAGGCATGGGCCCAATCTCGATGGTCCGGGAGCACAAGCATTTACACTTGCCAGCAGTTAACAGACAGCCCAGGAAAGTACTACTTGGGTTACAATCATTTACCATGTTTATCATAGCATTGAGTATAACAACTAACAGAAACAATATAATGCTGTAATATGATTATTGACAAAGAAGTGAGTATTTACAATATTAAGCAGAATAAAGTTTTAGACTTATTTTAATTTTTTTTTTTTAATCGTAAAAGCTTACAGAAATAAGATAGAGGGATTACTTTGAATTGCATGCATTTTTATAGTGTTTTGTAACTCAAGCATTTATATATTGTGTGAATATATGGGAACTGGAAAATGAAAGGGAGCAAAGCCATTAATCAGCTTGCTAATGTGTTTTCCTTATCAGGCTGAAAGAAATGCTAAGAACAAGCAGGTAGCATACATTATGAAAAAGAGATGGAGTGTCAGATACAGCTTTGTGAAGTAAATCTGTGCAGTGGGAGAGACGTAACTTTTCCCTTAATATAAAATTCCCAGTTCTATAAATAACATGATAAGAAAATACTCATGTGTATAATGACCTGGTATACATTTCTGAATCTAATGCATGTTTCCCAGGTGACGTTAGGCAGGTAACTCAAATCTCCTGTATCATCAGTATGTGTATACCTCAGCAGTAACCTATAATCTGTTCCCTTCTCAGCCAGTTCATTACCCATATAAAAAATACAGTATTTATCCTCCTTTGATGTGTCATGTCATCTGCTTCCAAACAATTGCAGCCGCTTGCTGTAAACTTCCAGGCAATTTTTAAAGCAATCCTGAACCTTAGCACTGTGGAATCTAGTATGAGGAACCCATTCTCTTTGTGTTTTAACCACTACCTAGTCTTGTGTAGTGTCTTCAAACGCTGCTGTAACAGAAATAACAAGAATCATATTAGTAAATCTTGACCTTTTTATTGTAATTCCTAATGTGACCATTCTTTAGGTCAATTTAATGTTAACAGCTGCTTAACTTCGATAGTTGTATAGTTTTGGGAAATGATTTTGCATCTTGTCATCTTAAGCCTTAATTTGGAGTGCAAATAAATCTCAAGGGCCAGAAGGGAATTCTGTCCCAATATAACAACATAGCTGTGATTTAACTAGTCACCTTTTATCATTGACTTTCCACGTTATGATTTGCACAGCTGTACTGTGAGAGTAAAAAAGACACCATTTGATGATGACTGGGATGCAATACATAGAGTGAATGCTCGGCTAAAACTGCTTTTTTTTTGTGCCATGCATCATTAGGTATTGAATTAATTAATGATTGCACAATAGAATGACAAGTTCGCTCCAGGTTTGATGTACAGCTCTCTTCAGTCTATTTGCATAAGTTGACTTTCAGTGAATGACAGCAGCAGTGTCCCACAGGGGACTGATGAGACTCATTTCTGTTGCAACTTTGGGCCACATAGTGAGATAATCTGCTTTAGATCATATATAGGTATTATTTGCTTCATCTGCATTTTGCAGCATACTCTTTGGAAAGAAGCCATCTGTGGATCTGGAGCTTTCTGTTGTGATACTGTTATTGAATTTGGTTTCACATGTAGAGTCTTCTGGTTCACCTCTGGGATATTGTTATTGACTGTGCAAACTGATCTCCTTGGGCCAGAAAATTCATCTTTATACAGCAATACTTGAGCTGATCTCCAGAGAAGGCCTCTTGCAAAAGCAAGTGAATGAAAACAAAGTGCATACTGACAAACTCAACATACAAAATACAGGAATGGAGCTGGAGAATTTATTATAACGTGTCTTTCTTTCTCTAGTTTATTTACATTTTAGAAATGATTAAAAATTGTATTTATGGTTCCTGTTATGTTAGTTTTGATCATCTTTACATAGAGATGGTTCTACAACAGACTTCTAGATTCCATGGACTGTGAGGCCATTGTAATTGATTGTGATGGACTGACCGTCTTCTAGAATACCCATCTGACATGTAGGATATGTATGTTCTTGTATCTTATTTACCTGAAAAACATATAAATTAAAGGGATGTTCTATTAAATTTAAAAAAAAGAGTTTATTAATGAGTTCCCAAGTAAGATTTAGTTCCATCAAAAGTAATAAATTAAAAGAGAGCATATAGTAAGTACCTCAAACTGGCTTGAATAAATCTGATTCAGTACTTATCTTGAATTCCTAAAAGTCCATTAATTTCTTTCAAAGAAAACATATATATGAATACACGAAAGGTCTGCATAGAGAACCCAAATCATTGCCACTCTGTTGGAAACCAAAATTGTATTAATAATTGCCTGTATAATATAAATAACCTATATAATCATTTTAATTTTAGTGCTGTAGAAGAATTTGCTAGTCACCTTTGTTGATGCAAAAAGAGAGATACTACTTATTTTACACTGTGAGATAACCTTTGCTGGTTTGTTAGAAACAGCAAACACAGTGATGATATGAAGCTCTTTGGAGATGTGAGTGTCCTTGAGCCAAATGTTTAAACTGCCCAAAGCATCAGATACGCTTGCATAAGTACCCAACTATTTCATTAAAACCCTGACGTGAGAATTTCAAATTATTTGCAATCTGCAGCTAATTTCAAGGTGATATCTTGTGAAGAGCTGGTGAAATAATAGCATTAATTACTGAATAGTATAATGGAAATCAGAATATGTAATTAATATTATTCTTACTTGTGCCCTACATCTACCAGGAACTGTTGGCAAGGATGCAGGGGAGGAACAGGTTAAAGGTATTGATTTCTTCTACCTCATATAGTTCAGAGCACACTCAGGAATGCCTTAAACTGCATTGGCTAGGTGTGGTTCCTTGGTGCTTAGCACCTGCCGTGCAGAAGAAATATGCGAGTGAATCGTAATCTGCTGGGTGCCGTTGTGGGCTGGTGGTGGGAGGAGGAACTCCGTCAGCCTTTCATGCCTGAGGAATTTCCACTTTGCTGTTGCCAAAGCTATTGATGTTATGGTTGGTGCCTTCAGCTAGAGCAAAGTAACTGTAGGCATGGGGAAAAACTTGGTCCAGTGTCCAAGCAAACAATTAGTTACAATCTCCACTCTTGAGTGCAAGCCAGGACAAGATGGTGAAGGCATGCAAGAAATGAGTCTCAGAGCTTATCCCAAGTAAGCACATGGCAGTAAGCTTCCAGGCTCCCACTGATATTAACAGCTGAGCTATAAAAATGACTTTCAGTTTAAATCCAGGCTCCCCTATTGATTTCCAGCTTGATTTTTATATGAAAGTCATATCTCTCTCTTATCAGCTTCATGCAGCTCTAGCTGGTTTGGCACTTTGTGATGTTCTTGACATTGTTCAGAGAGATGTTAAGTTAAAGATGAGCAGCTTCCTTGACCTGAAATTTAAACAAGAATGTGACGGTCCTGGAATTTTACTTAAGACTCAGAAACATGTCTTCAAAAGTACCTGAAATCTGCCTTTTAAGAAGCACTTCAGACAAGCCCGTTGCTAGCAGTAACTATTTAATAATTTGGGAGCAAATATTAACTGCTTAGTATTTTGATAGACACTGTTCAACTAGAGAACAAAAATTATTTAGGAAGGAGAGTCTTATGCTAATCTGAAGTCTGTGGGAAGCTTTTCTTCCCCCACCCCACCCCAGAAGGTTTTTTCTTTTCACAGAAATACATGACTTGATGTTGGTGCCTTTTACACATGATGGAATGAATAAACCTGTGGGTTTCACAGTCATTCTGTCTGGATTAGCATCAGCTGTGTGTTTTTGCAGTTGTTAAAAGAAACAGTGGTGATGAGGTTAGAAGAAATACTGGATGATGAAAGTATAGTGTGGTCTCATCAAAGAAAAAAATGGTACATTAAGGCAAGATTATCTCCCAGAAATTTCTGGGCAGAGGTTTTATATGGGGACTGGTAATGGTTGGGGATGTTACAAAGAACAGAGAATGAATGATAAACCTATTAGTTTTAGTCATAATTGAAGTGCTTTGTTCCAGCAAGTCACTATCCAAAGCCTGCAGTCACTATTATGAGTTTGTATCCCCATTTTGTAAAGGGTGATTGCTTGTTGTCCAACTGACAGCTAAAATTGGCCAGGAACTGAAAACTAAAAATAGGAAAATATATCAAGAAAAAGAACACATAAGCTTTTAAGACCTTTGAAATGGCAACATAAGGGAGTTTTCTGAGGAGTGGGCTGGGGAAGTGACTGTAAATTGGAAAGAACTGGCTTGTGTGGTAATGTCTCCTTTCTCTGTGATTATTGTTTTGAGGTGGTATTTGAATCCAGGGTTCAAAGGGGTCTATAGGGGGCTCAAAGGAGTCTATAGACTCCTTTCTGGTCCTTTACTTCACAGTAACCTTGCTAGCTGGGACTTTACTGTTAGGAGAATATAAAGAGCCTTCATTGATCTACTTTCAGGTCTTGTAAATTATTGCCTTGTGATCATATTTCCTACTGAACAGGGCAGAAGGCTTTACTATTCATAGTTGGAAGCTGTCAAATCAGATGAAGATGTATAGTAAATTTCATGGATTGTACACAATGCTTTACATATATGCAAAGACAAAAAGCTCTTCTGACCTCAATGGTGATGAACACTATTTGATTTTTTTTCTTTTTTTTTTTTTTTTCCAGTATTTCCCTTGGAATTTAAAAGTAGATTGCTGGGACGTGCAAAGAGGAGACAGGAATTATACACCTGAATTAAATATATGGAGAATCTGGAAAAAAAAAAAAACTTATCTTGCTTTGATGAGCTAATTACTCTTAATTGGTTTGCAGAGAGCTTTTAGGGGAAGGGAGTAAGGTGTGGATAAAAATGATGTAAGGATTTCATAACTGATTACAGCAATTTCACACCTTGCTGTAATCAAATACTGACTGATACCAAGAAGTCTCATGCCCTGTTGCAATATAGCATAATTTAAAAGAAAGTCTATGAGAGAGCTATGTGCAAATGAAGTTAACTTATCACATGAAATAAATCCAAACAAATTACTGTCTGTGAAAAACAATATAATACTTCAGGGGATACAAAATGAAAGTGGTAAGGTGGGGTTTTTTTATTATTTTGCTTGGATTTTTTTGTTGTTGTTGTTTGTAGTTGATAATATGACCTCATCAACATATAGGTGTGTGTCAGTGCCTATATAGTGGGTAATACTTCATAATAAAAATGTTGTATTTTCTTTCTGTAGTAGAAGCAGTTCATAGTTATAGTTTGGAGATTTTTGTTTGTATCTGTTTGCCTGTTGATTTATAGATGGGCATCTTTTGTGTATATAGATAAAGTACATACTGAAGATTAATTCAAATAACACTGGGTTTAGGTGGTAGTGAGTTCTTAAGTAGCTTTTATGTCTTGTGAAAAAATTGCATGAGTCCAGCTCTTGTGGCAGTTACAGTCTCCGGGGAGTCTTTGCACAAATAAGCAGACAGAATTCTTAATTCAGTAGAGAGCAAGCACAGCAAGAGAAGCACTTGGATGATCCAGTTCATTGTATCCCTGTTGCTAAGCAGACAGGCTTTTGTACCAGTTGGAACATTTTCAGGTTCTGTGGCTGCATTCCTAGATGAGCTGCAATAATTAAATGTGAAAGCAGTGATTTCCAGCATTTGCTTGCCAATTCCAGCTTTATAAAAAGGGGCAAAACCATCTGATCAGCCCTAGACAGAAACAGAAATTTGTTTGACCTATAATTATGTGCCAAACCAATAGCGGTGTGAGTTTAAAGAAACAAAAACATAAAAATCCTCCTAAGCTATGGATTGTCCTGCTATTCTGAGAGGAGATATACCTTTTTGGTAGGCAATACCCTGGAGGAGGAAATTCCCTTTAAGTGACTTTCTGCTGGTAACAGCTTTTTTTTTTTTTTTTTTACCTATTTCAAGACTCCTTGAACTCCTGATTTTTCTAGACACAGAGTAAATTCTTTTTCTGTAATGGATAAAGCTAGGTATTATCTCTCATCTGCTGGTTTTCCAGTTTGTGTTGTCTCATCAGCTTTTTCAGCCATCTCTGCTAGGGACTGAATAACAAATGAGAGAGAACTGAACTTCTTGCTGCTTCTCCGTTGACAGCTGCAGGGGCGGAGAAGTGGCAATAATAAACTTCTGGGTTTTATGTGAGTGAAAAGACCTATACAGTCATTTTCTATCCATTTGGATGGACTCTGTGGAAGCAACACAGGGCTGTTGGTGATTCTTGTTGCTAAATGCTGTAGAAAGATCTGATAATATGAGTATTGGTACCACTCAGAGAATGAAACCAGCTCTATTAAAAATGTGGAGAGTTTGGTTTTTTTTCTTTAGCAAATTTATCAAAAAAGGACACATATGTTTCTCCAAAATAAAAAGATATTTTAAAAAAATCAAGAATTAAAATGGACTTTTTTGGCTTACCAGGTTGGTACTAGAATTTTTATGTATTTTTAAGTTTTTGACATCTGACAGTTTCTGTATAATTTGTCTGATCTTCTGACCTGGACATAAGCTTGTTTTACATGCAGTAGAAGACCCAGTGAGAAGAGAGGTGGGACAACCAGCCTCCTTATTGACTCCTGCCTCAGTCAGAACTCCTTTTAACTTGCCTACAAGAGAAGATGTATTGAATTTTTTTGCAGGCTGTACAACTACTACATTGATATGAGCCTCCTATCTGGGTAGGAAGTAGTTGGAATTTAAGTTTCTCCCACCATGAAATGAGACTTGTCCTTCTGAAAATGGTGGCTTTGCAGAAATGGCTTTTTTCCACTGGAAAATAACTTTGCATTAAAACTTCCAGACAGCTTTTGTGAATATAGATACATTTTCTTCTCCTATGGATAAGACAAAAAAGATCAGAGTTCAAGCCATAATTCAGTACTGGGGCTGGAGGCTTGCCTTGAAAGATTAAAAATTCTCAGTATGGAAACCATGCTTTGCTCTGTGCTTTCAGAAGAAGCTATATAAATGTAATTTGTGAGGTCTCTAATATCCAGTAATCATTTTCCTTTGTACAGGTCAGGCTATTTTAAGTTTTAGGGTGAACACAAAAACGTGAAGTAAGTCTAAAGCTGTCCTTTTAATTTTATTTTTAGTTTTACTATTTGTATAGTTAATATCATAAGGCTCTATCAGTTTGTCAAACTGAGTCAAGTAAAAATTGGAAGGACTTGCACTGGGCATGGTAGTCAGGGAGCAGACATTAAAACAACATGAAGTAGCTTTGATGGACGTTATAGAAAAATGTCCTACTTATTCTTCCTTTGGTTGCAAAGAAAACTTCAGCTGCTACTTTGAATTTACCAACAGTGTTAAGTTATTTCTTCCTAATAGCTAGTTAATTTTTCACCTGATTGATTTTTTGCTGAACCATTACCCTTCACTGATAGCTGTCATTGCCACAGATTTCGCTCGTTTTAATTATGGCTTATACCAAGATTTAGTTTTGTGTCTTAGTTCAAGCTGAAAGTCACATTTTATCACGTAAACAAAACAATTAAAAATGCATGGAGGGGGATAGCTGTGAATAATGTACACGTATAAATGGCTTACACAAGACAGAATGATATATAATGCTTATGGCACAAATGTGTTGTCTCCCATCTTGCTGCTATTGTATTACTTCATTGTAGATCAAATGTATAACGTGACGTTAATTATTTATTTTCCTGTGTTGCTGGGTTAGCATTTCACTGTGCAATAGCTCCCCTTTTCTTCATAAAAGCTTGAATTTTTGCTCTTGGGTGAGCAGATATGAAATCCCCTTAGCATTTCAGCTGCCATATAATTATCTAACTATTAAACCAAACTCCATGAAGAATTAGAATAGATTTAACGGGTGTCAAGGAATGCAAAGTGATCAGTGCTAACAAGGAAGGATGAAAGACCAGAGTATTTCTACGAACACACCCAAAATGCTCTGTGCTTGATGGTTCCTTAAAGGAGGGTGCTTGATCATTTATCCATTGAACCTATCCCAAGACTTTTGCTAGTCACGGTTATTATTTTGAGTAGAATATCACTACTTTTTATGCAGAAGACTCCAGGTAATGCACCCCCATGTGAGGATGTGGACCAAGGTCTTGCTTTGTTGAACTTCCTGACTTGTTATATTCAAGACTGAATTAATAAATCAACAGCCGCCTGCCTGAGCTGGAAAGAGCTGCATCTCAGCTCTGTTGGATTGCTTAAGCATCTACTCTTTTACCTGCAGTTTAGGCCTTGGCTGTTTGACTTTGCAGTGCAAACATATGCACAGGTGTGCCTACTCAGGTACGCTGAGAGGCTCTTTACCTCAGGTGCAGGAGGGCACTGGGTGTCACTGGGGAGGCTGCACCTCCCGGGGCATTTTGCTCTCAGGGTCCACCAGAGGATTTGATTACAGTGGGAGAGAGGAGTGCTTGGGGAGTGCACAAGTTAGCACTGATGCTTAGGTAGGAGGAAGGGCCTTGTGAAACTTCGGGGATATACTCTGAGGGTGCCTGCCCAGTACTGCTGCTTTAAAAGTGGGCAAACTTTAAGCTGCAGACAGGCATCCTGCATGTGGGACAGTGTTGGTGCAAAAGAGTTACTACTATGTGCTGAAAGGAATAGCAGTATTTTGCAATAGCTCCTCTACTGAGGCAGGTCCTGCCACTGCCTTAAGAAGCACTGCGATACAAACAAGTCTTGAATTGGAGATATTGCACAACTTTAGTAGGTTGGGGGGGGGGGGGGGGGGTGTTGAAACTCACCTTGGGAAACAAATATTTGTGAATAGTCGCTTCATAAATACATTCATGATGAATATTCATCTGCTGTACGGAGGAGTTTCTGACGGGGATTTGGCTTGCATGCACGTACTAGGACAAATTTTCTACCACAGACAATTAGAATAATTTAAAGCAAGACATGATGAGAATAGAGAGTAGAAAGAGCAGTTGTAGTTGCTTTAATGATTCTGTTTCATCTAAAAAATGGTTCATTTCATTTCCAGGAACATCTGCCATATTCGTTTTTATTTTCTGAGTTCAAGATAAATAATATAGAAGGTGATTATATTTGATTAAAAAAAAAAAACCCAAACATTATTCATTTTTAAGGATAATTCAGGTTGGAAGGGACCTCAGGAGCTCTCTAGTCCAACCTCTGGCTGAAAGCAGGGTCAGCTGTGAGATCTCACTGGGTTGCTCAGAGCTTTATTCCTTGAGAACCTCCAAGGATGGACACTGCGTATTTGTTTTCCTCAACTAAGGAAAACATCCAATTTTGTACTGAAACTGAATGACACATTGAAGTTATTGTGGGATGAATCTGAATGAGTTTTCAGGAGAAGGGTAGTGACTTCCAGCATGTGGTTTCACCCTGATGTTGAGTGGGAAGCAGACTAAGTCCCAATAGAAGGGAAGTGCTCCCTTGCTGCTAGTGCAGGCAAAAGTGTGAATTGTGGGCACCTGCCATCAAAAAGTAACTCATGTTGACCATAGTCTACTTTATTATGATTTGGTTGTATTTTTGTACCACTTCTCACTGGAATCTATCCTCCTACTGTTAGTAGGATTTAAGCAGTTGAAACATACTCCAATTGTTCATCTCAATTCAAATCTAAGTGAATTTTGATCATTCTGGTACTTCCACAAAGTGAGATAGTGAAGGGAAAGGGTTTCTATGCAGATTTGTGGTAGTTCCTGTTGAGGCTTCCCTTTATGGCAACGTGCCTTTGACCTGATCGGTCTCACCATCGTGGCGATAAAAGGTTACTGAGGATAGATAGCTACTTAGGCCAGAATCGTGCCAAAGCTTTGCAGGAAATAGATTTGATTAGATTAGACTTCGTGTTCTTTTTCCATCCCAGCTGCGCTTCCAGAGAAGTAATTACCCTGTTCAACTATGACATGAACGTCAGCAAAGTGAAAAGGCAGTTTTTTCTGCCTTTAGCAAAACTGTAGCATAGAGTTTGCATTAACTCTCGCTTTCCTCACTTAATATTAACAGAACTATAATCACCTTCCTCAAAGTCATGCCCTGTGGTATAAGTCCAGTTGTACAAAGTGGCTGTTCTGATCATCCGGTCTTACATCCACACCATAGTCACACTTAGACACTGGGAAAACTACAATTGTGGGAAATGCACTTACTCTCCCTCTGCTTCCATTCCTACACAGGCATATTCTTCCCTAATTTAATTAAATGTCAGGGGAAACTCTGATCTGTGACATCCACAGGGACCGTTTTGAGCCTCACAAGGGTTAGAAATGTAGGAAGAAAAAGAGGCTATAGGCAAATGAATTGTTATTCTTTTTCACTTTTGAATTATGGAGCAAGAAATCTAAATTTAAATGTGTCATCCTGCATGCATAACTTTTGTTGACTCAACTGAATTTGTGTATTGTCTAGAGAAAATTGGAACTTATGCCTCCTGGGCAATTAGCAAGATGTTATGCCACCTTTTACTGCACATGCATTTTTGATCTTGAATAATTCACAAGCTACTTACAGTTCTAGTCTGTCACACTGTTGCTCACTGGTTACTAGTCAAGGCTTACTTCTGGTTTTATTTTTCCTTCCACATTTCAGTCACATGGATTAAAAAAGAGCAAACTGTATTGGATCTAATAGGATACACATTAATGTGACATGAACTGACCACAGGCAAAAAACCTTTGTGGTTAGATACTACTTTTTTACTCATCAATTTAAAATTATTAAACTGTGAGTAATACTAAATAAAATGTTAGAATATTATCTACAATGGCATGAATCTCCAGCCTGTATGATATTACTTGTATTATTTCATCCTCCTGTATTTGCAGATGCATTTGTCTTAGCATTATGAACAAAAGCATGCAAGATTGAAGGCACAAGTGAGTTTTAAAAAGAGCTTACCTATAGTATTTGCAGGCAAGAAGATGCTAGAAGTGTGGGGTTTCCACATTGATTGTATAGCCTGCCTCTCTGTCAGGATAGTGTGTGAAGTACTAGTCAAACAGGTTCTGCTGTATTTTCTCAAAAGGGACTAAGCTTCTATTGGTAATCACTGCAATAACTGAAAGTTACAACAACAGCTTTACTACAAAAGTGGTGTTTATACCATGTTTTGGTTCAATTTAGAGAGATCTTGAGATTTGACTAAGAGAGCAGTCTTGAGAGAGGCAGTGATATCAGTTTAACTAATCATCGCCATAAGCTTAACTAATTCAACGTTAGCTTTATTTTGCCTTCATTGTTTAATGAGGTATAGAATGTAACTACCAAAGCAATAAATATTTCAAAATATTATGTTTATTTCCATAAGAATAACTTTCATGAGGCATGACTGTAATTCCTTGTGTGCTTAATTTTTCTGTACTGCATATGAAGTCGAATATGTTCGCTGAGTCAAGCCAGACAGGATATATAAACAGTACGTTATCTCTGCCAACTACACTGGTAGCTTTGAGTGCTTTGCATTATTTATTTGAAAGTGTCTGTTGCTTAAACATTGCCTTTGACTGCATGCTTTTTAAGTGACAGGAAGTCTACCAGTTTGGATCCATTTAGTGAAAAGCAAAAGCTCCTTCCCATAAATTTTGAGCTGCAACAATAGGAAACGGTGTCAGAAATGGTAGTGAATCAAGTTCTGTATGGAAGTGGTAATTGAATCTTCTAAACAAATGGTTGCATTGCTGTCTGTGCTTCGACTTTCATTTCTCACCACTGCCATTTATACAGTGAGCGTGTAACATGATTACACCATCCTCGGTTGTTCAGGCAATCTAAAAGACTCATAAGAAAAGGATTGACAGCTAATATTCATAATTTAAACCACAAGATTCTCTATTCTGGATACAATAGTCTTGAACATCTAGTATAGGTTATTCTATGTGTCATTTAATGTGAGGCTCCAGCAGACCAATTGAGATCCAGATTTCAAAAGCCTTGAAGATCCTACAAGTTCATTTTAGTGGGATTTATACTTAGTATTAAATTTCCTAAGGAACCCTGCCAGGATGCTGAGAACTGCAGAGACACAAGAAGTCTTCAGGCAGTTCCTCTCTGACTCCTGCACTGAGTTCTCCTGATAGTAAGGGGAGTGTCTGGTGGTGGTTCCTGATTCTGCAAATCCTGCATATGGACTGCCATTCAAGCTCTACGTTAATTGGGCAATAGTTGACAGAGCCGCTACCCTAGAGTAGGAAATGTGAAATACTCCCAACAGAGGTTCACTAAAATTCCTACAGTCTGGGCTTTACTGAAATTTCATGGAGGTCGATACTTTTACAAGCATAGAGTGTAAGCATACTTTTCCTCCCAATAAGTAAAATTTTTTACAATGGTCTCAATATTTCACTGAGGCCATTTCAGAAGAAAAGTCACGATCGTACAAGATATGGGACTGGAGAACCTACAAGAAAACTGGAGCACATTGTCTCTTCTAGAGGAATTTCTTAGTATTAGTTTGAATCAGTAAAACAGAAAATAATGATAGGCTGAGAAAGTTAATTTAGAAGAATTGTCTTTAAAAATGCTTGGAAAGCCTTTCTAGTTGTTTCATAATGGAAAGGCTAAATATTTTGTTTTGAATGTTTGAGAATGTTTTTTAACTCAAGAGTAGTAATTTATTTTGATGTTTTTAAACCTATTTGCAGTGCTCATAAAAAGTTTGGTTTGTTTTTTTTTTAATGTCGTTTTGAAATGGTTTCTGTCATTCAGAAGTCATACTGTCTAGAAACTAAACTCTTAATCTTAGCAAAAGAAATAAATCATTATGCTCTAGAAATAAGGTGACTTCTTCCAAAGCAGAATATTAAAAAAGGACAAGCCTTTCAAATTGTACAAGTCTTTAGCTTTCTATATTTATTTTATGAGAGTCTATGGGATAAATACGGTTCTTCATAAAATACAACAGAATACTTCTTTATTGATACTTGTTTAAATAAAAATTAACACATGTACAAGATAAAGATAGCAATATCAGAGTATTTCTTTATCACTTAATTGAATGGCTTTTTATTAAATAAATACAGTAAAACAAAATTTCTAGTAATTCCAAGCTGATCACAAATATGGGGGTGGAAGGGAAGGTGTAGTAAAAAACAATAGTATGGTAATTTAGGAGTAAATAATTTTTGAGTACAGTATTGTTGAAAATGCTGGATTGAATGCTGTCATAGGAGTAGTAAAGCCTGAGAATGGATGAGGATGCATATCTGAGCAGGATTAAAAGTTTAGACACTATTTTCTCTTTAAGGTTGCCCATTTGTTTTAAGTACTGTAATATCAACCAAAGAAATCCTTATTACAGGCTTTGTACTGGAAGACTTCATTGTTATGAGAGTGCTGACCTTAGATTACTGGCAGGGTTTCCTTGGATAAGCAATCTAAGTAATGATTCGGCAATTATACTAGCTATATTTCAAATATTATTTTATCTGCAACTTGGAAATAGGATAATGAAGACACTGTGTTCCAGATCCATGGTTTAGCATAATTCAAGTCCAGTAAGCTTTTAATGACTTTTTAAAACCAAGTTTCATAGTGTAAACATAATGAGGTTACAAAATGCAGGTGGAAAAAGATGTCATTGGGATGAGTCACTGTTGGGAGTGGAGATTTTATTTTGGTTACATTTTGAGACATAAATCCATTCACTTTTGCATTAATAACACTTTTGCTTGGTTTCTTATCTTCAATATATGTGCGTATGATATGTAATACTTTTTGAAAACATACTATGTATATTTTACTACAAAAAAGGAGGACTTCACATTGATTCAATATAGAAAACACATAGAATTTAGAATCCTCCCTGGGGTCCTGTCCTATTCCCATTTAGACTGACGGGTACCTTCCTGTCATTCTCTGTTAAAATAGGCTCAGGGTCACAGTATAAATTTGAGAGTATTAAAGTGTTTTTTCTTCTCTTTAAAATTACTTCCACAGCACCTTAAAATGTCCTTGATGTTTTAGTGGTTCTTTCCTACAGATGATGGTTGCTGCTCCTAATAGCTGATAGTTTGATAGAGAAGAGCAAGTTACAGTGTTATTACAACACACCAAATATAGGCAGACTTTTTTTCTATTTTTAACATTAAGAAAAATTCCATAGGTGTCCAAAGGCAGGTGACAAGTTAAGGAAAGAGGAGGAATCAAATGGAAAGAAAGCTATAAACAACCTTTGGAATCTAATTAACTGTCAGGCTCCCAAACCACACACACTGATGACTATTTTATGGCCTAAATAAAAAAAAAAAAAACAACACACAATTTTCCTCCCAACTGGCTAGTATAGGGAGTAATTTATGTAAGACTTGTTATTATATCTGCTTGTTGACTTTTCTTTCTTTCTTCATTCTACTTAATGATACTTAGAACCCTAGGGATGCTTTGAGTATTGTGTGGAAATACTGTCTCCAGCTAGTATTAAAGAAATGCACATTTAAAACTCTGCACTCCTAAGATTAACCTAAATGAAGCTCAGACCAGGTGGTTGTCATGTTAGTTGATTCAGTGCATAAACTAAAAAAATGTCCTCATACAAACCAAATGATCGGACATGAAAATAATGAGTAGTAGCAAGATTTAAATGTCCTTTCGCCTTTTGTGAAGATGGGAATTTAAAAAAAAATAAATTAAAAAAAATCTCATTTGACCTACTGAAAGTCAGCTTGCACCTTTTCAGTGCTGCTGTCTGGAAGTACAAATTTCTCCTCTATGAAATGGCTAGCTGCAAACCTGAAAATGAGATGGTGTATTGGGTTTGCATGGCAAGTTTTTGGTAGCAGGGGAGCTACAGGGGTGGCTTCTGTGAGAAGCTGCTGGACGCTTCCCCCATGTCTGACAAAGCCAATGCCAGCCGGCTCCAAGATGGACCCGCCGCTGGCCAAGGCCGAGCCCATCAGCGACAGTGGTAGTGTCTCTGGGATAACAGATTTAAGAAGGGGGAAAAACTGCTGTGAAAAGAGCAGCCAGAGAGAGGAGTGAGATTATGTGAGAGAAACAGCCCTGCAGACACCCAGGTCAGTGAAGAAGGAGGGTGAGGAGGTGCTGCAGGCACCGGAGCAGAGATTCCCCTGCAGCCTGTGGGTAAGACCATGGTGAGGCAGGTTGCCCACCTGCAGCCCGTGGAGGTCCATGGTGGAGCAGATGCCCACCTGCAGCCCATGGAGGACCCCACGCCGGAGCAGGTGGATGCCCCCCAAGATGGCCGTGACTCCATGGGAAAGCCCGTGCTGGAGCAGTCTCTGCCTGAAGGACTGCAGCCCATGGAAGGGACCCACGCTAGAGCAGTTTGTGAAGAACTGCAGCCTGTGGGAAGGACTCACATTGGAGAAGTTTGTGGAGGACTGTCTCCTGTGGGAGGGACCCCACGGTGGAGCAGGGGAAGAGTGGGGAGTCCTCCCCCTGAGGAGGAAGGAGCGGCAGAGACAACGTGTGATGAACTGATCGTAACCCCCATTCACCCCTGCAGCAGCACAGGGGGACGGGGAAGTAGTGAATTTGGGAGTGAAGCTGTGCCCAGGAAGGAGGGAGGGGTGGGGGGAAGGTGTTTTAAGATTTGGTTTTATTTCTCATTATCCTGCTCTGATTAGATTGGTAATAAATTAAATTAATTTCCCCAAGTTGAGTCTGTTTTGCCCATTACAGTAATTGGTTGAGTGATCTCTCCCTGTCCTTATCTCGACCCACAAGCCTTTTGTTATATTTTCTCTCCCCTGTCCAGTTGAGGAGGGGGAGTGATAGAGGAACTTTGGTGGGCACCTGGCATCCAGCCAGGGTCAACCCACCGGAGAGGGTAAGACAAGTCCCTTTCGTCATGCCTTGAATAATTGTAAGTTTCTTCTGCACTCATCAAAGCTAGAGGTAGAGTCAATGCACAGCACATCCAGCTTGTTATCTCTAACGTACAGTTTAGGGAAGAGCAACAGGGGACATAAGGAGAGGTTAGCTGGGACAAGAAATACAGTATATTTATATTTGAGAAGGAACTGTAGCAAATACTGTATCTCTTCCCTCCTGAGCAAAGAAAGTAAAGTAACTGTTACAGGTCCTCTCACTGCAAGTTTTTTTTATGTGGCATGTTTGGTTCGTCTCATTTTAAAGTTATCAAAGGCACAGAGCTACAGCTAGTAGGGGAGACTTTCCTCAGGGCTTGATAAATCCATCCTCAGACTAATTCTTGCAGCTTGATGGGAAGCATATTGCAGTTCCTGAGACTTTCAGACTCATTTGCAGGCTCTTGTGGGTTTGTCTGTCCGCAGCACTCTGCTTCTCTGGAAACAGTGGACTCAGTTAATGTGTCGTGTATTTATCAGCTGACCGGCATTCATTTGTCAAACTAATCAAGTTTTATAGGTTAAAAAAGCATATACTGTGAATTCAGGGGAAGCAGAAGTTTATAGCCATAATTGCCAAATTTAGAAAAAAGCTGTAACATGAAGTAAAATAATCTGTGTAGCCTTAGGGTTTATCAGAGATGAAATAATTTCCTTTGCGTTGCTTAGGATTGTTGAGGTAAATCTTGGCCTTAGGCCAAGGGAGGGCAATTCAGCTGGTAGACACCCCTTGGTGGGATGCTAAACCTCCCAGTGGGAGCCTGAAGCCAGTTGTGTAAGGGAGGTGCTCACCTTGTTCCAGGCTGTGCTGAGCAGCTGTCATAGTGAGAATTTCCTGTCAGTTTATCGGGGATGGGAGTCCCCCTGCCCTCACCTTTTGGCACTTGTAACCTGTCTCGTGCTGCTTATCAGAGGGTGCACGGCTCTTCCCTTTTGCTGACTTCTCTCAGATTATTGCTGTGCCTCATTAGTCCATTTCTCAGGCTTCAGTGGCTTCCCCCTTGTCAGCTTTCCAAGACTGCTATCAGTCTTCTAAAATCAATAAGAGCATTGATTGTACAACTGTTCTCTTAATTTTACAGTCTCTACCATGTCCATAGCTTTTCACAGAAATCATGCAGGGTATGAATAATCCAGGCAGCAAACTTGGCATTAACTATAAGTTTTAAACACCGTAACTTTTGTTAGTTGCATACTTGTATACAACCATATGAAACATTGATGTTTCTAATCTAAGGGACCAGTTTCCGATGCCATTACTCACCTTGCCTTGTGTCTTTTTAATCGTGAGCGCTAACACACAGTAGGTCTGTTCACATAGTTCAAATCTGAGTAACATGGCAGAATTTAGTTTTTTAAAAAAATATATATATAGAAGTGAGAAAATCGTCAACTTTCAGTTTTGGTAAGTGATAACATCTAAAGAAAACTCGTCCTGAATGTCTGGAATGCCACAGTTTCAAGTGCACCTCGGGCAGTCACAACAACAACTTGCCACATCTGGTGATCTGAGGATCAAAATATTCAAAATAATATTTTTCTTCAAACTGACTCTTTCATATAGGTAGACTCCTTTAACAATTATTTTGTTATGTATTTTCTCTCTGTTCATACGTGAAATATCTGCTCTAATGAAGGATAGTTTGTGATCCATGTGTGCTTTATTTTCCTGTTTTATAGAGGTGTATTAAACTCATTTCTGATGCTCCTCAAGCATTGAGGTATTTTGCTGCTTTGGGCCTGTTGCTAAATGCCAGGTAGCTTGGAAAGGTAGAAGTCAAGAAAGAAATTTGTCCAAATGCTGGAGATCATAATATTTTTTATTTGAACTTAATGAACGTTTGGGTCATAACCTGTGTGTATTTGTTGAGAATAACCACTTTTTTTTTTTTCTTTAAAAAGTAATAAATGCAGAACTCAGTTAAAAGTTTTGCTTGTTGTAGATTCATGGGTAATGGTACATGGAGTTTAATTTACATTTTACAGTTGCTCTTAGCTTTAGTTTTTAAAATATAACTGAGTAAACAAAACTTCATCTGGAAAAAAAGACAAATGAGACTATTTTCTGATAATGAAAGTCAGCAAAGTATAGCCTGATTCCTTGTGATAGAGATAAATATATTTGCACTAATGTTCTTAAAACGCAACTATTAGTTTTTAACGAATGTAAGAGATTTACTTTTTTAGCAGAGCTACTAAAATAATAATCATACATAAAGGAGTACTTCACACAAACTCAGGAAATTATATTCACAGATTTAGCTAGGGAATTTGGTTCTGGTTTGAAAGATAACGTTCATTTATATATACAAAAAATTGTTTAGTTCATTAGCATACTTTTATTCTGCAGACGCTGAAAAGCTTTAATGCCCCCAAAATTACTTAGATGTAACTTAGTTTTATGAGTTATCAAGCACTAAAGATATAAATAGCCTTATTATTCTGTTGCAGCTAGTGCAGTACTGTTCCAGCACACTGCTATTGCACAATAGGAGGCATTTTAAAGGGTGGGGTTCCCCCCCCCCCCCCCCACACTATTGTACCAGATTAGCTTGATTCTGAGATAATATACTGACAGAAAGTGGACGTATGATTTTAAGACATCTGGTGAAGTGCAGACTTCCACATTAAAGCAGTAAAATGTGTCTAATGGGCAGACACTATGTTTTTTGAAGTGAGACTTTTGATTCATAATCTAATGCAGCACCAATGAAAGATTAGTCAAGTGATTTTAATGAATAAGAAAAGTGGTCAGACCAAAATGTGCTACCTTCATGCTGGAGACAATTTTCACTTGCTCACATCTATGAATAGATGTGTATATATACGTATATGAAAGTGTAGTGCCATTGGTGATGGAAACCAATGGAGTTGCAATTATGAAAAACTGGAATAAAGCAGCAGACATTTGGGCTCTTACCTTAATTTGTAAGAATTCAGCTGGGTGTCACCAACAGGTATCAATCAATAGGAGTCATCTGGCTACAAGATGCATTGAACTGGAATTTCTCATTAATTGACATTAATCTCTCCTGTTCTCCAAAGAAACTCATGACGTGCTGTATAGAGATTAGTATCAGACAGCAGAGATAACTATCAATATATCATCAGCAGCATTGATTATTAATGACTCCACAAGGAAATGCTTAAACTTGGCTGAATTACGCACTAAGAAATCCACTGTTAACTTTGTTTTAGCTCTGCCTGTCTGTTGCTTGAAACTTTATATTAATGCCTGTGAGTGTATTGGAAAAAAAGCAGAAACTGGAGAAACAGTGTTGAAAATAATTGCCATTCTCTGGAAAATTGATTCAAGGGAACTTAGTGGCAACTTTATAGTTGAGAAATTTGCGCTATAAGTGATACTTTTTGTCTTTACTTAAAATAATAAAAAAAACCCCAAACCAAGCTGGTACTAGAAAAATATACTCTGAAGAACTGCTAGCTGTTAATACCCAAACTGTACTAAGTGATAATATTCTTATGCCAGACTGATAAACACCTGTACAAAAAATATAGATTGCCAGCTAAATTAGTCTGGTAATCCTGATAAGTCTGTAGTGAGGTCTATAATGTCTGCTAGGGGCAAAAATGTATTCTGTAAGACTTGCCTACAATCTATATTTTCAGTCTATGCATGTCAATCAAATTATTTCAGGAAGGGCTTTAGCTTCTCAGATACAGAAAATGGCCTTGAAAATTTCCTTCAAATCCATGTCCCCAAATCTAACATTCAGCAGGGTGAAAGATGATGCTTCCTAGGTTAAGGCTTTAAAGCTGGCTGGGGCTTTCACGGTGGCCTTAGATTGGAAGTGAAATTTAAAAAGTGTTTGATCTAATTCTTCTTTTTCTTATTTTTTATTTCTACTGTTTCCTTCTAAAGAGCGAGCATGTTTAAAACTAATGGTGGTTGTATATAAGCAGCAACAGAGGAGTTGCCAGAAATTACTGTGGCTTCTTCGAATGCAGCAGCCACTTTGGATTATATTCTTTAATCGTTATCACATGGTTAAGATACATTCCTAAGGTTGCTCTAAAATGGTTTGCATAGTCTGGCTCGACAACATCACATGGGAATTCAAAGGTGAATTTTAAATTCAAGATGGGTTACAGATGGCTTAGACTTACACACAAACTGTATTTGTATTGAATTCTTGCATGGTTTTATGAATAGAAGTAAGAGCATTACATATAAAGCTAATGAACTCTCAATGTGCAGTCATGTAGGCAGAATACAAGTGATTATATACTTACATGAGAAATTCCAGCATAGGGAAAAATTATTTCTTTTGATGGCCACATATTTTATCCTCAGTAACTTGTTCCATCTGAAGAATATGCATTAAATCTTGTTTAAGAATGTATGAGGTAGTTTATGTGTATGAGGCATCAAATGAATCTGTCAGAGAGCTGACTGTTGATAAGGTATGGCAACCAATGGCTTGGCAACTCTCTACTCGCAAACTTCTTTGCAATCAATACTGTATTAATCATTTAGTCTCTGCCAATTTAAAATGGATATTCTTTCAGGGACTGCATCCAGCACAGTGAAATGTGACGTAGCATCAGCATTACTGTTGCACTAGGAATGGGAAGTAGAACCAGGAAATTTTAAATTGGCCTCCTAGAGCGAGTGTGGCACTTGTCTATCTGAGTGCCATTTATGAACAGTAAACTAAACATACAGGAATATTTTGTGAGACACTTTTCCTGGGAGAAACCTTCCCTCAGGCAGAAAGCTAAAGGCCAGAAAAAAAAAATCATACCAATAGCAGCAAATGGCCAGTGCAGTCCTGACTGGATCCTATGAAATAGCTTGCTATGGGAAGCAAGCATAACAGAAAGAGGCTGTTCAGTTTTCCTGTACAGTATTTCACTTGCTTGTCCCCAGGCATTTGGTTTATGGGGGTTTGGTTTTTGGTTTGTTTTTTTTTCACATGAACAGAAACCAAAAATTCACATAAATTAAATAGGTGAAGGAACAATGGTTACTGACCTGAAAGAGGGGAGAACGAGAATGCACTTTTCCAGTATGATTCATGTTAACAGAGCATAATTTGGGAACTGAAGTCCATTGCTTTGCAATGTATTATAAGATAAATTATTTTATCATAGAAATGGAGGAGAGCCTTTAGGATGACAAATGTTTTCTTGTGCATGACCTTCTCCCACATCCTTTTCTTCAAAGTTTAAAAGGCAAGAAGGTGCCAGTAGAGGTAGTAATTATTATAAATCTGGTCTCTGGAGGCTCTCTGCTATGTGCTTGTATTTAATAAATTGTTGTCTTCTCTGCCTCTTCCAAAACAATATTAAAAGTGTTTTGTGGGGGCTTTTTTTTCTTTATTATTTTTCCTTTGATCCTATTGCGAGGCAGATCTCTGGATTGCTCTGTTGGCTCCCCACATTCTGCATGAGAACAGAAGACTGTGATGGATGTTAATCCCACTCTGTGCCCACGTCAAAACAGACATGCATTGTAATTGTTGGTTTCACTGTTTGCTTTCAAGTACACTATGTTTGGATTCATATTGCACAGCTTATCCCTGTAAACTTTTCTGTATCTTTTGCACAAGTAACTTGCTGGTGCTAACAGCAATTTTGTAGCTACTTGATAGGTGTACTACTATACCAAGATCAAGTTAATCAACTTTGTATTTGTAGAGAATCAGGATAAAAGCCACCTATGTGAGCCTTCCTGACTTCTTTGAGCAATTACTTCTGAGAACTTTTTGACTATAGGTTATGCTCCATTCTGTTCTTTACTACATACCTTAAGTTATTTTTTTATACCATGCTCTTGGAGAGTGCTTGTGAAGTAGAGGCAGAGATCATGCAGTGGCATGGCTTCAGCTGTTCTGGAAATTTAAAAGGCCAGCAGGCCTGCCATTTCTCTCTTCACCATTGGGAGCACAATAAAAATGTATAACTATCTGCTGGTTTTTAGAGAACCTATACATCCAGTGACAGAGAAGATGAATAATCTTTGCGGTTGTGGTTCCCCTTTTGATAGAGGATGGCAAAAATGTTTGTCCACAGAGAGAGCTAGAGGGGACAGACCAAAAAAAGTCCACTGGCAGTTGTCATAATCTGTGCATTTAAGCAAGCTTATGTGAAGGGCTTGTTTGTGTAAGTTTGGCTTGAAGGCTGATTTTCATGCACTGGTCCAATATTCACAAGGAGGGGAGAGATGATTTGTAAGGAAATTTAGGCTCCTACATTTCAGAAGCACGCCCAACCTAATTGTTTATTCTTTCTTTAACATAGGAGGGGGAACAAAATCAGACTAGACACTTCCAAGGAATGATTCATCACAGGCTGAGCTGATGGAGTTGTAGGAGTGCCTATTGTCTCTGTTGGCAATAAGGCAAGTCTAGAGGGCTAGCTCAGATGCAGATGAGTACCTAAGGCTGGCCATTGGTATTCTAACGTACTCTCTGGAGTTCATGGAACCTGCAGATGTAGGCTTTCCTATGTTCACATGTAAGGTATGCTTCAGGTAGATGAAATTATTACATTGCTTTGAAAGCAAGCTACATGGACTCTCAACAACTGTGTCTATCCATTTTGTGGACTATTGTTTTACAGGTAACATTGAATAACAAAATAGATATTACTGTATGAGGTGTTTGTTCCAAGTTTGGCAACTATTTTTTTTTTTTTATTTTCCTCTGGAGAATTCCCTTTTAGTTCAAAGGAGTTTGTCAGAAGCTTTTTTTTTTTTTTTTTTTCATATCCTCATTGGAGCTAATGCAGTCCACATGTCAGCCTGAGTCACCACTGTGATGGTGAGTTGTAGTACCTGACATGAGATGATTCAATAGAGGCAGCAGATGTTCTTCAGAAGGTTTTGTTTCTGATCCAGATTTATAAAGAATATTTTGCTAAAGTTATAGGAACCATACTCACATACAGAGAGTCTGGTAATGGCTGAAAATCTGTAACTCGGTGCCATGACTAGTTTCCAAATATGTGAGAAATTAAACAGAAACATGTAATTTAGATGTTACATGTCATTTTATGTTTGCCATCAGCTCCCTCTCTGTACAGATTATAAGTAGGGACTGAGGCCAACACTGCCAAAGAATTTTATGGTTATTTAGATGGCAACTATCTAGGTGCAAAGAGTTGCTCAGCTGATATAAGCCACCTGGGCATTTTTTGTGGCTGTTAACAAAAATTAAGTGGTCAAGTTCCTGAAGAAAGTGGGAGCTAGAGTCTTTCATGCCTTCATGTGCACTTACATGTTATGTGCTCTTAAAATTATATACCCCTGCTTACTGTTGGGAGCACTTTTAGACGGACAGTTGCCCAAAATCAAGCATGTGGCATATTTCTTCATAGCATATTCTGACAGCAAACGATGAAATTCTTCTGTCTTTTTCAAAGAATAGCTATTCCTGTTGCTTACTCTATTGCATGTCTTCTGTAAGATGACCTAATACAGGAAGAAAAAAAAAACAAAACAAAAACCAGAAAAACCCCATTACAAGTACAAAACTTAAAAAAACAAAACAAACAAACAAAAAAAAAAAACCAAAAAACCCCAACCCCCCCAAAAAACCAAACAAACAATGCCAAGTTTATATTCATTTTTTTGAAATTGTTTTGCATGACTCTTTTTTTTTTTTTTTTTTTTTTTTTTATGGTGTGGAAACTGAAGACAGTGGTAAGACGTCCATTTTTCCTTTAAATTGGTTGAAACACTTCATGAAAAAACTCAAATCCCAAAAGCATATAGAATACTTGAATATCAATATTTGCAATGGGATCTGTTTATAAACATACTGATATGTTTGCTCATCTGGAGATTCCACATCTGAGAAAGCTTCCAAAACTGTCTGGCCTATACTTTAACTGATGAAAATGTAGTAGAATCCAAAATTGTGTAAAAATTGCCCTTTTTGGCCAAACCTATATGCCTTTTTGGACACATTTGTGCCAGAGCAGATGTGGTGTGCAGCTGAACACTATTTACTGCATGGGAACATCTAGCTGATCAAAATTTCCACGCTGTGGCTGCAATAATCCTTCATTTCTGTTGATCCACCCTACCAGTGAATCTGATAGGGAGATTTAGCATGGGTATTGAAGAGGAGATGTATTATCTTTAGAAAAATACCTAAGATATTAGCAGGATGCTATTACTTGCGATAATACACTTTTGAGCCAGACCTTGATTAGTGGTGGTGTTATTAAGGAAGACTTTTCATGGCAATGTTTTTGCTTAGATTCGCTGGAAGTTTGCAGAATGGTTGGCCATGGATATTGTATGCTGGAAACACTGTCTTACTCATTTGCTAACATCAAGCTGTGATACGAGATTTTTCACATACTGATCTGGTTTCCTAGAGTTTAAGAATTAGAAAGGATGTGAAAATCTGCACGCCTTTGTTAGCTGTATATATTTTTTTCATTAGATAGATGATAAAACTCTATGTAATATTTGCTTACGATCCTCCTAATTAGAATTGGTCTTCCGTGCATTTCAAGAGCTTCATTCAATTGTAGGTGGAAGGCAGACTTGGCTTGATTGACTGTAAAATGCTTCCACATTTAGATGTGTTCTGTGAAATAAATATGAAAGAAAATAATATCCTTTGATTGTGTCTGAAAATGCAGTTATCACTGCCATAAGTGTGAGTGTGAGAGAGAAGGGAGAAAGATGGGAGGGGAGAAGATTTGGAAGAAGAGAGAGCCATCATGAGATAAGGGACAAAAGACAGCGCCAGAAAATAAACAAAAAAATTCCACAAGAACAAAACATATGCTGAATGAGTCAAATTAAGTAGTAAACAAGTCATAATATAGAAAGAAAAAAACTTCCATACACAGATAGCATGCCACATAACTATTTCTGCTGTGAAGAATTTTAACTAAGGCAGTATTGTTATATTCTGGGCTGTATGCTGAAGTACTGGGTCCAGAGAAAAAAAATACATGGGGGTGCATTTCCCTATCTTATAATTGCTATAAAACAAAATATTGATGCTCTCAAAGACCTGTTCATTTATTTTTTCCTTAAATGCTATGTAAGGATATGCTCCAGTCGAGGGTTTACAGAAAATAAATACAATGCACTATATTGAAAATGGATTCATAAGAAAGATCAATAAATGCTGTATGCAGCAGAATGAAGTTATCAAAATGCAAATATTTTAAACAAAACAGAATTTAACAATTGCCAAGATAAGCTGTTCCCTCAAAGCACACTGAAGACATTTTCTAGTTTACATAATGTAATTAAATTCAAGCCTGAAGAATTCAAATTCATCCCAAAGACATTATTGGCAATGTGATTTAATGTGGTGATAAGGATGAAAATGTAGCATGTTTGAAGGCCACAAGAGTATTATAAAATTACGTTTGAAAGCTGACAACAATTGTTTGCAAGTGTTTTTTTGAAAACTACTCAATAGTGACATAATGAACAGAAGACCTTTTCCGTTATTAGCAGGACAACCTCCTCCTGACACAATTTGTGTCAAGTTCACTGCAATGTAACTTCCAGAGTCTCACTGAAGCTATACCAGGAGAAAATGACTCTTTTTTGTCTTGTGGGAAAAAAACCTCAAACCTAAAACCCCAAATGTGTACGTGAACACAGTGTAAGCAATATGTGAGTCAGTGCTTTCTTACAACATAGTAATCCATTTTGTTTATATTCTTTCAGCAGTATGAGAGATGAGTACAGGTTTTATGTACACTGCTTTCTCACAGTTGGTTTTATTGTTTATATGATGGGGGACAGTGTGAGCTGAATGCTGCCCTAGAGTCAAGAGCTCCAGGGGTTCAGCCTTTTTACTGTCTCTAACTAATCTCTCTAATTATATTTTAAAGCCACATTCCATCTGCAAAACAGGGATATACTGTTTCCCATCTTGTAAGATCAGCTAGTTGAAAATGCAACAGCTCTTGCAAAAATATTAATTTTATATAATAAATGTTGATGTCCTTTGATCCTTTTGTATTACGAGTGCCTCAAGTCTGGTAAATTAGGACTTCATCAGTCAGGGTACAGAAAGGTTAATTCTGTGAAGCATATCTTGGCACTGATGGAGGGACATCTCAAAAGGTGCCAATGTTTTGCTGTTGATGAGCGAGGTTCATTTAGCTTGCTGAGTTGAAAGGGTCTTTAACTAGAATTAAAAAGGGAGAGAACTATTTGGATCACGATGCTTCCTACAGGAGAATCTTTACAGTCAAACTGCCCCTCTTGAAATGATTTATTTGTTCCTTAACAACTTCATGGCGTGACCCCTGATTGACAGTGAAGTGGTATTTATAGTATTTAGCCAGTCATCAGAAATGACTAATTATGCCTCCCTTGGAATGTATGTGCTTTGACTCATGTAACATGCTCTCATTATCTCACAATTTGGTATCTCTGATATGTTTAAAAGTATGTACATATGTATAGTAGTGGTGTTTAACATCTGCCTTTCTTACAGTTCCATAAATTAAATATTTTGTGATTTTTTTAGGTAAAAACAGTTGCACCTCCTGTTGTGTCCCCTTTCAACGTAATAGGTGTTTCTTGTTCAGTCAGTCACTCTTGCATTTGTCATTTTACAAAATCTTCTAGCAGGCTTGAATGTACGTAAGTCAAGGAAAAAGATCAAAGGCTAATCCATTAGTAGCCTCTCAGATCCGACCTTCTCTTAGAAAATATTCTATGGAAAGTTTGAAATTACTTTTTACAAAAGGCCAAAAGACTGTAGCAGAAAAACTGTGAAATACATAGTATGTGCAACAGCAGGACTAAACCAGTGGTTTATCTGCTTCTCAACTGGAAAAATCAGATTACGTAGTCACATAATATGTAAAGAACAATCTGTTTCTTTAAGTCTGTTATTTGTATGTTGGTAGGTATTACTTATATATAACTTTCTTCTAAAGAAACCCTGAAAGTACTCATCGTAAAATACTACCGGAACGCCTCTAAACTGTGCTCTTCTGTGATTATTGTTGCTTTAGGCTTATCTGAATCTCTTTAATTTTCTGTTTAAATTAAAAATTATCTAACTCCAGTGAAAAGTCAATAAATAAATAATATTTTTTTAAAAAAAAAGTATTTTGCCTCCCTCCATTGTGCCCAGCCTGGCACCTAACATTTTATTATTTATCAAAAAAATGCCTATTAGCAGGAACCTATCCACCAATTTTTTGGTAAAGTTTCTGAGTCAGGAATTGTATTTTAACATGTGCTTGCATTTTTATCAAAGGAAAAAAACCACAGTAGCCTAATAAGTAGGTTAACTGGATGTTGGGGACAGTTTTAATTACTTGTTTGTCCTCATTCAGACCAAGGCATTTCCCTTCCGTCTTCCCTATCCTTGGTGACCCATTGACACAAGAGAGCTATCCTGAAGGTAGTCTTTTATCATTTGTCCTAGTGGAGTCCTTATTTGTAGATCTAAACATTCATAGCGTCAGACAGAAGTTGATAATATCACAAGCTTATTAGAGTACTCGCCAAGTGTCTAGGAGACAGTAGTCCAAATTCTTGTAATGAATGGATGAGGACGGGTGACAGGAGGTAGAGCATGTACTATGGAACTATGGATATTAATCCTTGCATAAGGCAGATGAGCCTTGTGTAGCCTGCAGGATTGCTGGTTAACCTCCAGCTGGGACTAATGTGCTCATCCTTCAGGTGGCTCCAATGGACTTCTACCCAGTGGAAGACCCTCTCCGAGGACCTTGACTAAAACCGTTGTTCTTTCTTATTCTTCCCCTATGCATTGGTTGGGATATTCAAGAAAGATAGGGAAAAAAGGTTTCTAACCTGACTAGAACAGTTATGAGGCCCAGAAGACAGAGGTGTAACCACTTATGACAAATTTTTATGTCCTGCAGCATGAACAGGAACCCACTAGGACTTTACTAAGGACAATTCCTAACACTAATCATACTGTAACCTGCTAAAATTTTGACCATAAATGTCTCACAGAGAAAGCAGAGGATCTGCAGGTGAAGTGAGCATAGCAGTCCAGCATACCATCATGCATCTTCATGAAAAACTCATCTTCTGTTCTGCTATTTGCAGACCATTCCTCAGTGCTGGGCAGAGATACAGACCCCTACAACTCTACAGCCAGCTTTTCCTCCTCTAACACTCCCACGCTGAGATGGTGTTGGCATAACACGGTCATTCTGTCCAAGATGAATTCCTAGACAGTCAGTATGCTTGGAACAGTTGTCTCGTATCTACAGAGTCCAGAGAGATATGGCCGGGGCTTTCAAACCTAGCTGAAATTCTTTCAGTTGTTAATGCTTTGTAGGAGTATGAAGTTAACCTATAATGTACACCTTCATCTGTGGTATACTGTTCGTCTATATAGTGCAGAGAAGAAAAAATTCTGTGAGGTAAGGACTTAGTCCAGTATTTTACATCCATATTTAGGCACCTGGAGTAACTAGGCTTTTTAGAGGTACTGAGTGGCAAACTGATTAAAAATCAAGTCACTGAATTATCTAAAAATAGCAACAGTACTCTATTTATGCTATCATGTTTCAAAAATATTAATTTCCTAATTATTTTGGCATAAATACAATTGCAAAGTATTTGTATTGAGATGGACTCTGAAAAGTGCATATTGAAGAGAGAGCTTGGCTTTGGGATACAGTCCTATTGTTCAGCTGTGGGAAACAGTCAGAATTACTTACGGGCTGCTGTTATGGCAGGGTTTTTTCAAACCAGATAATTAAATTCAGAGGTGTGGCAGATCAAAAGGAAACTGTACAGGAAAAAGATGTAACAAGAAAGTCAGGAGCAGATACAGACAGGAGTTTTTTGCTGTACATGTCGTTCTGAATTAGAATGGCAGGAGACTCTGTCAATAAGATGAAAAGGCGGGAACAGAGATGAAAATTCTCCTTTTGCTGTTAATTATTATAAACCAGGTAGGAATGTATTTGAACACTATTGGCAGAGTGCTAAAAAAGCAGTAACTTTCCACCCCCCCCCCCCCCCCACTTCTTCTGGGAGAAGAGTACTGAAGCATTTGAAATTTAAAAGAAATCAATTGTTTCTGGGTGATTTTAACATTTTTTTCTTTTCACTATTTACACTAAATGGCTATATCATCTAACACTCACTTTGTGACATGCTCCCATTTTTTTCTTAAGGGTAAGCATGATTAGCATAAATTAATCCACAGGGATTTTAGTGGAACATGGCTGTTGTAGGATGCCAGCTTGGTCATTCAGGAGTGGTACTTTCTTCTGTGCCAGACATTTCTGAGACATTTTTGACATTTCGTTTTTTGCATAGGGTGAAATATTGAGGCACTGCGAGATCATTTAAGAGCCCAAGAAATTTTCTCAAGCACTGGGGAAGCTAATGTTATAGTTAATTCCTTAGGAGATAATTCAATTCTTTTTGTATAAATGTCATGCTGGTTTCACTTGCAGGTGTTCTTCATGTTCTGTTCTAAATTGCTGCATAGTGTTGCTGAGCACAGTTGGTAGTTGCTGTGATGATCCCAGATGGAGCTGAATTTCAATGGGTATGAGTGATCTGCAGGGGTCCCAGATCTTTTAAGAGGTTTGGAAGCCTTGGCTGGGATTCAGCTCGCGTTTCTCAGAGTATGTACATTTAAGTGTGTGTATATAGCCGTCTACGAGTGAATTAGGTGTCTAAGTTCTGCTTTTGATCAGTGAAATTCTAGTCAGTATAGTTAATGGAGCTTGGAGAGCTACTTGGCCAACCAAAGTTGGTGTCCACTTCCAGATGTGACAAAGAACTCTTCTGACTTTCTTGACTGTGATGGGAAATTAGACATCCAACTCACAGGTAGGCACCCACATATACACATAAAAACTTAGGCGTCAGTCTCTGAGTCAAATCCTACCTACAGTGAGATCTACTGTGGAAAAAATAAATATCACTGATATTTTCACTTCATGATGATTCATTTCTTACACTCTGTTGTGAAGCTTGCTTGTGTGGAACTGTAAAATGTTTACACATGGACATGCGAATCAAATTCAGCGCTAGTGCAAATAAAAACAGTATCATTTTTTTCTCATAAAAAGTTGAACACTATGCTGTAACTTGCATCTTTTTATACATTCAAATTAGTGCCTTGTCTCAGGCCATTTTGTCCTCCTCCCCTTTTTGCGTGGCCGTTTCTGATGGATTGCAGCTTACTCACCTTTGACTATCATTTCCTTTGATAGCAACATGTTGGCCAAAATAATTTTTCCTTGGATACTAAAAAGGAATTCAAACACATCATGTATGTTTTCTATGAGATTAGTTAAACTGTTTTATAGTCATTGGAGATGAAATTTCTCCTGCCTAACTGTAACTGGCTGAAAGTTCATCATCTAACCTAAGTTAAATGTTGATAACCCTCTCCGAGTCAGTGGAACGAGAAAAGTACCTGCAGAGAGGGACTGCTCTACTTCCTCTCCATTAACAATTTACCATGGGATGAGTTGCCCCCGGAGGCACCTGTAGCACTGGCTAGTTTAGTTGAGATGCCTCCTTTTTAGGTAGTTAAAGCTGGATGTGCCCTAAGCTCCCACCTGTTCTTAGTTCCAAATGCAGTGCTGGCACCTTGCAGACACTTTGCAGCAGCACCTGAAGCATCTCAGCTGTCCGAAGCAGGAGAGAAGTTGTAGTGCTGTGCAGCTGGCAGTGTTTGTGTCCCTCCCTGGCTGTAGGACTACGCTGCAGCCTTGCTCCCTTGGATTGACCCAGTACAAAACCCAAGCTGCTCTGCACCCGCTCACATTGGAACTGCATCTGCTGGCATTTTCCTCTTGCAGTTTATATATTGAAATCACAGCTCAGTGCCTTCATAATCACTGGGAAACCTAAAATCATACTGCATTGCTACTTTTTTTTTTCTTTTAATTTTTGAACAGCTCTGTACAGCATCAAGAAAATGAAGGAGTATTGTTTCATGCCCGTATCTTGAAATTTTTCCATTTAGCGACATAAGAGTATGGAAATTGATTTGATTATATTCTATAGGAGCAAACAGAATGCAGATAAAATCTTTTATGTATTTTGTGTTTCAAGATGTTTTATTTCTTAAAGGAAAATTAGGAGCAGAACTGTTTTGGAAGAAAAAGATAGAAAGGCTTGGAAAGAAAATTGACACTTCCTTAAATAACTAGAGCTCACCAGGTGACTAAAAAAAGTAATTTCATGTTCAGAAAATGGAAAACTTTGGCTAAAAGTCTGTTCTAATTCAGCCACAAAATAAGAACAGCAACTAGAAATTAAAAAGCAGCTTGGATGAAAATGATAAAAGAGGAAGTGGATACTAATCAATATAAATAAGAAGTAAGAAGTATGGAAAATCTATAGGGAAAGCAAAAAACAGGAAATGAAAAATCTGTGGTTGGCAAGGCAAAGGACAATAAAAAGTTTTTAGTGGATTAAGAACAAAAATCCTAATAGTATAAGCCACTAGATGGAGATAGTAAGATTGTTACGAGTGATTTGAAAGAGCCATGAGTGTTAAATAAATATTTTTATTCTGTATTTTGAAAAAATGCTTGATACTGTCCTCATGTCATGAGTGTGCTGAGGCACTTTCCAAAATGCCAAAAGAAAGAAAGGAAGATGTCAAGCAGCAGCTACTAGGACTGAAGACTATTTAAAATCAGTAGGCCTGGATAACTTTTTCACAAGAGTTCTAAAAGATTTGTTGAGAAGATCCCCATTTCATTGATGTACCTTCTTGAAGGAAAAAAACCACAAAACCAAAACCAAATGGAAAACAAACAAAACAAACAAAAATTCAAATAAAACCCAAACAAACAAAACCCCTCCTCCCCCCTCCAAAAAAACCCCAAACCAAACCACCCACGTGAAATCATAGGGGAGTACAGGAGTGCTAATGATTTGCTGGTGTTGAAATGTAACTGATACCTATGCAATAATTGCATTGCTATCATTTCTGAGCAAAATGAAAAGGTGTCTAATTAACAATGCATTAAAATTTAGTTATTTTAGTTTACAGACCATTTCACTATGTAATACCTGGTTTTGTTACTTGAGACTTGTCATTTGATTGATAAAGATGATTTTAGAAATAACAGATGTGCATAGTTTTGGCCACTGTTTTCTTTTAAACAAACGTACTTTACAGCAGAAGGCATGTACACATCTGTTTAAGAAGGGGTTAATAGACAGGTCCTCTACATACCAAATTTAGCCAATTCATGGTACATTTCTGACGTTACAATCAGAAATGCAAAATGCAGGTTGGACTTACGAATGTATTTCATCCTGTAAATCAGAAGGGGGGGGGGGGGAATCTAGAGTGCAAAAGCTGTATAGAATTTGTCAGTGCAACATCTGGATTTATAAATTTAAATTTATGTATTACGAATTTATAAATTGTGAGAATACAATGCCTAGATTTGGTGATGAATCTTAAAAGTTATGTTGCAAAATTGTAGAGAGTGTTGAAAAGATGGACAAAAAAAGTGAAATGCTGACTAGTTTTTTCACCTCACCAAGGGTAGTGATGGATTGTCTACATGTGATATACTCAAACCCCATGTTAGTTAGGCAAATTTTACTGAATGCAGTACAGAAATAAAATTACAAGGGAAAGAGAGAGAAAGGAAGGACTATGCATGTTGGAGTTGATGTTACCACCAGTTCCAGTTTTCATTCTTTGACTGAAAAAATTAATAGATTTTGTGTGTGTGTGCGTGCAAAAAATATCTTTGACGTGGACTCAGACAAGCTTCTCAGTCTTGTCATCTGCTTTTAAGACCATCTTTCACTTTAAAATTACCAATATACATAGGCCATGAAGCTTCTGCACCAGCTGTGTATTCATTCACATTCATTATCTTAAATCTTGTCACATGCTTAAGGAGCAAAAGGTGACAGGAGTGGGCATTTAGTAAAACGAAAAGCAGCAATAGTGCTTAAAATGTCAGTTTGGTTTTATGTTGGCAGCATTCTGTTTGTTTGTTTAATAACTATCCATATCCATGGGAAGGAAATTCAGAAAAATCTGACCTTTCAGTTGCCACATGTCATCTGTGTTCAAACTATCAAATACTAGAAGTACTAGCTTTAAGCTTACAAAACCACATATTGTTGCTATTTATATTTCTTAAGCCTCATATGTAGAAAATCCCAGTTGCTTAAAAAGAACAGTGCAAGTACTGTTATTGAACTGATAAAGTCTGTATGGCAAAGATTTGTAAAGGCTCTCAGAATCAAAGGTGAGTCTTTGTTTACCTCTTGAAAACACTTTTATAGGAGGTTCTGGTTAGCCATTTCCAATGGAGAATGGAGCAGTTGATCAGATAGCAGCTAAACTAATGAAAAGCATCATGGAAGTGACAGGAAGATTAATTAAGTTCCTCCAGTTGTATTCATGTGTGGCGGTACAGAGTTCCTTTGGGTACTGCTGCAGTTAAATGGTATTCATGGTGACAAATATTGCAGATTTCCAGAAGTGACACTTCTGAGTCAAGGGTAAAAAACACATTTGGTAGTTTTAGCCAGTGGAGAACGTGCAAAACCAAAGATGAGCTTCTATGTCTAGTTAAAATATACGGAGGTAACTTGCTCCTTCCCTTCTTATCCTTTAGTGTAACCTCAAGAGATTAGTAATGAATTACAAAATCTGCATTATTGTGTAGTATGTCTTAAACTACTCCAGATGGCTTAAAAACAAAAACAAACCAAATTTCTGGCCAATGTATTTAGTATATTTGACTTGAGGCACAAAAATATGTGCATTTGGAAACACTTTCAATTAATTTTGGAACCTTGTGAAACTGTGGCTTGTTTGCTGTTTTTTATTTCTGCACTGTGGTTACTGTAGTACTAATAGGAATGAAATATCTGCAATACATAAATTTTCAAATTATGTAGAAGTTCTAGCCCTACTTTACCTTCAAGAGTCTTTTAGTTTTGGGGTGCTTTTGGTGAATTAGTAGGTCAAGTGTGATGTGGATTGCTCCTCCCACTTTATTTTCAGAAACGAATACAATAACAATACATTTTTGTTCTTAATAGCTGTCTCTGTACAGTAGATAAAATTTATTTTAGGAAAATCTGGAAACTTTTCAAGTATATGAGATCTTTTAACCTACTACACATGATGCATAAACTTAAAATGTTGTGTCACTAGTGTATTTTGTTGCTTACTATTACACTTCTGCCAGCGAAGAGTCCCTCGATATGCTTCTGCGTTTGCAAGAAAAGGTTTGTGGTCAGCCTCACTAATTGAAATTCATCAAAGCCAACTGGTAGGAGTCTGGGTATAAATCTAATATTAGTTGTCTCCTGGGAGAGTTCAAGACTGGAAGAGAGTTTTCCAGGAATCCTAGGGAATTAACTGGGTGCATTAATATTAAATATTAATTGGTCTCTGCAACTGACATGCCTGCAAGTGGTTTTAATACTTACTATGGAGGCATTGTGTAAATCGGTGTATAGATAAAAATCAGTAGAAAGCATAGATAGCGCAGCTAGTTCATGAAGTGGCCTTCTGGCTCTAGACCAAGTCAGGCATGGCGGGTAACCTGTAGCTTTCCCAGCTCTGGAGAAATGTAAGGTATGTGCTGTACTTCTGGGACGTGTACTCTCAGCTTGTTTTTTGTTTATTCTAAGGAGGTAACGTCTTGTGGGGTAGTCTGCGTTTTGAAAATCTGCCCTTTTTGGCAAACCCTTTACCAAAGTGGGATTGTCAAGGTGAGGAAGGGCAGAAGAAATCAAGGTGGAGATGCTCTTTGGAAAAAAAAAGAAGCAGGTTGTTCGGAAAGAGGATTTCAGGCAGTAGAAGCTACTTCTAGTATTAGAAATAAGGGTGTAGGGTAGCTGTTTTAGCAGAAGGTGCTTTTTTCATGTTATGTTTATGCTATTGCTGAATCACGAGGGTTCTGGGGCTTTGTTTTTATAGGTGAACCATGCATGAAAATATGATAATTTTGCAGTTGACCTGTGTCTGTAGCAAACCTAAATGCTGGTTAGCCTGTGCTGGCTTGTTGATGATTGGGAGTTTGCACCATGGGCTGACATCATGGGCTAATTTGCTCATTCATTCTGCATGATCCTGCATGCCCGGACTGGGTCTACTCAAATCTCCAGATGCACAGAAGTGTTTGCTGCTCCTGACTGTGCTTCCCCACAGTTGTGTTCAGCAGAGTCCTCAGTGCTTGAGTTAAAACACCAGCCATTTGGGATTGCAATTACTAAACTAATCCTTGCTTTCACGAACAGTGACAATATCCCACTCTGGGAATAAAATTCATTCTTTGTCCCTTGCGTCGAACTCTACTTCTTTTTGCAGTTTATTAATGTTGTATGTGTGTAAATGAAAGCGGAGTTTGGCATGGAGTACGTGAATTTGGGCTGTGAAAGCTTTCCAGGAGAGACCACCAGTGACTTTCCCTCCTACCTTGCATTTGTTCCATAGTTGAAAAGCAAAGAAATTAAAGAAAACTTCTTGTCTTAGTTTCTCTTTGGCTACTTTCTTTGTATGCTTATTGTAAGAATACAAATAAGATGCAATAAGACGGTCCTGATTGTTTTGTATCCTAAACGGCAAAACAAAATTGGAGGTAACATTCTGAACTAAGTAGTGAAGAATATGTCGGTCTATGTGGTGCTTTGCTGTTTATGTTTCCTGAGGAGCTGACCTGCCATCGGGCTCCACCAAATTTGTATTATAATAGAGCAGCCAGCTCAAGAAGGGATGTTTAAAGGCAGCATGGTTGCTGCCTGACCCTTAATGGTGCTTCTACACAGACATGAGTTGTCTGTACCCCGGGCTTTTGGCTGGCCAGCTGATGGCACAAATCAGCAAAGCGTATCAGCTGGGAGGAATGTCAAGAGTGGAGGTAGCCTACATCTCGCAGAGTCTGACTCCTGGCAGAATGATCCTGAGCTTTTCTGTGATAAGGTAAACGCAGCCTAATAGGCAAATGCTGGGCTTGGGTGCAGACTGTCCTAAAGGACATCATGCAGCGTCTCTGCAAAAGCACTTCGGAGCTAGCAAAGGAGCTGAAGGATTTCACAGCAAATTGATTCTCTGAGCTTTTACCCTTGGTGAAGGGAGGGGAGGGAATGCTTGTGCTGCTCAAGGCTCTCGTAGTAGCTTATACCTACTGCTCAGAGTGGCTCAGCTGAGGTATCTTAAACCAGCCTTTTAGGGTAGTATTTTCTATAGTGAGGTGTCCTTCCTTGTACAGTAGAAGTGGATGAGCATTGTAATGATGAAGTAGAGGAAAGGAAGGTGCCACGAATACCCTCTGTTACTTGTTGTCCAAACCCTCTAGTTCAAATACAGGCCATGGTTTGTAGACAGCTTCTGTTTATTCCCCAGGGGTTTCTAGATGGTGTTTCTTCACTTTGATTTTAGGATTTGTTCAACTTTAAGTTGTTGGTGGTCAGTTTGAACCACACAAGAAGTCTTGGTCTTCCTCCCTCACACACTATGGCCTCAAAGCATGCTCCTGCACTATGTGCTTTTTAGTTGTGAAGCAAAGTTTATTTTGGAGTTTATCTGTGTACTAGGTATCTCTCATTTCAGGCATGCCTCTTCCTAGGGGCAATTGGAACAAGAAAGGGCACTGAGAAAAACGTAGAACTGTGGGACTGCCAGTGAGGGGCAGGACGGGATAGGACTTAAATTCATGCCTCAGTTCCCCCTGGCAGTGTTTAATCTTGGTGACTTGCATACAGGTAGCATGAAACCTCGTGAGAGCAATGCTGCGTAGGGCTCATGCTGAGAGATGTGTAGCAGTGATGCACGCCAGGGCTATTAACTCTTCTGCTGCAATTGGAGCGTTCCTTGGCTGCTGTGCTGGTGGGATAATTTTGCCCTAAGTGATTGGACCTCATCACTTTTTGAAGTAGAAAAGTGTGGAGCTTTTACAAATAAGTGGAGCTTTAAATGAATTATACCTGTCATCCTCTTTCCTGTAGAATGAAAACATTCATCCCATTACATCCTATTAGAAAGAAACAAACACTTCAGCATACTGCCCATTATTTTTTACCTTTATTTAGTTTATTATCAGTGATACATGCCAGACTGACAGCAAGAAACCGATACTCTCTATTGATTCATAGAACAGACATAATACATGCACAAATACAGACTGCATAGTCTTCGCCATGCTGCCACACCAGTGTGTGTCAGATCCATGCAAAGGTACTACCTGTATGTGGTGGAGAGTATTTCAATATTTCTTTGGTCTTTCTTCCTCTGAAGTTGCTACTAGTTTGTATAGCAGCAGGGACTGGGTGGGGACCTATTTACAACAAACTTAGGGCCACTCCATTTGTCACAGAACAATAAAATAGCTACCAGCTGCTAATGACTTATCAACCTGGGCCAGAAAGGCACCGGAGACCTGGAGAGTGAAAGGTTGTAAATTCCATTACAAATCCTCGCTGTCATATATCTCCCATCCTAGCGGTTTGTTATTCATGCAAAGAAAACGTAGTTTAAAAAATCAGTTCGGCTCTAGTGAAATTGAACTACCTATTTGTCAGTTGCTTTTTAAAAATAGAAACAGACTGAGATTTAGCCAACATTCGGATTAAAATCATTTATTGAAATGAAAGTATTGATTTAAAAAAAAAAAAAAAAAAGTCATAGGGGGACATGGTCTTGCAAAGTGCCAAGCATCTTTGTCTTCTACTGAAGTTGGGGAGTCAGGGCACTCAGGGCTTCTCCTGGAGCCTGCCCTTCAAAGAAAGAAAAATACACTAACAATATACGCTTTGTCTTTCTCATCGATTATGTAATTGAGCATGTTATGTCACTGAACACGTTTGCTGCCAAAAAAAAAAAAAAAAAAGAAAAGAAAAGGAAAAAAAATATGTACAATTTTAGAAGGGCTTTTTTTTTTTCCTCCAAGCCAGAGTTAGGTTAACCAGCATATTAGAGCACGTCGTTGCGAGCCCGTTAAAGAAAAGATCTGTTTGTAGTACTCTTAGTCCTGATGTCACAGGCACAGCAAGGACATCAGAAGGAGGAGTCAGATTACAGTAAGAATGGGCAGTGCAGCATGCAGCCGGAGTAAACGCTAAATCAGACAGGAATTGTATCGGGGATAAGACTGCCTGCAAAGCGCTCATCCTGAGGAGGCACACTGCTCACTCACGCTTCTTGTGCTGGGAAATTTCCACATAATGTAGAATGAAAGAGCTCTGTTTTACATGTCAGCCCTGTGCGGGAGCTAATGCTGAATACACAGCGGTGGGATCCTGGCTGCATGATTAATGAGAAACATAATGTATTTTGGTAAGTGTTAACTGTGATGTAATTCTGCTTCTGCTCACATTATCAATAGGAGTGATTATTATATATTTCGGATTCAAGAACATTTCGTGCTGGCATGCACCTAAAACTGACAACTGGGGAATCCTGTCGGCTGTGCAGTTTGAAAGGATTCCATTGTCTGGGAAATTTTCTCTTTGAGTGGGCTACCGCGTAGTTTTAGCAGCTTGAAAAATAAGCTAGATAGGATGAACTCACCCTAGGTTTGTTTTAAATGAAGTTGCGTTTCATCTGCCGAGAGGGGATGAGAAATGGTTGTGAGGCATGGGAAGTTTTAGACGAACTTAATGTAATGGACGAGCTGCTACTGCACTGTCTTGTGGTGGGGAGGCACAGTAAGCCTTAGTATTTCATTCAGCTTTTAGTTTGAAGAATTCAAAGATACAAAGGCAAAACAATGCTTTATTTGCAGTGGTGTGTTTGCCAAGTACTCTGCTTTATGCAGATCACCAGTGTGGGGTTGGCTCCTAGCATACCACAAAAAGCATATTATTTTAAGCCTTTAGAGGTCTCGGAGCCATTAAATATTTGTGCAGAGTTTAGTTTTGTTGCTTGATGGAAATCTTCCTTAGGCTTACAGCTGAGCTGGCTGCATATCCTAAAAACATGCTGAAGCATAGAGCTGTGTCTAAGCAATGTAGTGCTGCAGTACTGGTCTGGGATGTACAATTGCAATATAATGCTGCAAGTTAGTGCTGCTAAATAGCAAAAAAATAAACAGAAAATTTGGTGGTGTGATGGAAAAATGCTATTCTTGGCTACTTGAAATCTCATCTAGCCTCAGTGTTAATTTATAGCTGCATAATACTTAGAATGAACAGAGCGGAGAGTTGGAGGATTTCTGGGACATGCAGCAGCTTTCTCAGTTTCATTAAATATTGAATCAGGAGTTCACTTCAAGCTTTAAGAGAAGAACTTTTGCAATATTCTGAGCCCTGTCACAAAAGCACTGTGCTTTATGACATGCTAAGCATTATTTTCTTATTTTCATAAAATTAAAAATATTGGAAGGGTGGTGTTGTGTTGTTGTCTTTAACAGTGAAACCCATCAATTATGAAAGCAGATTGATTTTGATGTAAACTGTCCTAACAGGAAAAATATAAATTGGCTGAGTTGTCAGAACTGTTCAGAGTCCCTTTCAAAGATAAATTTGCAATGTTTTCTCTTTACTACATTTTCCAAAGACTGAGGAAGAATAGGCAAGCATTATGGTTTTAGGTTTGAGTAATTTGGATTAAGTCCCGTCACCATTAAAAATGTGGCATTAAGTTAAATTTTTGCTCATTTCTTTTTTGTTATTTGTCTACCTTTAATATCATTGCAAGCGCAAGATGGGTTTTCTTTTTTCACAGTCAGTTTTGCAACAATTGCCTGTGTGACTAGGATTAGAAGTTATGGTTTCCTGAAGTTATATGGGTTTAGGGTATTAGGTATATTTTAGCTGTATGGTACCTAATTTTATAATTTTTTTCTGTCTATAATTTTCAGAAACATGTAATGGCGATCAAACTTATTTTGGTGTTACTACTTTGAAAAAATACGAACCACTGTTTCGCATGCTTATTTGTTTTCTGGTGCAACACAAGTTTTTAATTGGAACAAACTGGATTGTGCTTTCTCTCTGCTTTGTAGGGAATTTCACTTCTGAGAGCAGAGCTGAAAGTTTCTGCTAGGCAGGTTCTCGGTCTGTTTTGTTCAGTCTGAAACTTCCTTTATTTTTAAGTTCTAAATGAATGTTCTTGTTTCTGTTTTTTGCATAACAAAGCATGAGCTAATGGGGATAATGTTTACCTGTTTGGGTGGGGAGTTCTGGGTGTTTTCCTCCTCAGTCTGTGAGAAGCCAGAACGCGTGTAATCTCACCTGTCCCTGTTGTAACACTTACTGCACAAGGCAGTATTGCACAGAGCCAGATGAAAGCTTGACTGCGTACATCGCGCACCTACTTTGACTTAAAGTTGCTATAGCCATCACGTAGACAATATCGGAATTTTATATTTTCTGAGGAAAAAAAAATAATTTCCTTTTAATATTAGTAAAGAGTTCTGTGGTATTTTTTTTCTCTGTGCATGCTACTATTGGGCCACCAAAAGAATAGGAAGGAAAGAAAAAGAAAGCATTTCTGTATGTTTGTAAGCATCTTGCCTGTTTTTCTGGGCTTTCTTGTCTAATTGCTGCTGATGTAAAGTGGCATAGTGGGAACACATGTGTACAGCATTAAGGTTGAAATAAATACTGAAATAATTACTGTGGAAAGTAAGACCTAACCCTTTGAAAGTATTCTTTTTATAGAGCAAGTATTAAAGGGTGAAGTGAGTTTCTTAACCATCAGAGAGAAAAGTTGCTAAATTCAGGAATTGGTCATAGCGTTTCTTGCTCTCTTTAAAGCTGTAGCCTCCAAGATTTTGGGCTGAGATATTCTACTATTCTACTACATTCTACTATGTAAATGCTACTATTTGAACTGAGCCTTCAAATAATTAAACTTATTGTGACCCTTCTAATTGCATGAGCCTTTCTTTTACTTTGCACCAGAATTTTGATGGAGTGGTTTCAATAACTGCTAATTTTTGCTCACCGTGCTGCGCTTTAGAGTTTGTTGTTTGGTCACCGTGGATACATTTGTTACTTACTGTATTGGTTTTGCATTCATCATTTTGAGTTGAACAGAAATATGCAATTGTAATAATAATAATAAAAATCCTACAAAATGATGTAGTGTGTTTATAGAGTAAGCCAAAAGCCAATGAAAATAATAAATTTCTGTTAAGTGTTTTAATAGGTAGGTAGATGTTTTGCACTTGAAAACATACATACCCCAAAGCAACTTTTGCTTGCGTTTATCATCGAGTTCATAATTTAGTGTAAGATGAAAGTCAGTTGGCGACCGTTCTCAGCTGCTTGAGAGGAGGAGAAACGGTGGGTGGCTGTCAGTGCCACACTGCTGATGTTGTATGCTGATAACAGGGGACCTCCTCTAGTCCTGCTCAACGCGAGGGCTCTCCCATGGCTGATGGTCATAGCTGGACGACGACACCTTGACCTTAAAAGGTCCCGCCAGCCGCTGCTGCCTTGGCTCGGCCACCTCGCCAATGTCGTGCCTTCCTCGGCCTGGCAACGCGGGTGGCTCATGGGAGCTGGCTCGTCCTGCGAGCGCGGTGGCCCCCGTGGCCGCCCCTCGGGCTGGGCGGACGGTCTGTTTGGGTCAGGTGGAAAGCACTCTTTGCTGTTCGGGAGGGGAAGGGGGAGAGCTTTTGGTGTGTGCTGTGCACCGGCGGCATACGCGACGGTCATCGAACCAGACGAAATACTGCAGTGATATTGCAGTTATGGGACAGTGAGCACTGGTCCTGAGGGCTCAGTAAACCCTGACTGGAATTGAGAGGGAAGCCAGTCGTCCACCTCCACTGCCAAAAAATCACTCCCCTGCATGCCCCCATATGTTGCCCTTACTGAACAAGCACAACCGAAAAAAGAGCTAAAATTAAAATTTACAAAGAAAAGGGGAAAAAAAAAAAGAGAGAACCTTGTACCTTTCCATTTTTTTCTTTTTTTTTTTTTCCTTCCCCCCCTGTCCCCTGCGAACTTATTACTGTTTTAAGTAACTTCTGTTCTCAATGTTTCCTTTTACATTATACAGGAAATCTAATATATTGGGGTGGAAATGAATATCCTACGGGATAAAATAATAGAACTGTTAAGGGGGAAAAAACAAAGAATTTTTGCCTGAAAATGCCATCAGGTTTCTGTTTGCATGTTGGTTGTTTTCACTTTTGGTGGGTTTTTTTCAGTCCCTGTTGTAGAGTGTAGTAATTCATCTGCATACACACTACTATTCTGAGTATCACTTTTTATAACAGGAATGCTTTCTTGTAGAAGAGATTCATGCTGGATGAGTCATGGAAGAAAAAAATACCCCCCCCCCCCCCCCAATCTCACCACCTCTTTAAAGAAAACACACATTGTACCAACCAACCAACCAAAAAAACCTGTTTCAGCAGTTTCAGTGAAAATATGTAGTTGTCACCGGTTTGGTTTTAGGAGGTTATATTTTCTTCTAGGTTAGACACTGCGGAGGCCTTTCATAGCATTTCTATTCATTTAAGGCAGGATGAATTGGTGATGATTAGGCTGTGCTTTTAAAATGTTTTGAGAAACACAGATACTGGATTGTTAACCGTTTTATCACCAGCCATCTGCAATAAGAAAGTGTAGTTAATATATAATGAATGCTGTATATGACAGAAGAATTCAGCTGAGCAAGCCAATGTATAGGATCTTGAAATCTGCGGGAGCCTGATGTTTATACTTGGAACATTACAGCCTCCTGGGCAATGAAGTTCATATCTTGAAGCACTGAATTAATGCATGTATACATAATAATAAAAAAAGAATCCTGTTTGAACTCACAGAAACTGCTCTATGCTAGATTGTACCCTTTAAGATTCTGTTACAGAAACTGTTCATTTAAAATACCTTTAAATATATCCAGTATGTTGCCATAAATAAAGGGTGATTTCACCATTTCACACACACAAAAAGTCATTCCCAGTGTTACCCTTCTTGTGGGTGGCAGAATTGCTTCAACACCAAAATCAGAATTAATGGTTTCTTGCTTCATTAGAGAAGATTAGATCACAGTTGCTTCAGCTGAAGGTCCTTTAACAGAACGTGTGTTTGTGCGCGCACGCGTGCATGTGAATGTGTGTCTGTACATATTTTAATTGGGATGACTCTGGAATCTAATCCTGCATCCCTTCTTAACAAACGCCTTGCTCCTGTTAAGAAATGAAATGTTAAGTAGAAACCAGATTTTTAAAATTTTCATTATGATGTCATGCCTCTGTGCTTTTTCTTTTTTTTTCCTAAAACACAATTCAGATAAATTATTTTTATAAAATATTTTAAAATAATGAGAGCCTTTGAGTGCAGAATTATCTCAGAGTCATATGGCTTCTACCTCTCTGTGCCTGTGTGCAAATATCCTTCTGTATGATTTTGATTTTGTTTTATAACCTGGTGGCAGTTCTAGAAATTCTTGCCGTTACAAAAACGTTAATCAGGTTACAGGAATCCTTTCAAAGCTTTTGCCTCTCATTGCACTAAAGAAGATGGTGGCACTTGAAAAAGAAGAAATATATTTGGGCTTGATAAAGGAAATATTTCAATTTGGTATTAGATCATGAAAAATTCTTGAAATACAGTAGAGGTCATACAGGCTTCAGTTTTAAAAAGGGGTTATTACATGTAATATACTGCAAAGATTAGTTTTGCAGCTGAAATTGTGTAGATGATTGGTAACATTCGGAGAAAATGCAGCAAAAGAGGTTGGCTAGAAATACGAAAGCCTGAAGTGTCTGAGACTCTACTTGAATCAAATTGCTGAGGTTGAAAGTGGGAAGAAGCTTTGCTCTGTTGTAGGGCTAAGTCATTATATGGCAAAGGGGTGTTCTGTCAGTCAGCCTGTATTCTCAGTGATTTTTAGCAACACATTTCACCCCTAAGTAGACTTTGCAGAAAAACCTAATACATGAAGCTGCATTATTGGCATGCTCATATGTTTAGACCTCCTTGCCCACTTTGTTGACCACTTCTTTCAGTTCACCAGTCTGATGGTCATGAACATGTTCCCCTCAGACAAATTTTTTTGTTGTTGTTTTGTACATATGCACCATAAAGAGTTACTCTAATCATAAGCATGGTATGACAGCTTAAAGAAGTTGGCAAGGGTCTGGATCAAATGTGAAACAAGAAAATGCAACTGTAATTTGAAATTGGAATTGTAAGGGAGGCTTTTATGAAAGTTCAATTGCTATACACCCTTGTCTCTTGTTAACATCTGTGATAATACAGTTCTGTCTCTTTTGATGCTTAAAATTATATCCATTTAAAACTTCTTTATGTTTGAAGAAAAGGTAAGACACCTTGAGTCCTTATCATCTAGAGCATTTAAACAAAAGCACTTGTCCTCTCCCTAGGTTGTTTTTTTGTTTTTTTCTTTTTTTTCTTTTTTTTTCCCTATTGCTGCTTTGGCAAAGGTCACAACTGTTTCAAAAGTTGGGGTTAGATCAATCTATTTCTTTTTTTAATACCTCAGCTAGCTGGCTGAACCAGTTGTTTGGAAATCATGGGAAATTTTTTCATCACTATGGGATCAGGTCCTGGCTCTATTACCCAGCCAACTAATTTACTCTGCTTTATAGTCCCTGCAGATTTCAAAATTTAAAACCATAATGTACCACTTGCTTTTCAAGTAAAGCTTGAAAAGCTCCTGGGGTTTGGTAATGTATAGTATCTTCATCTCCGAAGCAGTTACAGGAGATACAAAAATGAGATTGACTGGGAGTGTCTGTTAACTCTGGGTGTATGGCTGTTTGAAATTTTAGCATATACTTAGGATCTCAAAGGGCTTTGGCTCACATTGGTAATTTTTTTACTGTGCATTGTTTACATGTTCTGTTTATTACAATGCAAACTGGCAGTCTCTTCCCCAGTTCTCTCCTTCAGAAAACAAGATAGACCCTAAAAAGTGGGTTTATGTTAGAAAACCGTCTCTGAATATTAAAACTGCTTTCTTAAGAACAAAGGAAAAAAGCTAAGCTTAGTTTACGCTTTGATTATTACCTCACAGTGGTTCTCTTATTTATTTACTTTTATGCTCTAATTGAAAAAGCAGATGGACAGTAGAGTTCATTCAAATGAAAGCCATGAAAATTTTCTCAGCTTCTTTTGTTCTTGTTGACCTTGTTTATTCAGTTTGTTTACTATGGAGTGTAGTAAGTTATGAAGACGGAGGGAGATAATGGCTGTGTTTTCCAATACTGTTACCCGTAGTTGCGCTACGGATCAATATTGAATGCAAGAAAAAAAAAGAAAAAAAGTCAAAAAACACAGAACCTTGGCAAGATCTGCAATTGTGAATGCACAAGGAAGGAGTAGGTGGGGACGAAGCCAGTCTTCGCACCGCAAGCAGTATCAGTGCTCTTCTTGCTAAGCCAAGTCATTTTTCAGGAGCGACCTGAGGGTCTACTGTCTCTGTAGGGCAATGTTTAGCAAATTAGTTTTTGTTTGCTGGTATTTACCTGTTATAGCAAATCCACTCACCTCCTGTCAAAATCAGCCATGTATCAGGAGCATTGAGTTTGCCAGATATGTGACAATTATATAGCAAGCACACCGCTCCTTTGTTTTTCTATTAATACTGGTAAATTGTGCTGCTGTGAGCAGCAAATTTTTCAACAGTGGAAGTTGTGTGAGCTTGTCTGCTTTTAGGTAGCACAGAAAAAACTAATATCTTTGCTTCAACCCTTCATGCAGCATCTGTTATTTTTGGTAGCCATTTTTATTTCTTTAAGAAGGAAAACCAAACAGGCATACATAAAACTTTACCTAATCTTCTATTTAACTTTGCAATTCCTGTGTTTGTAAAGGATAAATTCTAGGAAGTCAAACAGGCTATAAATGTTGTGTATGCATATGTAAAAATACATTTAAATCCTTTCCCTTTTTGTCTCCCTCTCTGACTGAGGGCATGGCAGCCACATGAATATGGGTGCTGTAAAGCCTTTGTAGTGCCTTATTTCTAGTATCCTTACATGCTTTTAGTGCTCAAGACATGATCTAATCATTTACAAACATTTGTCTCGCCAATCCTGACCACAGTCTGTCTACCTTGTTAAATTGGTTGTTTAGTCCTCCTCTCCACATGCAGTGCTAGGGCAGTTGCACTAACCTCCTAATAACACATTTAGTTTCTGTTGGCTTAAAGCTTAGTAGCACTGGGTACTTGGAAATTGCATTGGTCTGCATGGTATGATTTTTCTCTCCCCTTTCTTTCTTTACTAAGAAAGCTTACGAATTAGCTCTTTTTCAGTTGGGTTGAAGTAAAAATTTTTAATAAATTTATAGATTCCCAGTGGTTTTCCCTTTTTTCTTTCTTTCTTTTTCTTTTTTTTTTTTTTTTAAATCTTTTGCAGTATTTTTATAGAACATAAAAGATACCTTCTTACACAGGTCCAGCTGACAAACCTACTCAATGCTAATTAACAGCCCACCATTTGGGTCCTTATGGGTTCAGTAGCAGCTGGACATCTGACATATCTTTGGATATGCTGTATAGAAAGTACAGTGCCTTGCAGAAATACATATCTATGGTCAGATCCATGTATATGAGGCGAGTATCCTTCATATTAGCATTTAGCTCTACACACTCTAACAGTGCATGCAATAGATTACCTTCCCAATACATGCAGGTTTTCAAGGTAAAAAGAATCAGTGGCCTTAAAGAGGGACATTGCTACACATAAATAGCCAGCACAGATATGCTCCTTTGCACGAATGAACTTACAGAATGTAATAAACAAACACTGAAAGGCTGAAAACACATTAAAAAAAAAAAAAAAAAATCAAAGCAACACTTGAAATCTCTCTAACAATATAGATACAAACAAAACGTGATTGTGGAAAGTCTTAGGGTGTGTGAAATGTATATAAACTCTGTTGGCAGAGAAAGGCAGGCAGACAGCAGGTAAAGTGCTGTGGCATGCTGGTGCTGCAGCAAAATGGTACTGGCAGCACCACCCTGCACAAGCACCCCAAGATGACCGAACAAAACTGCTCTGTTTTGCCCATAGTGACTAACTGGAGGCAAATTTGTCATCACATGCTATCATCAGCATGCAGGGAAGAAAATTTATTTAAATAGCCTGAAATTAACCTTGTGAAGGCAATGAACAATGATGCTACACATCATTGTGGGCACCCAGACAACTCTACAGATTTTAGTAAGATAATACAGATGTGTAGAACATTAATTTATTTTTATTGCTTATTCTTCTATGCCTTGATTTTTTATTTTTTTTTGTAAGTTAAATATATAAAAAAAAAATCAATGCAGTGAGGAAAAGCAGCACAGAACTATCTCAGGTAGACAGTCTTTGATGATACCTAGCATTGAAAGAACTTTAGCAATTAATACCCCTAAAATATCTCTCAGTTTATTCTAGCAATGTTCATGTAATTTGTATAAGCTTTTTGTGGATTTCTAGTAGGAAGATTTCTTCATGGGAATATTCACAAAGATAACAATTGCATGATACTTTATTGTAATTTATTAAAGGAGTTTTTATGTTAAAAGCTATGCCAGCACATTTTCAGCAACACAAAGCTCACTTTAGATTCATCTGGAAACAGTAATAGTGCCATCTGACCTCAGTATATAATCAAATGAATTGTGAATGTTTTATATCAAATATCTGTTTGAGAGACCCCAGCTGAGCTAATATCTTCCCAATCACAAAGATAACAAGAAATAATGTTCATTCTGAATTCTTATCCCTTTCTAGGAAGCTCACAGTAATAGATGGCTAATGTTGTTAGAGAATGTTTAAAATAATAGATAAGAAATCTTTCCAAGGTGCCTGTGATAGGCAGATCCCCAGTTTTGCAGGTTCTTCTATCTATATAGCCAACTTCAGTTCTAGTAAATAATGTAGGGAGCTGATTTTGATAGTATGTTGGTTGAGGTAATACTGACAGTTTGTCTGAAAGACGTTGGGCAGGTTTTGAAATCTGTTGATATAATGTATGTATGGCAACTGCTAGCAGGTACAAAAAAAAAAAAAGCTCTTGCGAGTTCAAGAATCTTTCAGCAAAAATTGAGCTTTCCGCACTGATATTGTTTTTACTGAGTCAGATCTGTTCTTCATACGGAAGGAGGAAGTTTTTAGAAAGTAATTATTATTTGTAATGAACTGTGGAAAGTGTTGGACTGTGTTAATAGATTTGCTTGAACTCAATTTCATTTACTGGACCTAACATGCTGAGAAACTTCCATGGCCCCCAGTAAAGTAAGAGTTTCAACTGTGCTGGAAATATTAAATCAGACCTAGTCTAATTAAGGTAACTGTCAAATAATTTGTAACAGTTGTGTTTAATATCTCCAATAATTTCAAATGTGAATTAAATGCTCTTTAAAATCTTAAATTGATCATCATCAGCATAATCAAACTTTGGCAGCCACTTGGGCAGCAGGTCTGGTGGTGGAGGACGCCGGCATGCCCAGCAGCATGGCCACCGTGCGTTTGCTTCTTCCTCACCCACCACCAGCCTGGAAGTACAGGAAGAAGGATTTATCTCTTTGGGTTGTGGTTTCTGCTCAAACAGCTGTTCCCTGTCTCTTTGCCAGAAGAGGCACTGAATGTGATGGAAACATGAGCTTGGGCAGTTGGATAACTTGAATTGCATTGGCCTTGCGTGTGGAGCCCCACTTATGGGAAGATGCACCTGCCAGAGGGAGCAAGCTGCTAGAGTAGCTCTGCACAACCTGTGGAGACTCCATCAGTTCCCTTCTCCACCTGAGCTTTCATGGTTTCCATAGAAAGGCTCAGGAATTAACAGGCAATGAAAACTATGCTGATTTTTTGTTTTTCAGGAAGTGGTTTAAAACCACCAACCTCTTTTCCAGAAGCTAGCAAGCAGCTCTCAGCTGCAAACAAAATATAATCATTATTGCTCTTATTAATTTCCATTACTAAGTCATCAATGCCAATAATGATAATATGAAATTCTTAAGTCAACTGAACTTTTTGGTTCTATACATCCCTAAATTCATATCAATTCCTATTCTTATTTTTAAAAAAAACCAAAACCAACCCCCCCAAAAACCCACCAAAAAACTTAAAGCTACCATGACTGTCCTTTTTAGGTTACACTTGCAAGTTCATCTGTGTGGATAGGATGGGGGCTTGCAAACTTCCCTGATTATATGTACAAGTTATGTAGAGTATCTCTTAATTCACAGTAGTCCTATTTAAATTCTATTCAGTTTCAAGGGGGCAACCTCTCAAGTGATTTGTTGAACTGGCATGCCTTTTTTGTCTCATTAAGGGATGTTATTGGCAATATCATTAAAGAGATCAGGACAATTCAATGAATAGTTTAGTAGTCTATGGTGATTCTCCTCCAGTTAACAGACTCTACAATAGTTAAGCAGAACAGCAGTGGTAAGGAAAAGCTGAGGTTCATTCTCTACAGACACCCCCAAGCAGAGGAGGCTTAACATTTTTCTTAGAGCATCATCTCATACAGCTCTCTTGAAGTTTATGACCACAAATCATACCAAGCTATCATTTCTGTGGGTTTGTAGCTCAGCCAGAAAAAGCTGCATGTGGGAGAAGCTCATTTCTAGTCTGGAAGTTTTTAACATTTGCAGTTGTGTGCCTGGAGCTGCTGAACGGACATGTATTAAAATTGTATATGGGTAAGAATTTCTAGTGACAAGGAAACTTTAATTTGTAATTAGAATGTCAGTTTGACTTTTGAATGTGCCATTTTGGAAAGGCCAAATAACATTATACTGTTATAATAAATAGCAAATTTGAAATTTATAGTGAATTTTAGGGAGAAAGAGATAAAATCTTGTACTAAATCATGTCTAGTAAGAGGTCATTGCCCATGCAGTTAAAGCAAGAGCAATAACTTAAGAAAATATTCTCAAAAATAGATTTCCATGGAGAAAATATTGAAAGGTTTCTAGTCCCCTCAGGTGTGTATGTGCATCCACTGCCTTACATGTTTTTTTCAGTGTCCAGTAGCCCTCTAAGAAACAGCTCATGCCACCTTTTCCTAGCTTTCAATGAGGAGAAAGAATCCTGAAATCATGTGAGGTAGCAAACTTAAGACCAAGGGGCTTTCTAGTAGTAGTCTTTTGAGCTTTTTTTTTTTTTTTTTTTAAATTGGGCTAAAACCAGCTTGCTTACATCTGCAGAGGAAGTTTGAGGGAAACACTGAAGGCTCTTATTGATGCAAGAAAGATGTTCTGGTGGGAACCAAATTCTCAGCTTATACTTGCAAAAGCAAGTGGCCTATTCTCTTCAAACTATCAGACACTGAATTAGACTGACTTTCTCGGTCTCTTTTCACTGTTCTTGGGTCTCCACCAGTCTTGGTAGTCTGAGTCTACCAATTTAGTAGCATAACCAGACTTGGCCTTGGTAATGCTCTACAAAAATCAGTGTCAAACAGTGCACAGTGCGGCAACCTAAACATAAACTCTGCACTGCTTTCTTTTGTGTCTTTGCTGCAATGTTATTCTACATGCAACTTTAAGCACTTCATAACAGTTCTGTTAATATGATTGATGCTTGACCTCAGACACAGAGATCCATTTTACTTTTACCACTTTTGGAACTGCAAATACTCATGTAGCTGAACACCTGAGTCATTTAATGCTTTCTGTGAACTTAAATGGTAGGTTAAGTGAGAAATAAAATGTGGATTTTTTTTCATATGTGGTAACAACAGAATCTACATAGCGACACCAAAGAGCTGTGTGTGTTCTAGATCTTCTTAACCCATTTTAAGTATAATTTAGTTGTCTGAAGAGTGTAATAAAGAAGTCCTAACACTCCCCATTTAAATTCTATCTTTATCCGCACAAGATTACCACATATACTCCCAAGTCCAAGTGAAACAGTATAGCCAGAAATACAGGTTTACAGAGTCTTTTCCCAGATGCTAAATCAAATCTTTCTGTAATGCAGAAATAAAGGCAACAGATCTGTGAAGCTACGGATACCCACTGTCTGACTTAGAAGAGCAGAAAGTGTAAGGTCCCAGCCTAATGTAAATGCTTAGACACAAGAACTGTGCCAGCATTGGTGGTTTGGGGCTGAAGAAGGGTGTGCAAATCTTAACTTAAATTTTGTCATGGCTTGGCCTATATCTGCTGAAATTTTCTCAACGTTCCGGGTTAACACACCCAAAACACTTTGCTGTGAATCAGGTGATTTATGTTTAGTTGCAACTCCAGATCTGTAAAACTGGCTTGAGTGTAGGCTTTGGAATGCAACCCTTATACAGGCAAGCTGTGTTTGGTTTCAGGTTTCTTAGGGGCTTGCATGCAAAATTGCCTCATTGCTTGAATTGATACCTCTAATTAAACAGATTGAGTGTGCTGCAATAGTTGTCCTTTAGTATTACAGCTCAAACTAGTACCCAGTGTAATTCTCCTTAAGTCACTGGAATTATAGAGAGATGGGAGAGATAGGCCTCTTTTTCTCAACACGCTGTCTTTTTCAGTAAGTTTATGGGTTTTTTTTTAATGCCATTTCTAGATCCAAGAATTATGTTCTTGTCTCTGGGATAATCCTATTCTTTTTTAAAGATGTGATGTCAGAAAAGATGGAAATCTTAGTGAGTCTTTGGCAGTATGCTTAGAGTTTCATCTTATGTTTACAGTTTCATGATGCATTTCTCTTCTTATGTGGTGCATCTTGGTGTTTTGTGGGTTTGTTTTGTTTTTAAAGAAAGTAGTGCCAAATTCTGGATTATGCAAACAAATTATCTCCTGTATATGGTGATTCAGGTCAAGTATCCAGGGTTTTGATTCATCCTTCAAATTGAGCACCCTTGGTAAAATTTTAATTCCTTTTTAGTAGAATAGCAATTCTCTTTTTTTAAAACTCATTGTTATGGAACATTTTGAATGTTTAGTCGGATGGAGTCATACAAATAAGAGATAGACCTTACTTCTGCATGCATGAATTAAAAAAGAATTAACTTTTCTGATGTCATTCCACTGATGGGAAGGATTGGAATAGTTAAATATATGCATAAGTATTTGCAGGATTGAGGTTTGTCTGTGGCTTAGCAAATCCTTGCATTTCTATATCGGTCTGACAATTGGTTGGTTCACTTCACTGGTTTAATATAATTTCATTTGCTTGGAAACATATTGTAAGATTACCTCCTATGGAAAGCAAAGATGATTAGAGTATGTGAGGCTTCCTCCACTCCTTAGCAGTAGAGTGGGAGGATAGGGAGAGGGATCCAACTTGTCAACACACGGTTCCACTGAAGTCTCTTCATGCTTGCCCTACGCTCTTAGCTTCCCAGATATTGTAAGGTTTTTCTGATCAGATTAATGTACCAGATTTATTGAAATTCAAAAGTGGTAACGTTTCGAGGGGAGTGACTTGTTCATCTCCAGTAATAAAAACATATGGAGAAATCATTTGAAGTATTTGATATACAATTCAATTAAATAAATATGTTGCCTAAATTGAGTGGATTACTTTTCTATTTTAATGCGAAAAAGTAATAAAAGTATTAGGAACATGTAAAATGATGTGATGCAAAGAAGTCAGATGATGATTATAACTTCGCTCCAAATAGTCAAAGTAAAGCAATGCAATGACTTAAAAGGATCAGAGCAAATACCTCCTTCTTTAACATAATAACATCTGGAATTATAATAGCTAGACTTAACGTTATGAAGCTGCATGATTCTGATCCTTCAGATCTACATGGATTATCAGAAAAGTCTGCACAAGAATTTTTCTCCTCTTGATACTGTATTCTATTTTATCATGGTTGCAAGGCCTGGTAGCAATGGCTTTCAAAAACCACATTTGCTTTAGTATCTCTCAAATAACTGTGTTACATAGCAGAACCAAAATTAATTCTTCTGTTTTGTTTTGTCTTTCTAGCAGAGAGACGCTTAAAAATAAAATAAAACATGTCAACTGAGACTTGTTTGTTTGGGGTTTTTTTTGCTGTGGAGTGACAGTTTCAGTGTGTTATGCCCAAGGCTTGATTTTTTTTTCAAGCACCTTAGTAACAAGGTAGATGAAAGATAGTCTTTGAATGGAATGAACTAAAATGTTTGAGGTGGGTTGTTTTTATACTAGGCCTGTTTCTAGATGTATTTACAGTTCAAGAAGTGCTGAATCCTAGACCATGAATAACTGTGAAGGCAAAATTGGTGAATGTCTAACCTGAGTTTGTGATGCACACAAAATGAAATTTGAATAGCTATGTAGGGCTATAAGTAAATATTCTGAGCAGGGTGATTGCATGAGCAAGAAGGGAGCTCCCTAAAAAGTTATTTAAATGTTTTATATTTCTCTCCTATGTTTAGTTCCTGGAACAGGGACTATAACATTTTAAGATGCTTTGACAGAGGACCAGAACATACCTAGGCTGACTGAAGAGCAGGCCAGGAAAGGTATTATTACTTGAGCTCTTACCATATTCCTTTTTCTTAAAAAGTTTCAGTAGCTAGCAGTGAAATCTGCACATAGGTATGCAGACCATTCCTTGCTACCTTTTATAGCACTGCGTTTTTCTTTTTTTTTCTTCTCTCTTTTTCCTTCTTTGTTCCTGCTTTTATTTTTCTTTTATTTTCTTCTTTTAATTTTTTCTTCTATTTTCTTCTTTTATTTTCTTCTTTTAGAAATTCACCCGTATAAAATGGTAACTAAAGATACACAACATACTGTCATGCAGCCTTTCGTTTACAGCTACAAGCCGTATGGTCAACTCATGAAACCTTATGACAAAATCTCTGTCAGAACCTATAAAAATGTCTTCGCTTTCTGGGTGAGGAAGAGGTTCTGAATGGAATGACTAATAACATGTGATTTATCATGGAATATTTTTATGCCACATGATAGTAAAATGCTCTTAAGAAACATCTGGATAGGATACAGAAAATCTAAAAAATAATAACTAATTTCATATAGCTTAAAGAAATATGAACATATTGTTGGATTAGGTTTGTATTTTTTGGCCAATAGTTTATGCTACTTTACTCAAAACTCTTATGTGTACATGTCTAAATGTAACTGGATTGTAATCAATAGAATTACCCACCAAAAGCACAATTTATATTAGCCAGGGGCAGGGATTCCCATTCATTAAATCTGTGGAGGACATGCCTTTATCTATTTCCGTGGATGCAGCCTGGAGCACCCAACATCTCATGGATTAGATAAATTGGGCCTGACATGCCTATGTTTCTGGAAAATAGGACAACATTTTTTTTTTTTTGTCCTTTGTGTCTTGTCTGCAAAAGCAGCAGTACTTTCCCTCCCACCTATAGAGAATGACAGGAGATAATTTTCCTTGCTTGAAAGACTTTTTGAAAATTATAGGCATGTTTTACATACAGAAATAAAAAATGGACCTGCCAGCATTTTCATAAGCATCAAGAGGACAGTCAACTTACTAACTGCCATGTATTCCAGCTCTCAAAGCATTTGCCTAAATCAGCTCCATCAGGTATAGGCTTGCCAAAATTGAAGTTTCCATACCCCTTCTTTATAAATAGCCATTTTGTTAGAACTTCTCCACTGAAAAAGAGTGTATTCACTTTCCCAGAAAGACACTAGTCCTGTGGTCAAGGGATTTTTGTGGGCTGCTGGAAACCCAAGCTAAATTCTTTCATGAAGTGAATACACATTTACACAAATCTAAACCACCCCAAAAAAAGATTATTGTGCAAGTATCCCCAGTTAGTCAACAGCCCAACTACTGGGACATTTCCCTGAGGCACTGGGGACTTACAGAGCAGGCTTCAATATGGGCCTTTGATTAAAATACGGGCCTTAATTTCTTTCAATTTTTGAAACTTTTGTAAGGGTTTGCTTCCATGAGAGTATTACTTATGTATAGGTCTGGAGAGAAGACACATTCTGTCAGAACTTTACAACACAGAAAAAAGTTAAGTTTTACAGTTTTCTCTCCCTCTCCTGTTCACAAGCAATGGCATCTTGAAGCAAAGCATCAGCCAGAATGCCATAGAAGAATAGTTATGATTAGCTATCTGTAACTTTGTGATTGCAGGGGCATGTGCAACACCAAAGCCTGATTCAAGGGAGGTGGGATTCTTGTTTCTTACTGGCATAAAACATGGTTTCAAACTGGTTCTCTATGACAGAGAACAAAAAGACAGCTTTATAAAAATGATTTAAAGATAGTCTGATTTGTCATGTTTTTCTCTGCTGCAGAAGGGTCATGGCTGGGTTCCGTTGGTGAGAATGAAGGTAGCCTGCTTGTGCAGTGGAGCATTTAGGTGTTCAGAGGGTTAGTCAAACTCTGTTATTTCAAGCCCTTGTGCCTTTGGAATTTGTACTTCCCTTTTTTTTTTTTTTTTTTTGGCAGCTCAAAGTGTTACTCAAACGTGAATTTTCATGAAGTCTCACCAAGAACCAGATTTTGATGGCTCTGAGCTCTGATGCTTGAGTCTGCCACCATAGGCACCGGGAGGAACTCATTGTGGCATAAAACATTTACAGGACCACCTTTCATTGTCATCTTTAACAGTCTTCCCTGTTCTGATTTGTAGGTAGTTGGATTCAACTCTGACTCCACAGCATTAGTATATATGGGCTGATGCTCTTAGAGAACACTATATAAAATATGTTCATGTGATCTTTGTCATAGATAGGAAACCCAATGTTTTCTTCACTAGTCCTAATAAACTTTCTCATACATTTTATCTGTTATATTGCATCATGATGTGGTTTTTTGCTTACGCTTTTTTAATATGGAGACTTACCGGTTTATGGAGTAGCTATTTTCTTGATTGTAATGGTGTCTATGGAAGCACAATCCCACAGTTTTTGGAAGGAAATAAAAACATTTATTCATCAGGATATATTGTGAATTAAAACCCAGGAACTGTTTTCCAGCATATCGTATGACATATTTATCTCTGTTTAAAAAGGAAAAAAAAAAAAGAGAGAGAAAAATAATCTGACTTGCTCAAGAGCAGTGTGTGATTGCAATAAATAGTTTTTGGCAAGGATGTTAGTATTTTCTAGATACAATACAGTTACACAACTATTACTTTTTAAGTATGTTATAACATGTCCTATTTAAACTTTATTAAAACTAAATCCATGACTGGATATAGAATTTCCATAAAACATCTGTTTAATTGATTCTGGCCAAGGTTCAAATTTCTCCCATTGATTTCCAACATCCCATTCTTTTTTTTCCGTTCTTGTTCTGCCTGCTGCCTTCTTACTTCCCCTTTGCTTCCCTTTCTTTCCTCTCCACTTTTCCCCCTCCCAAACTTAATGCAAACTCCTTGCCCTTAACATTATCTTGAGGATTTTATGCTTTATCAGCACCTGGTGTCCTTTCATGGTTGACCCCTTGCTGAACTCAAAACTCTGTACTGCAGTCCAGAACTGCTAATCATTCACATCCCTAGTCTTTGCCAGATAAATGAAGAATGGCCGATGTGTTGATCGGTATAGCAAAGCAAAGGTTCTAAGGAAGTTGGTGACAATCTGCAATTTCTGGTGAATTAAATGACTCATGTCTTCATGCTGGAAGGCTGCTATCTTGTTAGTGTGCATGCTTTTGTCTTATGTGCATGCCCAACTTGCTATATTGCAGTCACTGTAGTTAACCTTCAATTTTGGGCAGTGGGGCAACAAAGCAACATCTGATTTCACATCTCCATAAAACAGTCTGATGTAAGCTGACCTCAACTGCTTAATGCTGAACGGAATGACTCTAATCTGAACTTCAAGCATTCAGGTGGTACTTAACAGGAGATAGGAAGATTTTTTTTTTCTCCCCAGAGTGCAGTCAGCCTTTTTTTTTTTTTTGCCTTTTTTTTTTTCTTGTTTAATTGCCTGCTGATGAAAATCTAGAGATTAGAGAGATTAATCATTGCTAGACACAGTGCATGTGTGCTTTGAGGTGGCATAAAATTCTGTTCTAGTAAGGCTCAAACTTAACTAAACGTTTTATCCCTCTCTTCCCCTGTCTCTGGGGGGACAGCAGACTGCCAAGAACTGCCTGTTTTTTCTTTGCTTCTCAACACAAAGCATGGGTTGCCTGCTAGGATAACTTCAATTTTTCATCAGCTCCTTTTTCCAGAAAGTCTTGGTCACAGAAAGAGCCTCAGGCTCTTGGGTTTTTGCACAAACAGCTCTATCTCCTGAGGGCTGAACTGGCTTAGTTTCATTAAAGTGTAGTAGAAGTTTTATGAAAAGTAATGGGTTGGGGTTTAGAGGCAATCAGGCCACGTGATCTAATTGTTTTTTCTGTTTTTATATCCTGAGAAAGAATAGTATAAAAGATATTCATATTTGCTGATTTGATTTACTTTTCTTTAAGAACTTCAGATATTTCATTCAGAGTGAGAAATCTGGTATTTCATTGGTGGAAAAAGTTCCTGAGTCAAATAACTTGAAGTACCTTTAATTTAGAAATGCATGTAGGAAAAATGATGATATGACGTATAATTTATCTTAACCAGTATCTTTCAAGCCACAATGAACTGAAAAGTGCTTTATGTCTAGGAGCCTGTCCTTTAAAACTCACTTCTGTCTAATGTGTCTGTGGCTGCTCTCATTATCCATTTGTAAATCCTGTGCTTTTGGTTCCACTCTGCTTTTTTCTCCCCATTAATGTTCAGTAAGAAATGATACCACTTACTCTTTTGCCTACCTGTGAAAGATCATAAACCCAATATTTTTAAACATATATGTGAACGGGTTTTTGTGAATCAAAATTCTGAGACTGTAATAGTTTCTGATTTATTGTGTAAGCATTTATGTCTTTATGCATGGGAAAGAAAAATGAAAAATATTGTTTTATTTCAAGAAGTGTGCATTTTTGTTATGCACATGTGCATAAGCTCTCCTGTGTATGCAAAAACTGTGAGGTTAATTCAGGGGGGAGTCTTGCCCCAGTCTGTGCAACACTGGCGTACCTTCATGGAGGTATTTTCATGTGCATTGTTGCGTGCTACCTGTAAGACCAAGAGCCAAGTGGATCTACATAACCATAGACTTTCCATCTCTCTTTTCGCTATGCACCTCTCTCCATCCTTCCCTTCCTCTCTCTCTCTCTCTGGAGCCAGCTTTGAGCTGGGCAGACTTTGCTCTTTTGACTTGGATTCTGCCACCCTTCTAACTCGCTCACTTCCCAAGTCAATCTACCTGCTATTCAGTAAAACAGCAGAGGTTTGACAGCTAGCAGAAGAGCAAAGTGGTGCTCTGGAAACATGCAATAACTTTTGGCATTAAGTTCCACTTACTCTTGCACTATGCAGTTAAAAATGTGTAAAAAATATTTCCAGTGCATTATTAATAAAACTTGGTGAAGTTGAGCTTTCCCAGTGCTAAATGGAAGAGGCATTGCTGTACAGCACTATCCTCATAGAGTTTACTAGTGGAGTGTGTCCATTTCATGGTATTAGTTATATATTTGTCTCAGTTGTATGCTTGTTTCATTTAAAGTAAAGACATCAGAAGTTAATCGTTATTTCTTTCCCAAGCATGCTTTTGAAAAATGGCACTTTTAAAATTGCTAATATATTCATCATAAAAATGAAAAATTCTTTGAATATCTGTTTGCAATACAGTGTTGTTCTGATTAATAACCCTTGGAAATCTGTGCTCATTATACCATAAACATGACCTTTATAAAAACATCAGAAAAATCCAACTGCAGAATATGCCAGGTCAAAGATTTTTTTTAAATGTCAAAAAGTGTAGAGCTTTAAAATTAATGTGATTTTTATAATACTTTGCTGATGCTTGTATTTTTGCTTTATTTTATTTATTTATGGTGGGTTTTTTTTAAGTCTTTGTGGTTAGGATCCTTTGGGAGACTGTGATCCCAGGGGAGCACTTTTGGGGATAATTCTTCATGTCTTTTAGCAGCTTCCTCCCTGTCATTCAATACTTAGATCCACTTAGTTTGTAACAACATTTTTGCTGGGCCTGTAGCGGGTTAGATCTGGTAAAGTCTGGTTGCTCTCTAGTAGAGGCTACTAACCACATACTTTGACCTGCTGGTTAGGACACATACATGATGCACTAGTCAATAATGGTGCAGTCTAGCACTGTCAGAAAATTTCTTTATCTGCTGAGAGGTGTAGAGAAACACTGTACATGCAGTTTTGGGGAAATCTACATTTCTAACACTGTGCCCTTCCTCTGACTTCATCAGATTGCAGTGTTCCTCTGAAAACACCCATGCTTCCCACATAGCTCACCATGCACCTTAGCTTTAGTCTGGATGTAAATCTTTCAGATGCATGCTGGAAATCATACTGTGGGTAGCTGCTTTATGTGGGAATAGCTAGTCAAGATGAAGACCTTATGGTCATCAGAAGAAAAGAGAAAGCTGTTTTTCCTTTGATATCTGGACAAAATTTTCCAGCCTGGCATTGCTGCTTGGTGGTAGGAATGTCAGGATACTACTATATATTTCTATCTCACTCTAGGCAAGGCAGGCTTTTCACTTCCTTGGTTCACTTTCTTACTAAAGAAAGCAGAAAGTTGTATAAAACATGAGCAGCAGGGGAAGGAACTGCAGAATAGGGCTGGGAATACATAGTTTAGCAAAGTAAAGAGAATTATTAGTGCAGATGTGGACTCATCGGTCCACTCATCTTCCCTCTAGCATTTATGGCTGGGAAGCAAGAACAGGTGTTGACATTGTCTTTGCTATCATGAGATCACTCAAGTCTGAGTGAAAGCGCCTTCAGTTCACTACTAGACTAAAACCAGGGAAGGATGTTGCAGCGCTTAGAGTACTATGTTTAGTGACCTAGGGCTCAATTCCTTGACCTGCCACAGATTCCTGTGTGAGCTGTGAGCAGGTGACTTGTGCTGCCTGCCCTAGGTTCCTAGCTGAAAAATAGGGATAATCTCTTGACATGTAGAAATGTCCTGAGAATTAATACCAGAATTGCATGGAGAAAAATAAGGCTGCTGGGTATTTAACATTTGATTTTGTTTTGTAAGGCAAATGGAAATGAAAAGCTTCTCCATTCTCAAGAGAGAGGAGAGCTAAGGTTCATGGGCATTTTGCTTGTTTGTCTTCTCTGAAGCTGTGACGCTGGCAGTCTTGGGCTTTCTGATTCTCTGGTAGCTGGCAAGGCTCATACGGCTGATACTTGGTATGGACAGCTGGTAATTAGCAAGGTGGCCAAATCGGACAATTTCTTGTTGTTTCCTTCTACTAGAAACAGCCAGAGAACTTCACAGAAAGTGGAACATTCATTTTGGATCATTTAATTTTCAGTGATCCAAGAGCTTCCAATAGGGAAAAAAAAATCATCCAAATTTGTCTAACCAACTGGAATAAAACCTCAAAGGATTCCGAAGAGCTCAATTAGGTAGGTCATGTTGCTAAAATAAAAAGCTTAGTTGCTGCCCTTGTGCAGTTTATAAACTATAGAAGATGTTGCCCATAGTGAGTTAGTGGAATTCATTGCTAGACAGTGTTAAGTACTGAAGTTCAGATTGTGGTTTTTCAGTAGATTTTATTTAATAAAAAAAAAATATTTTAATTGGTAAAGTGTTTCCTGTGGGCCATAGCATATTCTAGATATGGGGGGAAAGGGGTGATACTTTCAGGCTCTGACATAGCGTCCTTGTGGCCTGAGGTGGGTAAGGTCTGCACAGTGCTGTGCACTTTGATCCTATTCAGACAAACTGGACTTTACTGTCTGTAACCTGGGCCCACCTGTCTGTTAATGCAGATGGACAATGGCAGAGGAACAAGAGGAATGAAGGTAGGAAAAAGCGAGCAGGAACCTGAGCTTGTTTACTAAAAGTAAGGACAATAATGAGATAATGGATATCAGAGTACTCATGCAAATTTGTCTCTGCATTTTCCTAGTCCAGCATCATAATAGTAGTTTCACAGGATTCCACACAATGAAAAGAGAAATATATTCCTTTAGGTGTACAGAGGGGTACATTTTTCAATCAAAATTCTTGTATCAGGGTATATGATTTTTTGTTTTTCAAAATGCTTGTAAGTGTGAAAGAAAGACTTTAAAAAAAACCAGTGTGATGCATAGCTGCAGGCTTCTAAAAGTAATAATGATAATAAAAAGAATTATTTTTCTAAACTAGTTCACTTTGCAGGAATTACAGAATAAATATTGTCTCTAGACAAAATAATACTTTGAATAGCAGTAAGTGACCAGAGCTGATTCAGACTTTCCAGGTGAATAGCTGATGTGCTGAAAAATGCACTCAATGAATAAATAGTGCGTACTGATTTGTGCCAGACTGGAAGAGTTTTACCTTTTTTTAAAAAAAGGAAGGGAGGAAAAGAGGGAAAGAGATTAGAAAATATTTTCAAATATATTTTTGTAATGAGTAGTTTTGAATTGTTTGGGTTTGGGTGTTTGAAATTTGCCAATATTTAAATAATAACGATGGTTAAGTATCCAAGTACAAACTAGAGAATTTATTTAGGGTTAAAGAAATGTTTCCGCTGACACAACAATTTTTTTTTTTCCCCCCTAATTGTCTTTATTTTTTGGTTTGGCCAGTGAACTGAAAAATCAATTACTTGCAGATCTCCACAGCTGAGACAGTGTTGCATTCATCCTCTTCAAAGTGACTAGCCACTGTTAACATCACTAACAGCAAAACCTATGAAAGGAAAGCTTGTATTGCCACACAGTGTACTTGGTCCTCAAGCTGTCTCAGGAGAGTCAGCACGATAGAGGCTCGTGTGGTTGGAGTCCCATTTTGAGGGTTCTTCTTTTCTAGTGAATGTCAAATATTTAATACAGTTGGTATTTTCCTTTCTTTTCTGAAACTAAGAGGGATTATATGAAACCATATTGTGTTTAAATGTGGATATCCTCATTTTTTAAATATTTTTGAGATTATTATATAAAGAAAGCACTCTCCAAAAAAAGTCTGTTAACAATGCAGGAGTCAAAAGCACTTTGTTTTAAGGTCCTTATTTTCCCTGCTAAAAAAAAAAAAAAAAAAAAGAAAGAAAGAGACAAACCACACACACACACAAAACAACAAAAAAAAATGTTACAAGGAACTGAGTTCTAACACTATAAATGGTCAGAAAATAGATTTTCTGAGCAATATATTCTCAACAGGCATCACGTTACTTGTTCACACATAACGTCCTTTCAGTCCATATGGAATAATATGTAGCCTGTTAAATATTTAAAATCAAAAGTGTATCCGTTTATGCAGATAAAAGATACAGGTTGCATGTTAGCTAACTTTCTGTATGCTGAGTTCGTATTTTAGTCACTTAAGTAGTAGAATAACTACTAATAAGTAGTTTGGTGATTAGGTGAAGCCTATTTTGCCATGTCAGGTTAGATCACTGGTACTACTTATTATGGAACTGAACTTACCTTTAAAGTGACAATCCAGCAGTTTTTAAGAAAAGTATTTGTTCCAAAAATGAAGACTATCATACAGTGAGAAAAGGGAGTACCCTAGTGACTATAGGTCATGACAGATTGCTTTAAGCTAACACCTAAAAGCCAGATCTACAATTAACATCGCACTGTCTCTGTCATATCCCAGAGGTTATTCTTTTGTCTTTGGACATATTTAAATTTCCCATTTTACCAGATTTTCTGAAGACCTAAATGTGATACCTAACATTTTAGATAAAGGAAGTTCATTATTAATCATGGCTAGCCTACTGTTACTAATTGCTTATGTCTTTACTGTCTTTTTGAAGAAAATCCTTTCAAATACACCTTTTCTTTGGCCCACTGGCAAACTAAATTCATAATGAATTAAAAGTTCTAGCTGATATTGAGTTATCCAGATGTAAGTTTCTTAGCATTTGCAAGATATAACATGAGCTCCCCACATATCCCTTCACTTTTATACTTTAAAATAGCCTGAGTTAGTTTTCTTGAAAATTTCCTAGGAAAAAAAAAATCCTCTTTTGGCTCAGGCTCTCTAGGATATATTGTAATGCTTAGTGCGTGTGAACTGTCAGATATTAGGATCCTAAATGAAAAATATTAATGATACTTTTTGAAGTTACCTTGTTAAGTTACCTAGAAGTTAACTTTTAAGTTGGAAACCATTGGCGCATTCCCAGCTACTCCACTGAGTCATACCAGCTGAAAGGTTCTCTGAGGTTCTGCCAAGGCAGAATGGGTGTATTGTTTTGACCTTAAATAAGCTGTCATGGAAATATTGGGCGAGGCATGAGATGGGGTGGAAAACTTGTGAATATCCATATCTTGGAGAAACCAAACTATGATACTGAAACAAAACTCAGACTCCAGGATGGAAGGGAAATTGAACATCAGTTTAGGGCATCTCTGATGTATTGAAAATGGCTGTACACATGGCCAGAAGGAAAAAACTCCATAGTAATGAAGGAATGAAAATAGTATTCTGCAGAGATTTGCTTCTTCACTTGGTGTTTATGGTGGTAATAGCTAGTGATGGAAGAACTGCAAAAGATTTAGATTAATGGGGTATTAGTTTAGAGTTCCTGCCCAGCTTACATACCTCCAAGTTCCAAATGCATTGCAAAAAATTATCTACATTATTTGTGTCTGCAAAATTTGGGCTGGAATCTCCTTAAGAGAGGTTATTTGATAATAGATCTGGTGATTCTTTTTCTGGAAACTAAACCTGCAGTTCAGTTTAAAGGATTGGGAATGAGAGAGTGCATGAGGAAAGGATATGCAGGGGAAGCTGTAGCATAGCTTTCTCTATAGCCAAGTCACAAAATATAGCACTATGCAGTTGCCAAATTGTTGAGCTGTTTTTTAGGGGACCTGAAGGACAGGATCTTGACCTCCTCCAGAAACGTTAAGGAAACTTGTTATTCTTCATCCTGTATATAGAAAACATCCTGCTCTATCATGTCTGTTTACTCTATGACTATTTTCTTTTGTTTCCTTTGTGCATATTCAGTCTTTGTGCTTCTCTTAATCCAGATTTTAGGGACAGTACTTACAGCTGTTTATACTCTTTACCTAGCACTGATCTGAGGGATATTTGAGGTGAACTGGGCACAAAAACTTGCATGGGAGATGTTCTTATCAGAAAATGCTATTTCATTGAAAGCAAAAATTTCCCCCAGAAGTTGTTAATTTTTTTTGTAAAGAATTGTGACAAAAAATGTCTTTAAGAAAAGGTCAAAACTTTAGTATTTTTAAAGAAATCTAGTTTCTTCTTTTTGGAATAACTTCTCATTTTAAAATCTATTTTCAATTCAGTAGTGAAACATGGTCTCTAAAGTCAAAACTTGGGCAGGGGGGGAACAGTATTCACATTCCAACTCAAAACAAATGAAATATGACAATGCCTTTTGGAATGGACAGTTTGTGGTTGAACGTGCAGGAATCATCTCTTCATCTGTTGTCTTCCCATACAGGCAAGAAAGGTGTTGTAGTGATGAAGTTCATATCACCAGTGTTTTCTAAAGGAGAACCGCTTGAGTAGGCTATGCCACAAAGAGCATGAACCTCATGTTGCACACGCAGCTTTGTACCACTTAGGCTGGCTGTGTTCAGAGCATAATGCTGTATCGCAAAACAGATTACCTAGTGGTAGGGCAAAATGTCCCAACTGGAGACGCGAAAGTGCATCCCTGTATAAAAATGCACAGTTTGATACTGGGGGAGTTCTCAAAAACCATCTCGATCAGATATAGGAAGGGGCAAAAGTTTGTGGCAAGCTTTTCTTCAAATTTGTTTGCTCACACTTACCTTGGATGTATGACTAGTGCCTCTGGCCGAGACATTATCTTGTCTATGTTTTAAGTTGCCTGAAAATTGAAGAAACAAATGATTACTTCAATCTTGGTTAAAATGCTGAGCTAATTAAGCTTCTAAGTTGTATAATTCCTGTGCTTCCTACAAAGAAAATTGAGGTAAAAACACTGACATGAATTTCCCAAATGCCTGGAACATTTGTCTCCCATTTAGGATCTGAATGGGCTGGAAAGACTCCTGCTCTTTAGAAAGACATTAGACTATAACATCACTAACTTGTAACACTGGAATTAGTAAATACATTAGTATCCTCCTATTTTAAGAAATTGTAGCACGCTACTTACAAAATGTGATTTTAGACCTGTACTGCCTTACATGTTGGGGGGACTTTTATGTCTCTTAAGTCAGGCCATGCATGCACCTAGTTTTTGGCAAGGATGTCTATGTGAACTTCAGGTAATAATACAGACCATCAAGCACAGGCTGTGGACAAAGCCTGTCAGTGGTGTGGGATGTTATCCTAGCTTTATTGGTCAAAATGAAACTCCAAAACTTGCTGATAGGAAGTCTGTAAGAAGGCTGACATTGAGCCTTCCTTGTGTGTTGATCAGCAGTGTTGTATCTGCACAGGGAAAGCTATGGAGGTCTTTCTGTAGAAGCTTATCATGCAGAACACCAAAACAGTCATAAGCAATCTTTATGGTTCTTCACCTTGATCCAGTGTTCGGTGACACTGGATAACTAAAAAGGACCTATACCTCACTCTAATAATTTTCTAAGTGTGCTGTTGTCACACATATCACCACTTATATACAAAGTAAATTCTACTTTGTGAGTTTTAGTGCACCTCTTTCTTTACCTTCAGTTTGGCTTTCTTGGTTCTTATGCTTTTCTTCTGTCATCATTTCTGCCCTTGATATTGCCTTCTTTATAGTAAGAATGTATCTACATGTACTCTTCAAGAACTCTTCCCAGTGGGCTTCTACCCCTCTGCATCCCTCTGATAATGAATTATATGGGAAATGGTTAACATTGACATTCCCAAATGTTGTCCAAAGGTTTTTAAGTTAAGTTGAGTCACAAAATGATTGCCATTGTTTCAGGTTTTCTGTTGCTGATTCTAGACTACAACTCTGCGTATGTTAAATGGAAAGAGAAGCTAATGTTTGCAGCCATAAACAATACAGAATTTCTTTCAAGCAAAAGCTCAAATTTCATGATACCTATCACATGCTCCATCATTAAGGGACATGTCTGACCCTATTGCAAAAACAGACAGCAGCTGTGCTCCTGAACATACTCATTTTCTGTGCCACTGTAGCCAGGACTGTGGTAGATTTTAAACTCTGTTCCAGAAGCTCTGAGTCCCAGCCAAGGTCCTGCAGAGCTGGCTGAATTTTTCCTTTTAAAGCGTGTTCTTGTCCCCAGATGTCTTTATGCAGCACTGTCTGGAAGCGGCAGGTGGGTGACTGCCTAGTCATGCCACAGGGAAGGATCACAATAGAAATATTTCATCCTTCGTTGCATGGTATCCTAGAAGAGTATGGGATAGCAATGCTGTTGCTCTAGGTAATCCGAACCTGCGAGGCTCTCCTCCATAGCACTGAGATAATACACTCAACGAGCTGGGTCCCCAAGCATAGGTGATATTTCTCAGTCCAGTTTGCATTTGCATCTGTGACTTGTAGGATGTTTAATCAGCTTCAAATTCTTTGCTATTGCCAGGCAAATGCTCACCTTGGCCTTTCTGTGTGATTCTGTGCAATCTCAGGTGCAACGTGGAGACTTCTTAGTATGGTTTTTATTAGTAGGAGTGACTTCTTCCCTTCATGGTCTGTGAAAGCTTTAAGTGAGAAAAATTAAGCATCTAAATCCAGCATCTAAAAAACATCTTTATGGGTTTTTCCTATTCAGAGGGGGTAAGATTGGCCTGTTCAACACTACCTTATTGTCATTCTGACCTGTTAAATTTATTTTTACACTGTTTTTTGTAATAATGCCATGAGAATGTAGCAATTGCCAAGCCAATGGCAATCATTAAATACTTGATGATTCTATGCTGATGAGCTGTGGAAAGCAAAGGCTGCTTGCCTTCTGCTTTTCTGTTGCTCATATCCTTAGCTGCTGCATTCAAAGAGTGATTTGGTACACACTTACATTGAGATAAATGTAGAAAATACTCCAAAAATGGCAGTTAATCTAGGGCAAAAACTAGCATGAGATTGGAGTGAACCCTAATCCAATACCTTTGGTTTACTAGTGGGTAATGTTTTCCTTTCAATGATTCTTAGTGAAATGCTTCACAGAGAAGCTGAAAGTTGGCAAAAAATACTGTCTTTGAAAATTTGGCTCCAGCTGATTTTATACCTAGAAGCAGAACTGTAGATAATCACCTACAACTGGTTAATTAAATCCTATGCTGTTAACCCTCAATTAGACACATGAAATTGCAAACCTAGTTAGCAGATTTGCTGGCCAAATATGGAGAGATTCTGTATATCATTCTGACTACTTTATATTTGGGCTCTTACAGAATGTATGCAGCTTGTCTAATGAAGTGCCTGTATGTATGAGAGGAAAAAAAGAAACAGATTTCAGATCTCTCCCCCTGTTGGTCTGTCTGCCTGTGTCTCTGTTCAATGAGTGGGGTAAAACTCCCCTTATGGGTTTATTTAATATTTCTTGGACTCTTACCAGCAAGTTTTGACAGTCTGTTGCCTGCCTCTCAGATTAGAAGAACACTGGCATATTTTAACAGTTTCCTAGGATCCAAATAGTCTTTAATTAAGAGGGAATTGACATTTTGGAGTGCAACCAAAACATGGGAGACATTGGAAGCCGTGATCAGGCTTGGATCCTTCCAGCTTTTAGCTGGCTGTGGCAAGGGGCAAACAAATAAGTAAAACAGGGTCCGCTGCAAACAGGTAGTGACTTATTGGTATGCAAGGAGATTTCTTCATTTGCATTATGTTTCCACAGAGCTGGTGGTTGTTAGTGTTAGCTGGGAGGAGCTTTCTGCTGCACAGAGTCTGAATCAGCTCCACCCCTTGCAGGAGCAGAAAGTTTGTTGGTACCTTCCCATGAACAGAGTTTCGGTGGCTGCTGAAACTTCTTAATTTAGATTTGTATTGATCAACTGTTGAGGCAGCAAGGTACGTTGTGTTTGCAAGGTTTAGGTTGATTCTGAAGCCCTAAGCTCCACAATTGAGCATTTAATTACAAAATCAAAAGTCTGCAAATGGCATAACTTTTGCTGAGCCGAACATCTAGTTGTTGTTCTTTTTCTTCTGGAACAGTTTGCCTTTGGAGGGTTGAGCAATAGGGTTGGGGTGAAACACTGAAATTATAGCAGAATGAGACTACCTGAAGTTCTAAAGGGAAGTCAGACATATGCTGAACTACTGTTCCAGATAATCCAGGGAGAGAAATGGTTTATTAGCTCATTTTAAATGATACATTGATACCTGAAGCAATTACTGGCAAAGAATTATAACCAACAGTCACTGAGTCAGCTGTGCTTTTTTTCACTAATGCAGTAATTTGTGGACAAATAAAAATATATTTGTTTAATCCAGTATTTGCTTTTTATTGTTGCTTTTTTGTGTAGTACTTGCTGAATGCCTTCTGTTTTTTTTCTACACCTAGGTGGTACATGCCAGAGCCCTGCTCTTCCAGCGCTAGTGCGTCCTCCTGCTCCACCTTTGCAGCCGTCGCTGGATATTAAACCATTTCTTCCGTTTCCTCTGGACACTGCCGCAGCAGTCAATCTCTTCCCCAACTTCAATGCAGTAAGTGCACTCCTAACAGTTACTGTCCACCGCAGTGAGCCACAGTTTCCATGGAAGACTCAAGAGGGCACAAAGTAGAATTTTATGTACTCAATTAAACCTGGAATATCTTCTCCCATACTGAGGGCCAAATAGCTCTTTCAGACACACTGGTAGGCCATAAATTAAAGCCTAGCTGAGTGTTAGTCAGAAGTAATGTAGAAGGAAAAAATTATATGATCCCAAGTGACATGCAATAAAGTTGCAGGCCATATTCAGTCCCAGGGCTTGCGAGTTTCCCACTCTAATTTAAGATGTGCAGAGTTTCACTAACTTACAGCTCGCTGCAACTCTCAGAGGGTGAAACTCTTAGACTGATGGCGTTCTACATCCCATCTCCAACAAGCTTCTTGAGAAATACTTAAAATTTACAAATTGGAGGGACTACAAAAGATAAAACTGTCAAGGCAATTAGAATAAGAATGAGAACAGCATTAGCTGGTATATGAGCTATTCACTGGCAAACAATGCAGTGTATTTTTTTCAGGTTACGATATGTTACTTCTCATGCCTTAGGTTAAAACAATGTTAGATTTCTCTCTAACAATTTTTTTACTTAGTCATACTATCCACGATTATAGAAAACTTATTCCTCCTTAAGTATTTTCATTATTTTACTGACATATGTCATGAATGTTTCAATTTTGCTGTTTCTGGCTGAGATATTTAATGCTCTAAAAGGAAAAAAAAAGTCTAAATTGGTTTTATGTTGATTTTGACTTCATAGAATTATGCCCCTTTTTAATTTGAACATACTCTGGGAAGTTCTTTTCCTTATTTACATATACTAGATATAGGAAAAAAACCCTAAGAATGTGTGTGCTTACCTACTTTGAGAGACACTGGGAGGGCTGGAATTTGCCATGCCAAAACAATTCTAATTAACATGCAAAAATCTTAATTACAGTAATTAAGAGTAGTAAAAGAACATGCCCATTCTAGAAGCAATTTATAGTAATCAATAGCAAATTTCCACAATTAAATGTTCATTTATTTACCTTTTATGGATGTTCATTTTGCTTTAAAGTAATTAAAATGAACTAATTGTCAAAAATATTTATTTATGCAGTCTTAAATTCGAGCAATTCACAACATTAGTAGAGATCAGAGAAACTATAAGCTGCAAGTCTTAAAATGCTCAGAAACAATATGTCAAGGAATTATTGTTACAAAGAAACTTTTTATTACAAAGAAAGTTTTTCAGATTTTAAAATGTATATAGGTATGCAGCAAAGTTTTTAAAAGTGCTGGTTTTAACTAAGTTACTGATAACTCATCATGAAACGGATAAACTGTTAGACTTGTTTAGTATGCTTTAGTTGTGGGGTATTTTACCAGCTTTGCTTGTGATCACTGTTTGTATTTGTGATGGGTTGACCCTGGCTGGTTGCCAGCTGCCCACCAAAGCCATTCTATCACTCCCCCTCCTCAGCTGGACAGGGGAGAGAAAATATAACAAAGAGCTTGTGGGTCGAGATAAGGACAGGAGAGATATCACTCATCACTTACCGTCACGGGCAAAACAGACTCAACTTGGGGAAAATTAACTTGCTTTATTACAAATCAACCAGAGTAGGGTAATGAGAAAAAAAACTGAATCTCAGAACACCTTCCCTCCACCCCTCCCTTCTTCCCGGGCACAACTTCACTCCCGGCTTCTCTACCAACCCCCCCCAGCGGCACAGGGGGACGGGGATGGGGTTTACGGTCAGTTCATCACACGTTGTTTCTGCCGCTTCATCCTCCTCAGGGGGAGGACTCATCACACTCTTCCCTGCTCCAACGTGGGGTCCCACCCACGGGAGACAGTCCTCCACGAACTTCTCCAACGTGGGCCCTTCCCACGGGCTGCAGTTCTTCACGAACTGCTCCAGCATGGGTCCTTTCCACGGTGTGCAGTCCTTCAGGAGCACACTGCTCCAGCGTGGGTCCCCCACAGGGTCACAAGTCCTGCCAGAAAACCTGCTCCGTGGGCTCCTCTCTCCACAGATCCGCAGGTCCTGCCAGGAACCTGCTCCAGCGCAGGGTTCCCACGGGGTCACAGCCTCCTTCGGGAAACCCACCTGCTCCGGCGTGGGGTCCTCCACGGGCTACAGGTGGATATCTGCTCCACCGTGGACCTCCATGGACTGCAGGGGGACAGCCTGCCTCACCATGGTCTTCACCACAGGCCGCAGGGGAATCTCTGCTCCGGCGCCTGGAGCATCTCCTCCCCCTCCTTCTTCACTGACCTTGGTGTCCGCAGAGTTGTTTCTCTTACATGTTCTCACTCCTCTCTCCGGCTGCCGAATCTGCCTGTCCCAACTTTTTTCCTTCTTAAAAATGTTATCACAGAGGCGTTACCGCTATCGCTGATTGGCTCGGCCTTGGCCGGCGGCAGGTCCATCTTAGAGCCGGCTGGTATTGGCTCTCTCTCGAACACAGGGGAAACTTCCAGCAACTTCTTACAGAAGCCACCCCTGTAACCCCCCCCGCTACCAAAACCTTGCCAGCAAAACCAATACAGTATTTAATACAATAGGCCAGCTGAATTTTTAGAAATTGTCTCTTAGAATTTCTGTTTTTTTCAGGATTTTCCATAGTTCAGAGTCTTCAGATTGTTTTGCTAATTGTTTAACTCTGCATAATTCAAATACAATTTTAATGATGGATTTTAATAAATAATTGTTAATCTTGTGCTGTTCCATAAATTTGCAGTTTATTTCTTTCTTAAAAGACTGATTTTATACTATAATTATTGGGGGGCGGGGGGAAGATGTGCTCACATTCCTTTGGAAGTAAGGAAGTAAAAATAGACTCCTATCAAACCCCTGTTATTCCTGAACATCATCTTAGTAGTATATCATTTGGTGTAAGCACTGTAGTTGGACTTTGCAGACTCCTTGTCTCCAACTGAGCCTAGGTTTCAAGAGTGAGACCAGCAGCCCTTTTTAACAGCACTCTGAAGTTCATTCCCGTGCAAAGTACTACTTCCTGTGATGTGTGGCCATCTGCCAAGTCTACCTTTGCCAAATATGTCAGTCCTGAGTGTGAGGATGCTGTCATCAGAGCTGCTGTCACCTGCCTTGCTGCTCATCATTTTTGCCTTGCAACGTGACCTTTGCCTTTTCATCATGTGTGCTGACATGCAGCATCATCCTCGGTGTTCACAATTTCATTCTGAACAGTAAATTATTGAACGCTGCTATGTTTAGCTCATATGCCAGAGCTGGTTAACGGCATCCTCCAAACATGTAGGCTAGCTGAGAAGTTCTGCATATTTCCAGAAATTCTTTCCAAGCTGATGAATCTTTTGTGGACACATCAGCTGCTGCTGAGCATTATCAGCCTAAGGAGAAGGTAACCCCCATGTCATATTAGACTTCAAACAGGACGTCTGACAAAGGCTTTAAGTATGTGACTGTGAGACAGAAAACAAGTGTTTAACCAAAAAATGATCTTCGTAAATATGCATGCTCATGAACAATTGTAGCTATTGATAATGCTTTCTATTCATTGGCTTCATTGACAATCCTACACAGTGTCAGTGGAGAAGCATTTGTGTTCTGTGGCTAAACCAAGGTCAAGCGGGTGGTCAGTAAAAGGACACCTGAACTGGACGTTCTCTCTTGTGTTGTCAATAAATTAGTTTTACCCTTGATTGAGATGTCAGGGTCATAGATTGTGTCTTAGGAAATGGATTTCTAAAGACCTCTTGACCCTCACACAATTCCATAGGAACTAATGAGTTTGGCAGCATGTCCGAGCTACTTCCCAAGAGGCTAGAAGGAAGTCCAGAGTTTTGGCCATTTACTGGCCACTTCTCAGCAGCCTTCACTTGAGAAGAGCATGATGAAGGAGAAACTTGAGTAAAAGTTTAGTTGTGTTTCAGAGAAAAGAAGTGGTCTCTGGTTGTGGCAATCCTAACTCAACTTGAGAGCTTGGTTGTGATAGGCATAGGCATCTGAGCTAATCAGCCTAAGCTTCTTCGCAAAAGATAATGGAGAAAAATGAGCAGTTTCTCCAATTTTTTAAGTGGAGAAAAATACACAAAGGTGGGTTGCAATGCAAGCACCCTATACGTCTACTTTTGTATGAGGTGAAGTGAACCCTGCAAGTTCTCATTCATCTCTGCTGACTATAAAGAGAGACTGGCTCAGCTGCATTTACATTTAGTTAGATGAATCCCACATTATGGGATAGGTCATAAACTATTCACAGCTGATATGTTAAATTCCACTCAGAAATCAGATGACAGAAGTGCTGACGTTGTATTGTATGTTTACAGAGGAATGCTCCCACTTATCAGTTATGCTTCTAATTTTATCTAAAGACAATCTTAAGGTAATTTGAGGATTCAGATGAACTGGACAGAAATATTAGGAGAGGTGAAAGCAAAAGTAACTTACCAATGGAGAATCTCAGGCATATACACAAGAACTAACAAAACCAAATACTGATCTTAAGTATCACAAATAATAATAGTAAGGTGTTGTATTTTATAATGTTTTTTCACTCTATTTCAGTTTATTACAAATGTAAGATTACTTTCTTTGTTCCTGATGATTTTGCTCTAAAGCTAGCTCAGTTTTTGCTGACTGCCTCTGAAGAAAACATTCAGCACTGATTTCTACAAAGCCAAAAGCTTTCATTGGAGCAGAGAATAGAAGAGATAACATGAGGTGTGCAAACATTTATCAGTAATATCTCTGTACAGTGAGGAGAGGGAAAAGTAAAAAGTGAGCAACCTGAGAAATGCAAGGAAGATAACATGTGAAACTTTGAACCATTTGGTTCCAGGAGGAACATTTTCTATTTATACAAGAAAGCGTAAAGCAAACATACCAATTAACAATATGGTTAGCTGAACATTTGTAGGTGCTATGCTCTTAATTGTGAAGCAAATGGGTACCCTCAAGTTATATGTAAAAAGAAATTTTAAAAACACAGCTGTTTAAACTGAAAACACCCCACTGGTGCACACCCTCAAGAATCACAAGTTCATTGTAAGTTTATCTGATATAAAAAGATGAATCAAGCGTATGGCATTTAAATGGCTAGATTTTATGAAAGAGAGAAACTACAACTATAAATAATGCTTACATAGCTTTTTAAAATTGATTTGAAGGTTGTCAGAGGAATAGGAAAAAATAAATTGTCTATTCTGAAAAATGTTTGAGATCATTTAGCAAACATTTGGTATAGTTCTACATTTTCATCTGCAGAGTGAGAAGCTTTAAATCTGTGTGCTTCTAAGAACTAGTTCTTAGACACAAAGCTTTTAGCAGTTGTATTGAATATGTGCTGGTCTGTGAGGGCATGTGAATGTGCGTATGGGGTGTTTCTGTTCATGAGCCAGTGGCTGGTTGCAAAGAAATTTCACAAAGCATCAAAGTCTAGAAGTTAATTAACTTGTAGGAAAATATTGATATGAGTCCCTGGACTAAGAAGAAATGCTGCATTTTGCTAGATATCAGCATCAGCCCTAAGTAACCCTCACACAGAAAAAAACTCAGATCTTTTTTATAGTCTCCAAAGCCCATCATCCTCAAAGCACAGATACATCAGAAACCAGGTTTTGCTTATATCTGAAGCTCTCAGAATTATATATTTCAGCCTCCTGAGAGACAGAATTTAAAGTTTACAAATCCAGGACATTTGCCATTACTAGGTGGAAAATCAGACAATGCATTGCACTCCTTGTTTGTTTATTCTTCGAAGGATATGTAACCATCTCTCTGAAAAATTTCCAAAAAAAATTATATCACGCTTTGCAGACTGTAGTATGAGCATAATCTGTAGTGGAAGAGGTCCACAATGTAGAGGATCTGACTAAATGCTTGTAAACAGAAATAGGGATGTTGCTTGAAAAGCTCCATCCTAACTCCAAATTAAAGCCTGATCTCCCCTTGTTGCAAGTGGAAAGTTTCCCAAAGAAGCATTCTTTGGAAAGAACCATGATTACAGTTTTGACTAGAAACGTATGACTTGGAAGAGCAGTGGCAATGTCAGAACTGTACTAAACGTGGATGGAAAATGAACTATTACTCTACAGACACCTCTTTCTCATGATCCATCTGTAGTAATCTTTGTTCAGTCCCCAGATTTTTCCTGTTTGCTTGTTCTATGCCAATAGCCCCAGGTGCAATATTAAGGGCTTCATGTTTCACCTTCCCCTGGTAGAGATTTGCCATATGGAAAAGGAGGAGGAGGTAGCAGTGGCCATTGCCCACAGGTTAGGGCTCCAGCAGCAGCTTGGGTTAACCGGGTGCCAATGTAGTGCTCCTTGCTTCCTGAAAACCAGCCTATGCCACATCCTAGCAGCTTCCAGGGCAGCACAAAGGCTGCGCTCTCTATTTTATTGAGGTGAAGCCTGTGTTCATAGGTATTAGTAGTGGGCAATTATGGCTGGCTTGTTTCACTGGGAGCTGCTTTTCTCCCCACTCCGGTCTTGCTGTTGAGCTCTGCCTGGCCTGCTGATAACCACTGAGCTACGCTCGTACAGAGCGTAGCTTCATGGTTGTTTCGGAAATGCAGTCTCCTCCTATTGTGTCCAGTCAACTGATAGAAACGGACAATGTAGAAAACCTGCTTGCTGACAAGTATTTCTGGGAAGGGTTATGCCAGGAAATGTGAAGAAAACCTGTCAAAAAGCTGCCAGAAGACATTTCAAAAAACTTTTCCTTAGGCTGTTGTCCTGGATAGTTTTTTATCTAGGAGAGAGATATGTGCTGCAGAAATGATATGCCAATTTTCTGGATGTTATGAACAAGATGTAGCTTTTGATAGTGAAGAGTGGAGGAGGAAACTGAAATACATGTTAGTTTTTCTAAACATTAGCAGCCTGAAATTTACAGAATAAACCCAGGGGTTTTTGTATGTCTTTACATAATGGTTTCATTTTATGTTTTCTGACTTAATTGAGCAGAGGACCATAACGAGACTATTTTTTCTCATCATATAAAACCCTTTAAAGTTCAGTAGTGATGACATGCTGTCAGAATGCTTTGTTTCCAGAAGAGGATAGTCAGGGGACAACACAATGGCCCCAGTTTCATGTGAATCAAAATGGACTACCACCTATATAGAATATCTTGGCAGTAAAAATATAGTCTGTGTTGATTTTTAATGTTATTTCCATGAGAAGAACCTTTATCAGGTGGACAACTATACTGCAGCAAATTGTTAATGTGTCAGACAAACAGAGGGGATTATTGCTTCTGAGGATATTCCTTGCATGGCTGCTCATTTACAGGTGTCTAGAAACAGGGTCTGGCTTGCTCTTTTCCTTTCCGTAGCACTGCAGTGGAGCTGTAAGATAGCTATCCTCTTCTTTATGGTCTGTATCTCTATTGCTGTTTAGCTGAATATTTTTCAAAATAGGGAAGATCGCAAAAATAATGTTTGGGTTCAGGAATTATTTATTATAATAACATTTTCATCACTGGCCAGGACACTTATTTAAGAAGTCTGCGGGGGAAGAAGAGGGATTAGGGAATGAGCAAACACAAGAAAATCCTGGCAATTCAGATGTTTTTATTTGGTGCTTGCAGAACAGGAATGAATCAACATCAGTATGAAATATTCAATTATTTGAATTGGCCAGATTTATTTGCTGTACATTTAAATCCTTAATCTACACCCTGGGCTCTGTTTGAAATAACAGTAAAGCTCTGATTCTCTGATGCAGAGGAAATGTTTACAGCTCAGGAGACATAGTGAAATTAAGCTCTCATCTTTTTCCAGTTTTGAGCCAGTATACTGTGGATCCAGATCTCCAGGAATACTCTGTCTGCCTGTTCTTATATATGGTCTATGCTCTATGTCACAGCCAGGGAACAGCTCATATTCTGACTTTGTATAAATGATTGTTTCTGCAACCCTCAAGTAACCTTCCTATGGTTGCCTGTGATTGCATGGCTGTTACTTTCCTTTGCACTGCCGAGCGGCTGGGGAGTAGTGTCTCAGCTCCCTAGCAGTTGTCTACAGAATGATTGCTATTATTTTCTTTGGACTTGATGCATTGTTAAGGAGCATCCCACTAAATCTAGCCTTAATCCTCTTGCAACCTCCTTTAAAAAGTTTTGGCCCGTGCTTGCAACTTGTAGGTCCTGGAAGTTTCAACCCAGGCATCAACAAAAGTTTCCTTGTTATCTTTCTCTTTGCATTACCTTACAGTTTAGCAGCACTCCAGGCCCTGTTTTTGGAATTGCTTTCATTGGGCCCATGTGAACCTCATGAAGTTCAACAAGGCCAAGCACAAGGTCCTGCACCTGAATCGGGGCAGTCCCCAATATCAGTACAGACTGGGTGATGAATGGATTGGGAGCAGCCCAGTAGAAAAGGACTTGCGGGTACTGGTGGATGAAAAATTGGACGTGAACCGACACTGTGCACTTGCAGCCCTGAAAACCAGTTGTATCCTGGGCTGCATAAAAAGAAGCATGGCCAACAGGTTGAGGAAGGTGGTTCTCCCCTTCTGCTCTCATGAGACACCACCTGGAGTATGGCGTCTGGTTCTGGGGTCCCCAATAAAAGAAAGACATGGACCTGTTGGAGCAGGTCCAGAGGAGGGCCATGAAAATGATCAGAGGGGTGGAATACCTCTCCTATGACGAAAGGCTGAGAGAGTTGGGGTTGTTCAGCCTGCAGAAGAGAAGGCTCTGGGAGGATCTTGTTGTGGCCATTCAATACTTAAAGGGGGCTTATAAGAAAGATAGAGATATATTTTTTTACTGGGGCCCGTAGTGACAGGAGAAGTGGCAATGTTTTTAAAATGAAAGAGGGTAGGTTTAGATCGGAAGAAAGAAATTTTTTATTATGGGGTTGGTGAGAACCTGGAATAGGTTGTCCAGAGAAGTTGTGGATGCCCCATAATTGAAAGCGTTCAAGGTCAGGTTGGATGGAGCTTTGAGCAAACTGATCTGGTGGAAGGGGTCCCTGCCCATGGCAGGGGGATTGGACTTGATGATCTTTAAAGGTCCCTTCCAAACCAACCCATTCTCTGATTCCTCACAACTTATTTGAACAGCTTTAGGATTATGTTCCAACTAGGGAATTAGCAGTCTCCTATGCTTACAATGAGCTGTTACCTCTTGCCACATAGAATACAGCAGTCTTGAGGGCTTAGAGGAGTTTGCTCATGGGTACGAATGGGTAGATACCATTAAAAAAAAATCCATTACAAAGTTTTATTTTTATTTAAATTAAGTTTGTATCAAGGGTGCTCCAACCTTCTGTGATTGCTTTCAGTAGAAATTCAGGTTTCTAGAATGTGCGTTCTCCTGGGGAAGCAAATGTTAAGATTATCTTAAAATAGCCTAAGTTTGTGTCATTTCACCTTGCTGAACATTATAATACCTATCCTTGAATTCATCTCTAACTGTAATGTGGATGTGAATTGTCTGACCATACCTGTTTCCTGGTTACTGTCCACTTCTTGGAGTGTGATGTCTGCCTTTGGTAAATCTGTTTTGATTTATCTGGAAGACTTATATCCAGTATGTGTGTAATACCATCACCTGTGCTTGGCCTTTTCCAGCTACCATCTCTGTTCACATTCAGCTCTGTGGCCTCATTCAAGGTTCTTACAGATGTCTCAATGTTGGTGGTCATTTGGCAATTGCTGCCTGCAGATTGTATTTACTTCATGGGTGCAGGTACGATGTTGTTCTTCGTGCAGGCTGAGCATATAGCACGTACACTTCCACCATCTGTTTGATAGCTCACAGTTTTTTCAGGATTTTTCTGGCAGTATATCACTCTCTAGTCCCTCAGCACCTTTTGGCAGAAGAACAGATGTTTGTGCTGCTCCTTTTTGCCACGTGAGAATGACTGGACTTCTAACTAGTCTCCACCAATTCTCATGTCCATAACTAACTGAAAGGGTCTGAGGCAGAAACGCCATTTGTATAAGCTTATGACTACACTATTAGATAAATGTCCATACAGTAGGTTAGGGAGTATAAACTTGAAGGCATTTTCATGAGCAGTGTTGTAGGCTGGAAATGATCTCTGGACGAAGGGTTCCACGTACCTAAAAGGGGCACACAGCAAGCTTTGTTTTCTGTGTATTTTTTTTATTTACTTAAGTGGTTTCTTCTTATTCTTAAAACAATCAATAGGATCTAAATATCTCACATGCTTGTTTGTTTAAATGATGATTAGTAATAGCAAAAGAATAGACTTTCTGAGTTATCTCCTCCTGCCTTACACATTTGCTGGAGGGCACTGCACAGTGTGCTGACAGATAACTTGCTGTTGGAAAGTCATAGTATCCAAGGCAAAGGCAATAGCACAGCCTTTATTGGGGACTGAGGGTCCCTCAGGCTTTTGCTTTGCATGCAAAACATTCTTGTAAAGGAAATTAAATGAAGTACTCTTCAGATTTGTCAAGCCTTGATGAGTGGAATTACTTAAAACTAAATTTTATAAAGCATTTTGTAAAGCATTTTAAATAATGTTTTAATCAGTTGATGTTTACACCCTTTGTCTTAATAGCACTCAGATGAAAAAGATCAATGATTATTTTTTCTACCAAGACTATAAAACTTTAATGGGTTGCATAATAAGTATAACTCATAAAATCTACAGTTTAAATATGGATGGTTATTAACCTGTTTTTAAAAAGCTGCAATTAAAGTGAAAAGGAATTACTTAAAGCAATGATTTGATTACTGTAGTCTGAGGAGGAAAAAGAGTGATAAAATTCTAAAATCAGTATTATTTCTGTTGATGAGACAGACATTTGGAAAGATTTAAAATAAGGCATGAATCTTTCCTAGCCTTAGGCATGTTTGTGTTGCTAACGTAGCTGAATAGCTATTTACTGAATTTTTTTGTAGAACCTGCAGTTTGTTCTTCTTAGGAATTTCAAAGATATCTGCTGAAAAAAAGCATGAGTTTGCATGACAGGTAATTTTACACACAGTAAATACATTCCTAAGCACAATTACCTCGTTAATTGCTTATTCATAGCATGCAGTAACAGTGCTGCTGTTATTCAAGAGCTTGTCCTAAAACACACTTACTTTTATCCTTTATGATAATGAAAAGATTTGGGGCTCGCTCTTTCCCACTCTTCTTAGTCACGGTAGTTTGGGCTGGTAAATGGCACATGCTGAAGAACTCGTTTATCTGGAGTCATTGTACAATGCATTCTCTCATGGAATATTTCTGTAATGTCCATGTCCTGTCTAATTTATTTTATCCTAACTTTTTTTGATAAGGGAAGAAAATCCCCAAAGGTTATATGTTGGACTTGTACAGTAGAATTGGATATAGAACTCCAGATTCTCATGCAACTGCTGTTTTTCCTGGCACCTTTCCTTTGGCTCTACTGAATGCTTAAAGTAATACTGTGTAAATATCCATACAGATTAAATTAGTAATCAAAATAATTCATAAAAAATAGTACAAAAACTTGTATCTCTCTGGAAATCAGTGTTTCTTTTTAAAATACATTGGTTTATATAAAATAGATGAGTATCAAATTCTTATGATTTAAACAAATACAAATCAATGGTTTTCTGTCAAACATTATATTTTGTCCAGAATCAAATGCTTTGTGATGTCACGAGTAAAAATTTTAGATGATGTATTACACTTATTCTTTTTTATCAGAAAGAATAAAAAAAATTTAAATAAATTGTGTAGTTTCCTTACATAACAAAAGCAATCATTTTTAGAATGAAATGTAAAAGCTGTTTTAACAATTCACAACAGAAGGCTGAATAGTCTATAACTGAATAAAAATCGCAGATAAAAAATAAAATGATTTATAGGAAAGAGACATTTTTAATTACAATTAGAGGTGGTGTAAAGCCTGCTGGAAAGCTGACCAGCAGAAGTTTCTTTCAGTAGTTTGCTACTGTGAAGTTGCCAGGATGTTTGAACGGCAGAGAGTGCGATCCTAACAAATGGAGGCCATGGCAAGAGTTCCTGCAATTGAACAAAATAATCCTGTGAAGGGTATATTTGAAGAAAATTTTAGGGGACTGGTATTACTTTAAGTTATTCCTGGGACATTTGTCAAGAAGCCAGAAAAGGTGTAAAACTTCAGCCTTTACTTCCTTTATTCCGGCACAATCGTCACTAGCCCTTGTCTGTAGTCCATTGCATCCATGCTTTGTTAAAAATCCAGGGAACTATGTCCACCTTACAAAGATATCGGTTTGGGATCCTGAAAATAGTATAGGCCAGTTATCAGGGTTTTTTTTATTCTTGGGCTAATCAGCCCTCCACTGTCAGAAAAGCCAAGCAGTTGATCTGATATACCTATGCATCTTTAGTTTCAATAGGTAGGGCAGCTATGGTACCTGAGGGTGGTGCAGTGGGATTATAACAAGGTAACAAAAGCGAGGACTGGGACAAAGCATCATCTGTTTTTATAACCTTTCCCTGACAACTTAAAGAAGAGCAGAATAGTAGAGAACACATATAGCAACACTTGCCAGACAATGCCTCCAGTGAGGTATGTTTTAGGAAGTTCTTGATCCAAATGTGTTGTCTTGGCATGTGATAGCCCTCCATGAAGTAACATGCTGAACTGGATGGAATCAGCAGGAGAGTTTGTTTATTTTAACTACTAATGAGGTAATTTGAGTTTCCTCATTCCCTTCTCCAGACGGTGCCTAATATATCCAGGCAGGGAGATACATAGGAAAATTTCCTTGGGCAACCTAAGTAGTAGGAAGAAATGTGAGTATATGAACTATGAGTTGCTATAAACAGTAGAAGTCTAAGGACAATTTTTAAGGTGCTATGCCTGTGTGGGCTGGAAGTGGATGAAGAAATCCTCATCGCCTTACTCATATTTTGTGTTTGAAATGTACTGATTTGTTAATGGATCCAACCCATTACATTATTGGTGTTGATAGGACTCAGATGATGAAAATAAATCACAGGGGTGATGCCAGAGTTAATTATATCAGTGCCCTCCCAAGCAGTACTATCAGCTCTGGGGAGAAGCAAAAGCTATTGTTGGCATTAGGAAGTAAGTGGCAGTGGAGAGACTGCTAGTGAAAGCATTGGAAAATACTGGATATAGGGTGTTGGGCTTGGAAGAGAGGTGGGAGGAAGAGCAGAAGGTTCTCAAGAAGAGAGAAATATCTCGGAACAGGTGTTTGAAAAATGCATATGCTTCACACACATGCACATAAAAAAGTAATGGTGGAAACATTGCAAAGCAAGTTAAAATATCTGGTTTCCACTTAAAGAGTCCCTATGTCTTTGTTCCTGGCAGGAACAGTTCCTTTCCTTTTTAGTTACATACTTTTCCTAGGAAATTAGTATCTCCTGAAACTTTTTGAAGCAAGTTTGTTCTCTCTAAATTGATCTTATTTATTTTCATTTTACGGGAGCTTTATCTGCTTGAAACCTAATTACGTTTTTTATACTAAATTTGAAAGAAAAGAGAGAAATTACCTCGGTACTTACTGAAAATATGTCTCAAACTGAACTAAAACAAGCACGAAATTAAAAAGAGTCTGTGCTACTGAAGTCAGAGAAAATCCTTTTTTAAGAACAAACCCTCAGATACTATAAAATGTCATAGCTCCACAGCTGTTCACTCTCTGTTTCTCAGTAAGGATTCCCTGATGAACGGGAATTGTTCTTAAATTTCTGTGCACAAAGAGAATAGAATGTATTTTTGGTCTTAAGTGCCTCTCTTTTCCATTAAGCAAAGCAATAAATAAACTTAAAAGTCTACCTTAGCAAATACGGTGTATGCATGTCTCCTCTGTACCGTCATAAAAAAAAAAAAAAAAATCTCCTATCTCTTCAAACAGGCTTAATTTCTAGAATGTGAAGAAATGTCTGTTTCAAATGACACCAAATTGCACTAGAACTATGGATCTGAAGATTAGTTTTTATTTTCTTTTATTTCCCAACGGTCAGTTGATTGGAAAAGTTGTATTTCATTTAGAATTATTTCCTTTAGCTGTTTCTTTACAAACCACTGCAACTTTTTCCAAAGTCCTTCAATTTCTTTTTTAGAAGCTGCTGTGATACGGCAAGAGATTTGGTGCATAAATTGATGCTGACCTGGAGGGTAAATAGTTTTCTCTGTGAGATGCTAAATTTAGTGTCCCTTGAGCAGCTCAGGTGAAAGTACAAACAAGCAAAATTCTGTAGGTAGTGGAAATTGTACCAATGCAAGGAAATTATTAACTTTGTAAACAAGTAAGAGAAAGAAGTGTTAATTTTGGTAAGATTAAAACTTTCTTTTCTTCTAGTTTAATGAGAAAAAGGCAGAACCTAACCAACTCAAAACTCCAAAATACAGAACAGACAATCTATAAGATGTGTTAGGACTCTCATACTTACTTACTAATTTCTGTGATTTGATTAATATCTCTGCTTCATACTAGTTAGACTCACAGTAAGACACTGCAAAATTTTATTTATGTTTCTTAAAACAGCATTTCTGTGGACCAAAACACACCAGAAGAAAGGTTGTGAAGAACAATTTCAAGTTCAGTAATTAAACATCTTAAACATTTGTTAAGCTTTTCAGTAAGACACAAGATTAAACAGTAAAACAAAAAGCCACTTAATAGTGCAATACTGTATTATTTAGTGTATACCTTCTCTTAAAGAAGAGGAGGATTAACAATCATCTGCTTTGGTCTTTAGCTATCATTAACAATGTTTAAGTCTTCAACCTACACAGGGATTTAAGATGACTATATAATCAGCAGATTTTTTTTTTTTTTTTAGATGGCTACAGGTGGTGATAAGCATGCATTATTCCAGGCTTCCGAACTATGCTAAGAAATTATTGTCTTGCTAACCTTTTGTTACATAATAGTATAAAAAATCGTTGACTTCAGTTAGTTGTTCCTGTCTGTTCATAGTACAGAATGAAAGAGAAAGCCAGAGTCTTTAACAAAATTGAGTTGAAGAAGGACATTCTAGCTGATAGAGATGACTCTTAAAGGGATTGGCGATTTTATTGGATAAAAGTCGCCAATCTTACAGATAGCACCCTTCAGGTAGTTTTTGAACTTAGGGAAGTTCTGTATGGTAACAGGAGCTTGTGGGTCTCATTGCAAGCTTGGGAATTAATTTGGATGCTGTTTGTAGCCAGCCCAAAACTCTAGATGATAAGCTAGCCCTGCATTGTTTTAGTTTTTTCTCCTCATGTTGTCTGAGTCTGAAGTAGCCTCTTTCGCGTATTTCTTCCTCAAGCCAGTAATACTGAAGCACATTGAACAAAAAATCTGTTCAAGTTAGTCTAATGAGTTTGAACCTCAAAGGTTCAAGTTGAAATTATAGTCTTTTGAAACACATCCTTAGGCGTTATTTTATTTCATCTCATTTATCCATCATTAATTTTACACAAGAGATGTCAATTCTGAGTAACTTTAATTTGGCTTTACCATCCATCTGTTTTGTTGCAATGTAATCACTACCAGTCCTTCTTTTACTTCTGTTCATTCAAATGACTGCTAGCTGGAGCTTCCTTTTAAATCTCCATGAAGAATTATATAAAATAAATACTGCTAAAATATCAGTAGGGTTAGCTTCCATTCAAATGGTTAAATGGCAACATGAGACAGTATGCTTAGACCGCAGTTGTGATGCAGTAACCTCTTAAATTGTAATTCCAAACAGATTACTGACCAGGTCTGTGGCTTTTGGTGATTTGTTTAATTTTCACTTGAGTCCCTTGTTTGGAGCAAGTCCAGCATTCTTCTGTACTCTTTGGCATGGACAACGTAAGCAGGTTGGCAGAGATCAGTAACTTCAGCAAAATGGGTCTTGACTAGTTCTGCAAATTGCTCATCCCCATTAGCTAATGACAATTCTCAGGGCCTAGTCAAGTTTCTTCTGACTTTGGGAAAGTAATTTCTCCCTTTTAGTGCTTTGATTTACTTTCCATTTCTGTAACAGGGAGTGATAGTGCATTCATGCTCTCCAGGCTCTGTTTTCATACTCTGGTTGGTGTTCTGAAAACAAGACTAATATTCACAGAAAGCTTGGAAAATGTAATGTGCCTGAAGAGTCTTACAAGTGGTAAAGGTTTACAGATATCTGTCCTATGAAAGTTTTTGTGCTTCTATCATATGCACTTTTGAGTTACAACCCACTGATCCCTTCCCCCGCCAAACTCTACAAAATGTTTTATCAGTTTTGGGTTATCAGGGTTTGTCAGTGATGACTGGTTGATACCATCACCTAATTTCTGTTTTCATGTGAATATCTTATCACAGCTATGCTTAAGGCAAAATTATGCCTTTAATGCCTAAAGCATTTCTTTTGTTGCTCCATCCAAATTAAAAACAAATATGATTAGAGATAAGTCTTACTGTTATTGTTTAACCTGTACTGGGACTACCTCACTGGTCCATCTCTAGATAAGCACATGAAAATACTGCATAAAAGTAAACATTTTTAGGTTGTTGAAAAGTTTGTCTGGGATGATTTACTGCAGCAATGTACAGGTCTTTCTAGTGATATTGAATATCTCTCCCCCTTTCATATACCTTTCACGTCTATAGCATACTGTAGTGTGTTCCTCAGAACCATATGTCTCTAACTACTGAGCTTTTCCTAACTTAGTATTCATATCTGATTTTTTACTGCCATCACTGTCTTCTGGGTCTTCCTTAGGTAGATAGTTAATTAAAGGAACTATTTTGAATATATCAGATTTGGCCTTCTAATCAATCTTAAAGAACTGATTCAAACAAAGAATGCAAATGAGTGTATTTGATCTATGAAGACAAATGGCTTAATCCAATTGTGTATTAGACCTCAAATTCATATTCATGTAATAATTTAAAAGGGAAGGTGGTAGACCTCCATAAACTTAATGGTAGAAACAACAAGCAATTGGACTGCCATAGACTTTTCTGGCTTTTACTTGGAAAAAACAGTTTTGGTACAGAGTGGGGAAAATAAATGTTGAAACAAATTACCAATATTTTTTTTACTTTAAGCTAGGAATTTATAGTCATCAGATAAACTTATTTGTAGTAATGGTAATGTCGGTTAAAGGATCAGTGCTGAAGATTAATTTATTTAAATATATTAGTAAGATCTGAGATATTTAACTTGAGGCCACTGCAATATAAAGAAAAAAAAAAAAGTCTGGCTTTTGGTTCTCTCACCTCTACATGCTTGACAGTTCAAGCATGTGTCAAAGTATGCCCCTAAACCTCTGGTGTAGAAGGATATAACCAAATCATATTATGACCTTTCTTGCAGAAATGTAAGTTAGAGTGGATGAGATTTATCTGACCTAAATTGATGTCTAAAAGCAAAGTGTCCTATTGGAACCAACCATTCAGCCCCTTCCAGAGTCAATGCAGAAAGATGGGTAGCCACAGAAAGCAACTTATCCCATCTGAGACACTTACCTGGGATGGCATTAACCATCTGCAAGAGGTGCTTATCTCCAATAAATCCTATACTGACTGTGCTGTCTTGAAATGCTATACCTGAGGTAGCCAGCTGACACGGGAAATTCCAGCCATATATTAGGAACAATTTTCTTCACAGTGAGTGCGGTCAAACACCATACTGGTTTTCCCAGGGAAGCTGTGGACTCTCCATCCTAGGAGATACTCAAAACTTCACTGGGCAAAACCCTGTGTGAGGGCCTGGACAAGGCTGCCAGTTAGTGCTGCATTCAGAACTAGGGAGCTGGAGCAGATGACATCCAGAAGCATTTTCTCAAACTAAATAATTCTGTGAATTCTAAAGGCCTACAGCAAAGCAGAGAGACTAAGGCTATTGTGTTCAGAGGAGATAAGAAACCATGAAAGGGAGGTAGGTGGTGAAGAAACAAAGCAGGAGGGATTCTGTCCAGCCTAAAATGCTGCTGAATGTTGCAGTTCAAGCAATGCAAGATTTATAGGGAGAAGTAATATATTGTGTCAGATCAACAAGCTAGCCTCAAGTGCATAGATTCTTTTTTTTCCTTTTTTTTTTTTTTTTCCCCCCTTCAGCTCTTGCTGGAATACAGGAGTCAAACAGAAAAAGTAAAGGATGAGATTAGAAGCAGAGAAGGTATATGAAAGATATTATGTGATGTTATAAGATAGATCTCTGGTTAAGACATGCTTTTCCTAAGTTTGTGATCATTGCATTATTGCTATTTTACTCTGGAGAGCTAAAATAAGATTTCCAAGTGCTCATAGTCTTGGTGGATCTCTGGCTAACTGTTTGTAAATGAATGTGGGAGGTTAGGGAGCAGGGGTAAAGAAAGATATCAGACACAGGGGTTGAACTGTGACAGACTATACTACCTGCTGTCCAAAGGATGACTCTCTAAATAAAGTTGTGAATCTTAGGACTGAGATCTAGAAACAGTGACTAGATTCTGTGCACAACTGAGTGCATGTGTGGCTTAGTAACACAGAATATTCAAAACCTGTTGGTATCTCTGTATGGTGATAGAACAAGATAGCAATGAAGTACGGATGGAAATTGGTGGTTTTTATTAAACTGTGGCATCATTCCCTACTGGATATTTACAAATTGTCTTTTCATCAAGAGGAGGCCACTTAGTAATTGAAGTTACATTTCAGCATTAAATTAAGGAATAGTAATTTCCAGGTGTTTGGTGCCTTGAAAGCAAAAGAAGTTAATACTGCTTATATACAATATTTCAAACTTCACACAGTTGCTTGAGCAGAACATATGCTGGTTGAGTGGTGCAATTAGAGATTGAGATGTTCGGTTTGGAAAATTCACGCTGTGAGGGAGAAGCTCACAATTAGAGCTTAGAGTTTGGTCTGCATTCTGCTTGCCAAAACATCTGCTGCAAAACGATGTCTTCTTCTGACATTGCATGAAATTAAATTCCTTTGATTAACTTTTTCCTGCAGTTTAATAACATTACTATTGAAATTCAGGAGGTTTGGCTTATATGTATTTTTTGGGTTATGCATTCTTATTTTCCTTCAGCAGTAAAATCAGGATGTGGTGTTCTGATCAGTGATAGACTATTCCCATCTGACAATGTTACCTATCATTGTAAAGGGCTGCCGTGTTTGTAATGTGCTAACCCTAGCATTCCTCTTAGTACCGAGCACTGGATTGCTTAAAGACTAATGCACAGGGGTAGGGAGTAGAAGCCACTGCAGTGGGCACCGCATAGACCCTCCTTTTTCAGATATCCATACACATAGAAAATTTAAATTTATCATGGTGTGAGTTGGGCATGGCCGTATAAATTCAAGCAACAAATGGTGTTCACTCGTTCGATAGATTTGCAGTTGAGAAATTTACTCTTCTTTCTATGCCTAAGTACGATGACAGCTAGAAATAGCCAAGGACTCCAGGACAATCACATTCTTGTAATACTATATTCTGCAAAAAGATGGGGATAAACTTTTCCATGCAGGTCTTCAAAACCAACTTGTTGCAAGCAAGAGTAGATCCTAATTTCTGAACGTCTCAGTCTTCAATGATTTTATCCTTCAGCAACCTGTGTACCTAATTTTCTCTTTCGTGGGTTAACTGAGGTGCAAAGACACTGGTATTTACTTCAGGTCCTACAGGAGATAAGTGGATGAACAAGAGAATCACCTGAATTCTTCTAAGCTGTGTAGTATCTACTTACTGCAGACCTGTCTCTGCAATGGGATGAGGTAGCTGCTATTTCCTTTCATGCACAAGACTGTGATATAAAGTGGAGATCTGAAAATAGGCCATTTTCAGACCCTCAAATGCAACACCTATTATTTTAAGATGATTTAAGCTGGTTATCTCCATTGCTCAGAGATAGCAAGTTTTCTTACGTAGTTTGGAAATGACTTAATGGTTTAGATACATGAGCTATGTCTTTCCGAGTCATTTCCAAATAGTAATGTTGGCTGTAACTAATTAGATTCTGCTTGATGTATTTTTAGTTTTAAAAGATTAGCAGAATCTTTTAACAAATAATATATTTTTGAGTACTCTTGTGGGGAGGGGACTAAAGGAGGGCATGATACCATATTTCACTGCACATATTTGCTTTAATCTGTATTGGTTATAACATTATAGGATTTTACATGTGTCCATTATAGCTGCTTTGTGTTGCTGCAGCCTCAAATAGAATTCATGTGTCTTTTCTAAAACAAGGCTTTGTTAAATGCTGTTAATTGTTATGTCAAGCAAGGATAGTTTAAAATGGAAACAATCAAATTGCTTATCAATCCATTTTTCTCCCAGAGTTAGCAAATGAATTCTGTAAGAACTAGTTCACTTTTCCCACTCCAAAATATTATTGGATTTTTAAGTTTAGGGTATCATCACTTAGGCAGACATTCTAGCTGAGTCTTAAACTAAATTCTTTTGATAAAACACACTTATTACAAGAAAATTCTTTCATTACTAGTATAAAAAAGTAATAAAAGAGGTATTTTAACTTTGTATTGTTCTGAAGTGGGACCTTCAGCAAACTGTATTTTGTATTTGAACTACCATTATGCATCTGATATAGCATGCTGCTCCATGAGGCAAGTATCACATCATCTTCTTTGTAATGTGAAATGGCTGAATACATCTACTGTTCTTGGAGAACATGAGTTGGAACACAAGCCTATCAGACCCAAAATGTTTGATCGGTTCCTGTCCTTAACTCATATTGTCCTGCAACTCATACAGAATGAATTCTGACCTAAGGTTTGTGTAGCTTGATTTATTTTATATCCATTTTACTTTTATTTTAAAAAATTTCCTCAAATCCCTCTGTTTGCAAATAAATGCAGGCATTGCTGGATGATGGAACAACATGTGAATTATGTTATCAATGAAGTTTCCTCTTCCTAATCAGGTGACATAAGTGAGAAAGGGTGGAGTAATGTGTATCTCCTAGAATTTTAATTAGGAGTAAACTAGACAAGGTGATTGTGATGAAAGTGTTTCGAAAAGGAGTACATTGCAAGACCTGTACAGAGAACAGCAGACAGAAGAATGAAGGAACAGACAGTTCTGAGCCTAAGGCAATTTTTTACTTCCTCCAAGTACATTAAAAGTAAAACCTTAAGTGTCTTCTGTCAACCTGTGCATTTGTTACTGTGCATATGAGGTACCCTACCTCTGAGTTACTGGTTTTCCACATTTTTGCATAGTAGTTTATAAGCTCTAGTATTATGCCTTCCTGCTTATGAATCTCACAGCAGAATGCCCATTTTCCTTCTTACTAATTTTATGAATATGTCATCATACGTCATCATTCAGTTCCTCATCTTCAAGATGAGTCCCTCATCTTCAAGGTCTTCTTCAAGACTCCTCCTCACCAGTGCCAATGATGTGACAGTGCCACCGTCCCACTCTCCATGTAATTAAAACTCTGTATGTGCTAGGGACAAGTTCAGGATGTGTAAAGCCCCCTGAATTCTGGCTGATTTTGGTTGACAAACAGGAGGAAGAGAGAAGAATCCTAAGAATGAAGTTCAAGTTATTACAGGTGGGGAGTCAGAAGGGTTAGGGAGAACTCCACATCTCTCAAAATTGTTTTGTGTGTTTGTACTGACATACCCTGGACCTCTCCAGTCATGTTTTTCCTGTAAATCTATGGCCTAAAGTGCTACCTGCTGCTGAAGAATAGAAGCTCTTGCTTCAATTTTTTGTAGGAATGATTGGTCTGCCATGGTAGCAAAACTGGACTTCTGTCATTCAGCAGTGTAAACACGGGATGGCAAAAAAGAGCAACTGTCAACAGGAAATGTGACTGTTTAAAACAGATTTTAAACACAGTAGACAGTATGTTGTTGCCACTTCGTTCTAAGTAACCCTTCACGGATATAGTAGCATTGGTAAATTAAGTTTGATCTGTTGTCACTTAAACATGGTTATGAACTATTCCCTGTTTATGAAAAAATGCTTAGGAAAAAAAAAAAAAGAAGAGGAAGAAGAAAAGGCACCACCAGAAATCAACCACAAATGCTTTGGAACAAGTATTTTTATATATGGCTGTGGAGAAGCTATGGGGTTTTGTGTGAATATTATATTTGCATAAGATTACCTGCTTGGTATTATTCTGGCTCAATAATGAAATCAACAAGGCTTCAAGGGAGGAGTAGGTATTGAAGAAAACAATGAAGGATATACACCTTATCTCTAGAAAGTATATTGAGGCTCCTTAGAGGAAAAAATGATGAGCTTGTCACCAGGACATATTGATGTTCCTGTTGCCATCTCAGTTATCAAGCTTATGTTTTGCAGGCCAGAGTCTAAGACCAAAACAATATTTAAGCCATTAAAAATTCCTGCATAGAGTGAAAAAGTGAGCGAATGGAGAGTGAATACTTAGACACATTGGCTGGGAAAATGTAGGAGGAAAAGTGTAGAAGGAAGGCTCTTCTCTCCTGGCTCACATTTAGATATTGCTTCCAAACAGGTGACTGAGTTCTCCAAGTAGCACCTAGAAAAATCTAAAAGCCAAATCTGCAGACCTTGGGTAGGCTTAATATTTCTCTTTACTTGTGTGCACCTTCTGGCAAAAGGTGTCCCTCTCTGCCTGTGAGGAACTGTTTGAGGCTCCTTATCAGCTTCTGTCATGGGCACCTGAAAGCACTTTCTAGAGCTGGTCAACTCCCATAGGTGTAGTGTAACAGCAACAGCAGCAATGAGATTCAGTTTGTTCAGCTGGGCCATTGGCACCCACCTAGAGAAAAGTACAAAAGGAGACACTTGTCACCTCAAAGGTGTATTTATGGAGGGTGGTAATTGTAACTGTCCCTGGGGAATCAGTGAGAACAGTGGGTGTTGTAGCAGGTCTGAGGTGGAGCAAACTGCAGGAAACGGGAGTCTTGTCTCCTGTGAAAATTGCTTACTAAGAGACTGGGGGGATAGGGCAGAGGCATACCCTTGTGCTACTGCATTGGCTGTTAACGCATATGTTGTGGAAATACTTTTTTAGACTGCTTTTCAGAGGCAAACTTACAGGAGAAGCTTCATAACATAAACAGCTTCCCTGGTTCTGTAACAGGAACAACTGAGGCAAAGATGGATAAATGGATAAGCAGTAGGTCCGAGATTAAACCTCTTTTTGTATCACCTGAGGAACTACTTCCTTTACAACACTTTGTTTGGCCTTGTTGACAGTAGGGAGTCCTTTCATCCATCTGTTCCGGTACTTAGCTACCACAGCCTTGAGTTACCAGCCTAACATAATAAAGTTGTTTATTCAGCAGATTCATTATTGAATTATGAAATCAGAATTAGTGGAATCTTGCAGCTTCTGCAATTACATCTATATTTTTGTACCATCATACAATGAACCTCGTTCATTTATTTTGACAAATGTATGTTAGCTGTAAAACAGCAGTCTATCACAGCATATTATTCAAATTGGTAATGCCTTACTTAAGATTAATAAGTTTAAAAATTAGGTGTTTATGACAACATCTGTAGGACCATGAAACCTTTGAAAGTGCAGTACTCTGTTTCATGTTGGTTGAAAAGTGGCTTACAAACTAGATAAAAGGAATAGCAGGTATTTTTAAGCAGAATAATATGGCAACAAACACATATTATAAGTAAGAATGACGAAGACTGCTTTTAGCATATCAACTACCTAAAAACTTGCTTTTCACACTGAACGTATTACAGAATCAACGCCACCTTGTCCAGCTCTTGGTAGAGTTCTCTGTAAGAGCATTCAGATAAAGCACCAAAGGATAGGATGTTATATTGGTGTGAATCCAGTATGGACTTCAGGCCCTAACTCTTCAAAGCATTTAAGCATGAATTTGCACATCAAAGGTATGCACAATGACCTGCTACCCAGCAACTTCTGGTGAATTAACACACTGCATTATAAATGACTAAAAGGCAGAACTCCACTGTGCAGAATGGTCAGTCCAGCTCTCTTTCTAACATAATGTTCATTATTAAAACCAAATAACCAAAGGGATTGAACCATATTATCATGTAATTGTCTTACTTATCTTCCTTTTGCATTACAAAAATATTTGTCTTTAACATGGTGTTTGAAGATACCTTTATGTGGTGTTTCCATTTGCTTTTGATTTTAGGTCTATAAATACCCTCCCTAGAAAAGAACTTATTTTCCTTTCTGTAAAGTTCAGAGCAAAAGCATATCGTTCAAGATGTTTATAAATTCCTAAACAGAGAGGTTACGGTGGGGAAGCCTGCCAGAACGTTCAGTATAGAAGCACAACTAGGCCCTGCAATAATGTGTCTTATGCTCTAGCATACAGAGCACCAGAGAAAAGCTCCAAAATGTGTTGTGTCTTTTTTAACTGAATATGCTTTGTAATCAGAAGCATTAAAAATAATTTTTTTAAAAAGCATTGATTTGAATAGAAATTATATGTGGTAGTTTTTAGTTATATTGCAAATACGCCAGACTGTATAATGGAAATATTGGACACTTACTTCAGCATTTACTGCATTGCAGTCAGATCCATCCTGACAGGGTTTATCTGTTATCGCATTCAATTCCCTCAGAAAAATGAAATTATGTATTTCTCTTTGTGCTCTCGAGGCAGCAAATTCAGTAGGTCTGTTGTATTTTTTGATTCTGGGTTTATAGACTTCTTTTCTCTGCAAGCTTATCAACATTTGTAAATCAGTATTTATTTCTAACAAACTTCTCTCGCCCTACTGCTTAAAATTCTACGATCCAGACAGGTAATTCTGAATGTGACTGTATTTTCTTTTGGGAGGTCATGGTGAAGTGACAAAGGGAGGAGATGATATTCATAGTACAGCATGTTAGAATACTTAGTGCTTATTCCTATAGCACTAGAATGGAATTCTTACCAATGTACAACATATTTTTATAGCAGTGTAATTAATTTTCTCAAGGGGTTAGGGACTTTTTTCCCTATGTGGTAAATTATGCTAAGTCTTTGTGAGTTAATTAAAAATCTTATCTGTTAATTATATACAGTGTGTGCAAAATAGCTGTTCATGTAAGTTCTAAAGTTAGGATTTTTTTTTTTGTCACTGACATCTTACTGGCTAAGTTAGAAAAACGTGCAAATATCCTAAATGTTGCTTTACAACTTCAATTGGAAAGCATTAAATTGTGATTAGTGTCAATCCTCATGTCTATATTATAAACTTAAAATTCATTGTGACTGACGTAGGGAGTAAGTATGCAACATAGAAAATGCCATTATTATTTAATGAATCTCACTTATATAAATACCAGTAATATTATTATTACCATTTTTGGTAGTAATATAGCATGTTGTAGTTATATACCATTTTTGGCCAGGGTCTGGGAAGATTAAAATCATCCTAATTCTATGATGTTTACTTGGAATAATACCATTACTAGTGATTCGAATGATTAAGTCTAAGCTGGATTTTTTAAGTATAAGTTCAGAATGATTAAGATTTTTGTTCTCATGGTGTAAGTAAACCTAAATATCTTGATATTGGTTTAAAACCACTAACTGCTACTGCCTTTAGTGAGGGGAATATTTTTCAAATGCAACAGTCACCATTTGATAATGATTCATGCCAAAGCTCATTTGTGTGTGTGTCTGTTCCTAGGAGACATAGGTCTCAGGAGAGTGTTTTGAGGGAGTTGGGGTGGGGTTTTTTTGTTTGTGGGGTTTTTTGTTTTGTTTTGTTTTCCAAAAAGAAGTGAGACATATAATAGCCTCTGAAGCTCTGGTGTTCATTGTAAGATTTATTCTCTGTTATTAGTTCCTGGTATGTGAAGTGATGGTGCATAGGTTCACAGGCAAGAAAATAAGGAGGATTTCAAAAAGGATTCTAAAGAACTGTGCAGCGCTTTTTATGTCATAAAGCCAAAAACAAAAGAGCCAAATTAAGATTGTGGTAAAGATTTGGTGGGAACACTTTTAAAACTAATGCAAGTACTGAATGCATAAAATCAGTAATCAAGTTGGGAGTCATATGTTGGGAGCAGCAAATGTGCTACATTATCTACAAAGATAACACGCAGTGTTCATTTTTCTTAGTAGCTAATTTAACTACCAGGTTTTTATTGCTGCTTCTGCTCAGTCCTTCCATTATTAGCTGAAGTAGACATTTCCTACAAAAGTTCATCCTTGGTAGTAATAATTTGCTGCCATATAAAATAAATGACTTAACGTAAAAGATTTTACTGATTGCAGTGCCGGTTGGCACTTTCTTGTTCTCTGTTGAAATGAGCGCAACACATTGTCTATTACAGCTGCACGACTACCCTGTGACCGCAGTGTGTTGCAAGTTTTAACATTATTGCTTCTGTATGTATTTTTCCCCCGTAAATTATTCTTTGCAGAAGAATGTTAATTAGTAACTGATAGATATAAAGATTGCCAGGGACAGCCCATTAATTCCATTTACCTTAATGGCACTTAGATCTTAGCTTGCAGTACAGCTGTATTCAGACTGGATTATAAATGTAATTTTTTGCATCATTAACTACCCTGATTAATCTTAGACAGCAAAAGCATAATTATAGAAACATAGGTCTTACCATGTGCCAGTTTAAACTTTTAGCTTTGCTCTTTTATATTTACATCATTGTAAACAACATAGGTTTTGAAAATTTAGTCTGGGGAAACAGTTTTTCTCCCTTTGCTAATAATTAACTGGTACCTTGTGGTAGTCATTTCTCATTTCTGCTTTTACTTGTTTTGGCGGGGGGGGGGGGGGGGGGGGGTAGGTTCTATTTTGTTTGTGGTTTGTTGGGTTTTTTAAGTGCTGTTTGTAACATGTTTTGCTTTTGACCACTGCAGTTACTGGATATCTGCATAGTAATTGACCACCATTAGCAAAGCGTTCATTCTGCTTAAAGAGTATTAAGGAAAGCACATGTAGCCTGTGTCTGATTTCTTTGGAGGCTCCACAGAGGAGAAACACACTGTCAGAAGATGTCATTCTGATTTTCACATTACAAGCGTCATGAATGCCCTGGTTAGAAGTCTGACAAACACTGTGTTGGGCCAAACGAGTACAAATTCAGATACCAACTGCAGACAAGAGCAGATTTGATGAGGTGCTGGTCTTCCAGAGAGCAGCCAGGAAATGGCGTGTTCTACCTGAGTTCATGTTTCATGTTAACAGTTGGGAAACCTGACCTGCCTGGTATCATAAAAGCTTTTGGTACGTGGGTTTTTTGGCTTGTTTTTCTTCAGGTTTGATCAGCAAGAGGCGGTGTAACTCTACATTGATTGTGTGCCTTTGGTGTAGTATTGATTGTGTTATCAATATAAAACCAATGTGACAAATCCCCACCCTGGTAATTGCATAACGCTACTTAAAGTGTTCAACTTCCAGTTGGAGTTAATAATGAGAAGGACAAGAAGTGACAGAAAGAAAGAGAATTTGCACTGGTAATGCCATTTCAATAATCATAAATCTGAAAGGAAAACTAAAAGCAGTTACTTGAATGACAATGTTTCAGAAATGCCATTTGTAAACAGTTAATGGATGGTTCTCAAAAACATATTGGATTTTTTAGGATCAGTCAACACTGCTGCATGCTGCGAATGTGCTGTGTGGCTCCTCCCATAGAGCATGAACTGAAGATCTTTTGAAGGGACAAAGAAGAAGAAAAACTTTCCAGTGATAAATTCAAATCAGTGATTGCACAGATGCCTTTTTTTAGTAACATGGATTTCTCATGTATGGAAGGGTCTGAGCAGATACAAGTCCATTTCAATATACGAACTACACTGTTGTTTTTAATTGTGTCCTTGAGTCTCCTGGCTTCCTCTTCTTTCAAGCTGTAGGCACAACCATTGCAGAGGCAATCTCCTACACATATTACAGGAGATTACCATAAGTACAGTTTTCTCAGTAGTGCCTGAAAAGGCAGCAGCACTTTTAAGAAGATACAGGAAAAGAAGAAGGGTAGCGGTTTGGAGCACTGAAGTTTGCAGCTGCTCCTGAAGGAAGAGTATTTTTTTAGTTATCCTATCCCATAGCAGAACTGTTTGTGCCTGCAGCTGCTCCTGAGAGCTGCCAGGGTAAAAGCTTCCCTGCCACTGGGTCAGACTGTCTTTTGAAACAAGAACCAAGAGCCACATGAAGTGTTGGTGAGGGCTTGCCCAAGGGCACTGCTCTGAGCTAGGAAGAAGGGCTTGGTGGAGGAAATGGTGGGTTCAACTCCACATTCAGGCACAGCCGTCCGCGATAACCTTGAACTATTACTTACTCTCAGTTCCAATCTGTAAGATGAGGATAATATTTCCTGGCCTTTTAAGTGTGTCACAAAGATCCTGGTCACTAATGATTAGTGCTGGCACATGAATGTGTGCAGTTACGTAAGTATTAAGGTCTGGACATAATTGCAAAGCTGAGATCCAAGATCAAGTCTTGGTTTGAACTTGTTCATCAGAGTGTCAGAATAAGCAGGAATAAGTTCTGGTGGATAGGGTTCATCTCATATAACTACAGTATAAAGCTAAAAGAGCTTTATAGTAGCAGGAGGAATGTAATTTTCATTGGTGATGTTATTGTTATAATCACAGATAATTAAATGGGTAGAAAATAAAACCAGTCTTAGGGCTGAGAGACCTACAGGCATCTAAGAAGATAGAAGCAAACCCTCTGGGGTTTGCACTGCACTTCTGGTGTCTTCTTCATTTTTTCAGAATTCTTTCATTAGTTGCTGCCATTTCATCAGGTCCCTTTTACCTATTCTGTGTTGTAGATATCTCTGGGGCAGAGCTTTTACTATAAAAGCAGAGGCAATGCACCCATACGGTATCCATAGGCATCAAATTATATATTAAAAAATGAATCCTTCAAAAATAACCAGAACTGGGCTATTTGTGGAGTTTCTTTTCTGAAAAGATATGCTAGCAGTGCAGATGTCTTTAAGTACTTGACTTGCAGGCAACAACTAGACAGTTCACAGGCAATAAAATTGCCTGTCTTCACATCCATAGGTACTTGTGTGAGGTACTCCAGACATACATGATTTTGAATCAATTATGCTTGTGCTGTCTAGTGCTAAGGCATAAGGCTGTGAATGAGAACAAGTGGATTTGCCAAAAGTTCTAGTACAGCTCAGTTTTCATATGTTAATTACCTGCTTGTAAGTGGTCATCATAAAGCACTGTGAAATACTCAGATGAGACTTCCTATTGTGTTTAAGTTCATAATATACATGAAATTATTTTCAACCTGATTAATTCAAAATACTCAATGGCACCCTAGCTTCCCTGAATGTTAAAGTGATACTGCCCTTCTGGCTGGGGGTCGGCTGAGGAGATGGAGGAACTCTCAAGGCCACTGACCAGCAGTAGCTCAGTGTCTGCCTGCTTCATCCCTTCCTTTTTGCCCAAATTCTGGTTCCCATCTGCATGTATTAGTTCATTTGGGGTTCCACCCTGGAGGAACACACAGAGCATCCCTTCTTATGCACTGGACTATAGCCTGCACCACAGTCCTCACATGGTCAATGAACCTCTGACTACCTTGTGTGTGTCAGGATCTGTACATCACCAATATAGTCAGAACTGAGTTGGGATAAAGGCATCCGGTTTGAGTTTACTTGACCTAAAATCAGGGAGAGACCAAAATCAACATGAAGTAGCTTTAAACAATCAGAGAATTCAAGAAAAGAAGTGAACTAGGTCCAAGCCAAATCACTAATAGAAAGAAACCATGTCACAATCAGCCATGACGGTGAAGGAGTGTATGAATTCCCCCTTCTCATACTGTCCTTTCACAACAGAAAAAACAGAAGTAACTAAAGTAGTCCTGGAAACTGAAGGCCCCTACTACCTCCACGTTTGTGACTTTGTAGGTATATTAACATTTATTTATGGTAGTGGACTCCTGGAAGGAGTGGAGATTGCTGTTTTAAGACTGTTTTGAGATATCTTGAATTTTTGGGCTAGTATTTCTGTATGCACACAAGTAACAACAGGTTTTCTTTCCTTCCTTTGTTTCATTTTGTTCTGGCTTGAACTACAAAAAGCTCAGAAGTCAGGGTCAGGATGGTACTTCCCTGGCAATACTTTTTTCTAAATTTTAATGTTGACATATCATTCACATAAAACTTCAAAGGTGAAATTGCACAGAAAACATACGCTGTTAACTTTTAATCTTTTTCCAAATGATATAAAAACATGCTGAGAATTATTTAATGCATTACATTTCAGAGACAGGTAGGAAGGGATTAAAGCACTTCAAGTAGTGAATGAGCCATAACTATATTCTCCACAGCTGTTCAGTGCACTCAGGATCGCACTAATGATTCAGTCACTAAGACTGACAGGAGACTTGGAATGAACCTCAGTGACAATCTGTAGAGAATTACTCAGAAAGTACAGTCACAATGTGGGTACCCAGTGCAGGTATAAGTGTGTTCTCTTCATCAAAAGGGAATATAATTTCGGTTTTGTACCATGAAGAAAATGTGAGATGTTTCAAACTAACTGGTGGGGAGTTGGGTCGGTAAAGTAATAATCTCCATTTGTTCTAAATTATTTCTCTTCTGTCTTTTTCTACTCTCTGTTTTCTTGAGGAGTCTGAAGCAGAAATTGGGTTGATCTTAATTTTGCAGTTACAAATACCTTATTAAAATGCAAGCCACCTTCTGACCACCTATTTCTCTCATCTTCCTGGGATCTTGCTCAGCTTAGTACCAAATTCTAATGTTGTTTATGCATACCTAGTTACTAAGCACAACAAGGTTTATTTTCATTATTATGTAAGCTCTCAAACTATATCAAGAGTATTTACTACATTTCTTTTCCATTTTCCAATTTCATATTTATCTCTCTCTTAGTGGAAGTGAGTTTCCTGAACACACAGTCTCATCCTGGTTCAAAAATTCAGGCAGTTTTTAGAGCTAATAATGTTATGGAGGAAGTAAGCAGGTTAATGACTTCTCCTATGGACCATAATCTATGAGCTGAGCAAAGTTAAAATATTTTTCACATGCAAGGAGATCTAATGCTCTTAGTTATCTGTATGAGGACTATGAATATAGCTGTGCACATTATTTACCCTCATACTTAACCATTACCTATTCTAAGAGTATATTCAGCTGCATGTGCAAACCATAGCATTTCAGTTCCCATATGTGAAGAGTCTGGCGAACATTATTTTTCTGTGTTGACTGCTGGTGATGAAATCAATTTATATAAAATTGTCTTGAATCTCAAGATGTGAGGCAATATGATGACAGCTGGTCACATAGTTTTGTATCCTTGAATTTTCTTCAGAAGGACAGTAGAACATTTCTTCTGAGAAAAGGGAATGGAAACGTTTTATGTGCTTTTTTTCAGTGCTGACCTAAAAAAAGAGAGAGAAAAAAGTGCCTGTGGTCAAATAATTATACCAGCAAATGACGTCTACACTTGCACCTGAAGTGAAATGCTTCTACCAGATTCTGAAGACAGACAGACATCTGTTTAAGAACTGGGAGAGAAATTCAAAAATTTTCTAATTAGTCTTATGAAGGGTTGTCAGACACCTAGTGGCTAAACAAGCAGAGCAGCTTTGGTAAATGTTTCAACTGAAATGTTGAAGTGTTTTATTCTGAAACAGTTACAAAATGAAAATCTGAAAAATTCCCATCTCTCCAGGATTCAACTGTTGTATTTTAGCCTTTGGTTTATGAAAATATTTGCACACTCACACCCTCCCCACCAACACCTGGGATAAAAATATATGTCACCATAACATTTTTTTTCCTTTCATGGTGTGAGGTATGGATTAAATGATGTCTTTGGGTCCCTTTTAGTCTCTTATTCTCTGGTTCTACGAGTATGGCTTAAGAATTGTAACTTCTCCCAGTGTTAAAACTGAACTCACTAAGACAGATTTTGAAATGTGTTGAAATGTTATAAAAGTATAGATTTGATAGAGTATTTTAATAATGTCTGAAGCATCCTTTGGACTTTTTCAGGTAAGAATGTACATTTTTTAAACAGTCTATTTATATTCTACACCTTAGTTCTTAATGGTTTCTTTGGAGTCACCAGAATAAAAATGCTAAAGAAGAAGAATTTTTAAAATAGACTAAAAAAAGCATAGCAGCTTGATCAGGAAGGGTTGCATTGCAGAATTATTTTCCCACTCCTTAAACACATATATACGCAGTCACTTCTCTGAAAAGTGTGTAGTAGTTTGCAGAGACCACTTTGGACTCTCATACTTGTGAGTAATTCACTTGTAAAAGTGAATCAAGTGCCTGTCTGCCAGTTCTCTGTCCGGCACACATCCTGCTTTTATTATTGTTGTGATTAGAAAGACCCACTATTATTAAATACCAATTATAACATTTGGTCCAGTTTTCTGAAATTCATTCACATATGAATGATGCTATTGGGAATTTGTTGTGTAACCCTCATTATGCCTGCCAACCTTTTGTTCCAAGCTCTTTTCTTAAGCACAAAACATGAAAATGCCCTTAGGTTTTTTTTTAATGTGTTCTTTTTCTCATGAGTTTATTTTTGCTTTGTTCTTGGTTGAAGCTGAGAAAACAAATGGCATTTGTGAACCTTAGGTTTTTATCTTTATTGGTATCTTTAGAGAGATCTTTAGAGAGACTATAACATTTATCTCTTTTTGTTTTAAGCAATTGTTTTGGGTTTAATCATATTTTACTGTCTGCCACTGCTCATTTAAGTGAGCAGCTGAAAACAAACAATCCACCCCTTCTTTCCACACCACTTTGGTAATGCCTACTGGAAGTGGAGTGAGTAATTCTCCCACTTTCAAGGTGGTTTGTTTCATGTTAGTCTCTTATGCTACAATTGTTGTATTGAGCATTGGCCACTGGATAATTGAGCAATATGACAAACATGGTACATTTGGTTGCCTTTCATCTTCTCTCCTTTGGGAGAATCTTTTAGGTCTGGTAGAATTTTGTGTGTCCTTTGGATCAGCACTGGGGAGCAATCATGGTTTTGTAATTCGGAAGATTATTATCCGTGGTATTCTTGCTCTGTTTGTTGAAGAAACTGGAAAACATGTTTTGAATAAGATGGGACTGAAGAAAAAGAAAGGCCATCCCATTCCACAAAACCGGTTGATTACCACCCTGGAGAGTTTTTCTGAGATGCGAGGCAAGTCACTTAACCCAAAGTTTTCTCAGACATTTAATGGATTGTGAGTCCAACTTGCAGTTGTAAGGCTGCACTGAGTCTGTGTAGCACCTTCACAGATGAATCTGAAGTCAGGAGCTGTGTGGTGAATATACGAAAGGCAATATAATAGTACTATGAGGTATCTTAAATTGGGTAACGAACTAGTTTACACTTTTATTCTTAATTTCTGAGAAAATACCATCTTTTCTCTAACAAAGAAGTTTTGAAAATAAGTTAATTATACTTGTAGAGTACTCACATCCTGTGTTGAAGACTGTAGGAGAGCCAATCAATAGGCTGATAATTCCCATTGGGAGTGAGGTTTCAGCTTTATACAGTAAATGAGGTCTGGGGCTATTCATTGAACCCCTTGGACAAAACACAACATTGAACAGTTGCTCATTAAGTGAACATTGTCCATCTTGCGGAAAGAAAAAAAGAATCTTTCAGGAAAAATATGCAAACATACTTAAAAAATGTAAATTCATAAAAGTGTTAAATTAAGGCTTATAGGCATTTCATGTTTTTAAGGGCTTGATCTGCAACCTTAATGTTCTTTTAGCACTCTGTGTTTCTGCATTTAGCATACGTACACATACATACGCACATTTGTTCCAGTTTGACAGTCCTTCACGTGTTGTTTAGTGTGTTTGATTAGCATAATCACTGTGTGATTATCTCTCACTAGCCTTAGCATATGCAAATTCTTGTCTTTTGACTGACAACCATTATTAGACAATCAGAGTATAAGGATTTGCATAATCTCTGTGGTTACAGTATGTGTGTGCAATGCCACTGTGAATGCAAATCCTTTTGCTCTGACTGGTTTCTGTATATTCAAGCAGTTTTCCAGAAATACTGCTGCTGCCTCAGCATCTCATTGCCAAGTGGAAAAATCTACAAGAAAAAAAATTAAAAAAAAAGAAAGCAAGAGAGAAATACTAGAGTTACATCAGAAAGGTGACTAGACAACTGCTACAATTAAATAGCTCCATTAAAAAAAAAAGGAAAAAAAAGACAAATCCTTACACTCTTGTAAGATTTCAACAAGAGAATAAAAAGTTTACTTTGGGAATTCATTCTGAAGTACTATTCAAGTTACATAAACCAGTTACATTGTTTGGGAAGTGACTACAGTTTTCTTTTTGATAGATACCACTTTTTAAAAGAAAAGTAATTCTTGTGTAAATATTGCACTTTATTGTAGTTGTTGCAAGTATTTTATATTAATTATTTTATATTTAACTAGGTTAAGTAATATTTCTGGTTTATGTACATGAAAAGCATCAGGTTAGTTCTACCCTGTTTCATTGATAAGAGCAGAAACGGTAGACACTAAGAAAAGATGTGTAATGCTGAGTTCAATTCACTGCATAATTATTCATCATAATTACTAAGGCAATACTGAATAAATTAGCTGTAAAAGGATAAACCATGCATGTTAGCACATCTAGAACATGTATTTTAACCATTTGACATCATATTGTTCTACTTGCACATGAAACCAAAATATTGTTGAACATTCTTTTTTTTGTGTTTAGTTATGCTTACTAAGCTCTTTCCCTCATTCCTTTTGAATTGTGTTCCTTGGTTAGTTTGTAAGATTCTTATTCACAGATTAATGTGATGTTGTAAAAAAAAAAACTGGACTGCTAGCCCTAACAATGGAGCATATTTCTTATGGAAATACAGAATGTCAGATATAGTTAGGATCAAATCACTGAGCTGCTGTTGAACTGTTCTGCTTCTGACCTGGACACCACTATATTAAGAATGCGTCAGGTAGATTGTAAATTATAGGTCTGACACTTCTGGAAAGCATCAGACCTACTACGCATGCTGCACAGATTTTTTTTTTTTTTTTTTTTTTAACATGCACAGTTAATAAATACTTTCAAGAGGTTTAAGATGGATGTGCACACACAGAAATGAACTGCAATGTGTGACACCTAGTAGGTCCAATACTTCCTGGAAGTTTTAGACTTGTTGCACATGTTTTGTCCAGCTTGAATGTGCAGCTGTAGTAGATGCCAAGTATCTCCTGGAGAAGAAGGAGCTACCACTCAGCTGAACTATGTCCATAATATGGGCATTCTGTACGAGTAATATAAGGCTGAATGTCCAGCAGTTCTCCAAAACATCAGAGTTTCTGCCTAAGTAAAAGTATAACAACATAATAGAATAGAATAGAATATTGCTGCATCTGTACAATTGACCAACAGGATTGCAGGGGAAATGATTGTGAATTCTTGCTACTACTGAGATCAGAGAGGAACTTCTCAATTCTCAATTGGAAATAGTCAAATTATGCCCTGAGAAAATTTCTGGTTCAAAAAGTCCCCCAGCTATAAATGACAGTGTCTTTACATGATTGAGGAGCTTTCCTGTAGCTTTAGTAACTGCTCTTCTGTGTTTCTACTAGTATGTCACAATTATAATGCAGTACGCAGTTTTGTGTTTGAACTGTTTGGTATTAAAACTGCATGATGGATCCGTCATGCAGTTTTAAAAATGGATTAAGCCACCAGTAAGTATAAACTGTGGAGGATATGATAATATTTTGTTCTTTTTTGCTTGGTAGGGCATTGTGTATGTGGTTGGTACAGGATTTACACTGTTTCCGATGCTCTTATTAGTTTCACTATTTGTTGGAACATAAGAGAATGAATGAAAGGAGCCCCCACTGAGCTATCTTTATTTCTTATCAATTTACAGTGAAGATGTTCAAATAAGTCTCAACTCATATGTGGAAATATTAATACCTTGCCTGCAAATATAATACAATTACAGTGTGCTTGTTTGACTTAATTTTTGTACTTACAATTAAATATGCAGACATGTGATAAGAAACCGTACTCAAAATATCATTCCTCTGATGCTGTTTTCATTGTAACATTGCATTGTGTTAGCATCTGGATTTTAAGAAGTTCTGAGGGGTGTTGGTAGCTGTGTCACTGAATTCACTTACCCACTCGAGTAATGGAGGTCAGTCTTCTGGTGGGTAATTTTTCTGTAAATTACCACTAAAATGGTCTACAGCAATTTTTTCCTGAGAGCTTCAATGACCTGCCATGTTTTTCTGCTCACTTAGTATAGGACCCTAGTGATCTGAGTCAATCTTTTGCAGCTAATTTCTTTGGCTTTGAGGTAAAAATACTTTCTTACTTATGTGATTGTTTTAGGCCCACCATATGTTCTGAACAAGCTCTGGTCATCCACATTATCTTCATCCTTTGACCTGGATGCCTTTATTTATAGACATTAGTGCAATTCCATTAGTTTATTGCCAACCTCAAGCATTTGAAATGCTCATGTCATGCCCCCTGGTTTTAATACACAGTTAAAAAAAAATAAAATAAAAATAACTCCTTTGCTTTATATTCTGTTGTGATTTGAGCCTTTATGGATCAAACTTGTGTGCTTTCCTTTGCTATCAGTTAGTTGTTGTTGTTTTTAAATTGGGCATGCTCTTACGCCTCTGGGATAAGAAGTCACATAAAAAGGACTAATAAAAGTTATATATATTTAAAATTATATATATTAAAAATTTGTTGAAATTCTGGAGGACCTATGTGTTTGAATTTCAGTTTCAGCATAAAAAAAGTCTTCCAAAAAAAACCCCCAAACCAACAACACTTAGTAATTACTTGTGGAAATTATGTAAAATTTACATTTCCAAAGGATCAAATTTCTGTGTAGGTAAAATTTACCAGCCCGGGTTCTGCCTTTTTCAGATATTTAATGGCATTTAATGAGGTGCAGACTTGGCCACAGAAGGCCTTCAAGGGTAGCGGTTATGGTGAATCTGGAATAGTTGCCCAGGCAGGTTGGATAACATGGGATCTCCTGGGTCAAATTCTTGGTGATTTTGCAGTAGATGTTTCATCCAGAAAGTTCATGCAACAGCTACTGCTTTCATCTGCAGTCCCCAAAATAAAAAGCTCTTTCATGCTCTATGGAAAGCACAAGAACAAAGAGCAACGTGGCTAAGGTCATTGGTCTGACAAGGTTGAATCTGAAACAAGCATGCAAAACCAAATGAGAGCGGTAAGGTCAAAGCTAAGAAAATGGAGTAAGGGGCCAACTTCTGCCGTGCCCTCGGTTTAAGCCTGGATTTTGCTGAAGTATGGTAAGCCCCTGAAGATCTTGGGAAGGGAGTACAGTATTTGATCAAAGAAAGTAAATAATATCATGTTGCCACAAATTTCACCTTGAATAATTAAAACATAGGCGATATTATTGCTGTGCATTTTATGTATTGAAAACAAAAATGAACTGAATGAAATATGAAACCTTTCATATTTATCTTCATTGCCCAAACTAACAGTTACCCTGTGGTTTGCAGTGAACCTTGAGCGACATGCTATCCCTAGACTGACCACAAGGAAAAAGTGTGACACAGCCTGCGTTACATAGTAAGAGATACCTAGTGCTGGATAGTATAAAAGCGAAAGGTAGCGAACAAGTCAAACACAGGGCAGCTCACCCTCTTTGTGTTGTAACTTACAGTGCAAATACATTGGTGAGAGGAAGTAAGGGCACATCTTGCAAACCTTTGACAGCTGAATCAATCTTTCATGTGAATTGCAAACCTCTCTGTCCTTCACTGTAAATGGGAATAAATTAAATCAGTTGCATCTAAGAAATAAAATAAAAACCCAGCAATTGTAATATAGGACTAGTAATGAGTAAAAAGCAGATTTTATCAAAGTTTATTGTGATAACTTTTATTTTGAAAGCAAATACCACTTACATAAGTTGAAATTTATATGTGTAATTAGTAACACTCAGTGAGTCTAGAAGTGCTTGGAGATTCTGTTAAGTATCTCACCACTTGCTGATTACCTCAGCTATGTGATATTATTTCCCTTTTTATACTTCCCTGCAATCCTTGCTCTCTATTTTTCTGGCAATCAGCTGCTGCTCTTTGTTCCTTTGACTCTCAGCAGGGCTCGTCTCTGTCTTCCAGTGTCTGTGAGATCTGAGTGCTTATCATGCTGCACCTAAGTATCCTGTTACCTCTCACAAATTTCCTGCATAAAACTTCTGGAGGCTTATCTGGTGCTTTTGGATGTTTATTTGAAATGTATGGATTGCTGGTGTTTCCCCAAACGAAACCTCCAGGAAAAAATAATAATGTCAAATACCCTCCAGCATTCTGCCCCAACTTTATTAGAATCTGGGGCTAAGTTTTGAAGTTTAATTCTGCTATGCAGTATCAAAGAGCAATTGGCAGAGAACGGATTCTTACTTTGAAGCAGCTTTTCTTAATCAACTTGGAGGCTATCCAGAACATTTCTTCATTTAGAGCCACAAACACAAATCACCCAGTTCACAATAAGGCCGTGTAGCTGTATATCTAGAAGTCTGCATCTTTAGAAAGAGAAAGGAAAGTGTGCAGATGGATTTCTGTATCAGCAGATAAACAGGAAAAAATCTGTGGAGTGATTAGGAAAGAAACTCCCCATTTTTCCATGAGACCAAAATAAAATTAAATACAAAATAGACCAACTATTCCACACATTCATGATTTTTCTCAATTCTGAAAAATTATTTGTCTCATTCTCAATATGTGAGCATCATAGAAATCCAACCACATTTGGAGCTAGAATTCTTACTGTGAAGATGGGTAAATCCAACTCAAAAAATTAGTTGTTCCATCTTACGAACCATGGTGGAAGCTTTCATATAACCTTTAGTGAGCTTCTTTGGTGGCTTTCTTAGCTTATGGCACTTGTGAGATAGCATGAAAGAGTTTAACATGTTAACACTGAAGGCTAAACTAATAGTATGTCACAACTGTTGTTAATATGAAGGCAAACACTTACATTGGATCAAAGAATGCACAATTTCATGTTACCTTGTGCTGACTTATTGATATATCTGAACTTGAGGTTTCCCCGAGTATTTTAGACCTGCAGTGGCAAAAGAAACAGTGCCTACATTTCTGTAGAAATGTAGGCTAAATTTCTCCAAACTTCAGCAGCAGTGAAGCAGTATGCTCTACACAGCATGCTGTAGTGTTTCAGAGCTTGATATATTCTGACCTTAGCCATCAGTGTTATTCTGGGGTTATGTTACAGTGAAATCCCTAGTTTCTAGGTGGGATTGGTGTTTTTTTATGCTGGTGGTTGCACATATGTATGAGGCATTTCACTTTCACATCAAATTGAAGAGGATGTTCAAACTGAGCATTTCTTCCAAACCTTTATCTGAAGCTCTGCCATTTTCCTTGTTCCTTTTTTTTTTTTTTACCAATCTTGAATTTCTTTTCAAGAGGAATTAGTTTAATGACCTATTTCATATCTGACACTGAACAGCTGTCAGGTGATGCAAAATTTCTGTAGTGATCTGTTGTGGATTCACTGCAATAGAGGCCATGACTGTCTACCATTACAGCTTCCATGAATAATTGATTACTCTAAGGAAAAGCTCTGATTATTTATCAAATAACCCTTTGCTAACAGACTAGAAAAAAGTGAATCATGGGGGCATGAGCATAGAAGAAGGGTTTTTTTCTCAAGACACATACAAATTATGCTGCTTGAATACTTGTTATCATCAGAGTTCAGCAATTAGTTATATTTGCATCAGCAAAATCTATGAATTTTTAACAATACAATTTAATGATAAAAACTGTCAGTGGCTTTACCAAGTTGCTGTAAAGCTATTACTAGATTTTAAAAATAGCTATCAAATGCTTCTTGTGAAAAAGAAATATAAATAATTTTGACCGATGAATTTGGGGAAGTTGATTTCAATCTTCCGTGTAAAAAGTCTCGAGTAGCTTTTGTAAAATTCTCTGCCAAAATGGTATCTTTTTTTATGGGACCCTGACTTACAGACACTGCCAGATCAGCATTCTGGTAGAGGTTAGGTCAGAATTATGCTTTTCATGAAAGTCAAAATTCATCCTTAAAGTAGGGTTTATTCAAAATAGTTTCTTCTAAATGGCTGTGAAAATAATCTTTGGAGGATTTTGATTTTTCATAGGTTGTGTAGAAGTTTTATGGAAAAGATTAATTTATTGGTTCCTGGGAAATTATTTTTTTTTTTCATAATACTGAGCTATTGTGTGTTATCCTGGAATTATTTGTATATAATATTCCTTCACATTTTCATTGATCCTTTTCTTAGTAATTTTATTTAAAATATTCTTGTTTCATTTAGTGAGCTAGCTTTGCTATGATATAAAAAACATAAATTGGTGTTTTGATAGGTAAACTTGTTCAGCGTTTACAGCTTTTAGCTTTCTTCAGTAAAGGGAGATTGGTGCATATAGAATTGAACTGAGGATATGTACTTCAAGATAGCTAATGACTAATGACACTTTTCTTTGTTCCTGTCTGTATTACCTCTTTGTAAAACTGCATGAAGAAGAAATATTCATTTTCAAGGAAAAGTAATAGTTTTCTGTAGTGTGGGGTATGGTATCACATGATGCAGAATCTGTTTTGAGACTATAGATAGTGTAGCATACAGTGGAACAGCAGAAGCTTTTATTTTCCTTTTTCTTCTCTCTTTACAGATGGACCCAATTCAAAAAGCAGTAATAAATCATACATTTGGGGTTCCTCTTCCTCATCGAAGAAAGCAAATCATATCTTGCAACATTTGCCAGCTGAGATTTAATTCTGATGTAAGTTGATCATTTTGTATCAATTAGAAATATGTACTTATTTTCTAGGATGTGCCATAATTTGCGTAAATTGAACCTAAATGAAGCGTTGTGATTTCAGTTTGTGGCTCAGCAGATGAAGAGGCAGTAGGATGCTTCAAACACACACAATTATTTGGCAGTGTTTATACACCCGGCCAGATTTTCCCTGCGGATGTATCCCTGCAAGCTCATCAACTTCAGTTGTGCTGCACAGAGTGTAAATAGGAAAATGGACTGATTCGCTACTTCTAATAAGGCTGAAATATTTGCAGGGTCCTAATTCTTCTACCAGTCTTGGTTATGTTTGTGTTCCTTTTCAGCCTGTAAATATTAGAAGTTATTCAGATATACTTAGAGTCCTTGTGGATCTACCTTCTTTTTTCTACCCTTACAACAGTATCTCTGTCTCGCCAGAATTGTATTTTAATGTTCCTGTCCTGTACAGGTTTAAAAAAAAAAAAAAAAGCAGGTGATTTTTTTGTCTAGTGTCTCCTACCTTATGTCCTCTCACTCCTTCAGCAATGAAGTAGAAAAAGCTGAACTGGAGATGGTCTTTAATATACAGAGAAAACCTGTCCCACATAACTACCCAAGGAAGCTGTGCTGTGGTGCTCCTTGCCAAGGAATACCTGTTCTGTCACAGAAAAGCCTCTTAGAATTTAACTCCTTTATATCCTTCTCCAGGATCATTGTGTGTGCAGACAAAACCTGAACTAGTACAATGTATTTTCTTCTGCTATTCTAGTCTTTCCAGGAAGTTTCTTGACATGGACATCACTGGTGGAAACTTATCTTTCCCTGCCAAATGTCTTTCCTTTACTACCTGTTGTACTAATTTAAATGTGGAAGTTGCTTCTGTCAGAATAAAAATATTTGAATTTAGAGTGAGGTCTAACCCAAAAACGTCCATGAGGTTCCTTCCTCATGTTAGTCATATGAAGAAGTGAAATAATTCTTGTGTGCTGCTGCTTCTTTGTAGGCAGCTATTTATGTACTATTTGTACCTATTTTTGGTTTATCAGTTATTTATCAAAGCCATGAACTTGTCAAAAACTTAAATTGAACCTTGAAGCCTTCTTTTAAGGATTGGCCACCTAGGGATGAAAACAATGCCGCTCTCTTGGTTCCCCTCACCTTTTTATTCCTTAGAAATAATTTTAACAAAATCTCAGTCACAATTTCCAGACCAGTCAGCATCATGTACTTACTTTCACTGATGACTCCAGGTTTTCTAGTTTATGGACTGTATGGACATCTTCTTCTTCTAACACTGACATAATTCCCAAACAGTGGTGTAAGGAAGAGTAATACATTCTCTGGAGCTGTCGTGTCCCTCAGAGATAAAAATAGAAGAGTCAAATTAGGCTCTTCCAATTAGAAGCCAGATGCTAGAGTTAGGACTGTGGATACTGAGCCATTCATGGGGAGGGGATGATGGAGACTTCTGGGCCACAGTGGATCCCAGTGACTGAGTAGCCCAGCTCATCACTCACAATTTTCAGCTTTCTCTTAGGAAAAACCATGTCACACTGAATCATATGTAATATATATCTGCAAGAGACATCAAACTCTTCAGTGTTACACACCAAAGTGAAACACCTCCTTTCAAAGAGGGTATACCATTTGTTAGTCTGCAAAGACATCCAGACAAAAGAGAGGATGAACACATCATTAAAATGACTTAGTCATTAGCAGATACACAACTTGGATTGATGCATCGACTGGAAAATTTTTCAGCGGACAGGAGCTAGGCATTTTCCAGAACAAAATGTTTGAAATAAAAATTCTTCCACACAGAAGCAAACAAGATATCAGTGGACACTGATACTTCCTACTCACAGGACTAGTATGTTCCCATACTGTTCCTTTTCTGCTGCTCTTAGAAAGGATTCTAAAGGAGAGAGGGGAAGAAGCAGTGGCCATTTTCAGAGTCATCTAGTGTCCAAAAAACGTGTTTCGGAAGAAAGCAATTCATTTAGACTGTTCACAGCAAACTCTTGGAAGAAAAGCTGTTAAGCTTCACACCTTCAAGTGACAGAGGCTTGAACTCTAATTTGCCAACACTGTTCAGGAGAAGGTTGTTCTAATGCTCCCCTCTCTCAAAGTAAATCAATATCATTAACTTTATGGAATGGGGAGGCCTTCTTGCTGAGTATCTTTCACTTTCCACTTTTAATATTCACCTACTTATTAAAGCAGCCCCAGTGCTGCTGATTGATGGAGAGATTACGATCCAAAAGCTGCCCATTGATTAACCTGGGACGATATGTCTCCCCCTGTTCCCTACCACACAGAAGAGATTTGTGAATATCTTTATGATGGTCTCTTCTCATTCCAGTGCATATAGTTATTACTGCTGAAAATCACAAAGTGCTCTGCTGTGGCTTTTCAAGAAATAATAAGTAGTCAGAGTTCCACTGCAGTTTAGAAACGCTTTTCTGCAATGTGAGGGGCATAGGTAGAGCTAAGTTCCTCTGTTGCTTGGGCAATTCTGAATGTCCACCAGTTTTTGAAGCAAAAATGTGCCAAACTAAAGATTTAATGTTTAGACTTAAAGGAAAGATTGCTTTGCAGAAAAAGACCTATTAGCTATCATTTTTTGATAACTCTACTATATGAATGGCAGGCACACACATTGTTATTTTTTCTCTTATTATTATGAAAAAGTTTTCATTTACTGAATATTCTTACCTTTCATTTTCATCATATTCTGTTGAACAAGATTTAAAACCATAACAACAATAAATAGCTATTCTGTTCACAAACCTAGGGCTTTGTGGCTGTTCTACCAATATGTCTTTATTTTTAGATGCTGGAGATAGAATTTATCAGAGAGTAATGAATAGAAATTCCATTTACCTACTGCACGACAGTATTATGAAAATGTTTACAATAAAACTGGTCTGTGAGATTTTTCATTTTTGCAGAGAATACAGAATTTTCTCCTCTTTGATACAGATTTCTTTCAGAGCAGAAGAGCTTTTTTTCTGGTTACATGGTATCAAAATTACATTTCAAAGACAAATGAGAAAAGGCAGTACAATAGTCTAAAATCGTTTAGCTTCTTTCTGAAGGAGTTATCTATAAATCTTCATGACAGCTGTGTGTTCAGTATTTCTTTTTAAAATAAATCTCCTCATACAAGGGAAGGGAGGAATGAGCAAGTAACCAAAGACTCTCCATGCTGAGAAAAAAACATTAGAACAACAGAGGTAGGTTCTGTGGAGTCCATTTCAAGGAGTGATTTTTTTTTTTTGATTTTGCATTGAGCAAGATCTATATATAACATTTGCATTCACGTTGTGCATCCAATACAGGGCAAAACATTTAAGTATGTGCCTAGCTGCAAGTGTGTGTGTTGCCATTTAGATTTTGGCAGCTGCTGAGAGCTATTGCACCAGTTCAGAAGAATGGTTAAATGCATGCTTTGTAGTAAACATTAAACATCTGCTAAAAACACCCTGTAAAATGAAGTCCAGCTGACTTCAGTAGGACAACTCATGTGCTTACAGGTAGTTGCAGGGGTAAATTCTCTGCTAACAGGAGCAATCACTAGAAAACAAACAAACAAACAACCCCCCACCCCCCAAATGACCCCATGGCTTGGAAGAAAAGAACGTACTAAATTTTCCTCATTTTTTGATCACCTGTCTTGACTATATGATCTTCCTTTGCCCACATTTCTAATTTCATCATTTGATCAAGGTACTGACAGTGTCTGTTAACAAGGTCAATTCCTGCAAAGGGAGTCTGTCTTTCTCTTCCCTCTTGTTTAATGCAGGTGGCTGAGTGATAATCCAGCTTGCCTTTAGAGAAAGATTGGGCAGTGTTTCTATGTACTCACAGGACTTGAATTCCATTATGATACACTGTAAAAATATTTCCAAATATGTTAGCCAGAAATTATTGTTTGACTTAAATAGCAACAGTAGTAATATTCTCCTGAAAATCACGAGCTGAATGCTCATCATGGAGTCCTTATTTGTTGGGTTTTTACCTTGTTTTTCTTCATCTCTATAAAGTGAAGGTACCACTGAATCGATATATAGTTCAACTGTATGAAGTTGTCAGGATTCAAAAAGTGCTGTTCTGGTAAAAGAATAGTGAACTTTTTGGAGGATAAGGATGCAATATAGCTCCACAGTATTTACTATGGTTTTAACTTTCATGGGGAAAAAAGCAGGACCAGAGGACTTATATGCTATTTAGTTTATGCTTGGTATCTAGAACAGATGATGAAAGTATCAATTTGTAAGCACCTAGGGGATAATAAGGTGATAAGAAACAGCCAACATGAATTTGTCAAGAACAAATCATGTCAAACCAATCTAATTTTCTCCTTTGACAGGGCAATTGGTCTAATGGATAATAGGGAATAAATAGATGTGATATATTTTGGCTTTAATAGGGGTTGATACCATCCTATGTGACAGTCTTGTAAAGTAAGTAGGGGAATATGGTCTGGGTGAAATTGTTAAAAGTTGGTTGCTCAACAGATTGAAAAACTATACTGAGAGTAGTTGCTGATGGTTTCCTGTCAAAACAAAAGATCACTACAAGTCAAGATCTGCAGGAGTCTGTTCTGTGCTTGCTGCTACTCTAAATTTTCATTAGCAATGTGCCTGACAGAATAGAGAGTACATATAGCAGGTTTGTGGATGACACCTAGATGGAGGGTGGCAGGCACTTGATGGAAGGTGGCAAGTTCAGGATTGCAGTCCAAAATTATCTTCACCAGTTGGAGAAAATAGTCTGGAATTCTGACAAGTGCAGTAAATAAAAGCACAAACTATTGTGCTTGGACTGGAAAAATTAAATGCAGAAGTAGTAAAATAAATGTCTGGCTTAATGAGCAGAGAGGAATTATAGTGAATCACAATACAAATATACCTTAATTGCTAATGGGGAAAAAAACCCCAACCAACTAATCCTATGGTAAACTTTTTTCCCCCAAGAGTGTTACATTTATCAATAGAGAGGTAAGTATTCCACAGTATTTGAAATTGGCAATGCCTCAGGCGAAGAATCATTTAAAGAAGTGGTCATCACACTTTAACAAAAGCATAATTAGTTGCAGAATTTAGAAGACATCCACTAGTATGACAAGATGTGAAAAAACTTCACTCAGCTAGGGAAGGTAGAAAGAACTGGATAGATGTACAGTGGAAAAGACAAGGAAATTATAGTAGGTTTTCAGTATATGAAAGGGGGTCAATAACAGAACAGTGACCAACTGATCGTTGTGTTCCTTGGTTTTAATAGAAGAATAAATTTGACTAATTCTTCAGCTTAATTTGATTCAAGAAATTTTTTGTTGGTGTATTTGGTGAAACAATTCTAGCTATAATGGTAGTGAAGTTCTGGAAGGAAACATGCAGGGACAGCTGTGGGCTCCCTGTCGGCAGAAGGTCTTACGAAATTAGACACCTGTTTCTGAGGGTGGACCAGAAACGCTGAATGTAGTCCCAGAGCTGAGAGACAGATTATATGACCTCCTGCTCAACTAACTTATAAACCTGTTTCTATAGTTTGAAAGAGGGAATAGAGATTTCTTTTCTTGTTCATGCCAAGTGATGGTCACACCTGGCCTGCAGCCTCTATTTGCAAAGACAGAGGAACTTTCAAAAGCTGTTCCATTAAGAACCAGAAAAGGCTGATACAGCTAACTGCTTGAAGTTATTTAACATTTCACCCTTCTGATTTCAAACCTGTTATTTTTTCAACTTTCAGAGATATCCTTAAATGGTATTTGAAGCCATGTGTACCATTTGCCTCAGTCACTGTTCTGTGTGTGGCTATAACCACAAGTTCTTATTCTTTGCATGTTTTGTTGTGCCTCCAGTTACGGGTTAGATTTAGATATAGATTTCCAATTAACCTTTAGATTTAGAACCCTGCTTTGGTATAAAACTGACAATTTCTGCTTGAATTGTAATGCACAGTTTTCTTAATCAAAGTCACTTGTTGCAGGTATTGCCAGCCATCAAGCACATTTATCTATTATCTCAGGGCAATTTTACTTCTGGTGTTTCCAAAGCAATGCGTCTGCGTTCTGTGAAGTCATCAGCCTGATCATTTAAGAAGATTCTCTTGTGCAAACATTTACAGGTGCTCAGTATCCCTTTAAAGTCAGTGTTACTCTATGAGGGTATAGTATTAATTGCAGCACTTGTACCTCACCAAGAATAAAACTTTGTCCAGAATTAACTTATTTTTATATATATATATAAAAATTATTTTTATGTATATAATTTCTATAATTATATAACTCCATATATATATTTATATATATGTGCTACTTCTTTCTAATAATGCACCATCTTTCCTGTACTATGGAGTTCAGTGTAAGGAGAAACAAATGCAGATTTCACTTGTGGAATTGCACATGCCATTCATTTGAGATCAGAATGTGAGTCAGAATGGAAATATGCTCATAGGTCGACACTTTTCCAGAGATACTGGTTTATAGTATTCACTGAAAAAAGTAGCAAGTAATCACAGAAAGTGATTAGTGCAGAGATTTCCATGGGATATCTGGCATTTGTATTAACACATTATGGAAATCCTAAAGAATTGCTAAAAAAAATAATTAAAGATATGTGATTTTTTGGCATTCCAAAAGTCTAATCAAATAGCACAGAATATTTTGCACTTACATTGCATACATGACACATTTGAAAACAACCTAGTTTTTTTTTTTTGCCCAGTTGGATATTCAGTGGAGTCTGTTTTTATAGGCCTAGCCTTCACATTTTAGAAACATTACCTCCTCTTTCCTAGACCACAGTTTTAAAGGCTGCAATATGAATTGCAGTCAGGTCTTGTGCAGGTCTGGTCTTTCCCATACTAGAGAATTAAAAATTTTCTTTTTGACTGTGTGTTGTATTTTGAAAGAAAATAATTTTTTATTTCAATTCTGTCTTCCATTAGATGTTGTTTCATTCTGAGGTAGTTGTAAGTAACCTTTTTTCATGTAGGAAGTAAGTAACTTAATTTATAAATTACGAAATCCAGAATACTCTGTTGAGCAATAGCCACAAATTTTCACATAACCTGTAGTTTCTTACAGCATATCTAAAATGCTTAATAGAAAGTATAATTTCCTTTTGTTGTATAAAGTATTTTTCCATAATTTTCACCCTCTATGCAGTACCTATGCAGCCTAGAAGCAGAAATGATTCATGTGTGACACAGCACCTTGTTGTTTAGCTTCCAAGTACTTTTGGAGGTGTTGAACTGAGTCTCTTGACTGATAGCCGAAGGATGTGGATGTTTCCTTGCCTCTTAAGCATTGCCTACAAACTAAATACTTTGGGTGATCCTCAGTAACTGCTGTAAGTAGTCTCTTAGTGCTCCGCAAGCTATGGAGCTCTCTACATGAGCTCTTCACTAATCCTTGTACCTATCTCCTCTCTCATAGTAAAAATAATCTATTCTGTCTAGAAAATCTGTAGTGTTGCAGAACATGGACCAGCCCAGAGGTATCAGACTCACAGAGGCATTGCCTGAGGACGAGAAAGCAGTAGGAAAGACGGAGGGTTTTAAGTTATTGATCTTTAAGAAAGCATGCTCTTAATGTCAGCTGGTTACTCAGTCTGTTGCTGGCGGGGAGAGATGGAGTGCATTGGTGTCCACTGTATTTATACTACAAGACTTACACTTTCCTCTCAAACTTCACTCTCCACCCACATTCAGCAGTGGTAGCTGAAGAGAGAGTATCTAAATCAAGCGTTGGAACAGGCTGCCCAGGGAAGTGGTTGAGTCACCATCCCTGGTGGTATTTAAAAGATGTATAGATGTGGCCCTTAGGGACGTGTTTTAGTGGTGGACTTGGTAGTGTTAGGTTAACGGTTGGACTTGACGATCTTAAGGGTCTTTTCCAACCTAAATGATGCTATTCTGTAAGTCCAGGAGAAAGCAAAGTCTAATGCTTCCAGCTACCTGGTCCCTGCAGAAGCAGAGGTTATGGAGAAATGTCCAATGTCTATGTCAACTGAACATCGGAGTCAGTACAGGAACATGATGCTGGAGAGATTAAAACATTCAGATGATCAGCAGCTGTTGCTGTGTTAGGATTTAAAGATTATGAAAAAGTTAGACTTTTTTTATTCACCTTTGTCAACTCTTGCTTCTTACCTCTGCTCATCCTACCAGGTTATTTCGTTTTCAAAGCACCCTTTTTGGTAAAACAAGTCAATTGTTCAGAAGGTTTGACATCTCTTGAAAATTACTTGAGTTTGCTAGAAATTATCTGTGAATAGGCAATGGCTCTCTCTGATAGTCCTGTTCATAATTTGCAAAAGATTAATGACCAGTATTCTGACTGTGGAATATGGAGACAAGTTGGTTTAAAAGGTTTCTGCTTCTGGCACTGAAGTGAATGGTTGCAGTATTTGCCCTTTTGGGGCCAACTTTTAACTTCTGCTTGGGTGGAGATGATCTCAGAACTGCAAAGAGCAGAAGAAGGAAAGAAAGGCAGAGGTGAGAGTAGTTAATAAGAGGGAAAGTCTGAAATAAAAGCAACCTGCCTCCTGTGTTTGAACACATCCGTGCTTGTTACTGTCAGGAATTCTCCCTCTCTCAGAAATTATTAAATTAGAATATAAGAATGTACCAGAAAACATGATATTGGGGGTGGGAAGCAGATCTGATTGGCCCTAGATTTTCCAAAATCTGTTTTCAGTGTCAGGAGAGTGCTTAATGTGGATTACCTGTCACTCACTAAAATGACTTCCAGGCAAATTACATACATATTTCCAGTGGTTTTAATGAATTTGGTCCTGTAGCTACATTCTTTGGGTTACAATAGTGTCAGAAAGATTTCATGCCTGGAGAAGGGTGGAGGAACATGAGAATGAAATTCAAATGCTAAAGTTGGGCAGGTAGTAGCTAACTGGAGTTTTTTTGAGGTCTTTGGCTGGAATTGTGGGAATGAAGACAATGCTTAGTATTTTTTAACTGTATATTGAGAAATACCATTTTATACATGAGGGAATTGGTATAGAGAGGGAAAAATATAGACTTTATAAAAGGCATAGACAGTTTAAAAGGTGGGAAAAGAAGTCTCTCTTCCAATTCTGTCATGTTCCATTCATTGAAAAGACTGCCCATTTCAACCGCAAGGAGAGAAACCTCTGCTGTATCATTTCTTGCCATACACTTATTTGTATTTGAGGCATTTTTTCCTGTCAGCTTCCTCAGTCAACGTGGGAAGTAAATCAGTCAACTCCAATAAACAATTGAAATTTATGAACAATTCTGATGGGGACTCTATACAGAAACCGCTTTCCATAAGCGACTCATCACCGAAAAGGAAAGATAAATTGTAAACCCTGTTGTGCAATCTTCATCTAGCTTTGTTTGGTCTTGTCCTGGTTTCAGCTGGGATAGAGTTAATTCTATTTCTAGTAGCCGGTATAGTGCTATGTCTTGGATTCAGGATGAGAAGAATGTTGATAACACACTGATGTTTTCAGTTGATGCTAAGTAGTGTTTATACTAAGTCCAGGATTTTTCAGCTTCTCATGCCCAGCCAGCAAGAAGGCTGGAGGGGCACAAGAAGTTGGGAGGGGACACAGCCAGGACAGCTGACCCAAACTGGCCAAAGGGGTATTCCATACCATGTGATGTCATGCCCAGTATATATACTGGGGGGAGTTGGCCTGGGCAGAGATAGCTGCTCAGGAACTGACTTGGCATTGGTCGGTGGGTGGTGAGCAATTGCATTGTGCATCACTAATTTTGTTTATTCCAATCCTTTTATTATTATTATTGTCATTTTATTAGTGTTGTCATTATCATTATTAGTTTCTTCCTTTCTGTTCTATTAACCTGTTCTTATCTCAACCCACAAGTTTTACCTTTTTCCTTCCCATTCTCTCCCCCATCCCCCTGGGTTGGGGGGAAGTAAGTGAGCAGCTGCGTGGTGCTTAGTTGCTGGCTGGGGTTAAACCATGACAGGTCTGTTGAAACTTCTTCCTTACAGACTTATTTAAAAAATATAAGAATTTATACAGTACAGAATCTGAGGTTCTGGATTATTAATAATAGGTGCAGATAACAAATTTCACTATAAAAATGGCAAAACATTGTCTGCTTTCAGTCACCAATCAGTAACTGCTTCTGGCTCATTTTCTTTGGCACTGATAAGGACATAAAGAAGAACTGCGAGAAGAGGAACAGGCAGGGCTATATGTCAAAGTCTGGTCCACAGAAAGGGCACATAGTGAGGAAAATGTGCAGTTATGTGTGATGTAGAAGGTTCTTCATCAAAATGAGTTAAATTATGTAAATTGTATTTTTTTCTCACAAAAATTTCCTAATTTCTAAAAATGCATTAAAAGTAAAGTCGCTCTTTTACTTGGCTTTTGTTGATGATACTTTATTCCAACAGCCATAAAATCTTTTCAAATAATCTTACACTAAGCTCTGGACGCTTTTTTTTTTTCTCCCCTCTTTATGGTCAGTAAAATTGCATTCCCTGGGGTACTGGTGATATATTCTTCTTCACTGTATCTGTGCAGCCACCTCTTGTAACAAACATAATGTTTCCTTTTGTGAGAATTACTATTAAACATAACTACCCCTGATGTAAACAAATTCCACTTCAGAACCTCCAGGCCTGACTTTTTTAGTTGCTTGGTTCTTTTATCACTCCTGACGTGTCTTTTACAGTCTCTGGAGATATTGCTGCTCTGTACTTACATCGCAGCCAACAGCTGGGAGTCTGATCCTCTGAAGGAGTGGAAGTGCAACCCAATATCTGCTTTTAAAAGCTTTATATTGGAATAAAAAAAGCACGTATTTGAACTATACCTTTGAGAGTGTATTGCCCCCACTCGTGCATTTTTTTAATCTCAATTGAAAATGAAGTCTTTAAAGGTTTAAAATGGCCAAAGGGGACAGACTTCTTTTCAGGAAAGAATCCAATATGGCACTTAGACCTAACTCCCCCACGGCCTTTAAAAGCTTGATTATGAATTCAAAACATGTATTCAAACTGAGGCAATGTTCTACTGGTAGGCCACACAGGTACTTTCATATATATAATTGTTTGATGAGTTGATCTCAAACTGTGATTTTAAAAATACAGGGGTTTATTCTGTTTGGGGTTTACATAGGTCTCATTTTATCATGGTGAAATAACTGTAGATACAGATGCATAGTAAATGTACTGAATTCATTTATGTTGGCTTTTTTTGGATGGGCATAAATGTTTCTTTCTATTCTTTAGAAAGGAGATTTTAGAAGGTAGTTTCTGAACAGGTTTTATCCTTTCCCCAGCATAGCCTATTTTCTCTGCATCAGTGGACTTGTCATGATAATCAACTTTTTTGTCCCAACCATCAATCACTCCTGATTACAGCTGGGGAAAAGTTCTGTTCTGTTGATCAGCCCATCAGTGCACATAATGTTACACCTGGAGACAAGTGAAAATCATCCCTCGATGGGAGAATCACTTGCCTTGAAGCCTTTTGTCTGAAGTATTTTAATTTACATTTAGAGTCTTGTTGCAATTGTCAGTGCTTGCTTTGATTTTATTATTTCTTTGACAAAAATAATAAGTTCAGTTGATCTTTCCCTACATGATTAGAAGAATGCTTTTCTATTTCAAACAACATCTTATGTTGTAACTTTTTCACTTCATTGTACAAATATTGCAATAATTATCACTATATAAATTAAAAATTAAATGGTTATGTGGTACTTCACTAGGAGAAACCTAGTATATGCTAGCCTAGAATTTTTGCAAAAGCTATTTTGTTGGCTTTTAATCATATACTTGGCTAGGGTAATATTTATCTTTAGTATTCAATTTATATGAAGTGGCTATGTAGCAAACTTCATAGCAATGAAATAATTAAAAATTAAAGACATCTTTCCTTTTTTTAAAGGAAATATGGCTTATATTGTGATCATTACTGAGTTAACTTCTGAAAATAGGGGCATTCTATGTATTTAAAGCCAAGCATTTTTCCTTCCTTGTAATAAAGGTGTTTTTCAGTTGTCACAAAAATGATGAAACTTCAGCTTGAGTAAATACCTTATATTAACTTAAGTATGACTTTTAATTAGCTATCAGAATAACCAGATGTAGTTTAATTGTACCATTCTTTTTCCTCCCACAGTCACTTTTTTATTTTAGGTATCTTTTTAAATTATCATTGTGACAATTTTATCCTTTCAGAATATCAAAAGCCCACAGCATATAAGAAGACTGTAAACCTGATACTTCAAGGGCTACAGGATGAAGTGTAAATGAAGAAGAAAGTAGAATGTGAGAGTATGGGGTAATAAAGATTTGATTAGCAATCATGTTTTTACATAAAAGGTTTAATTAGCAGTAGCGCATTTTCCTATTCCTGCTGGCCATTTTCAGGACAGTGATATATTGCTTTTTTGCAGTGAGCCATGCCACCAAATAGAAGGTGTTATGTTTTCATTAGATTCAGACACTTCAGCATTATTATCTCTCACCTCAGTCTACACAGCAATACAAAACATGTCCAAATGTTGTAATTTAATAGGCCGATGATAGATACAGTAATTTAAAAACTATGGGATATTCGCTCATATGCTTTGTTTTGTTTCTTCTTAAATTGATGATAAAAGCACTAAATTGCAAATCAAATAATCACTCAAACAGGCTCACTCCTTATGTTCTATCTGCTTGAATACTTGTTTGCCAAATACAGAATTTCATCACTTGTATAGAAGTTGTTCTTCCAAAGTGAAAAACTGTTTATTTTTATGGTTTAGTAATCAATGTGAGTATATTGCATAATTTTTATTTTACAGGGTACATCAATCTGCATTACCTTTCCAAAGACTCTCACCACTTCTTATTGTAATGTCATAACAGAAAATTTCCTTTTGTTATTCAATAGAGATATTTGATGGTTCTTCACTAATACAATTCTAGTCAAATAGCCTACCACAAGGTACCCGTCATTGCTTGTCAATTTATTCTCTAACATGATTTTCATACCAGAATCTTATGTAGTGATAAACAGTTACGTTAAAGTCAATTTCTAAGGTAAATACATTCTGAGAAGCAGCAATAAGTGAGTAACAATGGCTGAAGATGCCAGAAAACATGGAGTATTTGGAAATAATTAAGACCTTGGACACTGGAGGAATGAAGATTTTTACTACATTTAACAGTATTCTATTGTATATAATTCCCAGTGGCTAACAATTTTTTTTTCTAAAATTATTTTACATTACTAATTTGTATCTCTTTAGTGCTTGAAAAGGCTGTAGGAATGAAAATTCCTTCATGGAAGAGCTAAGAAAATGTACATCATGTAGTTACAGGATGGAAAAATTTTTAATAAAATGCACTAAAAATGGTGCAACACCATTTTGGCTATTCTTCTAGAGTCTGAGTCCCATGCCTCAATTGGTGAGACAGGCCTTACTATCAAGGCAAGCCAACAGGGCATGAGATGCAGAGAAAAGCCTGCAATCTTTGTAGGCTTATTAGCTTGTCCTCTGCTAAATTAGTGTTGTTGGAGGTGGTGCTGCCACCAAAACAATTGGCAAGAAGTAAGGAGAGAACAGATATTCAGGAGAAGAAAGGAGGAGATGCAATGACATTCAGCAGCAGGGATCAAAAGGAGTGGGGACTGCAGCGAGAAAAAAAGGGTTCTGGTACAGACTCTTGACTGAAATAGATTGGGTTGTATTAATGGTCACCACTTAGTCATTTCTCTTTTGTAGGGTTGATCGCATTTGCCCAAGCAGGGATTCAGTAGTTAAGACGTTTCAACCCGAGTCACAAGTTCTGTCATCCTTCCAAGAAGGATCTAATTTTTTATTATGCATGTTCTGCACTAATAGAAGGAATTGTAAAGGAAGAGGAATTCCTATGGACTGGAAGATGTTCAACTCACACTTGAGAGAAGTTTGTTACAACATTGTCTAGGCTAATAAGATGAGAAAGATGATTTCTTGGACTCACATCATGAGTGAAAACCAATGCAGAGTTTTCACTGGCGTGTGTGACCATGTCTGGTGTTTAGAGGTGGAACAGAAGTGTAGATTCTGGTGGTGGGAAGCTGAATTTTGTGTGAATTTTACAGGTGCTGCACAGCCTTTGAATTGCCAGCACTGGCAGCCTAATGATCAAAAGCAAAATTCCTTGTTGAAAAGGATCTTGCCTAAACTACAAAAGCAAATTCTGAACTGGTTTATTCCCTCTCCAAATCCCATGGAAAATGAGTTAAATTAATCAAGGGTAAATTGATTTTTTCAAGAAGTTAGCACAAGAAAAAGGAGGCGTTGTCTCTGATGACTCTTATTAACTGATTTTTTGTATCACTTGTAACCATTTTGAAGATGAATAGTCAGTTGTGGCTGTGATGGCTGTTTAGTTGCAGACATCAGTTCACACTACTTCAGTCAGAACCAGAGGCAAGGTCCCAAGAGAAAATGAGCTCAGCATTTTTGTCCTTTTTCTTGCTGAGTGTCCATTGATATAGATAAACAACCATTAATCACAAGATATACTGGAAATCATTTCTCAGGAAACATGTTATTGGTATGGTCTGAATTATTCTGCAGTAATGATCTTAAAAATAGTAGAGGTACTATTTAATTGGTAATTTATTTAGAACCTGGAGTATACCATGGCATATTTATACAAGGAGCCTACGGCTAAATATCTGTGCAGTATACAGTACTTTACAGATGTGTAAGATGAGATCTTTTCCCTAGAGAGCTTATTTTCTAATAAGTCAGAAATGAAACAAGAATATAAGGTAGGGAGAGTAGCAGTGGATTGGCAAATGGATTAATGGAAAAATACTTTCTGAAACCCATTTTTAAGTTGTCTTGAAAGAGACAGGGTTTGACAACCAGTAGGAATATGATTCAACTTACTAGATAACACGTTAGAAGTGTTGAAGTCAAGCCTGTAAAACATGTTTGAGGGTAAATAAGAATAAATGTATTTTCAGAATTTGTAGTTTATGGAATAAATCATTGGAGTAGGTGTGTTGTTCTAAGGCATGCAAGAGGGAGAAGGAGCTATGTAAGAGAACAGACAAATAAACAGTACTGAGTAACAGGTGTGATGATGCAGACTAGGATATCAATATGTGGAAAGAAAGGAGTCTGTCATAATTCATAGTTAACATTTGGGATATAGTGACAGAAAAGAGGTGATTTGAGAAATGGAAAATTTCAGGTGGCAGAGTAAACATTAGGAGAAAAATTAGAGCCATCCAGGAGCTATTCATGCTGAATGATCATAAAGATATTGGTTGAAAGCAAAGGAGAAGTCATCTCAAAGAGAGTCTGTCCAAGTCCAGAGAGTAGAAAGGCTTGAAGACAGAATCCTGAAATACATTAGTCTGGCCAGTGCAAGGCTTGTTTTCAACTGGGAAGAGGTTTGTCATCCAGACATTCTCCAACTGGGGTTACTTAGGATTCAGATCTTCTCTAAAGTCAGCCTTAATGAATATTCCCCCCACTCCCCTCACTCCTTAAGTCTATATAAAAGTTAAGATGGCTAAAGTCTATCAGTAAGCTCTTTTCTGGTATTTGCGGTAAGGAATAATGACAGAAGCACTTCTAGAATAGTTTAAATGGGTAGCTGCTTTAAATCTGGATTTTTAAAATTAACAGAGATTACATGTTACCGCTCTCAGAAGATCTACTTATATCCCAAAGGTGCTAATTTCTGTATTCCCTGAATGGGAAAATGAAGGCCAAAAATATTTTTGTACTTTTCCCCTCAATGTGCTGCCTTCCACCCGCACCAATGTCCTCATGAAATCAGCTCTAGTTATTTATTATGGCTGCTCCTGACATGAAACAGGTGACGGAGTAGTAAGAGATTGATTCATAGCGAGGAGATATAGCAACTTACAGTAATTGGACTATGAATTTTAATTCAAGTCTTGAAATTGTTGTTGCAATCACAAGAATCTGTCTGTTTTGCAGGCATGAGTCCTTTTTTCTGTAACGAGGTCCCACCAATACTAAATCTGCATTTTTAATTGAGCACTTATATTCATAATGAACAGATGGGTTTGAACTGCAGTTAAGAAGCCAGGATTTTGCTTGGTTGGGGGGCTAACAGAGGCTCATTGCGTTTCAGTATGCTGTTTACGGAAACATGAATTGCATTTAGGACAACACGAGGGCCTTTAGTATTTCACTGCAGGCTGTTCTGGTGTGTGCAACGGTGCATTTTCAAACTGATAAGTGATGGGTTGGCCCTTGAGGTCCTTTGGCTGGGGAGAAGCATGAGTCTCATAATTCTTTTTTATCAGCACCACAAAAGATAAATCAACAGGACGATGATCTTATACTTAACGTCAACTCTCGAGTCACTTCTTGAAATCCTTGCACTGTAAATAACCACATATTGAGGCCTGCATATTAAAGCTGCCAATTTTGTGTGATAAGGTCATCCTTAATTTCTGTTTTTTTAATGAACAGTAGTGGACTCCACCTCTTTTTGGAGATGTGACTGGTTTAAATAGGGAGGAGAGGGGACTGTACAGCCATGTGGAGCAAAGGTTCATGTAGACAATAAATTCTGTTGCTGGGTCCTGCGGTAATCAGCTGTGCAACCAAAACACCACCAGGGCTATGATGTGGTCTGTCTGATCAGGTAAAGAAAGTAGCGCCTCTCTCCTATAAAACATCAGGGGGTTTTAGACCTGTATTTCTGAACATGCAGAAGTCATAGACTGACTGAAAGGCATGTTTGCACTCGACTGAATAAACGGTACAGCTATAGATTTAATACATCATTAGCAGACAACCTCTTGTCCTCCTACCGTATTTGGACTAGTAAACCCTTTGGCTTGGCCTGAAAGCTCCCAATTATATTCCTGGCCAGTTGTCTGCCTGAGACAACCTGTTAGATTTACTGTGTGTAAGCCTGAAGGTGCTAATATGTCTTAAAACTCTCAGCTGGAAGTAAATACCTGGTTTGTATTTGGAATGCATTAAAATGTATTTTTTAGGAGACTGAAGGGCAAAAACATTGAAGCTGAAACTGTATCAGTAAGGTAAAACTGAAGAAGCGCTGAATTAAAGATTAAAGCCTTAGCCCTCTATAAAGAGAAAGTATTAGAAGTTACATCATGTCCTGACTTGGTAGGACTCTGGGTGCTCAAGCCGGTTGTCCTGAGCTTGGTCTAGTTGTCCTATTTCTCTGTAAATGGCTTTGCAACAGCCCTGCAAGCTGTCAGATGTCACACACCACACGTGACATTTGTGCATCTGTCCTGACGGCCCTTGTGATCTCGTTTGGAGAGTGTGACTTCTCGAAGTTCACCATCATCAGTAGGGCTCTAGATAGTACCTGAGCTCCTACTCTCTACCCTTTCTTTGAGGAACAGTCACAGTGCTGTACAGTTCAAAATTCTTATTACTTGGTAAATGTGTGCATCATTAAGTGGTGATCATTTATCTGGTTTATGATTTGGCTGGCAGAGAAGGTGGCACACAGGGGTACTTCAGCCAGAGCTGGGAGCGGAGGGCCTCACGAGGCTCTGAGGAGAATGTCATGTATGGGCACAGGAGCGACATGGTTCCAGCCAGTAAGGCCACCATGAACTCTGCAAGCTAAGAAAATGCCCTGGGAGAGTTAACGGTTCTTCTCAGGAAGACTTATGTGACTTACTGGCAATATTTATCATAATCTTGATAGATCATAGCAACCTACAACTGCAAGTACTTGCTTTCACAGTTACAACTTTTGCTGTCTGCTATTACCCTTCCTTATCCATTGTTTGAACTTGCACCCTTAATGTTCTTTTAAGGTAGAGTCCTTGGGTTTTTGGTCTGTCTAAGGTTCATTCATGTTGGAATAACTGTCATTATTGAAATGGTTTCTAGTGTAAAGCACTGTATTTGGGAGATAAGTTGAGTTATTCTATTTATTATTAAATTTTGGTTGTATTTTTATTATGGGATGGACTTGGATGTAATTTGGCTCCAGGATCAAAAATATGAAATTACTCTAAAATGGAAAGATAGTCACACAGCTTCAGTTGAGACTGAGAGTTCTAAGGGTTATCTGCCACCTTCTGACATTTTATTCCCTAGATATCATTATGTAGTGTTTCTGATATATGCTGTGGCTTTATATCTGTCCATAAACTGCTGCACAGATTATTTGCAACCCAGTAAAAAAAGCAGGACAATGGATTATATCTCTCTGACAAAAATGTGAGAGTCTTTGTTAGCTTTATAGCTGGATGTCTGCTGGATATTTATATCAAATGTACTCAACACTGGAAACCTTTCCATCTAATATAATATTTCTGGTGAGATGGCAGGTTGCCTGTGGTCTGTAGCCATATATATATATATACACACACACACACATACCTTTCACAAACAGGTTTGCTGTAGTATAAAAAAACCAGGAAAATATTCCTGTGCAGATCACTCGAATGGTATGGTTGTTTCTAGCAGTGTTCAGTAGAAACTAGTAAAGAAAGAGCAGAAAAACAAACCAAGTCATTTCCATTTGCATGAAATTGTTCTGAGTGTTCTCAGTTTTCATTTTGTCAGTATTTTGTAGAGTGTATGTATGTATGACATACCAGCAGCAGCTGAGTATGAGTACATTGCACCAACCAAGATGATGTAGGGTTACCCAAACAAATGCTATAGCGAGGATAGACAAGTAGCATATTCCAAGTTGCATATAACACATTTTTGTGGTGAAAACATGGCTTTTTTTGCTCAACTGATGTGTTTCTGTGATGCTCTACATTTTGTTTTGTTGCCTCAGTCAAAGGCTGTCCATCCATCTTTAAATTGTTTCCACTGGGTCCAGGTGGAGCGTTGCACTTGCTTTCAATCACCAGTCCAGTGTGAAATAAATGTCAACATTTCTGTTGACTTGAGTGGCGCCAGGATTTCACCCACACAATCTAAACTTAACATGCTTGCTATCTTTTTTTTCCTCTCAGCAAGGAGGTCCTTGCAATTACAAAAGGCAAATGAAAAGAGCATGGTTCGTTGTTTCTAGATTTTGGTGTATATTGAATTCATAGGAGTGAATATTGAAATAGTTGTAAAGCTCCTGCCAAAATGTCATTTCTTTATGAGAAAAGTAATGAAGCATATTAGCTATGCTCAAAAAATAACTTCCAAATCAATATGGAAGAAGTTGATCAATAATATGTGTGTTAGGAAGGTAGCAGAACACATTCAGGATTTGAAAAGTGAACGAAAGAAAGTTCTTCTATTGCAATGGGGCTTCTAGAATAATTTGCTAACTTCCTATCATGGGTGTTTTCAACATAGATTTCAATGGAGCTTGGACTATTGAAGCAAATAGCTCATTCTTGAAGATCTTTTGTTGTTTTTAACACATTGAATTAGCTCATTACTGCTGAATATGTAGTGGAAAATAGCATCTGTTTACAGTGCAATAATATAAAAATTACTTACCAGTAACAAAATAAGGAGCAATTTGCAAAAGCTAATCATATTTGTGCACTTGTCTGCAAAAAGTAAATTGTTAAAACATACCCAAGGGAAAAAGCACTTACTGGTTTATGCAATTTAATAGTAGTGTTAATCATAATATATTAAAGAAAATTTTTTTAGGATTCGGTTTTAAAAGTCATAAGGATATGAACAAAAAAAGCATAGCTGTCCCATATTGCTGCTTCACCTGTACTTAGTGATGGTTGAATTCCAGAAAGCATCCCAAAAGCTCATTGTGTCCAAACCAGTGTCAAACTGTCCGTACACCCCAAACGAACAACACCAACTTAGAAACCTACTAGATTTCCTTAGTGAGAGTTCTGTCTTTATTTAGCTAGGAGTTTTCAGTAGGATGTCCTCCATCATGTAAGTTTGGGGTGCTGCAGAGCATACTGAGGCATAGTAACAATTATTACAGCAATGAGAAGTTGTAGGTGTAAACTGAGAGCTTTTCACAATTTCATTCATCATTGGAGGTGAAATTAAAGATTCTTATGTTCCTTTTATTCAAAGAGGATTCAGAAATCTCTACAACTTCTTACAGAAGTCAGATTTCCAGAAGTATTTTGTAGGGACTAGAGTAGACCTGTTCGCTTTTCCTTAGCCCTGCTTGGTCTCATTGTGCCGTATTTGTATATCCCATGTGCAGACTTTTTCAGGAGATCTTCTTTACCACGAATGCTATGTGCAAACTTGCCATGTTTCTCCCCTAACATTTTCTTTTTCTTCAGAAGTCTAGAGAGGAATGCTTTGTTCTGAACTTGCATCTCAATACAAAACTTTGAAAGGGGCTTCAGCCTGTTGTTTAAGAACAGTATACTTTTATACATCTGCTTGTGGAAATGGCAACTATTAAATGAATTATTTTTAAAAGATAGAAGGAAGAGAAATCTTGAATATTCTTCATTATTTATTGAGGTATTAAAATACCTCATTAGTTCTGATAATATAATCTCTTCTTGGTTAGTGATGTCATCAAGTGTCCATGGCTAAAATTTTATAAAAAGGAAACAAAAAGTTTATTTCTCATAAACATTGTGTCAATTAAGTCAGCATTTCTTCAGGTGTTAAGGTCATGCCTGCAAGATTAAATTAACCTTCTCTTATTAAACTACAGTGCTTCTTAACCACTTCAGGAGCATTCCAAAGTTTGGTGGACATGGATGGAAAACTGTTAAATGTTACTGACTTAATTGTACTAATTTGACTTAATTGTACATATATGTCCTGGTTTCAGCTGGGATAAAGTTAATTTTCTTTCTAGTACCTGATATAGTGTTGTGTCTTGGATTTAGGATGAGAATAATGTTGATAACACACTGATTTTTTCAGTTGTTGCGAAGTAGTGTTTAGACTAGGTCCAGGAATTTTTCAGCTTCTCATGCCCAGCCAGCAAGAAGGCTGGAGGGGCACAAGAAGTTGGGAGGGGACACAGCCAGGGCAGCTGACCCAAACTGGCCAAAGGGGTATTCCATACCATGTGATGTCATGTCTAGTATATAAACTGGGGGGAGTTGGCCTGGGGGGGCGGATCGCTGCTCAGGAACTGACTTGGCATCGGTTGGCGAGTGGTGAGCAATTGTATTGTGCATCATTGTTTTGTGTATTCCTATTATTATTATTATTATTATTTTCTTCCTTTCTCTCCTATTAAACTGTCTTTACCTCAACCCACGAGTTTTACTTTTTTTTTCCCCCCAATTCTCTCCCATCCCACTGAATCGTGCTTAGTTGCTGGCTGGGGTTAAACCATGACAATATATCACATCTGTGATAACTGATAATGGTAACTGTGATAATGATAACGATAACTGTGGATGTTATCTTCCTTGACTTCAGCAAGGCCTTTGACACTGTCTCTCACGGCATACTCCTTGAGAAGCTGGCATCTCATGGCTTGGATAAGTGTACTCTTCGCTGGGTGAAAAACTGGCTGGATGGACGAGCCCAGAGGGTTGTGGTGAATGGGGTGAAATCCAGTTGGCAGCGGGTCACAAATGGTGTTCCTCAGGGCTCAGTGTTGGGCCCTGTTCTGTTTAATATCTTTATCAATGATCTGGATGAGGGGATTGAGTGCACCCTCAGCAAGTTTGCAGGCGACACCAAGTTGGGAGGCATGGTTGATCTGCTTGAGGGTAGGGAGGCTCTACAAAGAGATCTGGACAGGCTGGATTGATGGGCTGAGGCCAATCGTATGAAGTTCAACAAGGCCAAGTGCCGGGTCCTGCACTTGGGTCACAGCAACCCCATGCAGCTCTACAGGCTTGGGGAAGAGTGGCTGGAAAGCTGCCTGGCAGAGAAAGACCTGGGGGTGCTGGTTGACAGCCGGCTGAATATGAGCCAGCAGTGTGCCCAGGTGGCCAAGAAGGCCAATGGCATCCTGGCCTGAATCAGAAATAGTGTGGCCAGCAGGAGCAGGGAGGTGATTGTTACCCTGTACTCGGCACTGGTGAGGCTGCTTTTGTGCCCCTCACTATAAGAAAGACACTGAGTTGCTGGAGCGTGTTCAGAGAAGGGCAACCAAGTTGGTGAGGGGCCTGGAGCACAAGTCTTATGAGGAGCGGCTGAGGGAGCTGGGGCTGTTTAGTCTAGAGAAGGGGAGGCTGAGGGGAGACCTTATCGCTCTCTACAACTACCTGAAAGGGGGTTGTAGTGAGGTGGGTGCTGGTCTCTTCTGTCAGGTGGCTGGAGATAGGACGAGAGGAAATGGCCTCAAGTTGAGCAAGGGAGATTTAGGTTAGATATTAGGAAAAATTTTTTTACTGAGAGGGTTGTCAAACATTGGAATAGGCTGCCCAGGGAAGTGGTTGAGTCACCATCCCTGGAGGTATTAAAAAAACTTCAGGACATGGTTTAGTGGGCATGGATGATGGTTGGACTCGATGATCTTGAAGGTCTTTTCCAACCTAAATGATTCTATGATTCTATGATCTCTGTAATTCTTAATTCTGATGTGTGAGAAGTTTGGGGTTTTTTTCCTTTCATTTCAGTTATTGTTACTGTAGATTGATGGGGATCAGCACTGAGCAATAACAAAAGGAAGAACAGCATAAAAACAATAAAGAGCAATAAATAAGTATAAATATGTTAATAAATATTGTGAATAGGTATGAAGGGATTTTCCTGCTCCAAAGATTTTGAAGTCTCAGCATTAAATTTCAGCACCATTTGGAAATTTCTCTCTTTCAATAATCTCTGTCCAAACAAATCTAAAACATGAAATGGTATCTTAGGTTTTAAAATCAGAAAGGGCTCTTATACCTGTCTAGTTTGACCTTTTTCATATTACACACCATACAATTTCATGTAACTGTTCCAGGTTTGAACCTGATAACCTGTGCTTGACTGAAGGAGATGAGAAACGTAAAAGCCGATGTGACTGAACATGAAATATAGACCATCTCTTAGGCACCTGTCCTATAACACTTCAGCATATAAAATGTGTTGATTTCAGAGGGGCTACTCTTACCCAGTAAGGTCTGCAGAATTGCAACTGGTTTCTTGTAGCTTCAGTAAGTATTTGGTTTTGGTGAATGGAAAAAAACCCCAGATTTTCAGGTTTCAGTGTAATGTGAGGTGGAGGCAATGAGGGTTTGTAGGAAGGAGACAAAATATAACTGCAGTGTAAACAGTAAGTAATGTCAGAACATTCTCATTAGGTTTTGTATACTGCTTTGTATCCTTAACCATGGCTTCTTACATAGAACTTAACAGATAGCTTAAAGGAGTGAAAGATGCTGACCTGTCAGCTTTGTACTGGAAGATATTGTTGCCTGTTCTGTATTGATGGTAGTACAACCACCTACTTGTGTTAGTAAACCCCATTTTTCAGTTTGTACAACTTTTGGAATGACTTAATCTAGCCACACATATGTATTACTTTAAGAACAAACAATTGATTTTATAACTAACTTGCATTGCAAGTAGGTCTGTGTACACTATGTATATCTAAAAGAGGTTACTCAGAGTACTAAGGCTCCGACCCTGCAATGGTTGATAGAACTTGTGTGCTGGCAAACCTTGTAGGTATACCCAGCATCTTGGCTCTGAATGTATTCACAGAGTCACCCAAGAATGACTGAAAGCAAGGCAAAAGGAACAAAAATATGTAAAGGAATAAATATAACTGTATTGTAGACTGATCTTCAAGTTTTCCTATGCCTCACAAACCATTGGTCCTTCTGGATTTTTTCATTGTTTTTCTCAGAATATTTTCTTCTTGGCCAATCATTTAGATAAAACTAGTTCTTAATGCAAATTTGCTTCCGTGGTATGCCACTCGTTTTTATCACCACTTAGGTATTTGTTTTCTATTGATATTAATTCCTTATATAAAACATAATAATTTTTTTAAAGTAGGAAATAGTGTTTATTCATTTTACTTTGTTTCTCCCTCTGTCTTTTTCATGTAACATATATTTCCTCCCAAAAAGAGAAGTCCTGTGGGTAAACCTACAGTAGGACTTTTTAAGCAAACCACTGGCACAGGACTTGTTTAGAGATACAAAATTTGTCTAAATGAGCCAGGAACTAGTGGGCTGAAGGTTCTTTTATTCCAAGAAAACACATTGCGTCTCCATGGATGTTTCTGCACCTGGAAGACTTGGATTCCTCTTGGAATATGAGGAGAATGAATGAATCTGTAAACTCTTCCATCTTTGTCCTAACCTTAAATTATCAATCTTTGTGCAGCTGTGAAAACTTTTCACAGTGGAAAAGTTCATGTAATATTTTACATATACTTACAGCCTTCTACAGGAAGGCTGGAGATTTAACCTCGGAAGCACCTAACTACAGCCAAGTCCACATAAAACAGAGCTGGAATCAGGAAATGTGAGCATTTGTGTTTCTTATTTGTGGGTTTTGAATTTCTACTTATGGCTAGGAGCTGATCTAAAGGACACAGGAAAGATTTATATTAAAATAACTACTGAAATATAAATTGAAATCCAAAATGAAGAATTTGAAATTTGTGTAACTGTACATTTGAGTAAAAGAATCAGAAAGCTGAATCAACATTTTTCTGAAGACAAACTTGAAATTTTGAAAACTTCTAATAAATATAGTATTAAAAACAGTAATTCCAATAAAAGTATTAAGTCTGTGATTAAGAGCACAGTGAAAATATCTCCATGGACTCTCTTTTGTGGTTTTGTACATACAAGTTGTATTAACTTGTTTGTAATTTCAAAAATAATGTTCAAATAGTACTGAATTAATAGGAATTTAAATATGCACTCTTCCTGTTTTCTGTAAAATTTCTTGTAGTATCTTTGTGTTTCACTTATTGCTATTCTTCCCTGATGCTTTGATTCAGTCAAAAAAAATCTGAAGCTAAGAATTCAATGAGATTGCTATTATGAATGTAAACAGACAGAAATGGTTTCCTTGGCAACAGAAACTAGGTGAAAACACTCAGATGAGCTACGCTAAACCCACCCACTCAACTTTCTTTAGCTATCAGTTCACAAGCTGGATGCAGAGGGAATCAAGTGCTTTACGATCAGTCAGTGTAAAGTTTCTAAATGAACTGAGGCCCTGGGCAGGTAAGTGTATATGTACACCCTTGACTCCCATTAGTTGTGAACTGTGACATACTGAGATTCAAAAAGGTGTTGGCTACATATCCACCACTGTCATTCCTTTTCAGATGACACCAGAAAAGACTGAACTTTCCAACATTATTCAGGAAATTACTGTCTTTAAAGCAGTTATTTTAAATTCAACAGCATCCATTGCTTTTAAGTAAACATTGTTTGTGTATAACCTGAACATTGAATTACATTTACTTATTAAACTCATTATTAAGTAAATCACAACCATATTGAGCTTATTTTCTTTGTTGTTTCATGGATAGATTGTAAGTCAGCTTCCACTCTTAGGATTGCCATTCTTGACGTATTATTCAAAAGGTGTTAATTAACACAATGAATATAAGATGTGTGGGTGTGTCTGCTGCTAGTGGAGGGAAGCTGGGGTACATTTCTACAAAATGATAGTGGCATATATAATTTGCTCAAGTTCTTAGTTCCAAATATGTCAGTTCCAAATTCAAAACTGGAAGCATATATGTTATATTTACTGAGCTGAATTAATACGTAGTTTATTTTATGACATGCATAGCACATAGCAGTGTGTATAGATTAACCTTCTTCTGTCTCATTCTAAGATTAATCTGAGATTAATCACTTGGTTAATCTGAATGAAAAAACCCAAACGAGTTTAATATTCTCTTGAAACTCTAACTACAATAAGATTTACCATGGGGAAAATAAATGATGCTGCCAATTAATACAGTAAAGATGAGATTAAATGTTAATTTCATTAATTATACCAGTTTTCAAAAGAGCATATTTCACCTCCCCATCAAAAGAGCTCCCCCAAACCCAACCATTATTACTATGGCAGTTGGTATGGAAAAACTTCCAGAGACCAGAACTTGAGAACCTTGTCAAAAGGAGTTTAAAACTGATCTACCTTAACAATAAAAAGGATAAAATAGATGGTAAAGCAAATATAGTCTGTTTATTGAATTTAAACATGCAATGAACTTTTGTTGTGCTCCATGAAGTACTGCTGTCCTTAAAAGAAAAATGCCAGGGATGGGAAGAGATTGATTACTTGAGCTATCTTGCCTTCAGTATATATATTTTGACGCTGTGTATGTCTACTTGGAACGCAGTGTGAAGTGTGTTATATCTAGGCAGTTTTTTGTATCTTGCTTAGATAGATAGTTTCAGGTAATGCCACACTCAATGGCAGCCTACAGTGCAAGCAAATGCATGGTCATGAAGATACTGCGTTACGGGACAAGCGATATTAAGTAAGAAATTTTGACCTTCTGCATCTGATCAAGATAAAACAGCTTTTCCTTTCCATAATGAAAATATTTGATTTTACTATAGGATGGATGGTTTTACCATAAGAATAGGGTCAATGCCAATCTCTCACAATGTGATACAGACTCTTGCCAGGTGAAGTCTCTCACCATTATATAAATGGCTCTGGAAAGAGCCCAGGCACAGGGAGTGGGATGGAGCAGCTTTGTTAATGCAAAGGAGCTAGTGAGCTCAGAAAGCACCCATTCACTCTGATCCTTGAGTCTCAGAGTACATTCATGTTTATTGAATAAATGCATTATGAAGGAGAAGAGAGAACAGAAAGTTTTTCTTTCCATGGAAAGAAAAAGTTAAATAACTGGGAATTAACGTGCTGGGGCGTTTATTTTGTTCTGCCATAATAATGGAGAAATACTTTCTTTTCTACAGAAAGGTCCTTTTTGGTACTTGCTCTGTTATTGTGTATTTGGCTCTAGGGAAAGGGGCAAATTGATCAGTCATAGTTTAGGGGTCAAAAGCCTTCTCTCAGAGCATATCTGAAAGAAGTCATATTACATGTGTCCTTGGTGTTTTATACCACAGTTACATCTGAGTGCATAACGTATTTAGATCTCTGGCTCTGTATTACAGAGTGGTGTTGATGATAAAGTGCACAAAAAATTGAAATGACACAATTCAGAAGATAAAGGTAAGCTTAGCAGAAGGAAGAAATGACAACAGGAAACATTTATCTGCACTATAATTGACTGCAGATTGAGTTTGTATGTATCAGGCAGAAATCAGGATACTCTTCTTGTTCAATGTGAAACATGTCATCGTGTTGACATCACCTTTAAAAATTACTTCATATGTCTTCACTTAATCTCATATTCTGCAAAGGTTTGCACAGGTACTTAGCTTGTTTGTCTCTTGTACTGTGAGTCTGTGAAGCTCTGCTGAAGTCCATGGAGTTCCTCTGTTTTCTAGAAAGTAAGCATAGGACTTGTGAGTAGTCCTGAATTTCCTGCGTATACTCACTGGGCAAACAAAACAGTAGGCCTTGTAAGAAATTATTTTTGAAAATGTAAAGTAGTTTCAAATAAAAACTTACCTACTAAATAGAGTAAATACATCTCAGTGCAAAAGACTGTACAATCCTCTTCTCATTTTTTCAGGTGTGACTCACAGTAAAAGCCCTGTCCTAGGCAGAACCAACTGTTGGGCATCTCAAGGCTGTTAGACTTTCTCTCAGCAAAATTCTTCAGTTTACTTACTGGAGAAGTTCTGTAGAGATCAGCTCAGGTTATGTAAATAGCACATACCTGGTAGTATACAGATGTCTCAGCTGCATACTGCAACCTTCCCTGAGCAGTGCTGTCATCACTGACTGGCCAGGCTTTGGAGTCATTAGAAAAAAATACGATGCTTGTTCCAAAAATAAAAAGGTCTTTTGATTTTTATCACTTTCTTCTGTGCTTGGAACATCTGTGAAATTATATTTGAAGTACTTATTGACAGCCCAGCTTTAGGAAAATATTCTGTACTCAGAGATTAAGACAATGTGTAGCATAGGCATCTCATAAACAATTTCCCTCACTTCACCAAGCACAGAAGCCCTCTTGGCTTATGCAGTTGTGTATTATTGCTTTCCATGTGTGTCCAGCTCACTGACAGTATTAGTTTGAACCAGGAAACTCATTTTTTGTTTTTAGAGCTTTTTACTCTGGAGGATCCTGACATGGGTTGCTGATGTATTAGCCAAAATGGCTACTGTTGTACTGGGAATAACAGCAGAAGTGATGGTATCATCCAGTAGCTGGTAAAAACAAAGACATGACATGTTCTACTGAAATCTCAGATGGGCAAAAAGGACTTCTCAGCACTCTCGGCCCTTGTTTGGGGCTTTCTAATGGTGCAGACAGACTGCAGCCTTGCTACTAATTGTCCAGATGAGAGCATGGAGCAGAGCACTGTCCACAATGGACATCTTTCAAAATGCATTGTGAAATGAGAAAGACATAATGCAGGATAGTTGGATTGATTTTTTGTGAGGAAGAATCAGTGGAACATAGTCACTACACTTCTTTTTAAAAGCTCTTTTCTTTGAGCTGGCTTTTATTATGAAAGTGTTGCCTAGAAGGAATGACTGAGGCAGGAAAACAATCTGTAAGATATGGTGTGGATATGGAATACGATGTGGAGCAGGAGGGATATGAAAAGGGTAGAAGATGCAGTGCTGCTAAGTTGAAAACTTTCTGAGAATAGGAGGAGACCCTTTTTTGTCTCAGTGCACAAAATTGAGCACAATGTTTTTGTTGGACCAATGCCTAAAGAACATAAGTGAGAAAACATATGATTCACACAAGTACATTAGTCAGGCAGACAAACTTATTTTGAAGACTTCCATGTAGATATGATGACTGTAATTGTAAGACAATACTGTCTGGATTGTTTAAAATAATTCATCTTTCTCATCGTATTTTACACATTGCAATTTGCTTGGTAATATGATGTCCTTATGGTAATTGTGGTACAATATTGCACTTAAGCAAAGAACATACAGCTGAGTTTTGACACTATGGCTGTTCTTTCTAACTGCTTACACCTGCATATAGAATTTTTTATTCTTTTATGGTATGTGTATGTCTGTGTGTTTATAACATATATACACACACAATAAATGTTTATATAGACAAATAATTTTTTTATATTCTAACAATTTGGGAAGGTTACAAAATGTAAGGATTAGAAAGGTTCCTAATTATTCAAGACAGATAAATGAAACCAGCGGAAGTTATTTGTTGTGCAAAAGAGATGCTTAAACTGATTTGTACTGCTCAAATAGGCAGGACTTCATTACAAATAAGCTTGAAAAGTATTTTGCTATTCAGACATCTTGCCATTTCCTTGAAGTAATTCCCATAGACCAAAGTTTGTCTACATGTAATTTGCAGGATCAGAGTCCTCAAAATTTAGTCAAGGATCCTAGAGTTTTCAACTTCAGATACAAAGTAATAATCTACCTTTTACTTTCTTGTTAGACATCTTTTCCATGAATGGATATAGTTTCTTAAAATTCAATGTAATGTTGCACCAGCAATAGTTGACATATTTCACATGCTTCATCACTGACTGGGTCACTTGTTAGCTGACAGTGACCTGTCATCACAGTGCTAGGGTTAATTCTGTGTAATCAAACATGGAAACTATGATGTGAGAAGCAAACTTGGAAACCATGATGAAAGAAGAAAGTAAGCTCTTTTTTTAGGGTATTCTTCTAATGTGTTCTTTTATAATCCTAAAAAGACACAGAATTTAATATTAGAGGGTTTTTAGGATAGCTGATTGACTATGATTATGAAGTGTTCTGTAGTAATAGGGAATTTTTCCTTTAGGAATGTCCTGAATCTCTTTCATTTGAGAGAACACCTGATTTTAGATCAAACAGTTGTTTCTCCAAGGGGACTGGAGTCCATCAAGATGAGCAGTTATAAATGTCAGTACCCTTTTACAAAACATGGAAGGGGAAATCCTCCCTCGATTCCCATTGGCTTCTGTAGATGCAGGGTTTCACCTGTAACCTCTGCTCGTAATTTGTCTGAGCACAACTTCTAGCACAACTTGGTAAGGTAATATATAAACATGTATATATTATATTCTTGGGTTTTGCAACTGTTGAACTCTGAAGTGTTCCAGAAGGAGACCCCTTCTCACCTTTCTGAAGGGGTATAGTCTCTTCACTCACTTAAGCATCATGGTTGGCACTAAAAAGTAGAACTAACTTGTCTTTAACTCTTCTGCTCTCTCTTAATATTTCTTAATTCTGCATGAAAGCTGGGAATAATTATGTTTTATGATCTATCTTATTTTTGCATTTAACCTACTAGTAAATACCATTTAAGTAACCAATTTTGTAGGCTACAAGTAAATGCCATTTAAGCAGTGAGGGTTATTTTAGTTCTCTTATGGCTGCAAGAAATGATTCAGTGAGGTACCATGTTTAAAGTTTCTGTGCTGAGAAAGATATTTATATCTTTTTCCATTTCCTACATCTTATTTTTGCAAGGAAAGATAATGACAGACTTTTTTTTTTTTTAAGGGTTCCAGTTCAGTTGTAAAGGTTCAGCATAAGCTAATTTGGAGCTGGTTAAATGCTTAGGAGCAATCTGTCTGCTCTCACATAGAAATACCATTAATGTGCCAGCTACAGTTATATTGAAACAAGCTCTGATGGCTTCATGTCCCCACAGAGGATGGAGATTTAAACTTGGAAATAAAAAAGGCATAAAGATCTTCTTTAAGTAGAGGCTGGGTAAACTGGCAGCGCTCTGTGGGAAGTGAGTAATGGACAACTCTGTGTAGCAGCCATCATACTTGTAAATTTGAGCAATGTGTTTCTACTTTGGGGCAATTTCATTCATATATTTCAGAAAACTGAAAAGGTCACCGATTTCTACATAGGCCCTCATTGTATATTCCTTATGCATCCAACACTCTGCTTGAGTTGAGGTTTGTGGAGCTGTAGCTGTGGGAATTTGGACAGAAGAGAACTATGAATGCAGGAGACATAAACCTGGGGTGCTCCACCAACAATTCTATGAAGAAAGTTGAGCTATTTATCAAACTAGTATCAACATTCATAATTCAGTATTAAGGACCATGTTCTGACTACACTTCTGATATATGAAGAATGACACTATTAGTTAGGGAGAACAAGTGCAATCAGAATCTGGAGCTGACTGATAATTAAATTTTACTAGAAACTGTAAAAATATTTGACATGATAGCAACATGAGGATGTACTGTAAAATGTAATTTTTAATGCATCATCGTAACTTGACACTGGTCTTTCAGCTTAACAATAATTAACATCTCTTGACTGTTTGTATTTGGCTTACAGTATGTCTCAATGTTATGTGTTGGGAATTGTAAAAGGTGCATGATTGTGCTGTTTCTGTTCAAGGTGTTTCTAATGAATAACTTCACTGTCCAGTGTTCTTTCAATAAGGGTACCTAATACAATATTTACATTATTTTAGGTACAGAGAAACTGGCTTTTCAACCAAACTGAATGATGCATCTCAATATACAACAAAAGCATATGCATGTGTGTATATCTATGCATGTATACACATACATATATATGCGTTTATTGGTTTAGACAAGGTCTCTCACTTCTTTCCTACTCACCTTGAGCTTCTCACATCTCAGGCATCTGGAAGGAATCATGGCTTTTCATGAAAGCTGAAAGTCATAAATCTCAAGATTAATTAATATACGTTCTTATTGTGATATTCACTAGAACTTCCTCTCTCCATTTACTTGTAGCTTATAAAAATTCATGTCCCCAATATTCAGCACATTAAATAACATTAAATAAAGGTCTAATGACTAAGAGATGCCGGATAATGCAGGATTCTTCTACCTGCACGAGTGTCTCAGTGAGTCAAATGACCGTGTCTTTTTATCCCTTTGATCCTTTGAGTTTGTAGCCACTAATTACATAGGTGTTTTTTAATTCTTCTGATTCCACAATGGAAAGCCTTTACCTTTCTTTTATGTTCTAAGTATCTGCTGTTGTTTCATGCCAGAAACAAAATATTGACCTTTGTGGGTCCTTGGGCTGACCCAGCATAGTTGCTTTTTATTTGTTCAATTCTGTAATAGCTAAATTTTGACTATTTTTCTAGACCCTTAATAATTTCTCTTTCAAGTAAGAAAGGAGCTGCTCTCGATAAAATCTGAAGTTCAGCAATAAAAATACAAGGAGTTTTTCAGGTTGTTAACTTATTAACTGGAAGACTATCTTTTATAGGAGTTTAAATAATTAGAGAAGAAATAAACTCTGAATATTCATACTAATTCCAGTGGGGTTTGTATAAGGTTTTATCTTACACTTCAAATATTATTCTTAAAATATATTAGCAACATAAATTAAATGAAGAAAAGTTGGTATTTACTCTTAGAATAATAAAGATACTTCCAGTGTAATACATAAGTCTTAATAGTAATGCATATACAAATCTATTTTAGCTTAATGATATCAAGTAGCCAAAATATATTTGGGACTGTGGCAAGACTTGTGTGAGCTTTCTCCTTTGAAAGGATGCTCCTGACTTTGAATTTCAAACGCTACCTTTTGTAGCAGGTAGACAAAAGTAATCCCTTTTTTTTTTTTTTTTTTTTTTTTTTTTTTTTAAGAAAGCCAGCTAATTGCATGTCTGCCTCACATTCAGTTAAAGCTTTGGTGATGGGCTTTGAAGAGGTTGTTTTATGTTTTGCTTTCTTTTGTTTGGGCTTTGGTTTTGGTTTGGGGTTTTTTGGTTTATTTTTTACTGTCAGTCTTTGCTGAGAAGTTCCTGATACCACTGTTAATACTAAACTGTTCTTTGAAGGAAGCTTTCACAAAATCTCTAGTTTGAAACAGAAACTGGAAAAGTGCAAAGCTACTGGGAGGAGAGTGCCTTCCTCCCCGTTGCCTGAGAATTATTATTTTTTTAATGCAAAAGCAAAAAAAGTCTTGATAGAAAAACTAATGGTAGCATGGTGGACTAAACCAATCTTATTTTGGTCTGAAAGTAATATACTGTTATACAGTAATATACTGTATTTATCAAATCGGGGTTGCTTGAGTATTTTTTCCATTGTTTTCCAAGCATCATTCTAAATGTAATTTTCTGTTTGGTCACTACTTGGATAATGTGAATGGTACCCATTATTGAAAGGTAGTCTGTATTTGTACTAATACAGAGAATGCCAGTTTAGAAATGAGCCTGATTGCATGGTTCATTTTGTTCTCCTTTGTAGAGCCAGGCTGCGGCCCACTACAAAGGCACTAAACATGCCAAGAAGCTCAAAGCACTGGAAGCCATGAAAAATAAGCAGAAATCTGTTACTACCAAGGACAGCGCAAAGACTACCTTCACTTCCATCACTACCAATACCATCAATACCAGCTCTGACAAAACAGGTTAAGCGACAATCTTTGTTGGTTTTGTTTGGTTTTTTGGTTTGGGGTTTTTTTTCTTGTTTAATTCCATGTCTGTTTGGTTATGTGCTTGCCACATTGATTCATGCTTGATCCATCTTTCTGTGTGATACTGGTTTCTTTTAGTCTGTTCAATAGGCTGGTGAGAGTATGATAGTCACGTCACCGAATTCTCTTAGTGAAAAGAGGCTTGTCATTCTTTTAGGACACAATGCAATACTCATGACTTGATTAATTTTTATAGTGGCTAAACTATTACATATCAACTGATCTAAAGATCCTAGTCTATTTGCAGTACCTCTCTATAAATAATTACATACAGCACATTTCTTTTAACCACAAACAGTGTAGCAAATCGCACTACTTGTGTCTAGAAGCCTCTTACAAAAGCTTTGTTAGTAAAAACCTAATTTTCATAAATTTCAAGCATTGCATTTTTTTTTTAAATGGCTATTGCATGGTTTTGAGCTGGAAAATAGCTGTATAACCTCTATTCCACACAATCAGGTAAGTGCTATTGATGCCAATTATTCTGCTTAAATGAGCCTTCAGACTGAAATAATATCCTTTAAATTATTGTGTTGGTAAAAGGTACTCCTTTGCAAATAAACTCTATGTGAGTATCTGGTAAAGTCAACAGGATTTGATTAAGCTTGCATTTTAAATATGTGGCTATTGTACTGGAAGTTTCGAAGGAAGGTTGAAAGTTCACTGAAGGGTACTCTAGTATCTCACAAGGCATGACTGCTCTTGTGTATGAAGGGATATAGTTTGCATATTTAGTCATAATCAATCCCCCTTCCCCAAACAAGCCAAAAAGAGCCACAGCAAAAAAGCCAAGGCTGTGAAACAATGGAGACCTTTCTACTGATGCTGAAAACTACTCATTTGGAACACTTCCAATGCAGTAAGTTTAGAATTGTAAATGGATGTGCACTAACCAATTATAGTATAACAAAAAAGTACCTTGCAGACATGTTTAGTACTTTCCTTAAGATACATCCTTGCTATATTTGTCATAGACAGATACCTCCATGTCTCTCCCTCTATATATCTTTGTCATAGCCCTTTATTATAGACAGCATATATTTTTATGGAGATTTATATCCTAATTATAATGTGATTGCTTTAAAAAACAATCCTTGCATTATTTTCATGTTTCTTACCCCCCCCCAAAAAAAAAAAAGAAAGAAAGAAAGAAAATATTCTGAGTACTTTTGTTTCTATGATGAAAGAAATGAAGCATGGGAGAACAGGAACAATGTCAAAAGTTATTTATGAAAATATACGTGTTTCTAAACATACAAATAACATTTAAAAGTTTTTCCTGCTGTTACCTGTTGGCATGTTCAGAACAGAAAGGGGGATGTTGTATGGAAAGAGTGACTTATTGTTTACAAAATATGATCTAGTGATTGAAAAAAAAACCTGAAGGAAAAAGAGATCTTTTTAAGCTTTAAAATGTATTATTCAAAAGTTTTTATCTTATGCTGTGTAAGTTTGAAGGATTTTCCAAGGTGCCTTAAATCCAGTCTGAGTCTTTCCATCAGGCTTTGAATTAGATCCCTGACGAGCTATATGAACTGTCTTGTATCGAAGGTCAGTAGTACAAATCAGTGTTTATATTGGCATAAGAAAACACCAGAAATCCAGTTGCACACAAAAGCAGTGGCCTATGCAGGAGTTTCCTCAGCTTTACACATGGTTTGTGACTTCCTGGATTAATTTCACAGAATGTGTATATACATATATGTATGTATATTTATACATGTATGTATTCTATGTTAGAAGTACTGACCTTAATGGCATTCTGAAAGACACGTATTGATGTTAATTGACAAACAGCCCAAAATCTGACAACTTCACAAAAGACTGAGCGCCATATTCAACTGCTGGCAAAAGCCCTATTCAACCAGTGGCATTCAAAGAAAGGCGGCCAGTTCTATCCAAATGCAAATACAGTTATTACAGGTCAGCATTGGTGTGACTGGCAGGAGAATAGCATCCTTGGTGTAAATTATCCTTTGTAGAATCAAGCGTGTATGCATAGTGGGAGAAAAAAAAGGCGAAAAAAGAGAAAATTTTGGGTAGTCAAAAGGATGAAATTTTCTGTTAAACATGACAAGTTAAAAATTTCATAAATCGGATTTTCTTTTCTTTTCTTTCCAGTTGTTCTGTGTCTTATATTTGCTTGATAGAACTTTTATGGGCAAAATAATTTCTGAAAGCCAGAATAACATCAGAATATACTACACTAAATGTGTAAGTTTGCACATTTGTAAATGATGGTTGTAAAAATAAAATATTCTGATAGTAATATGCAGTTCTGAGGGAATAGTTGTCCTTATGAACAGAATTTATTAATTAATCTTTCTTAACTAGAAATAAGGTCTGTTACTAAGTTTGTGCACTTGTGATCATTCGGATCAAAAGCTTTTTCTACAGTATTTTAAAGCTCTCTGCTGAAGATTAATACTTGATCCCAAATACACTGAGGACAGGGTCATGTTCATATCACCTCCAATATATCAAGTACAGCAGTGGTTAAATGGTGAATTACATGTTAGTCACAGCACATTGGTCAGGACTTGAGTTCAGTGGTTCTGCGTACCCTTAGCAGCTCCAGCAAACAAAATGTCATCAGGAAATCTGCAGTGCTATGCAATGAAGATTATGAAAAAGACCACACAGTATACAAACTGATTCAAGAGCTAAAGCAGCAATTTATTATGTTGCTTATTCTGGAACTATTTTGTTAGACGTGGTGCCAGCATGTGTTATTGCAATAAATAATGGAGACTGTGCAACCAACAATGTAAAAGGACTCCTTAAAACCTTTCATAAATGATTCCTGGTGGTTAAACAATGTGTTAAGGAGAAAACATAAAATATGGAGTCATTTTGCTCATTCTGTGAAAGTCACTACTTTTTTTTACCCCTTTAAGCAAACTTTTAGAATTATTAGAAGGCTTGAACTTGAGAAATCATTGGGGCAATGAAATATGAAGAGTTATGTTGGCAGTCACATAATGGACAATGCCAGTCTCAACATTTGGGAACTCTGTTACCATTTCTATTATTTAACGTCCTTCTTTCATCTGTATTTACTATTTATTATGTGATACGTGTAGTCACTCAGGACAGAAAAACAGAAAGTGTGACCATTCCAAAGACAAGCCCACTTTATGGTAGTATACAAGCCAGATTTCAGTATTTCTTGATTCTCCAGTTCAAGGGGTGACAATAAAAATTCATGTTTTCACCATATATTAACAACCATGCGTACATATTCCCTGACATAAAGTTGTTAAACGTCTTTGATAGCTTTACAAATCGACCCTCCTCATAAAAATACTTCACACTTTGGCTATAAGGACAGATACTTTAGGAAAAACTTTCAGACTATATTTAGATAGACTGCTCTATCATTCTAACTATATGTCCCATCCAGTAAAGTCATTATCCCACACTTCAATCTTTTTGAACCTAGGGTGAGTGTCCAAGATTATATCCAAGTAAAATGATATCCCTGTAGTTGTTGCATATGTCTAAATATTGATCTTTTCCAAAGCTATTTGAAGTTAAAAAGGACTCTCCATGACCACATTATCACGAATTAGGTCTTGAAGATTTGGGTTATTTTTATTTATTTAATTATTCAGCAGAGAATTCAGTATGAGTTTGATCATTTGTTATCAATGGAGAAGAAGGACCAGACCTTTCCAAGGTGGGGGGAAACCTGTCATTGGGAGCCATCACTATGGCAAAGTCTTTAACATTGCTTTTGAATGTTATACACTATGTCTTACATCTTGTGTACTTAAATGCAGGGAACAGGTCTTAAAAACAGAGAAAAATGTGATGAACAGAAAGAGTGTGTACCTGGGCCAGGGCACAGACAAGATCATCTATCATTAGTACAGTCTTAAGAGCTAAGAGACTCCTGTACTGTCAGAGAACAAAACACTGGCACCTGTCCTAAAGAGCTTACAGTCTACACATAAGATGAGAGACAACTTAGGGGGATAGACACTGTTAATGTAATAGGCAGGTGTTTTAAAAAAGCGGTAGCATAAACATGTTCAAGTGATAAAGGCATCACAAGAAATGAGAACACTGAAGGATAGATTAGAAGGAAAAGGAGGAAAGTTTTTTCCAGATACTGAATGTACGTGTGTGTAACAGCATGGGGGAAAGCATAAATTCTCTTATTTTCCTTTCACTGGCACATATAAAAATTCTTCTCTGTTGGAAAATTTTAATTGAGCTACCCCTTTTCAGTCCTTTTGTTTTTTCTTTTTCTTTTTATCTAAGAAGTGATAGGATATTTCTGGTCAGCAGATGAAACTCGCTCCTGAAATAACAATTGCAGCCCAGCTGGGATAATTCTGAAATGGAGAGCAGGTGGAGTAGGAGAGAGCAGCCAGTCTGGCAAGGTCTTGGGCATAAAAAAGGAAGGCAAGAAGGAAAAAGAAATCAGAAATTATGTGGTAAGTCAGGGTAAACTTTGAAGGAGGAAGAAAGGAAGATGGCATGAAATTGAGAGATTCAGGAAAATATGCTGGAGGGTGGCAGCCACAAATACCACAGAATCACAGAAATTTTGAGATTCTGTAAAGAGACCTCAAAAGGGAAATCAACCAGATCACCCCTACGGGTCAGAGCAGGGTCAGCTAGAGCAGGTTGCTCAGTATCTTCTCCAGTTGGGTTCTGAGTATCTTCACAGCCTTGCTGGGCAACCTGTTCTACTGTTTGACCACCCTCAGAGTAAAGAAGTTTTTTCTTGCATTTAAGTCCAATCTCCTGTATTTCAGTTTGTGCCTGTTGTGTCTTGTCCTGTCACTGGGCACCACTGAAAACAGTTTCTGGCTCTGTCTTTTTTACTGCCTGCCCCTGACCGTATCGGGTATTTATAGACATTGATAGGACCCCCCTGAGCCTTCTCTGCTCCAGGCTGAACAGTCCCAGCTCTCTCAGCCTCTCCTCGTACAACAGATGCTCCAGTCCCTTAATCACCTTTGTGGCCCTTTTCTGGACTTGCTCCAGTATGTCCATGTCTCTCATGTAGTGGGGAGCCCAGAACTGAACCCAGCACTGCAGTTGTCTCACCAGTGCTGAGTAGATGGTAAGGATCACCTTCCTCGACCTGCTGACAACAGTCTTGCTAATGCAGCCCAGGATGCCATTGGCCTTCTTTGCTGCAAGGGCACACTGCTGGCTTACACTTAAAGTGGAATCCACCAGGACCCCAGGTCCTTCTCCACAAAGATGCTTCCAGACGGTCAGCCCCCCACCCAGACTGGTGCATGGGGTTATTGTTGCCCCTTTGTGGGACTTTGCATTTCCCTTTATTGAACTTCAAGGGACTCCTGTTGTCCCATTTCTCCAGCCAGTCCAGGTCCCTCTGAATGGCAGCACACCTGTCTGGTGTACCAAGCATTCCTCCCAGTTTCTTAGCATCAGCAAAATTGCTGAGGGTACACTCTGTCCCATCGTCTGGGTCCTCAATGATGACTTTAAACAATATTGGCACCAATATCAATTCCTGGAGGACTCCACCAGTGACTAGCCTCCAACTTTGTGCTGCTGACCACAACGTTTTGAGCCTGGCAGTTCATCCAGTGTTTTTTCTATTATCCTTTATGGTTTTTTGTAAAAATGAGAACTAAGAAACTGTGAGAAAAAAATAAGAGTAAGCTCAAAGAAAAGAACTAAAATGGAAAGGAGTAAGACTTATCCAAATCTCTAAATGCTACTAATGCATGCCTTTAATAGGTTTGCACGAGTTTCCCATCAGGCAAATCACACTGAATTTATGTAATATGCATTACTGTTATAAAATGTATTTTACGTGCAATTAAAATAAAAAAAAAGATCATTGATGGGACCTGATTGAAGTGCAAAGCTCTCTTGTATTTTAAATTGTTTCTTTATGTCTTTCTGTTGAAATACGTGACAAATTCAGAGTTTTTATTTTCAGAGCTGTTTTATTCTTTGTAAGTGTACTTCATGCCCTGTTATATACTGTGTTGTCTTGGTGTATTGTGCCTTTTCTAATAATTCCATAGTACATTTTGGCACCCTTGCAACCTTGAACTGTGCTTCTGTTGAATGACTCAACAGTCTACAGATACCAAGAGTAAAAGCTAACACAGATCTGTTGCCTTAACATCAGCTTATACTGGAGCTGCAGTTGGTCTGTAGATTTGTAGGGAGTGGCGATAACGTGTTGGACAGTGTGCAGGGTGTCTTATGCCATTACTGAGATGGAGAACTCAGCTTCAAATGCAAGGAGTGTTTTAACAGAACAAAATCTACTGAACTGCTTAGACTGTTCATCTGTACTTTCGGTTTTATTGAATATGTGAAGGAGAGAAGAGCAGAGGTTATTAAACATAATATTCATTGAGAGCCTAGGTGGAATTTCTTTGACCAGCTATAGACATACATATTGATGCTAATTGCACTGGCTTCTCCTTAGTGTGGGAGGAAATCATGTCAATGAAGTCTAGGGCAGAATTCATCTTATGCTAAAGTAAATATCTGTAATGAATCAGATGAATGGTGAAGACCTGAGAAAAAATATAACAAACACCTGTGCTGACTAGGTCAGACGTAAACTGCTACGCTGATACCTAAAGTTAGCTGAGACAAATTCCAACCTCAGTGACCAAATTGCCCTTTCCTTCAATGTGCCTAATTTTTTTTTTCCACAGATTTTGATTCTTTTTAACTGAATCATTAATTGCTCTGTAAGAATTTGATGCTCAATGCTCGAAATCTGAGTTGTGTTATTTAATTCTGAATGATCATGTAATAAATGACACTGTTTCTGTTTGTCAAGTGGAAATTTTAATATCCTTTTGAATAGCTTTTAGATTTCCCACTGACAAGAAGAGTGTTTCTTGATTTATTTTTGTTTGTTTGTTTTTAAAAAAACATGAACCTTTTTCTCATCTAATTTTTTAGGCATTAAAATAAAAATATTGCCTAATAAAGGTAGATTGCTGGAATATGTAATGTTTAGTATTAAAATATTAACTTCATCTTTCTCATATTACATTCAACCATAGGTGTCCTAGTGAACATGTCCTATTAGAATGTTGTGTCTCTTTCAGGTCTCTAGTAAGGAGCCAAGGGATTCCCTGCTATTAGTATGTGCTGCTTTATTTAAGATTCAAAACTTCTGGTCTAAATTGTAGAAAAAAGTTTTCAAATGTAGTGCTCAAATGAAATCTTGGTCGTTGTGAATATTTATAGAAGGACAACATATAATTGACTAGTACTATAACAGTTTCATTTAAAAATATGAAGAAATATTCCTTGGATATATTTATATGAATATGTTTCTGCATGTTTGTTTGGCAATAGTTGCCTTTCTCTGTTCAAGAAAGGTAATTAACAGTTGTTTCCTCCAATATCATGGATTAGCACACCTTGCTTGCTTTCTTTCATCACTCAGTCAAAACCATGTGTACCTTAGCTCTGTATGTAGATTTATTTGTGCGGTTCCTGGTTCAGCTCCAGAACCTGTAATGTAGATGAACTCCCACTTGAAAAGGAAAATCATCTTATTTCTGCTTTCATTTTATCTCCCTTACATTCAGCTTTTGAGCTTATTTTCTTTTTTTATTATAAACATATGTTTTGGCAGTGGCTAGGCTTTAAGGTTTATGAGGGCTTCCAAATATTAAGAATTATTGGATTATTTCTGGTGTTGCTTGGTATAGCTCCCCTATTTTATCATTTACTCTTTGAGTTATTTTTTTAATCCTTTGTTCTTAACGGCAAGCTACCCTAACTTTTCCTTTCTTAAGGAAAGCTGAGGAAGACATACTGCTGTATTTACGACGTTGACATATATTTAAAGTGCCACTGCCTATTTATTAGCGTTTTTGTAGACAGCAGATTTTCTTGTAATCTTTTGTAACTAGACTAAATTCTATTTCTAATAATGGTACAAATATCAACTGTATTTAAAATTCAAAATAATATTTAATACTATTCAAAATCTGCTGGTGGATGCAGAAACAATTTAGTGTATCATCCCAGTGTGCAATTTGCTGGTACAGCTAAGGCTGCAGATACCATTGTATGTGTAATTATTATATTAAGGATGTTTAATCTAAGAAGGCAATTCAGTGCAGTCTGTTTGTATAACTTAGCTGTTGTTTTGTTCCCATATGCTTTATTATATCATAAAGTGTGCTTTTGTTTTGGCAAGTGATTTCTTCAGATCATTTCAGCATTGCTTAGGGCACAGCAGAATTAACAGGCTAACTCTGGGTTTAGGCTTGCGAGATCCTGGACATAAATTGATTTCCTTTACAAGTCAATGTTTTAGTACACATCAAAACAGAACAATGGCCTTGAAGCTTGAATTTCTAAGGATTTTTACTTCATATTAACTTGTTTGAGATATTTTGGGTGGAGCATTCTAAAGCTGCAAGTGTGAAATAATAAATGAGGAGTAATTGCTTGGTGATTAGCACAACACAGATGGGTTTCAGAGCCAGCTATCGGACTTCATGGCCCACTTTCCAATGACCCAATTCTGAACGTTCAGATTTTCTTTTTAAATTTTATTTGAATGAAAAATCTTTGAAAGAAACTATAGTCTGAAAGAGATGTTCTTATTTTCTCATTCTCTTGTAATTTGCTTGGAAATTAGAGATTACTGAGTCACAGCTATCAGTTCTCTTAATCACATGCCTGGAAAATTCAGCCCAAACCAGTAAAATTTAACCATGCTACAACATCTTTCACTTTAATCACCTACACTTTGACTTTTTCGTACTTCAGACAATCTGTAGCTAACTGCAGCACAAAATGTTATCAGCATTCCACAGACTGTTGTACCAATTTTGCATTAGAGCTCAATGGTAATTTGGAAGACAATAGCTTCTCTTTTGATCTCTATGTAGAACTAGGGCTTTTTCTTTCTTTCAGAGTGTAGCTAAACGGTGATATAAAAATTACAGTAATTTATGCGTGCCTCAATTGATCATGAATGTGCAATAAAATCCTTCTTTGCTTGCATCTACGTACGCTGAGAGCTTCGTCATATGAACACCATGTGTTTTCTGTGGACCCAGCTGCTTTTGATTGGGATTGCCTTGACAACAATTTTATGCTTGAATAATCCTGCAGATAGAAACTGCTGTCAGTCACAACATCTGTATCAGCCTATTGAATCAGTATGAGAGTCCAATACTAACAATGGTATTGTTCATAGGTCTGAAAAGCATTTTCTATTGAAATATTAAATAGGGTCTTTCATAGCATCTCAGGGAAGTGTCAGCTTGGTTGGAGCATGCCCATAGCTGTACTACTAGAAATCTTGGGAGTAATGTTCTGTTTATCAGTTATTCATCAGTATTGCTCTAAAAACCAGATCAAGCACTGTAGCATGTATCTGCTTAATGACTCATTCTTCATGGTGTGTTTTGTTGTTATGTTGGAAATGGCATTGACACTAGCTAGTAGGATGGGTCTGAAGGCTCCACACTTCTAGCCATTGGGATTGCAAAAAAATATGGTATTGCAGTCCTAGATCCTCTTTCAAGTTTTTATTGTAAAGCATCAGATTCACAAGCCTGTTACTATTACGTAATTGTTTATTTTGTCAGCTTATGGGCTAATTTGAATGGAGCAGAAACTTCTTGATCCAGTGCTATCAGATACGTGGTCAGTTTTTGCCAGTCTGGAATTTTTCAAATGAGAAGGGTCTGTTTTGAGGGCAACAGAAGAGTAGGCAGGTTTTCATTTAAGTGATCCATGTTTTTTCAAGCTGACATTGTATTGGCTGGACAACGTAGAAAGAGGAAGTAGTTGCTTGTTATCTGTTTGAATACTGGTTTTATTTTGTGTGGGACATTTCTAAGGCAAAGGCCACCTCATCTCCAAAGATGCTTTAGAGCTTGATTAGATTATTTTCTTTTGTTGTTCATGTCATATTCTTTCCATGCCTAAATCAAGAAGGGAGGAGAGTGAGGTTAAGAATATGAGTAAATGTACTGTGCTAAATGTTTGGAGCCATTGCTATACGATGCCCTTATAGCACCATTCAGAGTGATCTAAAGACAACCAGAACTGGAACAGTTTTATTAATAAACATAGGGGAATCTGCTTTACCCAGTCCATTTCATTGGCCATTCATGTTAACAGAACTCAGCACAGCAGAAATCATTATTTCTAGAAGCAGACTATCCTATATACATATAGTAGGCATTTTCAGAAATAGGCCAAAACTGAGTACTATTCAAAACTACTGTAAGAATGTTAAGAACAATTTTATTTTGCAACAATGATATTTATTCTGTCTTCCATTTGGTATTCCACATCTTTCAATAATGTATTTAAAGTATTAGCAGATCAATGATTTCTTTACTCAGCTGGAGAAGCCTCACAGGTGAAATTCTTCTGTACTATGTCATTGCTTTGCTAAAATATACCTTTCACTTGCTGTATTAATGGAGTTAGACTTTGCAAATATTCATTTTATATTTGGTCCCAGTCAAACAAAGCTAAACCAAACTAAAATATCAGACAGGACCAAATACTTTCACAGTTCCTGCCATTGTCCCCCTTCCTTACCCCTAAAAAATAAATTAAAAAAAAACCAGAAATTTATTGTGTTTTGAATTATTGAATGTATGGCAAAATAAAAAAATTCAGCTAACATCTAGTTGTTTTAAGGTTTGTTCACACTGCAATTGTAAATCATGTAAGTAAGCCTAAGCTAAGCTTAAGCTTAGTAAATTATCTTCAGCACCAGCAAACATCAAGTTATCTCAAGGCAAAGCATAGCTGTGACAGCAGTATCTATTTGAGGAGGAAAGTGAACATGCGGTTGGTCTTCATGCACCTGAACTCTGTGCTTCTTAGACTTAATGTAGTTTTCCATGGAATAAATGTCTTGCTTATAGGTAATTCAGGCAGGCCACACCTATAACTTCAGAATACGTGTGTTAAGAGTCTCTTATTCTCAAAATCCATATAGTGTTTCAACAATATTGAAGAATTATTGTGTATTTCTCATTTCATCATTGTGCATTCTGTACTCCACTGTGATACATTGTCCTGGTTTCAGTTGGGATAGAGTTAATTTTCTTTCTAGTGGCTGGTATAGGGTTGTGTTTTGGGTTCAGTATGAGAAGAATGTTGATAACAAACTGATGTTTTCAGTTGGTGCTAAGTAGTGTTTAGACTAAGTCCAGGATTTTTCAGCTTCTCATCCCCAGCCAGCAAGACGGCTGGAGGGGCACAAGAAGTTGGGAGGGGACACAGCCAGGACAGCTGACCCAAACTAGCCAAAGGGGTATTCCATACCATGTGAAGTCATGTCTAGTATAGAAACTGGCGGGAGTGGAGCTGGGGGGGCTCAGGAAGTAACTGGGCATCAGTCGACGAGTGGTGAGCAATTGCATTGTGCGCCACTTGTTTTGTACATTTCAATTATTTTATTATTATTATTATTGTTATTGTTATTATTGTCATTTTATTATTGTTGTTATTATCATTATTAGTTTCTTCCTTTCTGTTCTACTAAACTGTTCTTATCTCAACCCACGAGTTTTACTCTTTTTCCCGCAATTTTCTTCCCCATCCCACTGGGTGGGGGAGGAGTGAGTGAGCGGTTGCGTGGTGCTTAGTTACCAGCTGGGGTTAAACCATGACATACATCAAATAGCAGTCTCCCAGTATTAAAACTCTTGTTTTATGGCATGTCCGTAGTGGAGTTAGTATCAAAGGAGCTAGAACAATTTATGTAAATTAGAAATGAAGAACTACAGAATATTATTATTGGAAAAAAAAGATACAATTATAAATATAGGCTCATTAAGGGAAATAAAAAGATGCTTTTAAGAGTAACAGGGACCAAGGAACTGTGTCTGATAGATTTGATTTGAGCAGGGAAAAAACCAGCTTACTTATGTAAACTTGATGATAATGTTGATGTTTAAATGCTTTCCATGCTAATGGTAAAATTAAGTGTATTTAACCACATGTACTAAATTAAATAACAGATCAGGAAAAGTTCCAAATGGAAGTTTTAAAAGAAGCTGATACAAAGAGCTTCCTGGATAAACTGTTGTTTTTCTGTACATTGTAGATACTGTAGAAAATCCAGGGGACTAGAAGAAAGTTAATGTTGTGTCAGTATTCACAAAAGGTAAACAGGATGAATCAAGTATTTATAGGTCTATCAGCCTGATGCCAATCTTGGGAAAAATACAGCAACAGCTGACAGGGGACTTGAGTACTGAAGTAAATGAGATTCATTATATAATGACAATGAATATGAATTGATAGAAAGTTAGACTTTCCTACCTAAAATTGTTTTTATGAGATTACATATTTGATTGATGAAGGATTAAGTGTGCTGATGCTCTGTGTTTGCACAGCTCTAGAATGTGCAGAGGTTAAAAATTATCTAAGATACTGGAATGATATAGAATGAATATGGAACATATTAAATGGATTTAAGCCTGCTAATTATAGGCCTTGGAATGCAATCATGAGGTACAAGTTGCTGTAGAAATTCCAGTGAAATCCTTTCGGAATAGGGTCTTAACTCCAGTCTAATCTTACATCATCAGTTACCTGAAAGGAATTATAAAGTCTTTACAAATGACATAAAACCTAGAATTCTGGGCAAGTAATAAAGATGAGCTGGAGATTCAGTGATTCAAGGGCTTTTAATACTACAAAATATATTGTTCTCAAGAAAGAACAATAAAGAATTTATTGAAAAGTTGGGGGACTTCATGTAAAGATGAAGATGACTTGGGAGTACATGGTTAAATATCAGCTACACAGAAACCAATGGTGTAGTGATGTTTCCAGAAAGCCTTGTGAAGAAGCCTTTTTTTGACAATAATGGAGGAATGTAAAATTTTTGTTTCTTTTACTACTGTAAATGAACTATATTATCTATTTTTTTTCAAAGAATATCAACACTTGAGTGGTATCTTAGGGAAGATCTAACATAATTATTTAAGAATGTTTAATAGTGAAAGACCTAATTAGGTAGATGCATTCAACTTCAGTATTTATCAAAGAGATTGTAAGCAGTATTTTGATTACAGTCTATAAAAATTTGCATGAAAACAACAATCTAATAGTAAAACAATTCCTAGTAGTGGGGAGGTGTGGCAATATCCAAAGACTGCAAGTGGAAAATAGTTAGCTTCATTCCACAATCAAGACAAAACTTTTTTAACGCTGAGAAGGATTATAACATATACAGAATCTCATTGGGATTCTCATAGTCATTTGACCAAAGCTATTAGGTTTGACTCAGAAATTAATAATGGAAGTCCTCAGGGCAATATTCTGTTGTATGTCGAACTATGGACATACGGGTTTTTTTCTGGCTTCAAATATATAATTTGTCTTCCTGACTCCTCCTAGAAAAAAAGTCTGCTGCCTGGAGACTGCAGATCTTGTGTATTATACATTTGAGGTGTTCTCTAATGAAGTCCTCTATGTGGCAAGTTTAATAGTGCTTAAATTTAAACATGAGACCAATTCATTTGACTTCAGTCAAACAACACGTGTTTTCAAAGTTCAATAACTGATTCTTTAAGTATGTCCTACCTAGGTCATAATATTTTATCTTTCTGTGTTTTGTACAGAACTGGACAAGTGAATAGTGCTTGATTAAATAAAACCCTAGAAAATTATAATTGCTGGCATAGATTTGTCTGGATAGACAAAGGCTTTATGGTACAAAGCTGCCTGTACCCTGTCTCAGTGTCCTTAATTATGTCACAAAATTGACTCCAGATAACTAAAGATGTTTTATTTCTCTGGAAGACTAATTTCTTTCTATTATTATACCTGCTTTAGTATTTTCTTTTTCTGTCATTACTAGAATTTGAATTAAGTGAGAATTAAAATTCATGTTTTAATTCCAAAACTGTATACTTTCAAGCATTATTCCTACCTTTTTAATTGGAATTTAGTACTGTTTACATTTCCTTGTTCCACCTCTAATTAGTTTTAAGCCCTATAATAAGCATTTTAAGAGATTCAGAAGATCTACTTATTTAATCCAGTAGATCTGCACTGATCAAAGCATAGGTAGTAGCATTACTTTTAGTAACCCATGTTTCCAGGTAAGTATTAGAGAATGCAAATTTAAAAAATCAGACTTTTTTATCACACTTTTCAAATTATCTCATTTCTGCTTGCAAATAGCCATTTTCTTACATTAGAGCACTCGAATGAGCTCTTTAGTTCATTCACCTTATCAGAGGAGTCCTGAGACAGCTGCCATGCAGTTTCAATCCCTTCCTTTGCTACATTTTACTTTTTACTATTTCTGGTTCATTTTCTGCTCTGTTGGTTTAATAGCTGCAAGTTTCTAGCATCATCTTAGCAGATCCATCTGAAAGTTGCATCAACAGATTACCCACTTCAGCCATCTAGTCGAATTTGCTTGCAGTAGTTGCCCTTAATAAACCAACATTTCTCAGTAGTGAAAGATGCATACTTTTTTTCCTGCTTTCAAGTATAAGGAAATAACAGCAGCCATTGATGGCAATACATAGGGAGCTTGAAATACATAGCAGATCTTGCCAACCAACCTTGTGTGGTGGTTTAACACCAGCCGGCAACCACTCGCTCACTCCCCCCACCCAGTGGGATGGGGGAGAGAATCAGAAGGAAAAAGGTAAAACTCATGGGTTGAGATAAGAACAATTTAATAGAACAGAAAGGAAGAAAATAATAATGATGATAATAACAATAATAAAAATAAAAGGATTGGAATATACAAAACAAGTGGTGGACAATGCAATTGCTCACCACTCGCCAACTGATGCCCAGTTAGTTCCCGAGCAGCGATCCCTCCCAGCTCCACTCCCCCCAGTTTCTATACTAGACATGACTTCACATGGTATGGAATACCCCTTTGGCCAGTTTGGGTCAGCTGCCCTGGCTGTGTCCCCTCCCAACTTCTTGTGCCCCTCCAGCCTTCTTGCTGGCTGGGCGTGAGAAGCTGAAAAATCCTGGACTTAGTCGAAACACTACTTAGCACCAACTGAAAACATCAGTGTGTTATCAACATTCTTCTCATACTGAACCCAAAACACAACCCTATACAAGCTACTAGAATGAAAATTAACTCTATCCTAGCTGAAACCAGGACACCTTGTGATGTTTTTCCTGCACGTGCTTCCTGGTTGCTAGTTCCTTGTTACACCACCAGATGCAGGACAAGGGCAGTGGTTTGGAGAAGGGTTAGTGCAGTTATTTCCCTCACAGACTATGACTGTTTAAGTGAACTTCAGCAGCACAATTTAATAGAACATTAGTGGGGACACCTCTATTGTGTGTGTGCACAGGAGTGACAGTGCTCACAGCCCCTGGGAGCATGCTACTTGGGGAAGGCTTCTGTACAAAATCAATAGCATGTATGGCAGTATCTCATAATGTGAATCAGCTCTTTTATTTCAAACTGCTAAGATTTGGGAACTCTTAACCCAATAACAATTGCTTTTTTGGTAATAAGCTTATGACTGACATGTCCCTCATGAAAATCCACACATACTAATTCATCTACAAGAATTGTTTTCTGGAAGCACAAGTCAGGTAGCTGTTTTTGTTTAAATGTAGATAAATTCATGCACGTTACCTGGATACCTGGATGGTCAGATACTGGTTTACCAAGATGAAGAGGGGAACTGAAAGGGCTTTCATTTCTCCTGCTGTTTTCTCACTGTAGCTTGCCAGCCTGAGTTACGTGTTGTGTCATGGGTCCTGCAGCTCAGGAGCAGCGAGCATGGTAACCTCACTACTAGGCGGAGAAGGTGAATTATGCCTGTGATGAACAGAAGAACAACATGGAAACTAATGGAGTAGATGTAAAGTTCATAATGACAAAACTGCTGCCCTGTCAGATTTGGGGGGCCAACCTCCACTTGCACAGGGGCTGCATCTCCTTTTCACATTTTTAGCAGATACCTGAATGCCTTCTTGAGTCAAAGTCAGGGCACCCTTTTAAGGTCATTGAATTGTTTAAAAGGCAAATAACAATCTGTCTGAATATTCAGACTACATAATGGTAATTAACTAGTGTGTTTGGGTAAATTTAAAGGAAAATTACCTAGCCTGCTACTGCAAATTTAAACCTTTAATTGTCACTTTGTTGTTGTTGAGAATTTTTCACATTTGTTTCACTGCACAAAAATTTGAGATTCTCATTTATAGTTCTGTTTTTCCTACACCAGGGGATTCTTCAAGCTGTCCACTGTGATGGCAGTTCACAAATGCTGAGTTGTTCCTGGGCTGCCTTTTAATTATCCAATGGTTTGTCTAGTTCCAAGTCAAGGTCTCTGGTTGTTCTTTATCACAGCTCTGAAGCCTGCTTCATGACTATCTCCTATTGTCATTTTGTTTTAAGCTTTTAATAATTCCTAGCTAACTTTAAACAAAGGAAGAGAATTAATGGAATTTTGAATTAGCCCACTCCTACAGAATAGCATTAACAGCGTGGTTGTCAACACTGTAGCACTTTGTGCCACATTTTTGTCAATCGGTAATAGTCTAGAAGAACCATCTGTGACTGGAAATTTGTCCCATTGTTTCCTTCAGGTAATAGTCTTTCTAGTACTTTAAAGAGATTTTAAAAAATGCAAAACTTTCCTGGACAAGTAAACCCCTGAATTGAGAATACTGAGGGGAAAAACAATGATGCAGAGGGGGAAAAAAAAAAAAAAAAAAATCCAAGTGTTGTGGGTACTAGTCTGGTTCATCCAGAACAGGTCATTATATTTTGTATTACCTTGGACCTCTGCCTGTATTATTTTTATTCAGTTTGTTACCAGCTGCTGTTTATGCAAAAAAAAATCCCAACCTACAAACGAACAAACAGGAAAACCCCCAAACCAAACTCAAACAACCCAAAACCCAAACCAGAAAGTTGGAAAAAACAGTTTCTCTCTTTTCCGTTCTCACACAGAGCTGTGCTACTTTAAACTTCGTGTTTTTCTCTTCCTCAGATACTGCGGACACTGTATCTAATCAAGATGGCTGTCATTATAGAACTCATGAGATATAGTGCTGACATTTCCAGCCTTACATATCTGGGAGTGCATTTGTCTTCCTTTGGTAGTGTGTCATCATGCTCTGAGCAATGGCTATTGTGTGCACACTTGCTTTACGGTTGGCAGGGAGTGCTGTCCAGTGGCTGAGCCCACTCTACTGAGTCTTTTAGTACCAGTTTGAAGAACATGCTTATCTTTTTCAAGGTCATTACTACATACCTGGGCAGTCTCTGAATTGAGAGACAAGATTTGATGTTTTACCAAAGTAAGGAGGTTCTGTGGTACCTTCAATGTGTTTTTTTAATAGTTTGTTGTTGTTGTTGTTGTTGTTTTCTTTTTTAAAATACATTTTTAAAATACATCTCTGATTATGTGAACTGAGCAAAAACATATATATATTTTTTCAGTATTCATAGTTAACCTAATATATTGCTAATTGCTTCAAGTCCTGGTTTGAAGAATTCGTTATTATTTATGTTTTTTTAATGGATTTTTTTGGCCATCTAACCTGAATATCTGAAGTACTGAAGTATAATATCTGAAGTATTGGTAATAAAGTTCATAAATTGACTAGAAGAAGCCTTAGGAGACTTAAATATTTGCTCATTTCACAGCCAGTTTAAGAGATTTCTTAATTTAATTTAACTTCAGGTGTGATCCTGATGCTTCCAGAAACTGAATTTGGTTTGAAGGTGTACGGAGTGGATGTGGAAAGAAGATGCATCTCCCTGGTACCAAATGGTTGTCCGATGTCAGAACAATGAAAATGATACCCCAAATCGTTCTTTCATATATGAGAAAATGTGCTCTTGTAAAAGAGCTGTGCTTTGGCAACCTATTTTCTTTTTTACTCAGAAGGAAATTTTCACATAAGAAATAACTACTGAGGCAACAGTGCAATCTATACAAGATTCCTTTTTTGGGTCTCTAAAGAAATGAATGATTCTGATAGAGAAGCACAGGACTTTATTAGCAGTACAGTCATGTACAGCTTCTTTTATTGTTTTCCCACCTTAATTATGGCAAAAACTTGTCTGTTTTCCAGATCAGACATACTTATGGATGTCAGACACATAGTTTCCAGCTTTAAAAAAAGTGCTGAAACTCACCGTATGATAGTACCATTATTTATAGACTGTGAAGTTCTGTAAATGTACAGATCATGTACCCTGAAGAAGAATCCTTAAAGACTTATTACTGAAATTTATTTCACCTGGAGCTTCTGAATGGTTAATATGTGTTTAACTGCATCTCAAGGTCTGGATTATCATTGGTAGAATTTTGCAACCAACCAGGGAGAGGTTTAAAGAGATTTTTCCCCAGTACCTATTTTATAAATTTATAATTACCATATACCACTGGTTGATATAGTGGTCTGAGTTGAATAAATAGAATAGTTCCAGGCTCAAAGAAGGGGTTATCCAATTTCCATTCAAATGAATCATGTTACTATTATATTGATTGGCACTTGAATTATTAAAGGAGAAAAAAATCCAAGAAACCTGAAACAGATTTACATATAGAAAAATGGGAATAAAACCCAGTGGAATTGAGGGAGGAATTTCTGAAGCTCCAGCTATGTGTTAGAGGTCCATGCTAGATGCAGGATTGCATATTTGGTAGCTATGTTGCCCAGAGCATCAGAAGCCACCAAACAAAACAAAAAACAAAAACCAAAAAACAACAAACAAACAAACAAAAAAAGAGCTTCAAGGTTTGGCTAGAGTACTGTAACTGCCTGTCTGTCTGGTATTTATATTTCTCTGTTTTGCATATTCCTCAACAAGTTCTAGTGCAAAATGGATCTGGGGCACTTATTTTGTGCCATACCCTCTGCCAAGCAAGCCATGGGTGTTTCTGTCTCCATAGAGGAAGGGACTGTTGCCTCCCTCGGGAGGAGAACTTACCAGCCCTCACAGATTCCAACACTAGCAACTTTGATACAAGTCAAAAATAACTGATGTAGCACAATATAGCAAAGTGAATTATCTGCTTTAAAATGATGCTAACAAAACATGCTTGTTTCCCTCTATTTGGTCTATACGTGTAAGTTTGCATGAGGCTATGAACATGCTTTGCTATGCACTGCAAACATATTACTCCTTAAATAGTAATAACTTCTGCATTTCAAACATTTGACTATAGGTAGTTAAATAGATTTATTGTTTAAATTAAATACCTGTTTGCGATTGATATCAGGAACGAGAAATCCTTTCCCTGAATATTTGTTGCAAAGATGACTTGGGGCCTGGCTTTCTAGAAAGTAGAGTCTAGACTATGCCTGGGTTTTATGTATGAGCATGAAAAACATTTATCTGGAGAACTTTGGCATCTCACAGACTATTAAAATATATCATATTAATGTCTTAGAAAACACAGGATTGAGACAGTTGATTACAGTGTGCTTGGTGTTAAATTTTTGGCAACTCTTTGCCTGAGGAAAAGATAGACTCGTAGCTATTATAGCAAAAACACTGGTAGCACCTATTTTACAGCAACTTGTTTTTCAGTGTTTTGTTCTGAGTGACTTAATTAACATATTTATGAAGCTGAACTGATTATGATATAATTGTTGATAAATGCTGAGTCGTGGATTCTACCCTGTGTACATCAGGGTTCTGTAAATATTTTTTTTTATAATAGCTCCTTGCCCATAGTTCTCTTTGCACTATTATCATACAGACTAATTTTATTGTCTCTTTATATTGCAAAATTTGAATGTAATTTGTGGTAGTACCTTACTTATGTATCCTCTGAAATTTCAGACCCTATTTCTCTAGACGAGTCTTATTACAACTGTGTAAAGCTGTAGTAAACCTGGTAGCCAGGTTTATTGTACTTTATGCTTGTAAAAATTCTGACTGTGATCTCAGATTACATATGGATAAGGAACTTTCATGAACAAGTCATCTCCTAAGGAGGAAGAATATGTTTACTGTAACAGAAAATAGAGATCACAGCTAAGGAAAGTGACTTCTACTTAAAACATACTTCCCCAAACCAAAGCATCATAACAATTTTTGTATCTTAAAATTTCTGAAAGGACTGAATTGGTTCAGTTTTTCATGTGGTTTAGCAAGCCAAGCTGAGCTTAGGAATTATTCTGACTGATGTATAGTTATCAAAACTTTTATTGGTGAAGGGCTGGAAGAAGAGAGGAAAGGGTAAATTCAAATAAAAAAGAAAATCTTTGTATTTAAGTAACAGCAATTATCAGAGGTTCTGCTTGTATTAATATTGTCTGAGCACATTATAAAGCATTTGTCATAGCTAATGCATTCCTGTCAAATCAAGCAATATTAGAAGAGGACTTTTATAATGAATATTAATATAAGAGACAGCCGTAAGTGAAGTAAATTATAGAGGCATGTAAATGTAGTATTAACTGCTACAGCAAAGTAGTCTTCCACTGTAAATCAATTTCTTCCTATAATGTTAATAAAAAATTAGGCCACTTGGTAGTCGTCTGCAAGCTGCTGAGCATTGATATGGGTTTTCAAGTACTTTGCTCATGTGTCTAGCTCTAAATTAAAAGTCATATTCATGAAAACGAGTTTACAGTCTGTGCACTCAACTTATCGACTGTGCTATAGTTTCTGCACAGCTCTCAAATTCCTGTTCACACATCAGAACACCTATCTTCCATTCAGCCATCTATGACGATTTAGGCAAGTTAAGGAATAAGTACAAGAATTATCTTTCTGCAACAGAAATAAAATGCATTAATTCAAATTTTGGTTGTCCATTTTGATCCAATTTTTGAAAATGCCAGTGAGTTTTTTTTGTTTGTTGTTTGTCTGGGTTTTTTTAATTCAAGATGGTTCTTTGCTTTGGCCTTTCATTGTGAAAATATGCATCTGGATTTGTGTTCGGATTTTTGCATTGATCTCAATTTTGATGTGTGGTGTTTTGGATTAGGAAGTGAAAGTAGGACTTTGGCATGTTAAGGATTATCTGCATGAAGTTAGGCCTCATAGTTTTACCAATATATTGGGTTTGGTTGTTTTGGTTTTTTGGGGGTTTTGTTTTGGTTTTGGTTTTTTTTTGTTTGCTTTTTGTTAGCATTAGCTACTAACATCCAAGCCATACCCTTACAGGAAAATTCTTTTGCAGGGAAATTGTGAATGTTATATGTGGTTATTATTTGGAACTTCTTTCCCTAATGCCAAAAACTGATTCAGAATCTTAATTATTACATGATGACGACAAAGACTGTTTCAAGTAAGGTGTGATGAAGCTAAAATCTCATTCCTTATTTGTAGTGTTTTATGTTGAAAAACGAAGGTATTTTTCTTTCTTACTTTTGATAGGTGATCAGAATCACACTCTCAGAGTTTTGAGATCAATTGCCACATGTTATATTTTCATTGTTGTTGTCATTAATGTGCTTTGATGGCTAATGATTCATCTTCTATAATAAAAAGAAAAATTCCCAAATCTCTATTTAAGATAAATGTTATTAGTTGTTTTGAAATGGTAGTACAAGTTTGATTCTATGTAGTCTGAGGAGCACTGAATAGAAACAAGTCTGTAAGTTGTTTTTTGAATGAGCAAGTGTGGAGCAAAGGTACCATGGAATTTGATAATGTAATGAATTTTGGGTCTTAGACATTTGAAGTGTGGAATTTCAGTATTTAAGTCTGAACTTAACCATTCTTAAAACTTTTGCTCATCTTTTATCACATCTCCATTTTTAGCATTTGAATTCCCCATGTTGACATGCTCAGAATCACTCCTTCTCTTTCTCTTGTGTCACAGAATTAAGCAATTAAGGATTCATCAAACCTCTTATAATTAACGTTGATATATTCTTTTTATATTGCATCTGATATATAGCTTATGTAATAATCAGTCTGTAACAGTCAAATAGCCTGCTTGGAAATAAGTTAACAGCTGCCTAAGACTGTGCAGCTGTTTCAATTTATCTGCACATTATAATCCCAATAAAGATTTTTAGGTTACTCACTTTTCAAGATTACCTTGGTCCATATACTATTACCTTTCAAATGTGAATATGTATTTGAAAGCTAAGCAAAGCTGAAAAATAGAATATTTTTACAACGAGCTGATTGCATTTTTCAATCCTTCATCAACGTATAGAACTTCAACATAATCAGGGACACAAAGAGGATTTTTTTTTAAGGAAATAGCTATAAGTGAGGTGAAGAACCTATAAGCACGGTTTACATTTTACATACAGGAAGTCATGCTCTATATGCAAACACCTATGTCTGAAGATAATTATTTATCAGAACAATATGTTAATTTCATAATATCTATATTAAACAAGCTGAAAACATTCAGAAAAAATTCTTATTTCTGTAGAAATTCTTAGTGATTTCAGTGAAGTCAGGATTTCATGTTTTTTACTGTGTTTTCCTCAGATTTTTAGATTTTTCAATTTTAAAGGGAAGTTAATAGAAGGTTGAGAATTCAGACTTGAGGTATGTAGTTATGGTTGTTGGAAATGCTGCTTTTGAATAATTTTCAAAGGTTTTTATAGACTAGAACATAAAAGAGGGAGAATAGATATGTCAAGATTTAAAAAGTGTAGGTGTGCATCTGCCGTCTTTCTTATTGCTCTGAGGAATGCTAAGCAAAAAGTTTTGAAAAAGTAGTCCAGAACTTCCTGGGTAAGATTCCACTCTTTCTCAACTTTTAATTAGCTAACACTATTTAAGAGCAAACCTAACTCTTATTAACAGCAAATCCATGAGTTTCACTAGCAACGTAGGAAAGCATTGTCACATTTTCTAGATGATTTTGGACGATGGTATATTACATGGGCCATATTTATTCTGTGAAGCAATTAATTTCTGTTAAACTGCTCTTTGCCCAGCATGTCATCAAGTACTCAGTGAATTTTCACTGAAAGTGAGTTTACTAGGCCTTTAAATCAAAAAAGTTGATAATGCTATTTGTGTCTGAACAGAGTTTACAGTTGGAGAGAGGGTTGTACTTTTATAAGATTCCTAAATAGTAACTGTATGAATTGGATTTCATGGTTGGAGGTGGGAGGACTGAAGGGCAAACATTGGTCATGACAGTGGTTGATGTGCTGGTCAGCTAAGGTCCGTCGAAGTTGACACTTAAATTTTTAATGCTCTCTTCAATCTATGTAGCAATTCAATTATCTACTTTTCCAAAACAAATGAAGGAGGAAAACAAAAAATGCGCAAATAAGTCAAGTGAGTCTCATACTTGGGCTTGAATTCATCTCACCTAGCATTAGGCAATTCAAGTTTCTTTTATGGAAAGATATCTTTTTACAGTCAATGGAATGAAATCAGCTCTTCTAGAGACCATTTGATTTCACTCCCATACAGTTCTCCAAAAGAGATCATGTCAATCTTCTATCTCTTTCCAGAGCCATGGGGGGGGATTGCTCAGGTGTAGACATCTGGAGATGGACTAGATGTGTCTCCACTAAATACCCAGTTGTAAGTTTTGTTTTGTTCTGTTTTTTAACTTCAAGGAACATTAATGACATTGAAACACTCTTCTGTCTGTTAGTTTAAATCAAACCTACACTATTACTGGGGCTTTAGTAACCAGGTTACTTTATGCTGAGGTACGAATGAGAACCAAATTTGAGCTTCTGTCTTTATGATTCCCACCTCTTCCTTATTCCTGAAATACATAATTCATTTCAGATATCTACACTCTCTACCTGTCACTAGCTTTTGTGAAGAGAACATGCTGCTCAGAATAGAAGTGCCAGTCAAGACACCGGGTCCTGGCTTCCCTATGTCTCTCATTCTTCACAGCTGCTATAGGCCATTTCCAGCTTGCTACGCAATATGCATTGCTGTAAGATGCTTTCTAAACATGTTTTATGAACACAGGGTTTGCTAATGTTTGCCCAAAGTGAATCTCCAAACAAGGTAGTCCTTAACTAGCCTCTGTTTCCTTCAGACTAGAGATAGTAAACGTAATATAATGGCCACGTTTTAATAGAATATTCCCCATCTGCACTCTCAGTGCTTCACAGAGGCCAATTTAAAGCATGTTTCCCTCCCAAGTTACTCGTATACTTATGCAACAATTTCATCTATTATCTTTAGCTTGACATAAGAAGCACGGGGAACTCAGCTAAGGCAAAAGCAACAGTTTTTCTTACAGACTCTGTAGAAGAGTAATCTTTGAATAGCTGCAGGAACTTTCAGGCTCTTAATCTTACTCATACTGTTCCTGTTTACCATTTGGTGGCTTAAAATGTTAAAAGTAGAAAGCTATAATTGTTTTCGTATTTGGTAAGTACTTTGAGGAAAGCGCTCAGGGCCAAGAAGTTTTTTATGATTTTCATTATATATATATTTTTATGGGAAAAAAGATCACAGAAGAATGAGAGAGAAACATGTAGGCAGAACGTACAGCTTTGTTTTAATTCTCTGTATCTTGTGTGTGTCTTTTGAGTGTGGACATATACAAGTGGAGGTGGCTGTTTCCTGAGAACTCATATTAACTTCATTGTCTTACTGAAAAGTTATCTGTGCATTAGTTTTACTTACTCATATGCTATGGAAATTATTACAGCTGCTGTCACTCTTCACAGCATAATTTTGTTGATTACAGGAGAAAAGAGGTTACTTTAATACGTTGTTCAACAACAGAAAGTAATTTTTTACTGTGACATATATAGATAATGACTCCTGGACTTCCTCTCCTTTCCCCCTCCCTCCTTTTTTTCTCTTGGAGTGGTTCCATGGGAACTATGATTGTCTTAACACTTCTATATTAAAGACATTCCCTTCAGTTCTTGGTCATTTTTATGTACACTTAGTTATTGTTGATATTGATTTTCATTTTCTTGGTTATGAGTATCCTTAACTTATTTTAACAATGAATTCTATGTTCTTGTGTTCCTTGACTGCTTTTGATTGCATATTTCAAGAAAAATAACCATGAAAATGATCCATCTGACAAAGGGAGTTTAAGTCGTCTTTTTTTTTTTTTTTTCATCAGGAAATAAAGAATTTACTTCAGTGAAAGTGAAACTAATCTTAACAAAATGCTCTCAGGGGAATGGAAGTGAATTTCATTCAGATGAGTGTTGCTTCCTTACAAACTGCAATTAAATGAGAAACCTCTAAACACGTTGGCTTCTGTCTTCCTGTCTGTGTACAATTAGTTAGTCCACTCAGGTCCAAGATTTGGGGCTTTTGCTGTTACAAATGTATTCATCAGCACTGTCCTAATTACATCTTACAGGGTTGATATCTCATTACCTAAATCGGTTTACTGTTGTTTCTGAGTATTATCAGTGTATTCTTAATGAGCACGTTTATTTTCCCATGTATAGGTTTTCAAGACCATAAGCTGTTCCATGTTTCACCAAAGTAATTCCAGAAACCAGGGTGTGCCATTTAAGTATTCTTCTGTAATCCAATACAGCAAACAAAACTATTCTAGAAAATATCAAGAGAACTCGAACAGAAAATTATGCAAGTTCCTTGAAAATGAAAATTTTGATGCAGTGTTTAATTTTCACTGTATTGACATAAAACTGTGTTCCATGGTGTAGTAACTGAGATGTCATGTTTACATTTTATCCTAACAGAGTGAGACATCAGCATCTCACACAGTCCTCCATGCCAGCTCCCATCAAATATTGACTTTTCTATAGGTCATTACCAGAAATGATCAAAGTTTTATTTAAGATGTTCAACAGGCTTAAGTTGTGTGGGCTAAGAACAACAACAAACCATTGTTTGTTAACATATACGTGAAATTAACTCCGCTTTCTGTCACATTTCTATTTTGTTCCTTTTGCAGAGGAGTGTTTTGGCTGTGATTTCCTCAGCTAAGAAACCCCACCTTCTGAATATCTCTTCTTCACTTAAATTCAGAAATCATTCTGTGTTTGTGTGCTCAAATCCATGGAGGCTGTCGTTAATATTCATTCAGATGTATAATTTATATACACAGTCAGTGTAAAGGAATGAAGAAAATGAAACAAAGATAGAAATATGAAGTTATCCATTTCAGATCTCCTCTGTCTAAAGACATACAGAAATAGGAATGTTGACATTTGAACAGATACACTTCTTACTCCAATATTCTTGTTCTAGAGTCCTCTAAATGAAAGAAAAATACCTACCATTGACCTGTAGCTTTTTTTGGCTTTTCTCCTCAAGATGCATTAACACGATATCTTTTCCATTCCATTTGGAATTTATTTCATGTAACTATGTATATTGGCTTTAACATTCTAAAGTATTAATGCTCATTCAAAGAACAGCACAATTCAAAATGTCATCAGTAACGGGTAGTTATGACATTGATAATGATTTTTTCCTAAAATGGACAAAAATGACTTGGCAAATTGAATACATTCTCTCTGTGCATTTGCATTTGGTAAATATAGCATTTAGAATATGGTCAAATAATGATTCAGCTTTGATCTCCTAGCCAAGGGGCAAAGAGCATTCCTAGCAAGTACTAATTGATTATTCTTCTGTCTCTATGATTTTCATGCTGAAAGTTTCCTGGCAGACCATGTAAATATTGCCAAGGATAAGTTATTTAACTAATTCTACCAGGACTAAGGAGTC